>NC_090024.1:36928360-37599610 GCF_037176765.1 Anolis sagrei | reverse complement strand
GGCATGTATTTCTGAGGAAATCCCAGAATGGAATGGGAAACAAGTTGATCACAAAGGGCCCTTCCAGACAGGCCCTATATCCCAAGATCTGACCCCAGGTTTTCTGTTTATCCCAAACTATCTGGCAATGTGGACTCATGCAATCTAGTTTAAAGCAGAAAACCTAGGATAAGATCCCAGGATATAGTGCCTGTCTGGAAGGGCTCAAAAATAAGCCTTCCACTTTTTAAATTTCACTTTTAGAAGTAAAGGTTGAAGTCCCCAGTGAGCCATGAAATGTATTGTGTGATGTTGTGACAATTACTTTCCCTTAGACCGACTTATTTCACAGAGTTTTTACGAAGTCAAAGAGCTCTTCTTTACCTTCCTTCTTCATTTTCCAGTCCTACGTGGCAAGAAGGGAGCAGATAGAAGAGGTTAATACAGCTACAGGAAACTTAGCAATCTTTCTCCCACATTTTTCCTGAGCCATTATCCTCTGCTCTAGAGTTGTCAGTTCAATGTTGCCTTAGTCCTTGAGGTTTCCAGGTCAAGACCTGAGACCTCAGGATGACTCCTGGTGATGTCATTAATCACCATGGATTAAGAAACAGCCATGGTTGTTCACTGATTATTAGGCCTGGGTAACAACGGAAAAATTTGTTTCTAAAATCGATTTGTATTTGGGGTTTTTTTTTGTTTCGATATTTAAAATAATTACAAAATTTTCCTTTTAAAAAGTTCGATATTTACGAAATTTCGTAAATGGTAAAAAATTAACGAATCGATTTCCGAAACAATAACGAATTGATTCATTAATGGCGGATGTGACCGCGAAATACGCTAAAAAACCTCCAAAACCTTCTGAAGCTTCCCTCTCCCTCTGTTGTTGACTGTTGGTGTGATATTATAATTTTTTTTCACTAATTAAACCATAAAACTGGCCCAGACATGCGGAAATAATAACAAAACGACCTCAAAACAATAACGAAACGAATACAATATCGAAATACGAAGCATTTACAAAACGTTTTTGAAAATTCATTTTTTTAAATAATTGCTCCAGAATGGTTCGTTATCGTTTTGTAATTGAAAAAATTAACGAATTATTAACGAATTACAAATTAACGAAACGAAACCGCCCAGCCCTACTGATTATCATAGAAAGAGAAGAGCAGAGAGGGAGAGAAAGAGGGAGATTTTATTGTACGAGGGATGAAAACTAGCATTGATTCATCTACTAGTCTGCCTTCTTCTATGATTAACTCCATCCTTCACCGCCAACAGGCAAACTGCATCAATCATTCCCAATCTAGTGTTTTTCTTCTGTGCCAACACTGAAGTGATATCAGTAAATGACATTTTCCTTCCCCTCACCACCACTCAGTATTCTTGGACTGTTTGGTTTTTATTTTTTTAAAAATCAGGAATATTTGATTTTTAAAAGTAACCACTGCAGGGAGTACAAAACTGCAGAAACATGATTGCAGAACCGTGGACAAAAAAAGGTGTGATAATGTGGGTGCTCATGCTAGTATATCATTGTTATGGTGATTGCATGGCTGCTATGGAATAACAGCTTTGTGCCATAAAATCCAGAGAGAGAGAGAAAGACAGAAAGAGACCATATTTTTCTGTTTGGAAGTCAGAAATCTAAGCTAATGGGTTGTTCCCAGATCAAGGTGAAATGAGGCAATTTTTCCTTCTTAATTCCTTGCATAGCTTGGATAAGGAACATTAAATCTGACCTACTTGCTTCTAGCCTTAAAGTGAATGCAAAACTGAGTGGAGAGTGAGCCCTGATGGCACTATGACTGGAGAGATATACACAGTAGACCACTTAGATAGCTTTTGCAAGTTGTAGCAACAAATCTGTTGCATATTGGAAATTATAGCAAGCTGTTACTATATTTGGTGGGCTGGAGATTTGTATACAGATCTTAATTCTTGCTTGTAGCAGAGAGTTCCCCTAATGTGAAACTCTTGGCAAGGCCCTGAGATCTAGAAATTCTACCCTCCTTCCATTTGTTCATGAGCCATCATGTTGGGAACCAAGTCCTGTGGTATTAGAGCAATCAAGATGAACTGCTTTCATATTTTACTAAAGTAAATAATGTGGTCAATCAAAAGTTCTAATGGGGTGTGGAAAGACACCTGTTGCTTCCAGTTTCAAAGATCTTCGGTCAGAATGAAGCATTGATAGTGCTTATACCTGCAGGTTTGTCTGCATGACACACAGGAGGCACTCCATACACAGCATTGACACAGCTCCCCTCCCCCACCCCAGATTACTTTTGTATAATAAACCAAGCTTTCAAAGATATTTGAAGAGTGCAATCCTTAACCAAAGCAGGACTACATCAGTGCAAGCCAATTTTTGCCAATCTAAGAAGCTGGAAAGTACTTTCTGGAAAGGTATCCATCACCATTTCTGATTTCCTACAGAAGCTTAGCATTTGCAGCTTAGTCAAAGCTTGTATTCCAAAACTGACAAATTAAGAGATAGCTACATTCTACTATTTGAGCCTCTCTCATAAACTGACAATGCAATTCTTCTGAAAGTCAATACATAATACAAAGCACTTCATCTGAGAGTCGATACATAACAGAAAGCACATTCATGTACCCGATCTGCCTACTGTGGCTAAATATATAATTATAGGCACTGAAGAAATCAGCAAGTATTGTGCAGGTATACAAAACAAAAGAAACCACACCATCTTTCAGTCTAGCAGTAAGGAAAAGGTAGAATATTTAGGGATCAGCTAAGAAGTCTGTGTAGCAGAGATGGGCAATTTGCAGCCCTCCAAATGTTGCTGGCTCAATGCTATGGAATCCTAGGAGTTATAGTTTGGTCAGGCATCAGCACTCTTTGGCAGAGAAGACTACACATCTTTTAAAACTACAACTCTCATAATCCCATAACCTTAAGTCATTCTGTCATTGGAGAATAAAGTTCTCCTACTCACCACCCATGCCTGCCCCAGTTAAATTTCATTATGAATTGTAAACCAGAGGTAGCCGAAACAAGACAATGGATATTGCATTACATTATATTGAGTTTGTGCTAAGATGAGTATTAGAATTCAAGGCAGAAATGTCATTTATTTGAAGTGCTGAATATTTCCATAATATCCTATATATAGGAAGCAAAGCAAGAACTTGCTGTTTCAGCAAGAACAGAGCACAGAATACTAAATAAATACTTCATTTTATATACGGTTTTATTATTATCATTTCTATCCATCCTAAATAATAGATTTACCTTGAATACTTTCCATGATATGTAACCCTGATGCAGCATAGAATGGAGAAGGATTTCTAAGCAGGCCATATTCAAAGACGGCGAATCTTTCATTTAGGGCTCTGGGATAAAAAGCATACACAAACTATGAACAAGAAATGTACTCATAAAATACAAGTGACCCTCATGAAAAGACTACAACAAGGAAATGTTTCATTTTTGTTAGTTTTCAGAATACTTGTGACTACATAGATATGCACTGGAATGTAATGTCAGCTGGATAATTTACTCACAAGCTGTTGAATTTCATTGTGAAAACATAAGGGTCAGCTAAAATAAATTATAAGAGAGGAATCATTGCTATCTTGCATCTGCTGTGATTATTTATATCTGAACTAATCATACACTCCAAAAAGGACTCTTTAGATTGGATGCCTTTTTTTTAGTGCCTCTTTTCTCTAGACTGTTGCTCTGATTGCACTGACTTTTGTGTCCTTCTAACTGAGTACATAGAAAGGAGAGCAGACCCTGATGGCCTCTGGACATCAGGGTCTGAACGTATACAATAATAATGTGTAGCACGAGAGTCGGCTTGTGCACAGATTCATTTTGGATGTTTGCCTTCGACTTGTTCAGCTTGTTCGGAAGCCCGTAACAGCATGGGCTCCACTGCCATTTTTTTACTGGCTGTAACAGAAGAGTGGTTATTGAAAACCTGCAGCTTTTGGTTTCTTTCAGTTACACATTGAGTATGGGGAGAGAAGCAGCCACTAGAAGGGAAAGGATCCTAGGTAGCGAGGTTTCTTAAGCCCTTTCTTTGAACCTAGGTTTCTTCTAAAGACAGAAGAGAAAGAATCCCAGCAAGTGAGGTTTCTTAAACCCTTTATTAAACCCAGGTCTCCTTTACAGACAGAAGGGAAAGGATCAGAGAAAGAGTGGTATCTTAACTCTGATGCCTTTAATCCAGGTCTTTTGAAGGATATAAGGACAAACAATGGATAAAATGATGGGAAGGGGAGCCTGGGAAATTAACCCCCCCCCCCCGTCATAATGGGATGGATAGAAAATGAATATTTCAGCTTCCTGCATTGAAAATGGATTTCTGTCCTTCTGAATTCAGAAGGGTCCTGAAAAACAAATTGGAACCCTTCACCAAAATCTGGGACACTGAAACGGATTACAGTTTTTCCGGATTGCACAAGCCTAGTACAGAAACCAGGGTTACAATATTTTCTCAGATATCAAAACTTCTGGGCAACCTTGGTCAAGATATACTTTCTCAGCCTCAGCAGATGGCAAATGAAACCCATCTTGAACAAATGTTGTCGAGGATAGGTTCGCCTTTTGCTGTTGTGTACCTTCAAGTTTATTCTGACTAATGGCTACCTTATGACAAATCTATAATGGGATTTTGTTACTGAGATTTGTTCAGAGGGGCTTTGCCTTTTCCTTCCTCCTAAGTTGACATCCCTTAGGGTTGCTATAAGTTGGAAACCATTTGGAGGCACATAGTAATGTGTAGCATATTTTTCATGTTTCAGCATAATTTCATTTCATCTCTATTTCACATGCACTATAATCCTATAAGGTACACCAATGAGAACTGTGGGTTTGCCTAAGACAACCTAATCAACCCAAGGCTAAAGAGCATATTTTATTAAGTCTGGTGGTACAATACCTGTCACTATAAATACTTTCTATGGTATTTGAGTACAAGGGCCACTCCTTCTGGCCTGGAAAGAGATCCATGCTTTGCCTAAATAATAAATAAGGCATACTGCTACTTAAGGTCAAGGACAAGATGGTGCTCTCCTATTCAAAGCACAGCCATTGGGTGGATGGGCAACGGAATATTTTTGCAATACTAATAACACAGCAGAGGCGATAGTTTAGTTTGGGGGCCCTGGAACAGGCTGTGTGGAACATACAGCTCCGATTGCAGATGAAATGGACAGACAGAGAGTTCAGGCACAGCAGTTGGGAGGTGGTTGCAGTCATCTCTCAGCATGTACCATCTGAAATAATCACTTCCCCCTGTCTAATGGTAAAGACAGCCCTGTTACTGATAAAACTATATGTGGGTGTATTATGCCCACATTTTCCTAAGGCAATTCTCTTCTCTGTGCTCTACCATTAATTTGAAATTATTTCTCTAGAAATCTTCAGAGAACAGACTGAACAATAATTGTCCAAAAAAATAATAATCATAAAGCACTGTTTATTGATTTGTAACTGTTAGAATTTAAGTTCTAAAGGCATATTTTTTAACAGAGAAATGTATGTCACTTAGTAAGTAGAGGAATATCTGAGAATGAGGAATGGAATTCTCCTTTTGTATGTCTATGAGGCTGGATTTACACTGCTCTGTATCCCAGGATCTCATTCCAGATTATATACTTACCCCATATTATGTGACAGTGTAGACTGATATAATCTGGGATCAGATCCCGAAATAGTGTAGAAGGGGCCTGAGTGTGACTTTCCTCTTTGAGATGTTTTTCAAAGGTATTCCTGTTATCAAGCACACCTCCCCCCCCCCCCCCCCATGAAATTGATTCCAAATTATATCCAATTGTATCGGTCCAGGGTTGCCACATGGATATATCTGGAAAACCAAACTTTGAAATACATTTCTCCCATGTTTCTACTAAAGAAATCATCTGACTATGTTGCCAAAGACTCATTGTTTGTTAGAAAGGACAGCAGTAGTCTGCAAAGACAAATCCATCCAAAAAGCAAAGTCTATTACGTAGTACAACCACTGTGCATAACCAAGGTCCAAAGGAGAAAGTCAAGGGGGCACAGGAACAAGGTATGCTGATAGCTAGGGAACAAAACAATGATAGTTCGCAGGAAGTTGAGAAATATCAAGATGCCAATGATGTAATCCTGTGGAATTTGTTGAATTGCAACTCCTAGCATCCATAAGCTTTTGCTATATTGCTTATATTTTATTCAGTCCAAGCATATCTAGAGGACTGCATAAAATGCATCCCTGATTTACATATAGCTGAAATCTGCCTTCTTCCAGTAATACATAGAGAATTGAAGCCGGGTGCAGTGTGGTCTTCCTGACTTCGACTTTTACTCAACTGCAAAATATTAGCTCAGCCCCCAAGACTTCTTGGTCTTGAGGAGTTCGCTACTCCTAACAAATATACTGGCTTTTAAGGATCCATCTTATTTCTGAAGAAGCTGGCATCTTTGGATAGTAAGGTATGTGTTGGAGCATGTAAAGATCAGTTAATGTGTGTTTGTTAACTGTAAAATAAGATATATGAAGCTGATTGGTTGGGCAATCCTGGGGGAGCAGCCTGAGCCTGGGACTTTTGGTTACTGTTACATTTTTGTTCAGGCTTGAGCTGTGCAAGTGCAGAGTGAAGAAAAGAGATGCAGAAGGAGACAGAATTTAGAGTGTACTTTTGCTTCATGAGCTACTGAAAGAGTTTATCCACATGGACAAAGAAAGACTGTTTTAAATCTCTCATAGAAGGACATTATGTGAGTTGATCCAACTGATCACATTGTACATATGTTGTTCTGAACTACAAAGAGCAAACTACTTGTTCTTTACTGTTCACATATATTGAGAGAACATATCGCACATCTTCCTGTAATTTTCTGAGTGATAAATGTAGTAAAAGAGTTGTAAATTATGTATAGCTATAGCTCCAAAAAAGGAAATATTGTTAACACCATTCCCATATGAAAGCCAGAATAATGAGTTATAATTGTTGGAGTATATAAAAATCAGTTGGTGAGTGTGTTAACTGGAGAATGCAAAGCATGAACTGCTTGGTTGGGCTATGCCCAAGAAGCTAGCTGAGCCTGGGAGTTTTGGCAACAGTTACATTTTTAGGTTTTCTATGCAGGGATTTACCTAGACAGTATGTATTTTTTTGCTTCTGGGCTGCTGGAAGAAGGACACCTAATGACCATTTGAATCTCTCTCAAAGGACATTGTGTGAGTCAAGGCAACTTTTCACATGACTGTATATATGTTGCTCTGCATAACAAAGAGTAAACACCTTATTCTTTACTGATCATCTGCGTGGCATATCTAGCAAGACAGTGTGTGGACTGGTAAAGACGTGAACTGTGCGTGATTTTCATTCAGCCACAATAATGATCCCTTTAACCTGTTAAAATTGTGCCAAAGTTTACCAGTCCAGCGTGAGTGTTGCCGTTTTACATACTTGGCCTTTGAGCTACTTGGTCAAGGGACTACACTTAGGTCTTTAGATGAAAGTAGATATTTACTTTTGATAAATAAATACATGTTCTGATGGTTTCAGGGTGAATTATGGGTGATTGCCTGGGAACTGGATTGCTTTTGAAGGCTCAGTGTCTATGCCTGTATACTTTTTCTTCAAAGCAAGCCCACTGAGTTTGATGGAACATTTTCTCAAACACACACATAAGATTGCAGTTTTAGTTTTTTGTTGTTATGCAAATGGTTGAGTCTTTTCAACCAAACATCTGTGGCTTGGCAAGAAAAGGTAAATCATGTCATTCTGTCTTGACTTCTCTTTTCATTTTATTCCTGCACTAGAAACATTTCCCACAGTTAAATCAGAAATCAGTTTGTTTTTTTTAGGTCATTACACTTTTAGAAGAAGCAATTCTTTAAAAAATGTCTTTTGAAAATGCAGTGAGATTAGATACAACACAATTAACTTCCTCATTTATGCTGATGGTATGATTTTAGAATCCCGCTTAAACCCAGAGACATATACAATTGTAATTGAAAAAAGGGGCTTTAACCTGAGATGAATTGCTTCAAAGCATTAATGTGGAATTTGCCATCACATTCAAATTGAACCTTAGACCCGAGACACAGATTAAATCCATTTCCAGCTGATGTTGTTAATACAAAATGACCTGTGTAATCAATGTAAATAACATTAATTCAGTGATCCTAGTTTCACTTACTGTATCCATTTCTTGAACACAGTAGAGCTTATTTGCATATGGACAACATAAAAATAGAACTGCTCTGGAAAGGAAAGTAAGGTTAAACACTATTACATACAAGTCATCCATTTTCTGCAAAATTAATAAATACTGGATGCAATTCACCTGCATGCCCCCTGTCCAGATTACAATCCTTGGTGGTTTTGTGAATTTCATTTAATGAATAATATGACGGTGCATTTGAAGGAGAGAATGAATGGTTTTGCCATGATAAAATTCTGACTTCCTGGTGCAGTTATTGTACATAGGGTCTGGCTATATAGTTCTATTAGGAATGTTACCTTCATTTTCCCAAAAAAGAAAAAAGTGAATACTCAGACTGACAGTGGTATCTATATGTGTGAATTTAAAGTTGTGCTGCACAGAGAGTGAGCAACCTTTGTGCCCTAGAAGTCCTTAAACAGAGGTTGAGTGTCCCTCTTTCAGGAGTACTTTAGTTGTGCATTCCTAAATGTGTGAAAGATAGTTGCCATAGATGGATCTTGCTGCCCCTTCCAACTCTATAACTCTGTGTTGAACTAGCATTGCACCCAAAGCAATTATAGAGATCAAATGTTCAGGGTTCTCTCATATTGAGAGAAAGATGGGATATATTTCATAAAATAAAATCTAGGTGTTGTGGTTCAACAAAAAACAGCAATTAGCTAAAAATTTGGAAAAGTTGAATCTGATTTCATTTTAAAAAGTTCAAAGATGCCTCTCAAGAAAAGGCTAATCAACTGTATTGACTATAATATAAACAATATTGACCTATAACATCTCTAACAAGTCACCTTCGTAGTGACTGGTCACTAGCATGTCATTGGAGCACCATATCTGCTGTGAATTTTAATTGGAACCCTACACACAAAATAAGTTCAGTACCTTGATAGTGTCTTTAAAATTCTAGCTACCCACAAAGGCATGGGAGCCACAAGCTACCACTGGATCAACTAAAGATCACAAAACTTGTATAAGCATTAGAAATAATGAGATCTCCATTGGGCACAATGCTACAAACTGTAGCTTGAGGATGGATTAGGGAAGAGACTGGCTTCCTTGATTTATTACAGTCTTGAGTCTGAACCAAAAGGAAGGTTTGCAGATATTTCATAATGAAATTTCATTATTTCATTAACATGTGAAATCATGTCAGGTTTCACCAGGAGCTAATTCTAGGACAGAGAACAAATCTGCACAAATCTGGGAGCTACATATGACTTATTTCAGAAAATAACCTTATAAAACATTATGTTTTTCATGTTATTTGTCCTTGTTATTCTTCACATTCCTGTATACCACCATTTCCCAGTTTTATGCCTTCCAGATATGTTGGATTACAACTTCCAAAATTAGTCTGGAGGTTTTAGGGAGCTGTAGTCTGATACATCTGGAATGAACTCAGGGCATTTCCACACATGACAGAAATGCACGACAAAGAGGGTTTTTAAAATTTCTGTGTCCCCCCCCCCCCCAAAAAAACCTCAGGCTTTCCTGGTGGGGTGCCTCCATGCCATCCTGGTAACTCACGGGATGGCATGAAACTGCCCAGAATCCCCCCCCCCCCCAATAACCCCCAAAAGTTTAAAAAACTTACTGGGCACCATTATCTTCCTTCTTGTGCTCTCCTGGCATGAGGAAATGACATACCAGGAGACCCGGGGGGGGGGGGTCAGGGGGAGGAAGGATGTTCCTCCATGACCCCCTCCCCCCATCTCCTGGCACATCATTTCATCATGCCAGGAGAGCACGAGGTGGAAGATAATGACACCTGGTAAGTTTTATTTTGGGGGTTTGGGAAGGGGTGCCCACTCAGTTTTTCAGGCTCATGGAGTCTGAAAAACCAAGATGGTTGTGTAGATTGGGCTTAGGGATTGTGTGACGTGGCCCCTGGGCCCAATCCACACAGGGCCTACACCTGGTAATGCCCAGATCTTACCTAAGATCTGGGTCTTACCAGGCATCTAATTAATTCAGAACAAAGCAGGGAAATGCTGCTTTGTTCCAAATTAATTCAGCTTTACAGGAGGCATCATTTGGATGCCTCCAGTAAAACCAAGACAGGTCTCAAGTTAAAGGTGTGTTTGGATGGACCCTCAATCAATGAAAGCTAATATATTCAGAGTAAAAAAGAAATCAATTCAAGGAAGTTACTTTACTACCTGCAGTAATGGCACATATTGTGAAAGGAAGGATAATGTGTTATTGTGTGCCTCTTAACTAATTTGGTACACAGCTAAACCAGTTTGTAATCTGGTTATACAGAGAAAGGAAGAGAGGCAATCCACTTCCCACACAAAAATAATTGTTCCTTTCAACCCAGTTAGTAATTATCTTTTGCTCGGCCTTTGGATTATCATCATTTAGTGATGACACCTTTTAAGGCAACTATTCAGAATGACAATGGGGGAAAATAAATATAATAGCAAGAAGCAGAAGATTTATTTTACTTCTTTATGAAAAATGAATATGAAGCCTGTGTGGTTTAGGTGCTGAATTAGGACTCTGGGAGATGAAGGATTGCACCCCTACTCAGCCATTGAAACTCACTGAGGCCCCTGCTATACTGCCATATAATCCAGATTATCAAAGCAGATAATCCACATTATCTAATTTGAACTCGATTATATGAGTCTAAACTGCCATAAAATCCAGTTCAAAGCAGATAATCTGGATTTTATGTGGCAGTGTAGAAGAGCCCAAGTGACCTTGGGCAAGTCAAACTCTCTTAACATTATAGAGAGGCATTTTTAATGAAGGAGTTATCAACTATGGAGGCAAATCAAAGAAGACTTTTAGGTTGGACCAAATGGCCAACCTATAAAGAATTATTGATAAAAGGCTGAGAAACTCTGAAATCTCACGAGGAAATTAAACAGAAGTTTCCCAATATCTCCTTGCTGCATTATTTACAAATTAAAGAATATTATAACAAAGACAAAGCAACTGGATTTAATTTGAAGGAGTTATTTTGGGACAAAATTTTAGAAAATGATAGAAAGACAGTTACACAAATTTATAATAGATTGCTGGAGTGGTCAACGGAAGGGGAAACAGTGAAAGTTTGCATGATCAAATGGGCGGAAAATTTAAGAAGAACAATAACAATTAAAGAATGGGAATCAATTTGGAACAAAAAAAATAAAGTATATGTATGCTGTGGATTTAAAAGAGAATTGGCTCAAGATGTTTCATTGTTGGTACATAACACCAAGGAAACTAATCTTAATGTATAAGAACACACACAAATATTGCTGGAAATGCAAAGATCAAGAAGGTAGTTTCTTTCATATGTGGTGGACCTGTAAGGCAGCAAAACGATTTTGGGAAAAAATACATGAGGCAAAACAACATACTCTTAAGATGAAATTCCCAATGAAGCCAGAATTTTATTTATTGGGCATAACTGATTCAGACCTATCATTAAAGCCTAATGATGATATTTTGTTTATCTATTTGACTACTGCAGCTAGAATTTACTATGCGATATATTGGAAGCAAAAAGAGACTCCAGATATAGATGAATGGTTTCAGAAAGTGAGAAAGATTAAAGACATGGACAAATTAACATTTTTGTTAAAGAAAATTTTGGGAAACCTGATTAAATACACAGACTGGTCCAAGATAGAGGAATATCAAAAAATGAGAACTAAATAGAGATACTAAAAGATATTAATGTGTAAAGGAGATACAAGGAGAGATGGTTTACTTTATTGAATTGTTACTAAACTGTACCCTTAATGGAAAATATTTAGTTAAAGATAAGGATGAAGCCACAAAGGACTAGATGGAAGTCAATAGAATTTTTTTTCTTTTTGTCTGTCGAATTTTGGATACAATTTTTTTTACTACTACTATGATTTTTTTCTTTTTTCTTTTCTCTTTTCTTCTCTTTCCTATTTTCCTATAATGTTATTGTTCTCCCACTTTACATGTATAGAAAAGGTACCCCTCTATCCCCCCCCCCTTCTACCCTTAATATAATAGATTTGAAAAAAAAGAAAGGCAATGGCCAGTCATCTCTGCCAAGGAAACGATATGATTGCCATAAACTAGGAATCAACTTAAAGGCACATAAATACAATGCAAGATTGCTGTAATGTATTTATTTGGGAACAGGACATGGAGCAGTGGTTTTAACCTATAGGAAGATACCCTTAGGCCACATGTTAGGAAGATATTCAGAATAT
Source organism: Anolis sagrei (assembly GCF_037176765.1). Classification (NCBI taxonomy): domain Eukaryota; kingdom Metazoa; phylum Chordata; class Lepidosauria; order Squamata; family Anolidae; genus Anolis; species Anolis sagrei. The sequence goes on along the minus strand of NC_090024.1, from coordinate 37,587,244 downwards.
ATCAATAATGGAACAATTTGCTTAGGATGATTGTAGAATCCTCTTCCTTGAAGGCTGATTCCATTTCACATATATGAAGCTATTATAGTATCAAATAGTCTGTGATAATATCAAATTGTAACTTTGTGAATGAGCAATAATCACATATTATTCATCCCAGGTAGAATATTGATGTCACTCAGTGGAAGTCAATACTTAGTTATTTCTGAAAGGGGTCAGTTCACACATTCATGACAGGTCTTGCTCAATCATATGAGAAGAGACCAAGCAATGAATATGCATATGTGAAACAGACAAAGCAAAGATAGGCAGAAAATGCCATTGTGTTTTCAAGTAATTCTAATTTACAGTGACACTAAAGCCACCCTATGATGGAATTTTCTGGAGCTGAAAAAATGTGATTCACCCAAGGTCATCCAGTGGATGCCTGTTGCTAAGCAGGGAATTGAATCCTGGTCACCATGCCATCCTTCCAAAATATTCAATTCTTAAAGTTAAACTGGTATGCTTAGCTTTAGATATGGAATATCTTGCATCATACTCATACTGCATGAAATACTGTATAGTTTCATACTCCTTATAAACTGAAAAATTTGGAAGGACCTCCATCTATTCATCTGCCGCTGCAGTGCATGATGATGTTGATTTACCTTGTCACACTTCATCCTACATACCAACTCATCTAGCATAGGAGTTGGTATGATCTGGCTGTGATTTCATGCATTCTCAGAAGCAAAAGATAAAGTGAAATATTTATAGGAACAAGAGAAAGAGCAGAGCTGACAGACACTCCCAGAATGGTCCTAGAAACTGAACGGTCACCTACAACTCACATTGTTGTGCAATGAGGATGACCTCAAAATAGCCATGCAGTGCTGATATCTATCCATCCATCTATCGTTATGTGGCAACAGCTGCAGTGCATGATGCTGTCAACTTACCTTGTCACACTCCATCCTACACACTTTACACAGCCTCACAGAAGACGTCTGCGTAACTTCTTTGCTCCCATTCTGCCAAATATCATTCCCCCTTCCCTGCAGCTGGAGAACTGGACTTTCTCAAAGCAAGGGAATTTCATAGCAAACCTACCTAACCAAGCAAACAGGTGTTTTTCAAGGCTAAAATTGCTTTCTTGGTCACAGATGATTTATTAGGTTCCTTCAGAACCCATGACTCTGATTTTAACAGGACACATTCATTTCCATTCAATATTCTACATTCTTGGTTTGTACCTGCTCACTGACTGCAGATGTAATACTCATTTTAAAGTCACAGAATCTTTAGATTTTTTTACTTCTACAGTTTTGTTTCTACATTTTGCACCTGTTTACAGGTTTTATTCAGATCTACTCCTCCTTCCAATTTCATGACGTAAGTGTAAAGGTTACATGTTTCAAGCTTTGTTTTTGATTCTCTGTTTAGCTTAGATTAAAATCTAGACATGGAAAATCACAGGGATAAAATCTAGAGGCACAGATACATTAAAGCATATGACAGTCCTTGGTAAATGAAACACTGATAAATGGGGTGAGCTTGCACTGCATGACTCATTGCAATGTAAGTAACAAGAGCTAAATGTGCTTCAAGACATACTCCACTGCATGACTGTGTTCCTCTGGAAAGCTGATAATTATCCTGAGAGATCTGTTTACTGACAGCATTATGATGTTTGCCGTGTGTTAATTTTCGAGCCTAAATCGTGGTGTTTAGCACCCAACTGGGATATGGAAATTATACAGACTTAGTTCAAATAATAGTAGTATGTTGGAACATACTGGGTTTCAGGTGAATTCACCAGTCCCCATTAGACATGTTTAATTGATTAATTCATCAATTAGAATCAAGCTTGAAAATGGAAAAAAAACCCCACATCAATAAAGGGTAGGGGATGAAACAGTAGCATTCTGCCACAAAAGAAGTAGTGAGAGGTCTATCAAAATGACATGGTCTTTGCCTGTCAACAAAGTAACTTCCAGATACATTCCTTCTTTTAACTATGAATGTATTAAGTCTTAGAAGCTGTTATCTGTATCTTCCCACACGAAGGCACAGGCTGATATAATTGTCTTTGTTATATATTAATGAGCATGGCTGAGTTGTTAATAACCTACACATAGCCAACCAGTGCTAAAAAAGTGGGAAGCACATCAATTTTAGGTTTCTGGAAAAGCTAACTTAAATAGGTCAACTGAAATAATCCAACTGTATTATTTCCTTGGCTTCAAATTCAAAGGCATTTCACTCTTACTTGTTCATTTATTTTCAGCCTTTTATGGGTAAATCATCCTGCCTCCTTCAAGGAATTTATTAGCATGGAGTGGGGAGTAGCTTCCCTCTGTAATCTCTTTGCATAGAGTGGTCACATGCCTTCTTTCCTCTATTAAATACATTAAATAGAGTGTATCCATAGGATAGCTTTCATTTTCAAGGAATCACCTATTTGAAAGTCTGCTTCCAATCCAAGTTTAGTTTAAATATAAAGAACTATATGAAAAAGGGGTGCCAGTTAAAGTCTCAGGTTGTTGCTGCGCTTTTCCAGATTTTGAGACGGGAACACAAATATCACAATAGTGTAAAAGGGAGAAAATTTAAAAAAATTGTGTCTGGTTGTAAAGTCTGAACCCTGAAGTCTTCAATCTAGTTGGCACATACAACCACATCATATGTGCTGCTGGAATTGCCACACATTGTGGCTTCCTCCATACTTCATCCCATGGAGGGAGCATCCGCTGCCTGACTTCCCCCGCAGATCCCAATGTAACACGGGAAGGCTCCTGTGTTGTCATGGTGGCAGTATACTCCAGTACCTCTTCAGTTTTGTGATGTAGCCCCAGTGGAAGTAACTGTACATCTTGGGATGGGGGCTAGTGGGCTCCATCACAAAACTACAGAGGAATTGACGTTGCCACAAATATTTAGCCCTCTGATGAGGTTGAAGAAATCACGAGTTCAAACTGAAGATCTTTCTGAACTACATCCAATTGCTCATCCAACCAAGGTAAACCCATTAAATCAAAGAAATGTATATAAATTTAAACAGTGCACAACAATTTATTCAATAGGTTTAAACCTCGATGTGTATATTGCATGCATGCACTGCAAAGTGTCAAAAAGAAGGGAAAGGGAATGAAGAGCAAGGCAGTGGTTGCTACATGCATTTAGGTCCAGGATGCCATTTGAAGGAAGGCAGGAAATGGAATGCCAGCACTGTGATTCATATCATAACCATTTTCATTGAACAACTCCTAGCAATTATTGCGCAAAACCTTTTGCTATAAACTGGTGGTGACCTTCCCACAAGCCACAGAATCAGTTGAGGTGGGGCAAACTCAACATGTGTTACATGAACTATGGATATAACAATGCAAGATGTAATCCATCACAGGAATGACAGCAGCTACTGCAATTGTTGGATCCTGTTTGCCACTTGTACCACAGACATAATATGTCCTAACTTTGGGATGCAAAATGACCTGATGAACTGGATTTTCTCTGGGTCCTGTGACAATTTATTCAAATTCCATTTATGTCTGTTCACATGCTCAGCTAGCCAAGCTGCGATTTTGCCTGCTTTCCCATCCCTTGCTTGTCACTCCCCAATGATGTCACAATGACTCATCCATGACATCACAAAAAACCAATGCTTGGTGTTGTGACCTAGAAACCTCTGGAAGTTGGGGCCTACAGACCTGGCAACCCTAGGAAGGGAGAACAAGATTTATGCATAATTACCAACTGGTCAAAGTCTTTCACTTGGGTAAGATATATTTTAATTTAAGCTTAAAAAATCATTTCTAGTGTTTCATTGATATATAAAATTAGACTAATAAAGGTTATGCAAATGGTACCTTCTTTTGTATTTTTTATGATGATGATGATAGAAAAATCTCCCCATTGCTTCATCTGCTTCTTCTATTCAAAATGGAGATCCAGAATAACTTTGCAAAATCTTTTAATTTATAGCACCATGCCAGCAGCACTCTGTCTGGAGGAGCAATAAATTTGCACTCATGAAAATGAACTATTGGTTGTTTTGGTTTTTTTTTTTTTACAAAATATGTGATGGCTAGTCTTAATGTGCAAAACAGATTATTAATTGAACCATATATGCACATAACAGCAGCATCTTTTATGTAAGTATGTGTTACGTGTCTTCAAGCCATTTTCAATTTATGGAAATGGCAATATTTGTTCTTCTAAGGCTAAGAGAATGTGACATGTCGAAGATCATCAAGTAAGTTTTTATAGCCGATGGGGATTTAAAGCCTGATCGTCAAAGTTGGAGTTTAATACTCAAACCATTAAACCACGCTGGGTGTCACTTAGCATCTCTTATATTATTCTGAAATAAACAAGGCCTATTTTGGAAAATGGGATCAAAATAGTTTCACTGAATCTTTGCTCACATATGAATTTATTGATTCTTTGTGACAATGAAAATATACTTGTATACTAAAGAAAAGAGCTGGTGGAACAAACTACCTTCTTTTGGGGGCTAAGACTCTTGAAATCAATTGCACTAACTTCTGAGTAAATATGCATATATTTAGTTTGTACCCTAATTCTGAGCAACATTGTAGTGCCATGATTTATTTATTTAATTTTCACATGGAAATATTCTTCTACAAATAAAAATACAAGACTGACTGCAGCAATTCAAACATGTGAATGATCTATGAGAATGAAAAATCTGTCATTGCAGAGATCCTCCTTCTTGCTTTCTGCCAAATACGATTACCTACACAACTGAAGATCTATATTAGGTGATGTGAGTTTTGATCTGTACCCTCAAACAAACACAAAAGTGCTGAACAGCATTTATCTTTTGGTAGATAGGTGCAGCAATCTTTGTTAATGAGGTGAAACATACCAAGCATGTTTGCTTGGAAGCAAGATCTCTTCAGTACAGTTGGAATTATTCCAAAATAAACATGCCGAAATAGGATGCAGCTTTCATGCCACAAACAGATCTTGGGCAATAATACACCCACACATTGTTACATGCATGCTACAAAAGTATTTACATCACCTTTGAATATATTTTGCCCACACCATCTGCCCACATTCCAGTTCTCCTGCCTAAGCCTTCCAGTAAAAAGCAGCATGCCAATCTCTGAAAAGCATTCAAAGAATAACAGCCTCAATCTACCTGCTGCAAAGAATGCTGTCAGAAATGACTTGAGAATGCCTTTATTTGCACAATGTTCCTGCCAAGCTCTCTCTCTCTCTCTCTCTCTCTCTCTCTCTCTCTCTGTGTGTGTGTGTGTATTAGTACATGGGAATTGTGACTGAACTGGAATTTTATCTGGCCCAGGGTTAAATCTGCCACTGAAAGGAAATCTCCCTCTAGTCTTCAAATCAACCTCCAGGGAAAATTACACAAATATGTGTGTGTATTTCCCTTCAAGCTGCTTGAGGATTTATAGCAGGCCCATGAATTTCATAGAGATTTAAAGCAAGGAATACTCAGAGGTAGTTTTGCCAGTGTCTTTCTCTAATACAGCACCTGGTATTAGTTAGCAGTCTCTCATCCAAATACTACCCAGAGTTGTATGATCTATTTCCCAGATCATACAATCTATAGTTATTATTTAGTGTACATGATAGGGGTAATTGATGAGATGTTAAGGACAATTACAACCCAAGCAGAGACTTTTACGTAAAACTGGACATTGTTATTGTTATATTCATATAGATATTATCCCAAATGGGTCCAGTCAAGTTCACTTCAATGTGTGAAGTGGATACTTGTCTCAGACTTGCCTACTTTTCTGTTAAACCAAGTGCCAGGAATGTCTCCCCACCCCCTGCGCCCCCCCCCCCCAAAGTAGATGGGCATGAAACTGTCCTGTTGGTCCCTTTGTCTTAGGACCTAACTAATCTCAAGTAGTCTGTCCCCTGCTCCAAACCACATACATGCTCCCAGACTCCACATATCCATGCAAGGTGATGAGGATCTGTTTGTTGCTTCCATTTTTGCCTGTTGATTGGATATGTTTTATTGAGTACAATCTGCCTAAGCAAGTTATTGAATGCAATGGACCGCCCATATCCAAAAATCTCTTGAAGGCATTTGTATCCAGAAAACATATCAGTATGCCTGTCAATATCATTTGAAACAAAAATGCCAGTAACTTGCAAATTAATAGTTGCAATGCTTAAACTTTGTTTTTAAAGTTAGGATATACAAGTTTTTTTTTTATGCAGGTACCTCACAATTTTTCTATTGGGTTTGCCAGGGCTTTGTGAGCTGCTATTTGGGAATGCTAGGGGTGGAGGTGGTGAAAATAAAGCTCTTTTGCAATCCTGTAATTGCCAAGTTATTCCTGGTTGGCTGACATATTTATACCATTAAATTACAACTTCTCAGTATCAAGGACTACTTAAAGAGCTCTGCAGTAGTCACAGACCTCTCCATTCCACCCCTTCCCACAATTTGCATTTGGCTCATGTTCTATTTAATTATTCCATCTTAGGCGAGCTTAGCAAAATGATATTTCTTTTGCTACAAATTCCAGAATTCCTGTGTGCATATCATGCTGGCTTTTCTAAGAGTGCATTTACACTGTAGAAACAATGAAGGTAGGCACCACTTTAATTGCCATGGCTCAACGCTGTGGAATATTGGAAGTAGTAGTTTAGCAAGGTTCGAGCACTCTTTAGAAGAGAAGACTTAATACCAACTAAAATTCCCATGGTTTCAAAGCACTGAACCATGGCATTAATTCTAAAGTGTAGCTGCACCTCTAGTTCTGCTTTAATATCCTGTGGTGTGGCAAAGTCCTTTCCTGCTCTTGCCTGCCTTCCTGCTCTGCCTTTCTCCTCACTATTTGGAAGTGTAGCATGTTCTTCTTTCAATACAAGCATTGGACTGAAGGGATACAGCGTGCCAGCTGGCAGGGCAAGTTGCTTGGTGGATTGAGAAAAATGGCTCATCTGGGAAAGCTTTTGCTTTTTTTATTCTGGCAGCATGGACTCCATATAAAAAGAGCAGAAAGGCATTGGCTCTTAATTTTGTTTTTCCATCAAATTTCTGAAAATTTTCAATCATAAATTGTCTTCTGTGTGAGAAATATTCTGACCTGAGTACTGGCATGCAGGTATTTTTTAATCTTGGTGTATGTCTGTTTACTTCCATATTCAAGCTTCTTTGAGAATTGCTTTCTGTGATGCTGTGGATAACAGAGAGCTCATGGTCAGTGGACACCTCCAGCATTGGTACAAGTCTGGATCTTCATGTTAAAGCTTTTGTATTGAAAGCATGTTAATCGGATGTATGAAGGATCTATTGCTTTATCTACAGTGATGGAAAATAGAGGTATTGCCATTTCATAAACAAGACAGTGATCTTATACCTTCAGCAGCAGAAGTCTGGAACATCCACCAAAGGATTTAGTTCACACAGTGATCAAGCAGGTGCTTGTAGGAAGTCCAGAAACAGTAGGCCTCATGTTCCCCAGCAATTTTTGTACAGAGACACACTGCTGTTGATGCTGGAAGATAACTTCATATCATGGCTAGTACCACTTATAACCCTTTTCACCATGAATTTACAAGGGATATCCAGAAAGTAAGGTTAATTTTTAAAATATATATATATATATAAAGAATGAATATATTTTAATAAAACTTACATGGATTATAGCATAGGTAGTACATTATTTTTCCACATAATCAATACATTTTTTCATCTGTGCAACAAGTTTTTTTGATGTCTGTGTCATAGAAGTCTGCTGCCATCTTTTTCAGCCAATTTGTCACTTTGATTTTCACTTTGTCAGCATCAGAAAAGTGTTTTCCATCCAAGTGTTCCTTTAATTTAGTGAACAGATTTTAGTCACTGGGTGCAAAATCAGAGCTGTGAGAGGGGTGGCTTAAAACACCCCAATCAACAACTCTTGTGTTGCATGAGTGGTCTGTGGATGCGCTTTGTCATGAAGGGGACAGACAGAAGGGAAATGGAATGAGGATGCTCATATCTAACCTTCACGGTGAATAATGTGTCGATGAGCTACTGACAACTGGCACTGCTCGTTTGCTTCTGCTGACTTCCCGCTACACAACTTCCCCCACAAAAATTTCCCACGAGAGCTATGTGCCTTGTAACCTTACTTTCTGGACAACTCTCATATTCAATCTCTCTTTAAAGTAATCCACATTGGTTACCGTAACTGCTTTGTTTGGCTGCAAATTACAGGGTTTGACTATGCATTGTGCAAAAAAAGATATCCCTTTCTCTCTTGTAAACCTTTTGCAATTCTCCTTTATAGGATAATCCTGGTATTATTGAAGAAAGTTGCATTATGAGATATGGGGGAGCCATTGCTCTGTCTACTTTCTCTATGTATGTCAATGCATAACTTTATACATCTTTCTCATGTCTCTTATCTAGTTCTTCAAACTAAAAGGTCCTAAAATGTAGCAAGTGCATCTTTTCTTGGCTATAATGGAGTCCTCTGCTGAATTTCTATGCATTTCACTTTTGTTGAAGTAATATCTATTCAAAGAAACAGTGGGGGGAAAATACTAGAGTTGTGAATGATTTTGGAACAGTCCTAATAAAGAGCCAAACTCAAATATAATGTTCCTGCCTATAAAAAGAAATACAGAAGGGAGCATAGCAGCATTTATCATATTAAACTGTCATGCAGAATAGCTGATGGTTAGTTAAACATTTAAGAATTCACTGCGGGTGGGAAACTTGGAAAGAAACTATCATCATTGTCTCTGAAGCCATCTTTAGCTCTCCCATGGTCAGATGTTCTGAGTGAATGTTCAGTTTGCAATGTATGCTTCACTGATAAAAAGGCAGAGATTTTCTTAAAATGAGGTGCATCAGACATCATGTATAGAATGAAACATAATGATAGTTTATTGTTGTTTAAAAAAAGAATTTCTGTTCTTTGTCTACAAGGCAAAACAGCCATAAAAGCATATTCTTTTCACTCTCTTCAAAGTTCCACAAGCAAGAGCAGCAATTACAGCTGTCTAGATCTTGAGGGAATTTCAATCTCTTTATTCTTCAAGGAATCCATTATAGACAGGCTCTTAAGAACTATGTTAGCCTTTTTTTGTATCAGCATACTTGCTAAAGGGCAGAGTCTAGAGTCATGTCAGTACCTTATGGTGCCGGATGTACTTTTTTCAGGGATATGTACTGGTAACAGGAAAAGAAAGTGTATGGACTTCATCATGCTAGCCTGTTGTCTGATAGCAATAATGTTGTTGAAGCAAACAGAAACATACCAAAATTGTAATACGCACTATCACACATATTTGCAATTGCATTACAGTGCTGCTTTGGCAATTCATAATCCCATGGTGATCACTTTTCTACACTGCATAATCCTGCTTTCTTACCCATGTATTCACTATCCAGTGCATATGTGCCTTTCCGTTTTTATTGACTTTCGTTGTGATTGTGGAATTCCAGCAAAACAATACATTTAAAAAAATTAAAACTAAAAGAAAAGACAATATAGAAACATCAACCTCGACCTGTTTTGGAATAGTGAAAGGAAGAGGAGGAGAACTAGGCCCATTCACACTATTGGAACTACAGTGGAAGGGACCAACTGCACCACTATGGGAGTCATTGGTGGGTTTTATTCCAACCAGATTTAACCCACTGGATAGGATCAGTATAAATCTTTGTTTAGCATTCAGTGGATCTATTCTATTTGTGGTTACTAATTGGATTTGGGTTCCCGTACACTGAAGGAATTGGCAGAACAACTTCCTTGTTTAAGAGAATGCGGTGAAATTCACGAGGACTTATTTGAATAAAAATATACAGCAAAAAAGGAGAGTTTATACAAAATTTTCACCAAGAGACAAATCAAAGCATATAGCTGCATAACATGTAATCTTTCTCACACATCAATTGTGCAGTGTTAGAAACAGACTTTCTCTGAATAAAAAATAGTAGAGAACAACTTGGCAAGCTACATGGCGCTGCCTCTGGATACTGTTTGTGCACCAGAAAATCCCAAATTGTGTGGGCAGACTGCTGATTCGGGCAGATTACAGAGAATGTAAAATTTATCTGTTAAAAGAGCTTTATTAGCTATTTGTTACAGTACAGTTCAAAGTTCTGGTTATGACATATAAAGTCCAACATGGCTTGGTTACAGACTTTTTTGAAAAACCATATGACCCCAGACACTGTACAGGCTTACTGGGAGCTTTAGTTCATCACATTCTAGGGCCACAAATTCATGATGCTTACTTACATGGATGTATGAATAATATTATTACCCTGTGAGTGATAACAAAATGAAAGCACATCAAAATCATGAAATGCATACAGTGAGCATCCCAATAAGCTTTTAAATCTCTGAACCACCTACACCACAATCTTAAGGTTTTTGCTACATTCACCTATTCTAATTTTAAGAGTGAGGGAGCAAAGTAAGTCAGGAATCGCAGCTGTAGTGTTTCTTACTTTAGCTAAAACTTCTGACAAGGTTATGTTTATTTTAAATAGAGCCTCAAGAGAACAGTTTTTGTCAGGTCATCAAACTGAACTGTAAGCAGCACGAGTCATTTACCTCACCAAAACTGGGGAAAGTAGGTAACTATCACTTCAGAATAGTAGTATCACCCAGTTTTGTTAGGTTTGTTTTTAATGAAAGAGAAATGTGACTCATTTTAACCAAGGAGGCATTATGCAAAGGGATCTTGTAACATCTTCAAAAATGTTTTCTAAAAGTAATCACTTCATATTCATCTGATCATAAACAAAACATTTAAAATCCAACTGGCTGCAAATCATTTTGTACTGAAACTACTCAGAAGAGCCATACATAGCAGCCAACAGACCCTTCTCCACTCATGCCCATAAATAGCCCAGAACGAAATGGTAAGTCAATGAGCTATGTTCAATCACCTTACATTGGAGACAGCATATTTAACTGGGGATATAACAAAATGCCGCTTGGTATATCTAGATATTAAATTAGAGTCTTTCAATAACAGCCTGCTGAAATATGGCCAAGAAATAACTGCAACTGAGCAGGTTGCAAACTTGCTGGAATTTTGACAAGATATAAAAAACTGGAAGGCAGATAGATGCACACTGAGCTCTTTATACCTACTAAGCATACAGACAATTATAGCCCCACAATAACTAAGGAACTGGGACCTCTCAAAATAGTTCACAATCATAGAGCACTGACCAACTAATGTTAAATGCTGACACACCTCAGTAAACAAAGCCTTTGACAAAACAGCCCCTTTTTTTTCAAAGTCTTTTTACATGCTTCAGCCTCCCTCTTCCACCATATCTTCTGTCCAGTTTGATGTTTTTAGTAGCATTGGCATTGAGAGATTGCTGGAGGGCTGGAGTTTTGATGTTGGGTTGCAACAGTGAGTCTGTAGTAAGCATAAGCAATGAAACTTGAATGCGGACACAATGAGATTCCACTTTTGCTGATCCTAGTGTAGCCCTGTGTCTCCCACTTACAACAAGCAAGGTGAACAGCAGCTGCCTTCAGAATCCCTTGCTGAGTTTAGTGGACAGAAAAAGAGAATCAGTTTGAAAAATAAATCTTTGAGTTTGTCTGCCAAACAGAGATTAAATAAAATGAAGACTGCAGGAGAAAAGGTATGGCTGGACGCATTTTGGAAGAATACTTCAAGTGGGCTCTAAGGAATTCAAAATATTTTTATTTATTGATTAAAGGCCTACTTCACTGCTTCTTAAACTGTGGGTCCTGATCCCAGATGGGGTCCCTTCAGCTCTATGTTGGAGTCACAAAAAATTGGGAACAGCAAAAGGTTTCTGAACATTACCCAATTACACCAATCTGTTAGCAACGGTGGACTCTGCAGAAAATGCTTCAGTTCATAAAAGGGAAAATCAGCCTGTTTAGCAAGCCTTGCAAATGCTGATTTATTACCAGTAACATTTGATTGTACACCTATTCTATGGAGCTCCCAGTGGCACAGGGGATTAAACGGCTGGGCTGCTGAACTTGCTGATCGAAAGGTTGCAGGTTCAAATTCGGGGAGAGGTGTGAGCTCCCGCTGCTAGCCCCAGCTTCTGTGCTTCATTTTGTGGTATATGTACCTTTTCCTATTTTTTCTGTGTTATTTCCATTTCTGCTGCCAGTTTTAATGTTAAAGAAATAATCCCCAGGAACACATATGCCTCATTAACTGAGGTACAGCTGTATCTTTACAATGCAGTCCCATTGATGTCTATTCAGAAAGAAGCCCAACTGAGTTACTTTCAGATAGCTCTATACATTAGAGCAACCTTCATATCTTATTGGTTTTAATGGGGGAATGTGTATTATCTATTTATATCCAAGTGACTAAAAATATTTCACCATAATCAGACTACAGCTTTATCAGTTTTCTAAATGCATTCTACATTTACCAAATTGAGCGTTTTTGGAATTTGTGTGGGGGGGGGGGGCTCTCATTTTTTATTAAAAGTACTGACAAGATGCCATGGCTTAGATCTCATTTTTAGAAGTTCTAAAAAGCAGCAGGGTTTCCTCTTCATAGATAAATCTCTACAGGATCAGCCTGGATGATACAGTATATGTTAAGAATTCATCAAGGCTCAGGCTTGAAAGCACATACACACAGAACCTCCTTTCAGATGCAGTGAAAACATCAAACCTTCATGGAATTACATTGTGTTTGCATAATAACATGTATCTGGTTATTATACAGACATGTGCCCAGCTATTACACAAACACAATACACAACAGTACATACCAATTAACATCATGATTTTAAAGGAAAGGGAACCATAATACAATAAAATGAGGACAGATGGAGAGCTGTAACTGTCTAAAAGCAATCTGTTTTGCAGTTTGATTTACTGCAAACTGAAGGATGGGGTTTTGACAGACCAACCGCTGCAATCCTACCTTTCCTTTATCCTCATAAATTACTGTATCAATTACTGTATATACTCGAGTATAAGCCTAGTTTTTCAGAATAATGATTTAACCAGAGTTGGACAGTCTTATCTTAAATTATAGTTTTATGTAAATATTTTAAAAAATAACCCTCTGCTGCTTCAATTAATGTAATTTTATTGGTATCTATTTTTTACTTTGAATTTTACTAGTAGCTGTTGTATTTCCCACCCTCGACTTATACTTGAGTAAATAAGTTTTCCCATTTTTTTGTGATAAGATTAGGTGCCTTGGGTTGGCTTATACTCAAGTATGTGCGGTAATTAATAATGCTTTTCTTTCAACATGGTTTACAATAAGTTGAAACTAAATACAGCTAAAATAATTAGGATTGCCAGATTGAAAATCGGAGAGACCTCCTGTATCTTCAATGGTTGTATTACAGAAATAATTTCAACAGGGGTTGCTTATTGCATGAAACTCTTTCTACAAAGCCATTAAAGATACAGGATCCCTCTTCAATTTGCAGTCTGCATCCATAAAAACAATACATAATACAAAACCATTAAACAGGCAATTCAATCAAAACACTGAAAACAATTAAAACACATTCAAAGAAATTGTAAAGAGAATAAGGAATGTTGCTAAATTAAAAGATCCTTCTTCCAAAAACAATTAAAAGCCAAAAGGTTGTTGAAATAAACAGTTTTCCCTGCTGGTGCAAAAGGAGCAGACAAGGAGTCTAACCATGGAAGAGGCCTAACCATGGAAGGAAATTGCATAACCTGGGAGCAGCCACTGAGAATACTGTCTCCTGTATTTTTTCCAAATGAGTAAGAAAGACCTCCCACAAAGGTTACAAGATTCAGCCAGGCTTATATGGTTCAGATAGTCTATGAACAGAGGTCCTTCAAGTAAGAAACCTGTTCTATCTTGGTTGGAAGCACTCCTTTTTGTGGAAGACTGCCACATTAGTGAGCATGCAAAACCCAACATAAAATTCTTAGAAACAGGGTGCATTGCAATGTCCATGGTGGTTGTACTCAATGAATTTGAATGCAATGACTATTTTATGAAAGTAGAAATTGTTCTGGTGTCAGTAGGACTTAGAAGACTGGCACCTGAATGAATTAAGATTCATGTTCACCTGGAAGAACACAAAATGCACATTTTGCTTGCATCCAAAAATTGTAGATCTGTTGGTAAAGAGGCTGAAGTGATAAACATACCTGGGAATAAATCCCACTGAAATGAATAAGACTTGCTGCAGATGACACATGTATAACCCTTTCTTCTCTCCCTTCTACCCGATGAGGTTTGAGGAACTATCAGACTTGGGTAACAACAATAGTGGAACAGATAAGGAGAAAGAATGTGGGTAGACCATTCATCTTGTCTTTCAAAGGACAAGCCACTGAAAGGTATCTTCTAATTGAAAGGTATTTTAGCACTTTCTAACCAGGTAAGCCCTCGTTGGTGCCCTGGGTGATGCATTGGGTTGAACCACTGAGCTGCTGAACTTTCTGACCAAAAGGTCTGCCCCAGATTCTGTCAACCTAGCAATTCAAAAACATGCAAATGTGAATAGATCAATAGTTACTGCCTCTGTGGGAAGGTAATGGCACTCCATGCAGTCATGCTGGCTACATGACCTAGGAGATGTCTTCAGACAACACTGGCTCTTCGGCTTAGAAATGGAGGTGAGCACCACCCTCTAGAGTTGGACATGACTAGACTTAATGTCCAGGGGAAACCTATACCTTTACTTAACCAGGGAAACACACAAATCTAGCTCTGTGCAGACCAGTCAAATGAGGATGTATACCTATGACCCCTATGCCATCTTTCCCATGGGGAGCTTGGTTGAGATCAAACCTTGCAATACGAGTCTTCACCCTTATTGCAATGTGACTGTTCTCACTAAAATTCAGCAAAGGAAAGTCCACATGAAAACAACTTCATTCAGATTGTGTTCCTCTATTCTTCCAAATTTAACTAACACCGTAAGTTCTTAAAACCCTTTATTTGTTAGTCTTAAAATGTGGTGGGAGTTTCCTCCAAGAAAATAAGCTTCTGTTTATCTACATATCCAGATGGAACCCTCAGGAAACTCCTGTTCTAAAAGTCACCCTTGCCTCCCTTTCTAAAGAAGCTGGCAGAAAATAAAATTTCCCTTTGGCTGATTTCTGCTTGATTTGTTCCGATTTCTTGTGATGCCAATTTCTGGATAGACAAGTCTACCTTGAGGGCTCTTTGAGCTCATCTGACCTCTTTATTGTCATGTGTGCCAGAAATACTGATGATGCCAAGAAGCCAACTTGTATAATTTATATAGTGCCAGTTTCCACTGTCCTCTGTAATTCAACACAGCTATAGTCAAATAGATACATTATTTAGAGAGAGAAGAAGAGTCGTAAAAGTGTTAACCAAATGGAATGTAAATAGTAAAAAGTGAACCTCCTAAGGCGGACTTACAAAAGGTCCATCTGGTAGCATTACTGGACTCAGAACAATCAGAAACAAACCTACTGAATTTAAAGGCTGGGCTACATAATTGTATCTAGTCTGTTCTTTTTGTTAAAGGGTATGTGTCTATTAATCTGTTTTTAGTTGTTAAACATGATAAAAATCACCACACAAAAATGAGTGCACCCATTCAATTGTTTTAATCTAAAAAATGTTTAAGCACAACCTTCCCAGCCAACACTCGTTAAATCCACAAGAAGAAAGCAGCTTGCAGACTGGATATCTCTGTTCTTCTCCCCACCTTCCTGTTTTCTAGACACCTGCATCCTTTCAGAAAGTATGGAGGACTTATACCAGAATTGAAACTGTATTTAGTCATTTAAATGTTTTGATCCTAAAACATGTCTATTTAGACTATAGTGGGGGGAGGATTGCCAAAATCGGTACCTTAATGTTGTTGATCTACATGTTATTTCTTAAGGACGTTATCCAGGTGGCTTGTATTTGCATAGGAAGCTCCCTAGCAATGGATAAAAAAAACCCTGTATCATTGCATTATGTCATTATAAACCCATTACTCCTCAATCCATGTTCAATGAACCTTCCAGTGCATTTTCAGACACATGATCATATGAAGCTGTTTCTGCAGGTACTCTGGGCCAGTGACATCTATTTTGGGCATGTTGTGGGTGTTCCTTTTATCTGCTGCTGTTGGGTGCTCCCAGTCTGCTACCACTGCCATTTCTGACTGCTAAGCCAAAATGTATACATTACTCCTTGATCAAAAAATAATAATGAAGTAATTGTGAAGCTCCATAGTTGTACCAGGCCACTGATACACATTTCTCCTCTTTATTAAACATTTCCTTTTCTTGCAAGGCAAGACTATTTTGCAGAACTTTCCTCTCATTCATAGCTTCTTTTTTTTTAGCTAAGAAAAGCTTTCAAAGTCAAAACTCCATCCTCTTGCAGAATAAACACAATAAGAAAAGCCTTTTAATTGCAAAATGCTTATGTATTTTTAATTAATATTGGAAGTATTCATAGGGATGGTGTTTCAGCACTTTGAAAACCCAGAAGCCCAAAGGTGTGCAGCTCCAAATCTGTAAGAGAGTGGAAGGCCAGATCTGCAAGATTGTGATCTCTTGGCATTCCACAATTCTCACACATAAAATATACAAAGGGGGCATATACAAAGACAGAAAATGCACACATCAGAAGGAATTATGTCCTGAAGCTGCAATAAAATAAATGCACTTTGAGCTTTCTCAAAGTGTTTTCAATATGCTGTGATTAGAAAAAGGACTACATAGCATATTCTGGTCTCCTATATACTACACACATACACAGGTGTGTGTGTGTAGGGTGGCAATGGCAGAACCCATTTTAGGAGCATTGTGTGATAATGTTCTAAGAAATCCAGGGACATACATTTTTTGCCATGAGTGCAAAGATTTCTCAAAGACACATGTGGCCGGTCCAGTTCATAATCCTTTCATACTTTTCTTTTGCTCTCCAATGAACCTTTCTTTGGGAAGTTGTCTAAGATGAAAAGGCCCATTTAATAAATTTAATAAAGAAATAGTGAGTCAAATGGTGCTTATTTGACAGTCAGACAAACCATTATGAACACAATACCATATTAAGTTCTAGATTTTGAAGTTGTTTATACATGCCATCAGCATTTAAAACACACTTAGGAAAAGTAATAGCAACTCATTACAACAGACCCATGGAATCCAACTGAGTAATCTTGGGCAAATCACACTTTTTCATCTTCAGAGGAAAGCAAAACCAACCCCCTTCTGAACAAATCTTGCCAAGAAAACCCTGTGATAGGTTCATCTTAGGGTTTCAAGTATTTGAGCAGGAGTCCTCAAACATTTTAAAGAGAGGGCTGGTTCATGGTCTCTCAGACTGTTAGGGGTCCAGACTTTAGTTTGAAAAAAATTTAACAAATTCCAATGCACACTGTACATATCTTATTTGTAGTGGAAAAGTGAAGCACAATTTCAATCAACATAAACTTGCCAGTATTTCAGTTGGAAGTGTGGGCCTGCTTTTGGCTGATGAGATAGTCAAGTTAATTAGGATTGTTGTTGCTGTGTACCTTTCAGATTTAAGATGACCCTGAGTCTAAAGTTGAGGGTAAATGACCTTGGAGAGCTGTATCCGGCCCACTGGTCTTCATTTGTGGACATTAGAGCAACATTTGGAGTGAGAATTATCAGCTATAGAGTAAAGAGCTGATCTTAGTAGTGTGTGCCTATGTATATACACATACTGATGCCAACCCAAGAGCAGTACAATGATTTATTTGTATCAGCACAACAGTAATCTTATGCATACTTACTGTGAGCTCCAATGAATACTGTGAGTTCCATTGATATGCTTGCTTTTGAATGCATATCTTATATCCATAAAACACAATGGGTTTTATCCAGAAATAACCAGAATGGAGATTTAAGCTTTTAATTAGAAAGAAAAGTAATCTTGCAAATAAATGTTACCATTTATTGATTGGATTTATATTTAGCCTTTATGGCCTAAAATGTGAAGGTGACAACAATGAAATAAAATACATCAGTGTAATTAACATAAAGCAGATTAATTAATACAAATGACAGACAAGACACAATTTAAAAATCAATTAAAATGTATCAGTAAAGGCAATGTTTCAGTACTGTCCCTTCCATGGGAGTTAATCAACCAATTGCTATAGGTTTGGATGAATAAAAATGACATTGTTTCTGATGAAAGGACAACAGGCCTGAACTAGCAAATTTTCCTAAAAGAGTGACTCCTACAACCTTGGAGGAGCCTGATAAAAACAAAGAACAGCATACTTTGCTTAACTTCCTTATTCATTGACTTCACATAAGGTAATTTGTTGCAAATATTAGCAGAAACTGAAAAAAAAAACATTTTCACCTCATTCATTTGCCAGAGCAAAGGGCATATGTCTTCAGGTCACCTATTGACTTTGGAGACCCCATGAATAATTCAATTATTTTAAGGTTCTTTCCTCTGAAATATAGCCTCCAGCATTTGGTGTTCTCCCATACAAGTTCTAACCAGAAATAATCATGTTTAACATCCAAAATCATACAGGATCTGATGTCTAAAAGAAGGATCCATCAATCATCTTGGTTCTCTAGCAGAAGATGTCTGTCATGTTTTCCCTGAAAGCAAAAAATCTGGAGTGGTGTTCCCACACATTGATACATACCCACACTACAAATTGACCATCAAGAGATGCCTCAGGTTTGGAAACATTACCTTTTTGTGTGTGTGAATCCAGCTCTCCCAGTTCGCATAGCCATCATGGCCAGTGAGGGCCAAGGGGGAAATGGAATCCCTTCCAAAAGGAAGATTTACTGTTCTCACCATAAGCAATCATCACACAATCAAAAGAAAGTAGGAAAGTAATATTGCATTATTTTTCATTGGAGTTATCATATCAATGAGACACGCAGTTGACTAAGGGTGGTGACTTGCTTCTCTGTTAGATTCAGAGAATAAATTACATTCTCATTGCATATTGATGTAGGTATAAATAAGTGTGTTGCAGAGCTGACACATTGTCATGCTCTGTTCTGATGTCATCATATATGATTTACACAAAGTGAAAATGAGATGACTCAGAAATCACTGATATAGGGAAATGAGCCGCAGGATTGCATGGAATTAAGAAACTATACTGTTTGGTTTTAAAATATATTCTAAATGTATAAAAAAGTATGCTGAATGTAGTAGATAACAGCATATTCTCTTTTCTTACACAAGATCACAAGATGATGTGTATTCTAGTTTTTATCTGTGAAGTGCTGAAGGGCATGTTGTATCCCTATGACGATATTTGTTTCTATACTAGTATTTAGCTTATAAAGTTTGAGTTTGACTAACAGTTCCCAACATGAGTTTCCATGCAAAGAGACTTGACAAACTCAGGATTGACTACATTTCCATATCAAGTACACACACAACCATAAAGCCAGCTTTGTTCTGTATAAATATTGTATTTTTCCAATTTTAAGGGGTGCTTTTTCCTAATATAAACACCTCTAAAATGGGATATATATATATATATATATATATATATATATATATATATATATATATTCTATTGGTGGTACTGAAATTAATGTGCATCTTACAATCAAATCGATGGCATCTTAGAATCAATGATATATGATATAAGCAATGGCCCTGATCATCCAAGTGGATGTGAAATGAAGAGTGCATAACCATTTTAAGAACAAGACTATTTTGACCAGGTTACTTCACACACACACCCCCTTCAAATAGCTACTGAAATGATGTCAACAATTCAACAAATGAGGTGGACAAGTATCTCTCTCCTAGCAAAAAGCAGCTTTTTGCATTGCAAATATTAGCTGATACAAAAGGAAGAAAATGAGAAATGCTGTATACAATGAGGGTTTAATGAACCAGGAAAATAAAATATTTGCACAATTTTTGCAAGACTAACTTGGTAAAGGCAAATAAATATGTGCTATGGAAATAAAAGCAGGGCATCTTATATAGTGTTGAAGATAATTGATTTTCCTATGCTTGGCATTAGAGGTAATTTCCTGCTGTACCACATACTTTCAATGTAGTGGAGCATTGCCTCCTCTCAATTTTCCGGATAAGAAGGCAGTACCATCGTTTCTGTGGAAATGCATCTTCTATACGCCTAAGCATGAGCAAAAGGCCACTCTGCCAACTGTGCCACTGTGGGTTTTTTTTTTTTTTGCATGACAGAGCTGCCAACCCCAGCTTCTCATGTGGGGACATGAGAGAAGCCTCTCACAGGATGGTAACACATCCGGAGTCCCCTGGACAGCGTCTCTGTAGATGACTGATTCTCTCACACCAGAAGTGACTTGCAAGTCACTTCTGACACGATAAAAAAAATCTCATCTGTTCCTAATTTTATATTCTTTCCCCCTTCCCATAATGCTTATTTAATTAAGTCTATATAAAATAGAGAATAACTTATAGAATTTAAATTAACTTGAGTTATGAACCTACTCTTCACGATTCACTAAAAAAAGTTTGACCCCGCCCATATTTTTTTTCCAGCTAAGGACCTGGAGACAGCAGTTATCTTTCTAGCCAGCTGTTATAGACATCTACTACATTGTGGTAAGAAATTAAGTTTGCCCTGAGTTGATCCTGCCCTTTTTGCCTTCTGTTTAAACTGGGTTCACTCTGAGTCAGCTACAAAAACACAATAACCTTGTGGTGGGCTGGTGTTTGTTATAAGCAGCAGGAACTAGAAACTGTCTCTACTGATATACAAGGAACTTTGTATGAATGATATGAGCCAGGTTTAGTGTGTGGGAACCTGACCAATTTTTTTTCAGCAAGTAATATTTTGAATTGTGTTGTATCTGCTTCCATGATGATTAGATATTAACTTCATTTGAATGAATAAAGGAAAGATAATGGGAAAACTGCTCAGAAAATATTATCCTTTCTGCAGGCATGGAGAAACTGGGTGGTGTTTCATGCTGCTGGTCTTGCATGGACTTTGCAAAGTGCTTATCGGACTAACCAACTGGCCACTCCTCCCTACTGGCAACAACTGATAACACAGAATGTAGAACAGTCTGCTCGTATATGGTTGGGTTGAGTTTCTGAGCAGCACATGTTACTGTTGTTATGTAAATCTGGGTGCCCAGAGGCATTCCACAAGGTATGTAATCAAGACAACTGTTTATGGACAATAAAGGAAGGACTCAAAAATAACAACAAACTGCATCTTAGGCTAGCACCCCCCTCACTGCTATTGTTGCAGCTTTATTCCCCCCACATAATCATTTCTTGTCTTGGAATTAGTTTCTATAGATCTCACAATTTCTTGGGATGGCTCCATGCTGTAGAATTAATGTAGTTTGACAACACTTTACCTGCCATATCTCAATGCTATGGAATTATGGGAGCTGTGGCTTTCCAAGGGCTTTAGTCTTCTCTGTCAAAGAGTGTTAGTTCCTTGCCAAACTACAAATCCCAGAATGCGATAGTACTGAGTTATGGCAGTTAATGTGTGGTCAAACGATAGTGTAGAAGCACTTTTGTTATGAAATATTAGGTCCATACCTTAGTTTATGGGGGCTGGAATTACAATGATCTTGAATTTGTAGAGCTGTTCACTGCAAATTCCAGTAAGGTAAGTGAAGCATGAACCAGCAATAGTAAATATGCAAAACCTCAAATTATAAAAATTTGAGAAATCAAAACAACCTCTTTGCACCAGTCCCTACTTCATTCTCACCTATAGAGAGATAGAGGGAGAAAATGAATGTGTTGCATAGAACACAACACATTGGAATAGGGTTGCCATACTGGCTCCATCTATACTGCTACTATATGATACAGTTTGAAACTGCATTATATGGCAGTGCAGATGGGACCATTGAAACCTGGAGAGGGCTTTGTATTTTTAATGACTGTGTGGAATGAATTTCAATAGTTTTTGTTTGTTCCCTGTTTGCATGACAAACAAAGCCCTCGAAATCCCTTCTTCTACACCAGGATCTCTCAACCTGGGGGTCGGAACATCTGGGGGGCGTCACGAGGGGGTGTCAGAGGGGTCACTAAAGACCATCAGGAAACACAGCATTTTCTGTTTATCATGGGGGTTCTGTATAAGAGGTTTGACCCAATTCTATCATTGGTGGGGTTCAGAATTCTCTTTGATTGTAGGTGAACAATAAATCCCAGCAACTACAATTCCCAAATGTCAAGTCTATTTTTTCCCAACTCCACCAGTGTTCACATTTGGGCATATTGGAAATTCGTGCCAAATTTGGTCCAGCTCCATCATTGTTTGAGTCCATAGTGCTCTTTGAATGTAGGTGCCAAGTTTGGTTCAATTCCATCATTGGTGGAGTTCAGAATGCGTTTTGATTTTAGATGAACTATAAATCCCAGCAACTACAACTCCCAAATGACAAAATCAGTCTGTCCATCCCCACCAAACCCTACCAGTATTCAAATTTGAGTGTATTGGGTATTTGGTCCAGTGAATGAAAATACATCCTGCATATGAGATGTTTACATTATGATTAATAACAGTAGCAAAATTATAGTTATGAATTAGCAATGAAAATAATTTTATGGGTCATCACAACATGAGGAACTGTATTAAGGGTTCACGGAATCAGGAAGGTCGAGAACCACTGTTCTACACACTGTTCTACACAATCATTAAAGATCCAGGAACTCTCTCTAGCTTTCAGCCCACCAACCTTGTTTGAAAAGTCCACCAAATCGTATCAGTGTAAATAATGTGGGAGCATAAAGATGAGAAAAGAGACAGTGGCTTGGAAGGGAGATATTGCAATACATTTTACTAATACAGCATAACCTATATTACTACTTTATATTCTGTGGAGAAATAAGAAGAGTGATGATCAAGGAAAAAGTAAAAAAAAACATAGAAAAGAACTCAAAGAACACCTAAAACGGCAGCTTTTAAAACATGTCTTTGTTTCCTGACTTCCTCTACACAGAATTAAAAATTTCTTGTATGCACACTTTCCTGGAAGTAAATGCTGTTGAAAAAAGTGCTTTTTCTAGGACCTGAACAAATGTGGGAGGAACTACCTTAATTCCCACTTTGCAAACATTATCCCAAAGTTCTGTAAAAGGCAAATGACATCTTCAAAGACAATACGAGTTTTCTAAAGCAAGACCTGCTGTTATGCACCTTCGAGGAAAAGTTGACCTATAATGACCCTTTCATGGAAGAAGGAACTGACAGGATTTATTTAGAGAATGTTTGCTTTTACCTTCCTCTGAGGCTAAGTGAGTGTGAAATTGCCCAAGATTTCCCAGTAACCTTGGCCTGGAACCTTGTTCTCCAAAAGTCATGGAGACTGACATGTGTGAATCTTTCATTCATCCAGATATTACCAGTCTCCTGTACATGGCACCTTGCTCTTAAAAGAGCCTTACAAATATGTAAGGGATTATTACAGATGACATGTAACAAATTACCAAGAGAGAATGTTTTAGCAAGCAGGCTTAAGTGTACAGGGCATGTGTCGGTGTACAGCCTGTACTTCAGATTTTTGATTTCAGGACAGCTTTAATTGCTTAGCAACTGCTTAATCACAGAGCACAATGACATTTTAAGAAAAATAATATCCTGAGTTAGGTTACAATGTTCCTAATTAATAATCTCATCTGAAAATATCTCACTGAACATATTAATTCCTTCACTTTTGATTCAAAGGTGGAATCTAATATTTTTTTGGTTAACTCTTTGAGAAATTACAGAACTTCTGGAAAAGCTGTAATATGTGAATTACATTCCTATGCAATTTTAATACTCAGCTGCAAATCCTGCTTCTCCTGAGACCATTATTTTATTCCTTCTCTATGTTCTAGTGGAGACAGCCAGTGTGGTACAGTGGTTTGAGCTTGGGACTGGACTCCAGAAGACCAGAATTTGAATCCCTGCATAGCTATGGAAACCTAGTTAGTGACCTTGGGCAAGTCAAACTCTCTCATTCTCAGATAAAGTTAATGGCAAACCGCTTTTGAAGGAATGTTGCTAAGAAAACTGTAGGATAGGACTGTACTAAGTTGAAACTGACTAGAACAACAACAACCCCATAACAGGTCCTTCTCGAACTTGGTTTCTGCCAGATATGGAGAGCTACAACCCTACATTGTAGCATTCTCAAAACTCTCCCCTGAGAAAATTGAATCCCAAATTGTGCCATCAATTTTTGGTAAAAAGGTAAAGGTTGTCCCCTGACATTAAGTCTAGTCATGTCTGACTCTGGGGTGTGGTGCTCATCTCCATTTCTTAGCCGAAGAGCTGGCATTGTCCATAGACACCTCCAAGGTCATGTGGCTGGCATGACTGCATGGAGTGCCGTTACCTTCCTGCCGGAGCGGTACCTATTTATCTACTCACATTTGCATGTTTTCGAACTGCTAGGTTGGCAGAAGCTAGGGCTGACAGTGTAAGCTCACGCTGCTCCCCGGAATCGAACAAGCTCAGCAGCTCAGCACTTTAACTCACTGCGCCACCGGGGGCTCCCAATTTTTGGTAACAAATCACTAAAACCTATGAAAGTTTGTGGAAATGCCTTGATTTAACTGTGTCTCTGTGATTGGTGCTGATATTTGATGGCAGACTGGAAACTAATTGAAGCAGACATTTCCTTGTTTCATTCCCCCCCCTCCTCCTCCCACAGCTAACATCTGTTATTTGGCAACACTATTTCTTACCTAATTTTGGCAGCACAGCAGTGTTGAGATGGGCTGATTGGAGTTTTCCAGACCTATCCTAGAGGCAAATCATTTTTATCCAAAGGGATCTTATAGCACTTTAGAGACTGTAACTGTCAGAAAGATGTTAGAAACATAAACTTCATCAGATGCAAGGGAAGTGTTACTGGGAATATTTGCATACTGATTCAGACTAACTGGGCCTTGAATATCTTGTCACATTTTACTTTTTTCCCTCCCTCCCTTTTTTGCTTTGCTGTTGTTTTTGGTTTGTATCAGAGGTGAGAACTGTGCACATTAATGCATTGTCAAAAGCTTTCATGGCTGGAATCACTGGGTTGTTGTAGGTTTTTCAGGCTATAGGTCCATGTTCTAGAAGCATTCTCTCCTGATGTTTTTACCTGCATCTGTAACAAGCATCCTCAGAGGTAGTGAGGACCTTACTACCTCTGAGGATGCTTGTCATAGATGCAGGTGAAACATCAGGAGAGAATGCTTCTAGAACATGGCTATATATCCCAAAAAACCTACAACATCACTGTGCACATTAACCTTCTCCTAGAGACCTTGGAGGTTTGCACCTTCTCCTGCAATTTGCTGTATTTCATAGCATAATAGTCGCAACTGCATACAAGTCACACCCAAATTGTTGGTGTGCCAAGACTGGTATTTTAATGTTTCCTTGCATAATAGTCACACCTGTTATTCACTTGCCATGTGCCTATGCCCCTTGGAGCCACAGGGGTTCCCTCAGCTAGTAGCCTGTTGGATGTTTTGCCCACATAATCACCATTGCATAGTAGGAAAAATGTGAGGATTATGTGGT
This sequence comes from Anolis sagrei, assembly GCF_037176765.1. Taxonomy (NCBI): domain Eukaryota; kingdom Metazoa; phylum Chordata; class Lepidosauria; order Squamata; family Anolidae; genus Anolis; species Anolis sagrei. The sequence continues at coordinate 37,561,818 of NC_090024.1, read as the reverse complement.
GAAATGCAGTATATCTATATGTATGTATTTATCTACACACACACATACACACACACAAAAACCCAGTAGCATGCTTTTGGTCCTTCCTGTGTCCTCAAAGTGCATTTTGAGGTATTTTGCATTAAAATTTTGTTTTTTGAAAAAATTTACAAAATTTTATTTTTATACTTTTTGAGTTGGGATGGGTTCTCCAAACATGTGGAAATATCCATAGAATCCATAGATATCATTTTGTAAAGTAGTTTTCTCTCTCTCTTGGAGGTCCTCAAAAATGGCCCTGTGGCATACATGCAGTCATTGTTCTTCACTTTGCATATCCCATATCACTTTGCATATCTAGCAGAACCAGGAAAAATCTATGGTCTAGTCTGCCTGTGGCCTAGAACCACTGGGCTTACTGGATTCATAAATCCAATTTTTCCTGGTCAAGGACAAAGATGTAATTTTCAGTTCATTTATATTATGGCCTGTGTGGAAAGTGGGCCTTCTCTTGTAAAGGTTTAGTCGGTCAAGTTCAATTTTCCCATTAGTGAATTAGGGAAAATACTGTTTGAACTAAAAGGCAAATGAGTTATGGCATGATTTGCCTGTTTTTCAAGTGTCAGTATGGGCAAACTGCCATTAACTATGGTATGATAAATAAGGGCTTTAGTATGACACAGCATCAATATGCCTTGATTGGAGTGAGTCAGAAACATGTTCTCTGTAAATACTGTGATATTCTATATTGGTGTCTTATTGTTGAGACATGCCTTTTCTGCATGCAAATAGGTGAAGTGGCACAGCAGGGCTTTACAGTACATTTAGAGTGGGAGAACACCAGAGATCTGCTTTTTTATTGACAGGATAAACAAAAGAACGACATTTGAAAAATGAAAAATCAGAAGAGAATGCATGAAGTTTCCCTCTGTCTCAAAATATTTATTTGAACAAAAGAAATAAATAAAAAGAGCTACAGTACTGTATCTACACTGCAGAATTATAGCACTTATTATTTCTGCTTCTGGTGTTGAAATTTCTATTAATTTTTTTGCTCACTGAGGTATCCTTGTACTTCTCCCTTGGTGGTCTGATTGGTATGAACATTGCCTTCATTCTGGCCCCAAATTAAAACATTTGAAATATGTCTGAATTTGTGTAAGTACCTTAAACTGATTCAGGTTTTTAAATTGTTGGTTTCTTTAATATGCTTTGTAAGCATTTTTATTGTATTAAATTTTAAATGGTTTTGTGTAACTTTATTGGAAGCCTCCCAAAGATCTCAGGTCATAGTGTAGAATAGGAATATTTCAAATAATTACACGTGAAAGCATCCTGTTGAAATGGTAAACATGCATACATTCTTCATGGAACAGCCGAACATTTTCATTCTATGTGAAAAGAGTTGTAGAAACTAGACATCAACATAGTGGAAACTGGGCCTGAGGCTCCTTGTGCATGAAAATAGAGGCACATGCTCATTTAATTGTGTAGTTGACTGCACATTTGTTTCAGCTGAAAAAATGTGCCATTCAGCACAAGAGTTCAGCACAAAAACAATGAATGCATTTAACTCTATATGTAGAGTTTTATACTATGTGACCCTAAGAGCTCACACTGGAAATTGGTCTAGTTATATGGTGAAACTGTAATGCACATGTTCTATTCATACATTCATCAAAACACAGAGAAGTAAATTTGAGGATAATGATGTGTGTAGTCCACAAATGCTGCCTCCAAAGTTTCCAAGCACCTATAAATTAGACCTTCATGCATTGATTGTGACAGTTTGATAAACATTGAATCTGATTATAGACATTTTCAGACTGTGATGCATCATAATATTTTAATTCTACGTGGTCGGGAATGTTGTGCGAATATCTTACATACTACATGTGTCCCTGTTGGTAGTTTTAGCCCTACATGTGTTCATGTGACTGCTTGAACAGGGCTACAATGAGTTTTGTATGCCACAGTGCAGATATTAGTTGTCCCAAAGATCAACAGTCAATTATCAGCCACATCAATGTACAAGAACACAACTGGGAATGATATTCACCAAAGTCACTATGCCAAGTCCAAGGATAATTCAGATAGAGAGTAGTCCAAAGTTCAAATGCACAATTCAAGGCTGGAGCAAACAGTAGGCTTGGGCCCTAAACAGTTTGAATGAAAAACATTGGAATATTTGGTGGTCCATTTTACATAATCTCTGAAAACAGAATGGGGAGGAGGGAGCCACAAAGCCCAGAAAAATGGATGAAGGGAGCAGGATTTTATTGGTTCCTGGAGAGGGAGGAGTTAAGTCTGCAATATAGCTGAGGTAGGGATCTGCCACATCTTTTTTTCCCTCCCTGGCAGCATCCTCCAGTTCTTTTTGGAAAGTTTCCTAGGCTTCTCCTCCAGAGAGGGCCCTGCTGGGAACTTACTTTTCAGCAGCACTTGCATGGGGCAGGCATTAAAAGTCCTGGAGTTCCTCTCAGAGCATGATAGGAGTTGAAGTTTCTCTCTCTCTCTGTTTCTCAGCCAATAAAAAGCCTGGTTGTGTTCAAGCTCTGATTGGCTGAGAATAGACACGACCAGCGACAACAATTCACAGAACTCTCTCTTGCAGCTTGTCTTATTTAAAAAAAATTATTATGATTAAAATTCAAAATAATTCTAAAAAATCAGTATATTGATGAATTGTTTTGAAACTTGGCAGGCCTGCAGTTGTAAATGGGGTCTAAAATCGAGGTAGGTTTCATGCAGATACTAGGTCTCAAAATGACTAAGGATTGACTCTTTAATTTTTTTATTGTAGCCAATGGGCTGAATCTTTGCCAAATGAACACAGAAACACCCCTTCCCATTTGAGGGAATCCTACCCAGGAAACAGAATGAAGGCACAGGCAACAATGGACCCCTAAATGGCATGCTTTTTGGCCCAATTGCTCACCTCTAGCAAACAGGTCAACAATAATCCAATGCAGAGGTCAAGGTTTGGAAATTCTCAGCAAAATACAAATAGTGGGTACAGCACAAATGCAAGTTGCTCCTACAACTGGCCCATAGCTTTTACTGCTGCTTTATAATAAGCCAGCAATATATGGGCTGGATCATGACTGCACTTAACAGTTTCTGTCTACTGATCCCTTGCAGCTAACCGAGCACTTCTATGCCTTTCCTTAAAGGCAAACCTTAGCCTCTGTCGCCTCTGCTTTTTTGGTGACTCAGACAAGCTGGTGGTTGATTACAGAGTCGAGACAAACCCTAACCCTGAGTTTGTTCTTGCTCTGCCTCTGCAGGCTAAGGTGTTGCCACATCCTCCACCCTTCTCTGGTTCTAGGGCTAAGTTTATATCCAGATTTAGGTCTGGAATTCCATCCTGCTCATGGCTCTGAAAAGTCTCCAGAATCCTTGCTAGAGGCTCAAGGCACAGGCTGACCCAGTATAGCCACTAATGCTATACCATCATTTCTAATATATGAAAAAAAGTTTTGCCTATTTGGTCCTATAGGACAGTGGTTTTCAACCTGTGAGTTCCCAGATGTTTTGGCCTTCAACTCCCAGAAATCTTAACAGCTGGTAAACTGGCTGGGCTTGCTGGGAGTTGTAGGCCAAAACACCTGGGGACCCACAGGTTGAGAACCACTGCTGTAGGAGAAGCAGAAAATTAGTGCTTGCCTTTTATCCTTTGCATTAGCAATCCTGTCTTACTACCTCATCACATGGGCTGATTTGCCCATCATACACTGCTTTCCCCTCCATTTTTGGCACACAGTACTTCGCATGATGTACAGCTATTTCTGGTTGGGTTCTGTATCAAAAAGGGACAGAAAACAGTGCATGCCATCACTGTGGCAACATGACAGCCTTCCCATGTTGCTCTCCCTGCAATGAAGGGAATCCGAGCAGCGATGATTCCCCTCATGTAATGTGAGGGAAGCTAAGGCGGGTGATGCAGGGTGTTGAGCAGAGGCTTCTCCACACTCTCTGTCAGATGCCCATGAATTTGCTTTGATGAGGGGCAAATCTGTGGGCTTTTATGATAAGGTCGTAAGGCAAAGACATACTCTCAGTAACATCTGGATGGCCACACATTCTTCATCTTGTTCTAGCACCTACCTTTTGTAATAGAATAACCAAAAGAAAGTCTCTGGCACAGCACATATCTGTATGAGTCACCATTATTTACAATGGTGATGTGCAAAATCATGTCAGAGAAAATGTATTTAATCCCAAGTGTTATAAGAGCCAACTTCTTACTACCTTACAGTCAGTCTTAGGCTGATTTCAACATAAATCAAAAGAGGTAAAATGTTCTGAGTATTAGCTGGGTCGGACTTGTACAAACAAAGTTAATGAACTGAGAGCAACTTTAGTGAAGTTTATCTGCTATTTTGGTGAACATAAGAAGCAATTTTCAAGTAACCCATATGTTTTGCCTATAGGGAGGAGAATAGCTTTGGGAAATGAATTGGATGGGGAGAACAAGCACATAGAAAAAGGGGAAGATCATCTTTCTCTAATACTATCTACTAATGTGTTTCCAGTGGGGTGGGGTGGTTATAATGCTTATCCATTGTGGTTGTTTTAAAATAAAAGACTGCCCATGAGAAATCCAATCACAGAATTGTCAGTATTTTTAGTTTGGCTTTCCATTGCACACAATGTTACTGCAAATGTGAAACCATTGCTAGAGAAAATAAAAATAAAACTACATCCAAAATTTATGAGCAGCTAGTCCCCCATCCTCTTATGTTGCAAAGAAAAGCTGTATACCTTGATCAAGTTTCCTTATTATTAATGAAGGAAAAAAGACATGGAAAGGAAAGAGCAACAACTTGAACATTTATAGAAACAAATACTGAATAGGTCAGGAAAAGTACACTTGATCATACCATATTGAGTCATACCCATATTCTTGATGTGAACCTATGACCTGTTTTTTCTTCAGCTGTACATAATGCTACTCCTTCCTGCCCTCTTGACCCAACAAACTTATACAGTGCAATCAAAAGACTTGCAAAGAACATTTGATAGCCTTTTCCCCAAAGGCTGAATGTTTTCTAAATGCAAGGTGTAGCATCTTACTTCTTTATTCTTTGTCTTTTCCTGGCAATGCAATGATATTCTTTATTTTCAGAGGCTCTTACAGTTTAGACTAATAACTGGCTGAGTTGTGCTCTTGCTTATAAGTTTTGGAAGAGTTGGATTGTGTTGGGATAGTTGAAAAGGAGGCCGTGACACTCTGAAGCAAGAGTGTTGTAATTTCTCATCACAATCTCACTGACTAGTGGAAGGAGGTTGGTGCCTTGATTTTCAGTTGAACAGGCCTCCATTGCTAAATGTAGCTAATGACTATTAAGATAGGTTTGGGAGATACTACTCAGTTATACATTGGTATTCAACATTGCCTACACATTTATAAATAAGCTGGTTATGTTGGAAACTGTGTTTTATTATTCTGGTTTATTTTGGAAAATCATAGTTAAATCTCACCATAGTCCACAGTCCAAAAATAAAATGGCAGAATTTAATATTTGGAAATCACTGTAGATATTTCTCTTTCTATGACTGTATAGGAGGAGAGGAAAGGAAAATGTGGTTCACAAATGTAAATTTTAACTATGGTTTAATGACATATTGCTCCAGTGTTTTGTCTCTAATTTCCATTAGCCCTAATAAGCATAAGGGATTGTGAGAGTTGCAGAAATAAATATCTGGAAGGCCAAAGGCTAGCATTTTCATATATTGCCTGAATCAGGTGGTGAAGTTATGCATAAGCTGTCTTATTAATTATTTTCATCCTAATGTTTTGCACTGAAATAAATGGAAGTATTTCATATGGAGAAGCGCTATTCAAAGTCTGTTGGCCTATAGCAAAAAAACCTGATTATGGTTGTTTCTTTGAAGACTTGTGCCATTTCTTTAATATACTGTGTACAAGTCTATGTATTTCACTGTTCCAGTATAATTGCATGCTTGAATGCTTTGAAACATGTAATAAAGAGGATGATACGATATAGAAGAGACAGGTTTATTATGTATACTAGCTGTTATTGCTTCCAAATTGTATGGTCTACCTTTAACCGTTTCTCTTACTCCTTGTTTTAAGCTTTCAGACTTGAGTTATTTTTCTTTATGCAAATGATAATTATTCCACCAAAAATCTCTTAGCTTAATAATTCTACAATTGCCCACCCCTGAGCTAAAATGTATCAAGTCATTGCTAATGCATTTAAGGCATATCTAACTCCAGGTAAATGGATCTTATTTAATTATTTGTAGTTTTATCGGGCATCTGCACCTGGCATATGTGTACATTACCAAGTAACTTTGCTCATACTTGTACTGCTATAGTATTTACTCAGAATTCAGATTACAGGATAAACCCAGCTGCCAATAGCATAGCTATCATCTGCTATCTGCTCCCACTGTGGATTTTCCTGTGGCAACAAACCTGGAATGGATTGAGAACCAAGAGGCTGATCTGTTCTGCTTAGTGCCGGCCCTGCTATGTTTTGTCTCCTATATTGCAATGCTTGTTCAATTCCCAGTACATCCATTGCCACCACTGAGTAAACTGCCAGAACACTAGCCTGGGAGGTTAGCCAATGGTTACCGCAACATTTACCAGCATGTCCAAAGGACACTGGTGACCAGGACAAACATGTAGAAGGCTGATGTGTCCTCATGAGTGTATTTTGTCTGACATTGCCAAGGTGCTGTAGTAGAGTCTGTTGGCAATGCTGCAACTGGTAGTAGGAGTGGTAGAGGAGGGAAACGAGGTGCCCAGGTGTTAGATGAAGAGCAGCAAAGGAAGAGAATCCAGGAGATACTTATGTCACCCACTGATGAAGAATCCTTTGAAGGTTTCTCAGAGAGTGAAGTGAGTGAGTGAGGAGGAAGGAGATTCAGATGGGAATAGAGGTATTAAGAGGATTACTCGAGAGCAGGAGTCAGACGAGGAACATCAGAGAAAGAGGACCTGGGACATACTTACTGCTCCCACAGAGGGAGAGGATTTCATGGGTTTTTCTGGGAATGATAGGTCTGGGAGTCGTGGGGATGAAGAGGATTGGACCAAGGTACAGGAGATTTGGAATGTGTGTATTCAACCAATGTCCAGTAACACTTTTGAGGGGTTTTCTGGTGGCGGGGATTAGCAATCTGGTGATACCATGGAATCGTGGGGAGACCTAAGTCTTGACAAGAGGTGGGGACCCACAGGTTGAGAACTATTGATTTAAAGCTTTATACCTTAATACTAGCTCTATCTTCATTTGCATTCTTTTTAGTTCATTAAAAATGTGAGGCATTCCCACTGCCTTGAGGAAATACACTGTTTAGAAACAGCTTGCTCCAGATGTCAGCTATTTCCTGTGTTTCTATTTTCTCTTTATCCCACCACTCATGTCTCTTCCATGTAAACATAGTTATTCTCACTTTTATTACTAACACTTCATCTCTTCTTTGTCAGTAGATTAGTATTGAGATTACTATCTTTTGGTCTTTGTAGCTGAGTTCAGCTAAGGCTGTAACCCTTAAAGAGGGAAAGAGCACAGCTTTGCCTCTGACAGTGGAGGAGGTTTGATGGGAAAAACCTCAGCCAGAAGGAGAACAACCAAGGGAAGAGGTTCTACATTGATACAGAGCTTGGAAAAACAACTTTCGGACTATCACTCCCATATTTTCTTGGACTATTTTGTGAGTTATAGTCCAAAAAAAGCTTTCCTCATTTCTAAACAGAACAATAATCTGATTCAATATGAAGCAACTTCTTATTGTTTATTTCTTTAAAACAGTGCAATATAATGGGTAGAGCATTAGACATAAACTCCTTCCAAAGTAGCTTTTATTTATTTATTTATTTATTTATTTATTTATTTATTTATTACATTTATATCCTGCCCTTCTCACCTCTAAGGGGACTCAGAGTGGCTTCTAGTGCAATCTTGCACATGCCAACTCAGAAGGAAGCACCAGTACATTCCAAAAACCAGGAAATTAGATATAGGATTGTTCTTACCAGACACTGTCCCTTAGTTTATAATCCATTGTGAGGGTGAAATGGAATAAGCCAATGTCCAATACTGTCATCTCCTTAAATAAAGGGGAAACAATAGTAATTATTGTGTATGCTTACTAAATATCTTAGTAAAAAATTGACCTCCCCAAAAACTGGATTTCACTTATCCATTGATCAATGTAAGTACTGTACTTTAACTTTTATGAACCTCTAAGTGGTGAAAGATGAGAGATAAGCCCTGACTGAAAGAACCTAAAAGAAGCACCACCACCCCCCTCTGTGTTCGCTGCTGTAGTGTCATTTCTGGTTTTTGAATGGCTTTTTTGAGTACTTGATGGCAGTGGCATTCAGTAGTAACTGATTACCTGAGACAGCACTAGCACTCTATTTGTTGCATAATCCTTGATATATCCACAGACCGTATTGAAATTCATAATTTTGCCCCCAAGGCTACTGTCAACTTCTAATGAGATCAATTTATACGTGAGAATATATATTAATTAAAAACACCTTTTTTGTTGTAGCAATGTCACCCCTACAATGCCTTATCACTTAGATTCTGTTTTACGATATGAAAATGGGAATCAGCATATGCTATTAAGCAATTTTGGACTCATTTTCTGATATAAAACTTTTGGTCTACCTGCCTACTTCTCATCTTATATTGTTTGTCCAAAGGAACAAACAGGAACAGACTGTTTCCTTCCGCCTTTTGCTTCCCCTGAGAGATAGATAGATAGAGATAATTGCAAAGAGACTTGAAAGAGTAAAGTCCTAAGGCCAAAATGTGGTTGAAAAGCACTTTAATAATGTGAAAGGTACTTAAGCATATACTGTCCTGCTTGTTCTTTCCTTGGATCAAAGAATCATGTTCCAAAGTAAATGCAATGTTAAGGTGAAGGCGGGGGTCAGATGCTGAGATAATGACATTTTCAGTGAATCTCAGAAAGTAAATTTAAGTCATTGTTGATCAAGTTCCTGATGGAAACAATACAAGAGCTTTGCAGAAGAGATTTTTTCCTGGCCTCATTATGTCAAGAACCATGTTACCACATTTGCTCTCCGGCAACTTCTAGTTGTCAGGTTTGATCTTTTCATCTGACTCTGGAACAGAACAAAAGCAGTATTTTTAGCAGCAAAAATTGATCATAGGCTTCAAAATATTTTGGTGGGTTTCATTTATTTTTATAGATGCCTATAATGGATTATACATCTTCCATATTATCCATTCTGTAGGTCTTTCACACATGAAATATGTCACATTGATCAGAAATTTCAGCTCAGCTAAATGTTTTAACAGTGGAAGTGCATAACATGGTTTTCTAAGCAATAATCAGTAGAGAGTGTTGTATGAAACACACACCCATACAAAGTCTTGTGCCATTTTTGATCTAAGACCACCTGAAGACCATTTGCTACCTGTGGCAAAGTACTAAAGGCATTTACCAAGCACATAGTGCCCAAAGGCAATCAAGTAATTTTGGTACTAAAGGCGCAGAGGCAGGAAGCACCATAAACTCTTCTCATTCCTGATCATAAACTACAAAGTACATTGCTAACCATTTCCTTCAATTTTATGATCTCACAAATCTGCAGCCTGAGACAACTACATTACTGAATCTAATGGTAGGGCTTCTTCTGTTACAGATCAACACATGAAAAAGGTTTTTGTGGAATATATGTGAACATGTTGGCATGTTTTCTTTATATAGGCATGGGTTTAAGGAAAATGTGATCTGAGAGTATTATATTTTATGTGAAATGGATGAAATATGTTTTGATTAATTGCATTAAATATAAATGTATGAAAAAATATAGTGATAATAGTTCCAAAGCAATTGTGCTAATAATCTAAGTGTCCAAGCATTGTCAGTACCCTCTGGCTGGTCTAAACTAAAAAGTGATTAGAGAAAGATTTACCAAAAGTCAATCTATGGAGCTTAATCTTATCTAGCAGAAAGCAGAAGGGAATAATCAATGGATTTGGTTTTCTTGATCAATATGGGGGAAATCTAAAGCCATAACAACTCATCCCTCACCCATCTGGCACTATTAGGAAGTGTTACTTTTTTGGACTACAGCTCTCAGAATCCCCTCAACTGGTTGGGAGATTCTGAAATTTGTAGTCCAGAAAATAATGATTTCCATACTCCTGAATACTGTCATTTGTACACTGAAAGATTGGCGCACGTAATGCCACAGTCTTGCTATCTCTCCCTAGTTGACACAGATCCCAAAATTACAGAATCTTAGAGCTGGAAGGACTGCAATGGCCATCTAGTACAACCCCCTGCCATGAAAGAATACACAACTAAAGCATTCCTGAAAAGTGCCCACAGACCTTACAGTAAAGAAGTGAATCTTTCTAATATTTGGACAAAATCTATTTCTTTGTAATTTGAATCTATTGGTTCCTGTTCCAGTCTTTGGAGAGCTCATTCCTTCTTTTACATGATATCCCTTCAGATATTTAAACATTGCTGTATATCTCTTCTGAGTTTCTTTTCTCGAGGCTAAGCATACCTAGCGCCCTAAGCCAATGAGAACTGGTTTGCAGATCTTTGATATTTCCTTTGAAATGTAGTGACGAGAATCTGACATAGTATTCCAGTTGAATTCTGATCGAAGTGGAATAAAGTGGAATTACTACAGACTAGAATTCAATTGCCTTGTCTAGTTGCAGCATCATATTGTTTAGACTGTGATCTACTTTCAAGCCAGGTGTCAACTATTTTATACAGAAGCTACATGACAAATGATGGGAATCAGCATTGGTTGGAGTGCAGGACACAGTTTCATGGTGACAGTGTTCAAAAATGAGCATGGAAACCCACTGGCTGACCTTCAGTAACTCACAATCTCTCTACCTCAAAAGAAAACAATGGCAAACCCCCATTAAATAAATCCTACAAAAATACCCTGTGATAGGTTCATTTTAGGATTGGCATAAGTCGTAAATGATTGGAATGCACCTAAGAACAGTAAGCCACTTTGAGTTCCCTTCGGGGAGATAAAGCAGGGGAAGAAGAAGAAGAAGAAGAAGAAGAAGAAGAAGAAGAAGAAGAAGAAGAAGAAGAAGAAGAAGAAGAAGAAGAAGAAGAAGAAGAAGAAGAACCACCATTATCAGAAAGGAGGTGAATAATTAGTGATAGAGGACTGGAAAATATAGGTGTCTTACAAGTCTCTTATTCCCAGTAAAAGTCCATATGCTGAAGTTGGAGAGTGTTCAGGAGTTATACATGGAAGCATCTCTACCTACAAATATAGAGATCACACCCTGATTTTTAGATGAATATCTCACCTACTTGAACTTTTAGCAATTTGTCATCAGTAGGATATTACATTCTCAGGCACTAGAAACTTCAGGAGATCAGCAAATTACAGGCAATCAATTTAAACCATCAAGCCTTTTCTGACAGCTGATAACTTTTCCTGTGAGAAAGAAAGTACGCACTGTCTGGCAGCTGAAAGCTATATAAATCAATCTGTACCTTCAGGATTCTCTTCAATTGATTTCTCTGCACTTCTAGGTTATCCCATAAGAAAGAGAGGGGAAGGGAGAACAGGATTTAGCAAATTCCAGATTCATAATCCCATTGCTTTGTAAAGGAAATTCATCAAAATAGTCAGATAGCTGTATCTTATCATGTAATCACCTAGAAACCTACTATACTGTGTGTGGTGTGTTGATTGTCCACTTTGTTCTTTGCTCAAATTAGGTATTCTACACTCTCCTGTTACAGGTAAGCAGTACGTGTAAGCAGGCATCTACAAATGCAGCATAGATTGCTTTAAGGTGCAAGCAGTTTGTAACAGAACAGGATGGCTGTGTAAGATCTGATCATTACATGGCCCAACAATTTTTTTGTTGTTGTCTTAGTTTTTAGGCCTGTTCCTTGGGTTATTTGGGGTGCTGATTCTGAATATTGCATTGGATAGACTGCAGCAACTCTAGTTCTTAGATATGGTTATACGGTTTTCTAAGGGTGAGCAGATGCCATATGCTCTGTATCTCAAAAATTAGAGCTGATAAGGGGAAACTGGTGCCATTTTTGGAATCGGCAGGTCAGATATACCCAGAAACAGGTCAGACACCAAAATGTCTGTGGGCCAGTGATTTGACCCCACAGTTGTTGCCAATTTGCTGCTGTAACGTTGCTCCATAAAACACATTCTTAAAATATTTGATATGTTGAACACATCATCCTAGTTTAGGAGTATGTTTTCAAAAGACAGTTTGTTCTATCAAGGCAGTTTCCCTTAACTGAGAAGCAAGAATCATTTAGCTCTCCAAATTCAAATTCCCAGCATCCCTCCAAGGCCGTTGGGAGTTGCAGTCCAAACACATCAGGAGGACTGAATTATCTAGGTCCATCTAGTTTTAGGCCCTATTAATAGTTCTGAGGAAAAATGAGGTTGGGTATCACAGCTGCTACTTGGAACAAAGCTTTTAACTTTGAGATATATATCAAAGGGAAAAGAGGATATAATTAAATATATAACATTTCCTTCTAAACAAGACATACTGCCTTAAGGCAGATTTCTTGGCTGGCACTGGGAGTGTTTGAATGCTTACTCTGAATATTAATGCATACATTCTGGCATTATTTATCCAATTCAATAATTGCATATATCTGAAAATTCCCTTCTACCTGTAAGGGTGAGCCAGTACTCAGGTTTCTAAAATATGTTTTGCTTAAGCAGGTTTCCAGTAATTACAGCTATGAACAATATTTTGTGGCCCTCATATTAAATAAATGCCCCCAAATGTTTTTTGTGATTTTTATACAATGATTTAATTGCTTCATAACAAATGCTTCCTCTTAGCAGTTTGCAGAGAAGAATACTAATTAAAAGTACAATAAAAGGAAATAGTAATAATATCCCACTGAGATATTAAAACTCAGCACTAAAAACAGGACAAAAGAAGAATAAAAATGTACAGCATGAAACTGCATTGAAACAGAATAAGGGAATGCAACCCACTAAGTGACAAACATGTTACTAACACAGTATTATTTTAAAAACTTATAAAAAGAAAAATATTCTTGCCTGCTGTAAAAATGGTATTATGTCAGGGACCAAGGAGGTTTCTCTTGGGAGAGTATTCTAATACAAAAGGGGGGACCGCTTATAATGTCTTTCCACTTGTTGCTGCTTGTCTGTGTGAAGACCTACAAGCCACTCTAAACACCTGCGCAGAAGCATACGAGAAGCTCAACCTGTCATCGAACATCGAGAAAACCAAAATGTTCTTCCAGCAGTCACCAGCCAATCCCTCTCCAATGCCAGAAATACAGCTTATTGGTGTAACATTAGAAAATGTTGACCATTTCTGCTACCTTGGCAGCCACCTCTCCAACAAAGTCAACATTGACACTGGAATACAACATCGCCTGAGCTCTGCAAGTGCAGCTTTTTTTCCGAATGAAGCAAAGAGTGTTTAGACCAAACATTCGTAGGAAGATCAAGGTGCTTGTTTATAAAGCTATTGTCCTCCCAACCCTGCTATATGCCTGCAAAACGTGGACTATCTACAGACGTCACATGCAACTCCTGGAACAATTCCATCAGTGTTGCCTCTGAAAAATCTTGCAAATCTCTTGGGAGACAAGTGGACAAACATCAGCGTGCTGGAAGAAGCAAAGACTACCAGCATTGAAACGATGGTCCTCCGCCATTAACTCCACTGGATTGGTCACGTTATCTGGATGCCTGACCACCATCTCCCAAAGCAGTTGCTCTACTCCAAACGCAAGAGCGGAAAATGGAATATTGGTGTGCAGGAAAAGAGATTTAAAGATGGGCTCAAAGCCAACCTTAAAAATTGTGGCATAGATACTGAGAACTGGGAAGCCCTGGCCCTTGAGCCCTTCAGCTGAAGATCAGTTGTGACCAGCAGTGCTGTAGAATTTGAAGGGGCACAAATGGAGGGTGAAAGAGAGAAACATGCCAAGAGGAAGGCACATCAAGCCAACCCCAACAGGGACCACCTTCCACCCAGAAACCAATGTCCTCACTGTGGGAGAACATGCAGATCAAGAATAGGGCTCCACAGTCACCTACGTACCCACCCCCAGTACTCCGATCTTGGAGGACAATCCTACTCAGACAATGAGGGATCACCTAAGTAAGTAAGTAAGTAAGTTTGTCTTACCTCAATTTAAGACAGACTAGAGGCTTGTCTACACTAGCCCCAAATCCCAGAAGAAGTGGCTCCTGGATGTCCAAATAATGTCCAAGGATGTCCTGTCTGTAGTAAGGAGAAAATTGATCAATCAGGTTTAACTTGTATTAAGCAAAGTTGGGGAATGCTTCAGAGTTTTGGCAAAGATGGAGAATCTGCCACCCTTCGAGACAGGCTGTATCATGATTTTTATTACAAGGATGCTATCCAAGATGCTGAGTACATTCTCCAAAACAGTTTCTGCACTCTAGATAGCCCCTTCATAAGTTCAAACAACAACAACAACAACAACAACAACAACACATTTTATTTATTAGTCACCTCTCCTGATAGCTCCAGGCATGAAAACCTGAAATGATACAGTACTCAACTGACATGGAATCCACCAGCTTTTTGAATGTAATTGCCAATCTGGTCAGTTTCTATTCATGGAATTCAAGGCACTATCTTAGGCTTTGCCTCAGGCTGCAAAACCTTTCCTTACAGCCTATTCAAAACAACCATTAAATTAACAATTACCTTCCCATTTTTTGTGTTCTGAGAGAATATTGCCACAGTCTTTCCCAATCAAGAAGTGTAGTTTGCAAATATTGCTGGCAGAACACACATTTTGCCATGGTCCCCAAATTCATCCTGTGGCATTTTCAGTGTACATATTCCAGAATCTAACAAGCACCCTATTATCTCCACCTATCATAGCATAACTATATAATTATGTTTAAGTAATAGAAGTTGAGCAAAAAGGAGGAGGCAGACATGGGGAGAAATCAGAAAGGGTGGAGGAAGGAAGAAGATGCCAAGAAAGAAAAATGCAGGGAAAGAGAGAATAATGTTTCACTTAATTATTCATGTGCATAGCACTATGTAAGCAAGATTATAAATAAAGGATTATTTGTCTTACTTCTTTAATTCGTACCCCTGCATTCATGTGCATATTTACAAAGGAAAAAAGAGAAAAATAAAAAAGAAAGAAAGATACTTTGTAGCAGATGGTCTGGAGATAGAGGTGCTTGACATATTGTAGCAGTTTGGATGGTAACTTAGTTGGGGAGAGCGAGGTCATGAAGCAATCTCCAATGAAGCTCTGGAGGCTGAACAACTGAACTGGGAGTGCATGCATGTTGGGTGGGTGGGGGGGAGGAGTTGGGAGGGGGCTATGGAGTCAGGATTGCTTGCCCTGGGAGGCTCAAGGGAGGCTGTAGGGATGGTGGCCATTGCAATTCATTTGGCCCTCTATCCTTGGGAAACTATAACTCCTATGGGTACTGAAGTATTTTCCCTTTTATTAGGGTGTCCAATTCTCAGTACCACAATTGAAGAGAGATGTTGAAAAGCTGGAACGTGTCCAGAGGAGGGTGACTAAAATGATCAAGGGTCTGGAGAACAAGCCCTATGAGGAGCGGCTTAAAGAGTTGGGCATGTTTAGCCTGAAGAAGAGAAAGCTGAGAGGAGACATGATAGCCATGTATAAATATGTGAGAGGAAGTCATAGGGAAGAGGGAGCAAGCTTCTTTTCTGCTATCCTGGAGACTAGGACGATTTCAAACTACAAGAAAGGAGATTCCTCTGAACATTAGGAACTTCCTGACTGTGAGAACTGCTCAGCAGTGGAACTCTCTGCCCCAGAGTGTGGTGAAGGCTCCTTCTTTGGAGGCTTCTAAACAGAGGCTGGATGGCCATCTGTCAGGGGTGCTTTGAATGCGATTTTCCTGCTTCTTGGAAGGGGGTTGGACTGGATGGCCCATGAGGTCTCTTCCAACTCTATGATTCTAGGGGTGGGGTTGGTGGTGTTTGATAACATTTCCAACCTGTGGGACTTTTAGGCAACCTTATTGCAGGATATTATTGGCAAGATTTGTTGAGAAGAGGTTTGCCACTACCATCCTCTGAAGCTCAAAAGTGTGCCTTAGCTAAGGTTACCCACTGGGTTCATGATCGAGTGGAGATTCAGGTCCTGTTATCCAGAGTCATCATTCAAAGCTCAAACCATCACACCACACTGACTCATCTCAGGCCTAAAAGCCTTGCTATTCTGACATGCTCTGGCCGCTTCATCTGATAATAAATCATTCCACTTCTACCCCATTGCAAGTCACACTCTCCCCCTTTTCTTTTTCATGCTTTGGTCATTGTTTCTTTTGCTGCTCTGAAAGTACTTTGGCTTCTCATGCTACCCATATAGCCATATCATTCATTTTCTCCCATTCCAATACTACTGAGGCATTTGTCCTGTTTTACTGAATGTGACAGAGGGAGAGAAATCTACCCTAATACATTCTAATGACCTAATTTTCTGCAGTATATTTTTAACTTCAAGCAGGCTGGCTGAAATCACTAAAAATCCAGCAAATCAACATTTAAAAAGTTAGCTAACTAGTTATTTGCAAGCTCTGCTATCAACATACCCATTATGTCAGAATTGAATGTGCCTGGCATAATGAGAGCATTATGCTGATGTATACCTGTTATACCACCTTGACATTTTGTTCTGTCGATATAGCCATTTCATCCCCACCCAGAAAATGTAGCTAGAGGATAAGAGTGTTCTGTGACTCACACATCATTCTGCACCTTCCATAATCTGCCAGAGAATAATTATTTCCTCACTTAACATTGTCTTTTGAATAATGGATAGAGCAGGAAAAAAAGTCTCCTGAAAAAAACTATCAAGATCAGAAAGCTTACAATTACTTTTGCTCATAATCCCATTACATTTTAAGCTTTCAGTCATTTTGGAAATCCAATTTCATATTTATGCAACAGGAAGAAAAAGCTTCCAATGTTCACAAGGCAGATAAGCAACCATCCAAGTGCATATAAAAGAAAATAGTGTGGGAATAAATGGGAGAACATCAGAGGAATTTTTTGTTTTAGTATAGCATAGTTTCCTTTCTGTACACACGGGATTTTTTAAATGTGTATATATAGCCAACAGAATGATGCAACCCAAATGCGGCAATAAACTGTGGTAATTTCTCTTCTTTATATGCTAACAAACTACAGTTTTTGACAACCATATTTTGGGGCAAGACTAAACAGCAAACTATGGTTTACTATGAACTATAAATAGAAGTTTCTGATATCTGAATGTGAGGGAAAGAGGAAGGCAGTACACAAGCCAATGTCTTGAGATGATTCGTGTTTGTAAAGCTTATCCATCATGTGACAAAGAGCTTGGATGCTAAAGATTCAGTCAGACATTTTACATAATTTAAATTTTGTTTTAACCTCATAAAAATCTCAGCTCTCAGTGCTTTTTCCTGCCTTTCCGTCATCCTTTCTGACTTTTTTCCTTTTTTAGATGGGCAATCAAGCTTGACCTCCTGTTCATTCTACCAAAAATATGTAGCATATTAGGCTGCTTTATTGATTTCTCAGGAAAAAGACTTTGAATACTTAACCAAGTCCTGTGCTGAGAAGATATTCAACATGTGTTAAAATGTTAGCGACTGCTATTAAACTACTAAAATTGTGCAGTATGAGTAACTTGGAAAAAGTTATCTTTGGACTACAACCTTTAGCTATGGCTAATAGTCAGTTTTGGTGCCTTTCCATTGGCTACCGGCTACCCTCTTTGTGCACTCAGCCAGTTCAACCTCGCATAGTTGAACTGCCACCAACAATGAGTTATGCTGCTTTCTCTTTCAAGTTCTGAGATAGGAGATCCTCAGTTCTAATTAATTAAGAACAGATTTTCAGGTTTTATTCAATCACATTGCTTCCCTATCACTAAATTAGGTTATGATTAGGTCCAGTTACCTGAACAGTTCATCCACCAAGGTGCCCAAATCTGTCACTGTCCCAAAGCCAAGCCTCAAACCCGAATGAAACAGATCTGGATAATCCATTTGATCCCCACACATCTGAGGCCATGGGGCTGGGAGGCCACCACACACTCCACTACCCTGCCCAAAACAGAAGATTAGGCAATGTCTGATAATTATCCATTAGAGGGGTTACTTTGGGCACTTTGGTGGATGACATATTCAGGTAACTGGGCCTAATCTAATGATATAGATGGCCTTTATAATACAGGCCCCAAAGCTACTATCTTTAGGCAAGCTGGAATTCTGCCTTGTGCTAAGGAGGCATTGGCTACCGGCTACCCTCTTTGTGCACTCAGCCAGCCCCCCCTCTGGCTTGTTTGAAAAGGCAAGGATCACAAATGCATGTAGTGGCGCTCATCTCCCCAAGGATCTTGAACAAATCTTCAGGTTGCACACACTGAAAAATATCCAATAACAATGGACAAGCAGGAGCCAAGATTGCATCCACTGGAACTATATCATCTATGACATTCAAGTGGGAATTAATTTTAGTGACTTTATCTGGAAAGTGCAATGCAAATTCTTTACAATAGGCTCTTGTTTGGTCAGATTTTCCTCTTGAGGTCCACAGTCTGTGACAGTCCTCTGATCCCTCAAAACTACTCTGCTAGGCAGCTCCTTGCAGAAAACCTACTCCATGGCATGCTGCTTTTGTCATGGAGTAGGCCTTCAAATAAGTCACTCTAGTCTCCATCTCACTCACTGCCACATCACCACCAACTCTCTGACTCCACCCCATTCTAGAACTTCAACAGAATCAATCACCTGCCAAAGTGAAAGGAAAATCCCCAAGAGCCATCAAGAATCAGTGTGCTTCATGATGATTCTTGGTTCCAGTCTTGGCCAGACTGCAAATATTTTCTAAGTATAATTAAGGTGATTGGTGAAGTTCTGATGGTGCAAGATGTGTTCATTGAGGCTCTCCAAAGGAAGCTGTATTGAAATGTCCAAGAAAATTGGATCATTATAACACTATCTAGAGACAGCAAACTATACAGATGAAGTAGTATGCTAACTGTAACACTGCATTAACTTGCTCTCCAGTCCCAACAGAATAGATGATTAAACATGATCATTACTTGGGAGGTTTCTAAGATTCATCCGTGTGCTGACAAAAATGATGCTTACGGTGACTCAAACTATTCATCTTGACAATGAATGCCATGACATGTTATGGCTGTTTGTGAAGAGAAAGGTGTGTCTTTAAAAGATCCCCCCTTACACAGACAGCCAGGAAAAAGTTTGTTAAAAAAAGCTTATTTTCTTGATTCTGCCCATCTTTTCAAGTGGAGTGGCGATTTCAAACCTCCTACTAAGTGCTGAGATTGATGGGAATGATTTTGTGATTGTGTGATAGAAGAGCACCAGAAAAAAACTGAAAAAACCATTTGCAGTTGGTAGGGAAGGTGCAAGATGAAGTCTAAGAGGATTTCAAGTTTGTATGAAAAAATCAAACACTCCAACGCTTGAAAATATTACTTTTTGGGGTCACAACTCCCAGTATCCCCTAAGTAACATGTCTAACAAATTCGGTTAATGAGATGCCAGGAATCTTAGTAAATACCTAAGACCTAGCTGAGAATTATAATGTGATTTTATGGTAGATTTTTCACAGTGTTCATTGAATAATGGTGAAGATTGGAATAGATCTTTCATCTTTTTCTCTGTCAGCCCATAACTAAATTTATTGTATCTTAAATAGACAGAGTAGTATAAAAAGCCTGATTTCCTCTGTCTAGTTGTCCTAGTTTCTCACAGACAATACTCTCTCTTTCCTTGTTTTCTGCAAGAAAGAGCGGGAGCAAGGAAAGCAAAGCAAAACTGTAGAGATAATAAGATGTCAAGTGGAGAAAACTTTTTGTTTGAAAGATAGGAACAGTGGGGGTACATTCAGGTTCACATATACCTGGAGAACTTCACATCATTTGATCTGGAAGCCTTGTTTTCCAATTCTTGGTAAGTGAGGGAGGACTGACATTACTGGATAATGGAAATGTTATCTACACACATCTCAGAATGTATTCTTCATTTCTTTGCATGGATCATTAGTCTACATATTCTAGGGCTATGATGGTAATCAGTATACATCTAGCGCTGAATCCTTGTGATCCCAATTTCAAAGGATGTTCTGCTGTAACCCTGCCATTTAATAACTAAGCCATTTTCAGTTGCCAACTCTGCTGAGCCCACTTTGATTTTCAAAATATAATTGGTGGAGGACTGCATTCTAGCAGTAATGTTTCGTGCAAAGCACACCACCCACTCTACTTAATCAAAGACTGAACCATACTATATATAGACATTTTAATCTTGTCTCAAGCACAGTTCAGTAGCTGTAGATAGCAATCTCGAGATAAGAAGCCATGTTGGTTTTTCTGGCAGAAAAAAACAATGAATAATATTGTAATATTGAACATCCTTCATCCAAAATTTGAAATGCTAAAAAATCTAAAATTGTTGGAGTGTGGAAGCCAGGGTCTGAATCTCTGCTCAGCCACTGAAACTAATTGGTCATATCCTAAGTACAGAAATTAATTCTTTTGATGGCCAAACTTCAAATAAAATGCAAAAGTTCTGTATTAAGAAGAATATACTTATATTTCTTTTTCTGGCATGAAAGTATCAATAACATAAATATATAACTAAATAGCAAGAATAAGCAAGAGTAAGGAATGTTTGAAGGTATAGTCCAATATGAATGGCAAGTCTCAACTAGACTAGACCTACTAAAACAATGGGCTTTATTTAGAGATGATTTAACATTCAGTAGTTGATTCAGAGGCTCTATTCATGTTGGAACTAGCAATTGGATTTAGGCCAACACATATACATTTGTTGAAAAAAGAA
The DNA here is from genome assembly GCF_037176765.1 of Anolis sagrei. NCBI lineage: Eukaryota > Metazoa > Chordata > Lepidosauria > Squamata > Anolidae > Anolis > Anolis sagrei. The sequence continues at coordinate 37,540,964 of NC_090024.1, read as the reverse complement.
GGAATTCAGTTTGAACTGAGGAAGCTATAGCCATTTATTTGTCCACTGAAATAGATTTAAATCATGTAACTCAATTACATACGTAGTGAGTAAGATCTACCTTAGACCAAAAAAAAAAAAAAGAACCCCACAAAACAACTGGTCTAATTACTCAAGGTTGATCTTTTCGACACGTTTGCTTTTTCACTCTTTCCAATAAGTAAACAACAACAACAACAATTTTATTACGGTCCACAGACCCATCAGTAAAACCAACAGTCATTATAAATTTTCCCATCTCAAGAGAAGTCAGTTGTACATGGTTTCAAGTAATACCGCCTTTACAAAGCTGAGATTAAACGTATTTTCCTCAGCGTTTCTAAGAGGCAGACTGACTGCCCAAAGACTATGCCCCTGTGGAGGAAATGAAATAGAAACAATAGAACACATATTATTGCAGCGCCACTACTACACAATGCAACTTTTATTTCCAATAAGTAATGTTTCTTGTTCTAAAGTACTGTGTAGTCCTGTTAATAATGCTCTTTCTCTTCCCTTTCACTGAATTTCACTATTAACACTTGGATTTCTGCCTATTATGTAGTAGTCACAAATAATCAATAAAGACATAATCATATGGTGTTCTAGATACCACAGTCTAGTAGTCCTATAATTGCTACTGCCTCTCCTTTTCTGGGGATCTTTGACCACTTGGTAACAGGCAGAAATCCAACAGTGAAATTGTCTTCCATATTTAGTGACAGAAAACAAAGAGAGGATTATTAACCTGTCTTCACAAAATAAAGTGAATCTGCACTTTAGAATTAATGTAGTTGCACACCACTTTAATTGCTATGGCTCAATGTGATAGAATCATGGGATTTGTAGTTTGGTGAGACACCAGCACTTTTTGGGAAAGAAAGTTAAAGACCTTGCAAACCTTCAACTGGTATGGTTCCATAGCATTGAGTCATGGTGGTGATCTCAAACCGCATTAATTCTACACTGTAGATGTGCCCATAGTTTCATTTCCTATCATTGAGTAAAATAGGAAAGGAAGGTTTTGGACATAAAACACAAAAGCCATAGAAGTCCAAATAAAAAAGACAAAATATGGCAGCCCCACTCCTGTCAGTCTATTCTCAGCAACCTTCACAAATGCTGGGTTATAATTTATATCATTTCCAAATCACCATGGCCACTCTTGGCTTGGAAAGATGGGATAAATCATCTAGTAAACATCCAAAGATCTTCAGACAGAAGAAAACTTCTCTAGGCAGTTCTTCCATCTTGATTTTCCCCCTCCTTTCCCTACAAGTTTGCCCATCAAACAGAAAAAGTCATCATAACAATTTTTTCTCTGTCCATTCCAATATTATTATATTATATTACATTATAACTCTTGCTGAGAGAAAAAAACATTCCCAAACATGCCAGGGTTCTGCAGACTCTAAATTTTACAACTGATGACATAGAATAATGGAGTTGAAAGAGACTACAAGGATCATCCAGTAATGCATGCAGTAATGCACATTCAAAGCAAACCTGACTGAAGTATTTTAGTAGAGCTTCTAGCAATCTCTAGAGAAGCAGTTCTCAAAGTGTGCTCTGTGGAGCTCTGGGGCTCCACAAACCATTTTGAGGGGCTCTGTGCTTCCCTCCTCCTCCTCCCCCAAGCTGAAAAGGGCTGAAAAGGTTTGAGAATCCCTGTTCTAGAGGATACAATACCATTGAGATTAGATCAAAGCTTTCCCAAGCTTTTGAATATTGTTCTTGAATGCTGTCCACCATCACCCTGCTTCTCTTAGTACTTTGGGTTGTAAAAGAAACCCCCATTGTCTTCAAATAGTTAGTGGAGGGGCAAGACCAATCTAAAACAGAGATAGACTTTTGTGGGCCTCCAGATGTAAAAAGTATAGTGTCCAGCTGCCCTTACCCGGATAACCAATGCTGTAGCATGTGAATATAGCAGTTCAACAACATTTGGGATACCACATAATTCCAATCCTGGTCTGAAAGTAAACCAGGGAGGATTGCTGCTGTGTTGCTTCAAGTTATTTCTGACTCAAGGTGATGCTAAGATTTTTGTAGCAAGATTTTATCAGAAGGGTCTTGCCTTTTCCTTCCTCCAAGGCTGTGACTTGCCCAAGGTTGCCCAGTAGGTTTCCATGACGAAGTGAGCCCTGGACTTTTAGAGTAAATGTCCAAGACTCAGACCATTACACCATGCTGTCTTAATAAAGCCAAGGAAGTTCAGGTGGGCTTTTTCTTCTGAAATCTTTTTAAATGAGTTATTTCAAGGCTCCCAGGTAACTCTAGTGAGTAAGCCTGTTTGTTTGTTTGTGTGTGTTTGTTTGTTTTAAAACCAATCTTTAAAAATGTTCTGGGGTTTGTTTTTACATAAATATATTGAATTAGAAACGAGCTGACCTAGGTTTATTTGCTTAGTCCTAAGTTTAGCTCTGCAGACATCTGGCAGAAACATTAATTTCAAGTTCTGAAATGGAATATGGCTTTCTCTATATTTATGTCAGATTTGATGCCCACACGTCCAAGTTACAAAATCATTAAAACATAAGTAACCCATAATCGTGTCTTGCAACCTATCCCCCCTCAGAGAAGGGGGGATTACTGTTCTTGTAGAAGAACAGTAATCATATATACCTATGTTATAAGGAAAAGTGAGCAAGCATGTTCTCCGCTGCCCTGGAGACTAGGGAGTTGGGGCCTCATCACATGAAGGCTGAGAAGCCGAGGGACAGCAGGGGAAACTGTATGCCAGCATACCACTTTGTGCCCTTACTATCATTGGTCATGGAATTCCTTCCCATGATGTTTCTCTGGTGTCCCCGGTTTCTTTCTGCATCTGTCTCTTTGCACTGCCGGCATGCTGCCGGCAGAGTCCAATGGAGCCCCACCTGAAGTAGCCCTGCATCATCTGATGGACTCCAGTGGACTACATGCTGGCAGCATGTCAGCAACACTGAGAAGCAGGAAGTAGATGCTTCTCAGTCTCCATGTGATGAGGCCCTAGGACTTGGAGCAATGGGTTCCAATTACAGGAAATGAAATTCCATCTTAACATTAGGAAGAACTTCTTGACCATAAAAGCTGTTCAACAGTAGAACTCTCTGTCTGAAAATGTAGAAGAACCTCCTTCTTTGGAAGCTTTTAAACAGAGGCTAGATGGCCATCTGTCAGGTGTGCTTTGGGCTTTTCCTGCATGACTTCACCTGACAAGATGGAAGCATGGAATCCTGATTTGAAGTCAAACTGGTGTCCTGAAAAAACTGTTATCCTGATATGAAATGACAGATAACCTGCTTTTTTGTACTAAATCTGGTGATGTGATGATTTTAAATTTTACCTTGAGTAACGAAAAATGCATTACAACACATGCACAAAATCACAAACACACACATATATACACGCAAACACACATATATACACATATACACACACCAAACACATCTACGCAGACTGGGCCACAGCAACTCATGGCAGAGGACAGCGCGTGTGTGTATACATACACACACACACACATACTGGAGAGGATTATAGACCATCTAGCTTTCAGACCTAGAACATACTGCTCCATTAACAGAATCCTTATTTACCCAGAAGTAGAGCCAAATGCAGTAATGCTTGTTCCCAAATTAATTTGAAAATTCATGCTTTGGGATAAATTCAAGCATAGTCCTAAATTCATGCCAATTCATATCGACTGATGTTGGGGTGTGGGGGGAGGAGAGGGTATTGACAACTTTGCAACTAACTAACAAGGCTGCTTAAGTTGCCATAGCATAGCTTTCCTTTTCCAGCATTTATCTTGCACTGAGACTATGATATACCTAATAAATAAAACATGGGATGTATTCTTGGTCTGTTGTTCCTGAAGGCATTCAACTATATGCATGAAGTATTTTTCTCTTGCAGCATAAACACATGCCACATTGTATAGATACAAAGGGCTCCAAACTCACATATACACACATATTGCCATGTTTTATTTGAGGACCAATATTCTAACATTCTCTATACTGCCATTGTTACATTTTTTTTTGCAGTACATTTAGCTGTGGTTTTTTCCCCTGTGCTACAGAAATAAGCCCTAGGATGACCCCATAAAGCAAAAAAGCAAAAAGACACAGCAGGGCATCCAGGTTTATGGAATTGTACAGAAATGGAAGGCCTGCTGACTTCAGTTCTCTGTATATTTGCTTTGAATATATTTTTATTTCACATTAGAATAAATCAGTGTTGACCAAAAGTGATATTTATACAACCACAACATTTTACAGCTGAAAACCGGGATGTATTTGACTGAGTAACATTTGAGTGTGGCAAAAGTTATTAATAAGGAACACAGAAGCTAGGAGAATTTGCAGCACTTAAGTTTTTCCCTGGCTACTGGGGAGGGCAAGATTATACCTCTGTCCTCTCCCCTTCTGAGTTGAGTACAAACTACTTTTGCTTTTTGAACTCAGTTTACAGCAATCAAATTGAGCTAAGAACAAAAGGGGCGAAGAAGAATGAAACTGGGACATTTTAAAAGCAGCTAAATGAATAGGATTAATTGTGGATGTCCCTGCCAAATTGGGATGTTTGGAGGATATGCATTTACACTTAGAGTAACATTACACTTACCCAGATGTCTCTATAAGCTTTGAACTAATTTTGGGACTAATTGCTGATTTTCTCCCTATTTTGCACAGAATTTGGTGAATTTGGTGTGTAGAGATAATACATGGTCATTAACAGCTAAAAACAGCTGGATATGTGGTGTTGCATTGACTAATTTGCTAGTTAATCTAATAATTCAAAAAACAAATCATGGATTTCCAGAAAATAACATGTAATTTCTCTCTCTTGTTTTCTTGTAGCATATGAACAGACAGTCTACCTGCAACTAAATCCACCTGAACAAATAGGAATTGAAAAAAGAATGTGCCTAAGAAATGCATTCCTTTTCTATATAAGGCTTTTTTCTAAACTCTGCACTGAAGTGATGTGATACATTTTGATTTTTGTGACTTTTGGATACTGAATTCACATATTGATTGCTCTGCACCTGTACAGAACCTGTCAAAAACCTCTAGAACAGTGGTGTTTTGACCTACAACTCCCAGAAGTCCCAGCCAGTATACCAGCTGGTAGGATTTCTGGTAGTTGAAGGCCAAAACATATGGGGACCCACAGAATAAGAACCACTGCTCTAGAGCTAAGCAAAGCAATTTTTGGTGGTAGCCCTCCCATCTCTCCAGTGCATGTATTGTATTGACATTCTCTTTCTTTCTCTCAGTTCCTTTTTATCTACTACACCACCAGCAGCACATTTGAGCATATGTGTCTTTGAGCCGGTTACAAAGCAAGTGATTATATTTTACCCCCAATTCTCTTGAATTTTTAAAAAAATATATGTAGAGATCAACATGGGTTGCATGCAAGGGCAAGAGGTCTAAAATTCTATCATTTCCATCTACAGTTTTTAGACACACCATGTTTTACAGCTACCTCATTCTCCTCTGACCATTCTAGAGGTTCCTATTTTGTGCACCAGAAAGTTTTCTTGTTAAGCCTCATTAGAAGAAAAAAATAAGTCAGGAAACAACTAGTTAATTTAAAGCTCTGATAGTGAACCTGTTAGCCATTACATTAATTTCTTAAGCCTCATTAATAAGACAGAGTAACTAATTAGATTTAACTAGGCATTTAAAAACTCTGGTATCCATCTCCATCATCTCCTTCCACTGAGTGCATTAGAACGAACTGAGCAGTGTTAGCAGGAAAAGAAGAAAAATGAAACTGTTATTACCTCCACTACCTCTTGAGGTAGACTATTTTTATTATTTTAATGATCTGTTTTTGTTCTGATTAATCTTCAGTGAGCCAGTCTGAGAATTCAGCTGGCACAAAAAATAGTATGAAAAGACTTTGAATAAAAATCATATGTGTAGTTCCAACCAAGGGCTACTAATTAGCAGTAGCTGAGACTTACTATGTGGAGGAATGAAGGTGTATATGTGTGGGGTCACTGAATCCAGCCAGTTCCAGAGCTAATCATTAAGGTTGTTGCCCAAAGAAATGAGGTGACAGTTAGAGGTGACATAGGTCTTTCCCTTGTACTTCTGAGCACAGGCAAAAGAAGATGGAGATGTTGTCCAATGTAGACAACAGACAGCTTCACTTTAGAAATGATGTAAAGTTTACACTCAGCCCAGCATGCAGGGCTGCTCTGGATTTTCACCCTTCATTAAGGACTGGAAATTTCAAAAATCTCTTTTATGGACCTCCAGGAGCCACTTCTGGTCCACTTTGGATTTTTGGGTGTGTGTAAAAAAGCCTTAGGTAAATATGGAACAAGAATATAGAATTAAAAAATTAGCAAGTATGGTTAATAAGGGTGCATCTACACTGCAGAATTAAAGCAGTTTGACACCATGTTGATTGCCATGGCTCAATGCTTTGGAATCATGAGATTTGTAGTTAGTGATAAACCAGCACTTTTCGGCAGAGAAGCCTAAAGACTATAATAATGCAGCACCCATGATTCCACAGGATTGGAAAGTGAGGGTCATAGTATCATATATTTGGGGTGTGTGTGTGTGTGTGTTTTTTAGTTAAATATTAGAGGATGTACAATGCAACATCGAACTATGTTATCCTTGCCAAATGGCTATTCAGATTCTTCTCAAATCCATGCAGCAAATGATAGTCCTCTATCAGTACAAGAAGACACTCTTCATTGTAGTCCTCATAGCCATTCAAATGTTTGAAAAGACCATTTAGGAAAAGCCTACAGCTACTCTACAAGGGTGGGACTGCAGAGCAGGTTATGGGCTGTAGAAATTTTATCCTAGAGTTCATTACATTGTTGAATGTACAAAGTATACTATATCTTTCTTGAAAACCTAACAAACACTGTCGAATATCTATCACACTGTTATCTTGTTTTTGAATAGCTTGAATGTCAAGGTTATCCTGCATCACATTTATAATTTAAAGGAAGTTCTCCATGTCTATTTGTCAGTTATAAAATATAAACAAAGATGAATTTTGATAAAGTATACTTTCTACTTTTCCTTTATCCAAGCTCATGAGTTTTTTATTGTTTGCTTGCTTCATCTCTCCTTGTTACAGTTGGCATTATTGTTCTATTTAAAGCCAACGGCTGCTGCCTAACCTTTGTTCTGCAATCCACTCTTTTCTGAGGAAAAGCACTCTTAACTGTATCTCATGAATTATGTATCCTGCTCATAGGACAGGAAAGAAATCTGTGTGATTGTACAATCATTGAGTGTCCAAAAGTAGACAGGTTTCTAAAATCTGGACTATTCTACCTATTCTATTCATAAACCTGCTAGTGTCTAGAAAATTAAAACTAGAAATAATATTGCTGTTGCTTTATCCCTATAGAGGGTCCCTATTCAGAATGGTTTTCTTGTGATGCTAAACATATTATATAGTACAAAACAGAGATTTTTGAGAACTTCCTGGAAAAAGGACAGAGTCCCTTGCAGTTCAGTAAAGGGGTTCAAGACAAGCTGTGGGGTCTGTTCCTCAAGACTTGGAGAAGCCAGATTATTAAGGAATATTTGCAAATATTTGGGCGAGTATAGTTGCAAGCATTTATGGAGGTTACGATTATCTGGGGAGACCCTGCTCTTGGTCCTGCCTCTGTTGCAAGTGTGGTTGGTGGAGACGAGAGGCAGAGCCTTCTCAGTACTGGCTCCTTGGCTCTGGAACTCCCTCCCCAGTGGCATTAGATCAGCACCTTCCCTCCTGACCTGTAGAAAGAGAACAAAGATGTTGTTATGGGATCAAGCCTTTGGCTAATAAATAATGCAATACAAAGAATAATTAAGGAACATGTTCAGTGACAGTTCGGAATGGCTATGGTGTATGATTTCTGGATCATGGGATTTTAATGTTTATACTAGGATGTTTTAATGCTTTGTCTGAATGTTTAACTTTTATGTATGTCTTATGTTTAATGGTTTTAATGATTTTAAGTTCATAGTTATATGTAGTAATTAGTTATTATGATTTCCTTGCACACTGTAATGTTGGCATTGAATTTTTGCCATTCGTATGTTGTAAACCACCTTGACTCTCCCCAGTGGTGAGAAAGGCAGTATATAACTACAGTAAATAAATAAGCAATATCACCTGAGGTTGTTACCTCATATTGCTTAATGGACTGAGCATGTCTGAACATAATGGAAAAATATTACAAACTGATATTTGGAAATCAGTGCATTACAGAAGGGATCTTGACTATTTGGTTTTCTCGTACCCTCCTTTTTAAAAAGAAAGAAAGAAAGAAATGAATTTGGGAAAATGTTTAATGGAGGAATTGTTTTAGTTAGTTAAGAAAAAGAAGGATGTTGTTGACAAGGCAGCAGCATATTCATGAAGCATTTCCAAATACTATTCTCATTAATCCTCTAAACAACTTTAATCCTCCCAGCATTCCTTAGGCTGGCCAGCCAGTATTAACATTATTATTCCAGTTTTATGCATGGGAAACTGTGGATGAAAATGATTCACCCGAGACAACCCTGTAAAACTCATGCAGTGAGTAAGATGCATTTTCATTTTCTGTCTTTTTAATGGACAATGTCAAATCCTTAATAATGGGCATACTTAATCTAGAGAAAAAGAACATTCACAGAGATGGAATGGGAGGAATAAAACACATCAGCAAATGGCTGTTCACTTTAACTAGAATACAGCTTAGAGCACAGAATTTTTACATTGCTTGAAAGGAAGCATTCCCCAAGCTACAATAATTGCCACACAGTGGAAGAAATTTACTGAGGAAATTGCCTAACTATATATACCTATGAAAGTATATATAAGTTAAAAAGAGATTGACAAGGAAACTATCAGATAACAGAGAATTCAAATACATAGCTGTTAGTTTGGATCAGTATGCAAAGGCACATTTATAGCACATTTGGAAGTTGGTAGCATAAGCCTCTAGAGACTATGGACACTGGTCCAAAAACTCTGCACTAGTCCAAAAACTCATACCCACCATAAATGCACCATTGGCAGGCTTCATAACACGAAGCACCTTACAGTGAGTATCCTGGATTTGGGGGCAGTAAAGTGACTTTGGCTTTTGGTAAAGTTAGTATCCTAACTTCAGAGATTACTTGAAACTCCAGAATATCCTGCAGTTTTGAGGCAATCTGGAAAGCTGGATCAGGTCCAGTTTGGCCCAATATGCTTTCCAGATGGAAACCCCTGCATTCAACCTTTCCTTGTGCTGATCAGTTTAGGGTGATTGTGACCATGTTGCCACCACCTGTCTTACCCAAACATATATATCACCCACTCCAACTTGTTTGCTATGCAAGTGCCCTGTTTTCACATCAGCAGAAGTGACATCAATAAAACTGGACTTAATGACCCAACCCAAGTATTCTGTGTATATACCTTGGGTTTTGTAACACAGGAAGTGAAAAAAGGGAAGTCTGAATAAAAATGAATCATTTTGAATTTACACTATTGGATTTCTCATCAGTTCTCATATCCCATCTGATATGGAATTGTTATTGACTATTTTGGGGATAGTGGACTCACTATGCAGCACTCAGTTTAATTCAAAGTGAAGCTGATGGAAGTCCAGTACAAATTTGTCTTATTTATTTTATTATATCCTTGCATTTGCCAACTCTTCACACAGCCCTTTTGGATCGTGCTGCTGTGCTGGCAATCGCTGACAAAAGGGAAGGCACGTGGGGTGGCTCATGATGCCTCACATGCCCTCCCTCCTCCCCTCATCACACAGAGGAGTGGGAGAGGGTGCTTTGGCACCCTTCCCCAGCACATGGCCAAAAAGGTGGCAACAGGTGGCAATACTTATTGCCTAGCCACCCTTTCTGCCATCACACAGTGAAATGGGCCAGAAAGTGTGGGTAGCTTCATTGGAGCTACCCAAACTACACTTTCCTGTCTGTCGTGGAGAAGAAAGCACTCTACTTTGGGAGGAAAGTAGGCAGGGCCTGCTGTGTGTCACGTGATGATGCACGGCAATCTCTGTACTTGCTGTGAATAGAAGAGGCAAAATGGGGCTTTTTTGCCCCATGTAAAGAAGTACTTAGTGTACAGATTACCATAGTAAAAAATTCTTCTTCAAGAAAATGGCTTTTCATACTCTTTAATTTAAGAATTTTTGTTCACAAATGGTAACCAAAGGGCTAGGCCAATCTGTTGTTTTCTCTCTCTCTGACATTTGAATTTTATAGATTTTGGTACAATCTGATAAAAATGCACCTAAATAAAAATTCACTTTTTCTCTAGTTTTTAATTTGCAAAGATGACTACATCATGATGCAAATCAGATGGGGGGGGGGGTCACCTCTCTCCTAGTCATCATACAGGACCCTAGGATATCCTACCACCATTAAGTCGTAAAGGAAGTGGTTGTTTCCTGCTTTCTTTCTACTACAATTTCCTAAGAGTTAGAGCAGCCTACAATAAGTCAAGAGATGAAAGTCAACAAAAGAACTTTAAAATAGCAATAGACTTCCTGGCTGAATTGTGATGATGATTGGTAGGAGGCTGAGAGTGGGCACGAGGATACCAGCTACTATCACCTAGGCAGCAACTATGAAATTGGGGTTGGGGAGGGAATCCTGATGTTGTTTTTTTAATATGGAAGCATACAGGATGGAGAATTAGCTGGCAACACTTTCCTTCCTGTCTCCTTCCCTAGAAAAAGCACACATAGAAATTACTGTAGTAAGACTTTTCAACTCTTCCATTTTGAACAGGAGAATTAAACCCACAATTTAGTCTCAATACATGTCATTTTAATATTTTTATTCTTATAACTTTATCATATGAATCTGCTATTCTACTATAGTTACATTGACAGTGGATACATTGAGCACCTTCGATATTGCACCTCTCTTCAATTTTGAAGTTGCACAGTTTCTCCCATCTGTAGTTGCACATTGTACTTCTCATAAGAATCACACCCTGTGATGTCACTTTACTGCCAGTATGCAACATAGAAGCAGAAGGAAACCATGACATTAACAACCTCATCTCACAGCCGACAAAAGTGTCCCATGTTACTCCGATTCACCATTGGGCATGGTGAAGCCATCAAACCACACCCCGCATCGCCAGGCTCTTCCAGCAGCTGATTCCATGGGGGGAAGCGTGGTGTACATGGCTTCCCTCCATGAAAGTCAATAGTAACACGGGAAGCCTCCCATGTTGTCGTGGTGGTGACATGCCGGTTCTGCCATCCATCATCCATGGAGCCCGCACAATGTTGTCCGATGAGAGTTGGCCAGCTCCATGGGTGACAGGGGCTGGATCAACGTTTGCCACCAATCTTAGCCCAGTATGATGATGTCATTAGGTATATGATGGAAATATTGTAAGATTGGTAGCTACTGATGGGTGTTACCAGTCAATAGCTAGGGACAGAACAATCACAGATAGAAGGCTGGCTGGCAGTAGGATGCACACTGTGTCATGCAATAGGGCACTACCTGCACTGCAGGTTTGACAGTCTTGTGTAATGAAGTCATATGTATATATGATGCCAATGAGTTTAATGCAATGGAAACATTAGATGCATCACAGGTGGGCTTGATATTATTCTACCATAGTTCAAAGAGTAAAGTCTGAATTAGGAGGCTACATCACATTCTTTGTTTTGGATTTTCTGATGTTGGCAGACATGTTGGAATTGATGCCCTGCATACAGAAAGCTCAAAGTGGATTCAGACTGAGTAAAAAGACCAGGAAGTCCTGGATTGAAAAATCACATATTTTGTTCCTGTTCTTTCCAGTTTTATTTTTGAGATTCTTACCATTTTTGTTTGTCCCAGAATATTTTCTGTCAGTTCTTGGTACAATCAGAGACTTTTATGCCAGCTGCCAAAACAGGTTTATTTTAACCCAGCATAAAATCAGAAAGAACAGGAACAAAATATGGGACTTTTCAATCAGTCTGAATGTATCCCCAGCCCATCTAGTATCTTCAGTGAAAGAATATCAAGCAGATGGTACTTTATAAGGTCTCTGATGACACTCCGAAGAGTCCTGAAGTTAGTAGACCATATTGTGGTTGCTAAAGCAAAGGCCTGACTTTGTTAAAGGTACCTCATCCTTTTACATGCTTTGGATATTGCTTTACAGATAATCACTTCCAGAATTCTCCAGATATGATGGCTGTGAAGCTGAGGGATCCTAGAAGCTGTAGTTCAAAGAAGTAACTTTTACAGAACATGCTGACAAACATGTAGCTGATTATAGTTCCTGATTCTTGTTTTGAAAAAGTGATGCCAGTTTGTCAAAAAAAGAAAAGAAAACAAAAGCCCCTAACCTATCTCAAGGAGAGACTCACCCAAAATAAACTCTAGAAAAGTCGAGGTTTTTATGTTCCAAGAGTTACATATTTTATTTGAAAAATGCCTCTCAAACATTTGATATGAGATTAAGACGCCCCCTCCCCAAAAGAAAGATAGTGTTCAGACATAGTAAGTAGATCACTGAGAATCTTTCAAATACGGAAGTGGGGCCAACTAGAAGTAGTCATTCCAAATTATTGTAAATCTATTTTCTCTAAGGCTACTAGAAATGTAAACCTTGTCATAATGAGGATTAACTAGGGAGGAAGCTTGCCTAGTAACTGAAAAGCTTAGACAAATACAACCTCACATGGTTAAACAAATAAAACGTAACAGAAGTGCTACCTTCTGTTACCAATTAGAGTTCTTTTTTCCTATTGAGAGTGGAGTATCTGTGGCATGACCTTGTAATCTCTGGACTGCAGAGGAGTGCGTTTTGAGTTTCCAAGCCTTGATTTTAGTTTTATGAGAAATAAATATTATTGATTGTCTATTTCATTGAATGTTCACAGGATTTTTTCCTTAACCAACATGACTCAGTGCTTTATCACACCACTCGTCTGTGCCATATTATTCCACTGAAATCTACTGCAGCCAGCCTCCTGAGGGTAGCCAATTGTTGATGTTCTCTATCACATGTTTACTGCAATTGCACCTTGAAAGCACAATTCATATGGTTTTTTCACCTGCATTAATGATATTATTATTGACTCCTGCGTCCAGCCCTTGACTTTGTGATTGTTCCCTCTACTTTTAAAATATTGCCATAATAGTATTTGATGGTAAGATGGAGACAGAACATGATCTAACAATATAATATGAAGGCAAACAACAAATGTCAGAAAGCAAGAAAAGGGTTTAAGATGGGTTTAAACATACTTGAGAAGTCAGTATGTGATGTGGTTGAGGTAAAAGTAAACATAATGAAAGTATAACAGTATGATTTGATGATGTTTTCAGAGCAACTATATTTACTATTTCTATGGGAAATGTGGGTGTTAAAGAGGAATGTATAAATATCTTTTAAAATATTCTGTACACCTTTTATTATTTTATTATTTGCAATTATTAAAAAATATGTCTACCTCATCCTATATCAAAAGAGCACAACATCAATGTGAACAAGTTAAAATAATTTATATCCATAAAAATAATTTAAATAGACTGAAAAAAGATGTGTGATTTGATTAAATATAAGCTTAAATTATTAAAACCATTTGAAAATGTGCATTAACATTTTGAGATAAATTATATTTCTGCTGTTTTTAGAGGGTAAAATAGTTTTTAAACTGGTTTTTGATGTTTATATTATTGTGTTATTTGGTTTTCATTAAGTGATACGTGATAAATGTGATTATTGTCTGTATTATATTATTTACTGTATTTGTTTGTTTGCTGTAAGCTGCCCTGAGTCCCTTTGGGGAGAGAGCGCAGGATACAAATAAAGCTTATTATAATAATAATATTATAATGAGACACAAAGGGACACAAACAGCATTAGTTTTGCTTGGAGCCTAAGGGTTCATCAACACTGTAGAATTAATGCATTTTGACTGCTATGGCTCAGTGCTTTGCAATCCTGGGATTCTCATTTGTGTATTTTCTGTTTTGTTTGTCCACACATTCTTTTATCCTTAATGTTATATATAAACCTCTAAAAACAATGGAAGGAAAATCCTGAGATTCTGGAGTTTGACAACACTAATGTAGAACAAGAAAGGCAATATGAACTCATAATCGAAGCTTTGTTGACTTAGGAATGCTTTATAAAAAGCTATTAACCTCATCCATATATATATATATGGATGAGGTTAAGGTGCAGTACAGGCAGTCCCTGAGTTACAAATCTCCAGCTTACAAATGATTTGTAGTTAAGAATGGGGCTAGAAAACAGAAAGTGAGCGAAATCTACCCCTCAGAAGGAAAATAATTTGTGAAAGAATTATCATGGGGGGAAAGTATCTCAAATGAAGCTTTATCACCAATCCTTGTTTCCACAACATTTTTTTTTACAAAATCCAGCTATCACAGGGACAAAAAAAGAGGTGAAATCTTCTGAACAGGGGCACAGACAGCAAAAGAAATACCACGGGGCTGTTAATCCTTCTCTATGCTATCCAAAGCTAAAACAAATATAGTTTTGGCAGGAGCTACACTTTTAAAATGTACATGTTCCAACTTACGAACAACCCTGGGGACTGTCTGTATTTACATTTGCCTGGGGATAAATGGGCTCAGATTTTGGAGATCAAATTTTTAATTAAAAATTTTAAATTTATACATGATTATATTCAGTATCTGATACCTAACCATATTTCTCCTTCTCACTCAAACATACAACGACTTTCTACTTTCCATCTTAGGGCCCTTCCATATGGCCCTATATACCAGAATACCAAGACAGAAAATCCCACAATATCTGCTTTGAACTGGGTTATCTAAGACCATACTCCCATATATTCCACTTCAATACAGATAATGTGGGATTTTATTCAGCTGTGTGGAAGGGGCCTCAGAGACACATATATTTCTTCCTATTTAAGGGGGGCTGTAGTGGTGCAACTGGTTAAACCATTGAGCTGCTGAACTTGCTGACAGGAAGGTTGGCTGCTCAAATTCACAGGACGGGGTGAGCTCCTGCTGTAAGCCTCAGCTTCTGCCAACCTTTCAGTTCGAAAACATGCAAATATAAGATCAATAGGTACCACTTTGCTGGGAAGGTAAACAGCACTCCATGCAACATGACCTAGGAGGTGTCTATATGCAACGCCAGATCTTCGGCTTAGAAATGTGTGCCTGTGTTTCATTGTTTTGAGGCACTGAATGTTTGCCTTGTATTTGAATATGCTGGAATCTGCCCTGAGTCTCCTTGGGGAGATAGGGCAGGATACAAATGAAGTGTTGTTGTTGTTGTTGTTGTTGTTGTTAAGTATGTTATTATCTATCCTTCTTGCTGATGATGATTTCTAAGGTTAACATTTGAAACCCACAATCATAATCTTTCCTCTCTTTTTTGGGATCACATTTAAAAATGTTTCCCACTCTTTTACAAACCTCTCTATGGATTTTTTTAAATGTGTGCATATGGGGACTATGGATCAGGTGGAAGAAACTGTTTGCTTACCCTCCCTTGGTGGATGCCTATGGTTGCTGTGATAATAACATTCAATAAATATGTTCTAGCTGCCTATAAACTGCAGTGAAACTGCCTGCCTGAAAACATGCACCACAATAAAGATTAAATAAGTTCTATCTTTTAAGAAATAAATAAAGCAGGAATGGACCGTAAAAGTGTCATTTAGATAGAACGAAGTTTCATTTAAACAGGGGAAAGTGTTCCATTTTCATATATATAGGAGAGACAGTCCATTTTACAAAATTATACAAGATTACTTCTGGTTTAGCAAGCTGTGTAATCCTACTCCATAATTTAGAAGTGAAAGAGTAGCTTATGAATTATGCAGATTTAAGACAAAGTGTTGGTTATGCACAGTACCAACCACCTTCATGTCATTTGCTGGAGCAAACCTTTCAAATAAGAAGAAAGAAAATTGATTTTAATTTTAGTTCTGCACAGCAGCAAGTGGCTAAAATCAGAACCAGGAGGGGCAAAGTGTCAGCAGATCAGCAGATCAGAGTGAAATAAAAGCAGAACTAACTCCGAGATACTGTCGAAGGTGAATGAAATCTTTTGTTACCATTCAGCACGTGTCTACAGCAGGCAAATTGCACTAATGCCGACTAAATGATGGCAGTGCCACAGAGACATTGTTCACCACATTTTTATAATGTGATTTCATGTCTGTCATTGTATGATTTATTTTTTCTCTTTTATATGAATGAAAATACTGGGGTTCATTGCTTTTGTTTCTCTTTGGAATTCCTCCATAACCAAATAGCTGGTGACTGTTTCTCAGGAGCTGACCATCATGAACTCCTAATAACTTTTTTAAAAAGTTCTCATCATGTTTCTTTTTCACATCTACTGAAATCATTTCACTTTTAATGTGTATAGTGCAAGAGAAATTATGCTCAAAACAACTCACATTACATACAATGAACACAGTTAACAGTAGTGGCCACGGTGGTCCATGCTCTTGTTACATCAGTAGTGGCCATTGTGGTCCATGCTCGTTACATCCTGAATATATTATTGCAATGCACTCTACATGGGTTGCCTTTGAAGACTGTTCAGAAACTCCAACTAGTCCAATGGGCGGCAGCCAGATTACTCACTGGAGCAGCATACAAGGAGCACACCACCCCTCTTCAATTCACCTCAGAGCTTACGATCATCAGTGAGGCCCTGCCCTTGATCCTGCCACCTTTGCAAGTGTGACTGATGAGGATGAGAGATAGGGCCTTCTTGATGTTGGTCCCCCATCTATGGAACACACTCCTCAGCTCAAATCACAGCTTTGGGACCAAGCATTTGGGCAGCTGACTTAGCAGTAAATGCAATGATTATGGCAACTGACAAATGATAGGCCTTGGACTGGAACTCTGGGCTGCGATTTGGATTTGGGATTTGGGCTTGGTTGTATTTTAATATTTTAATGGATATTTATAACTATATTGTTTTATCTAATGTTAATCTGTTTTGTACTGCTATTGTTTGATGCTGTTGGCACCTAATGTTCCTAGTTGTAAGCTGCCCTGAGCACCCCCCCCCCCCGCGGGGGGTGGGTGGGTTGAGAAGGATGGGATATAAATGCTTGAAATAATAAATAAATAAATTGTTCCTAAGATACAGAAATACTTTAAATAAAAATGAATGAATGAATAAGACCAGAGCTTGGAAATCCCAATAGCTGAGATTTCTGGCAGTTGCAATCCAAAAAAGTCATGTTTGCAAATTCTGCATAAAACATAGAGCCCTGGGCAGATTCATCAAGGTGACTGCTTATCCTCTTTCAAAGACTTCCATTGAGATTCAGCACTAATACTTGTTCTAATCATCATACCATGACGGAACTCTTTATTAACTTGTTTGTAAATGTCAGCCTTGCCTTCAGGCCAGTTAAACTGGACAAACATTTTATTCTTGCTTATTGCAGAAACCCATTGAATTCTAAATATAGTTAGAACAAGACATAGTCCCACCATCCTATTTCCTGAAGCCTGCAATACTGAAGTTGATGGCATATAACAGAGTCACGCTTGCATGTTTCACACCCAAGTACATTTTCCTTTTGTCTTTTTTGTTTATTTTTGTGTGCCTTTAACTCATTTCTGACTTATGACAACCATAAGGCAAACCTATCATGGGGGTTTCTTGGCAAGGTTAGTTCAGAATAGGTTTGCCGTGGCTTTCTTCTGAGATTGAGAGGGCATGATTTGCTTGAAGCCTGTATGTAATACACAAATGACTGCTTGTCAAGTAAGCTTTTGAGTCTTAACTTTTAAGAATATATATATAGAGTGCCTCTGAATTGGCCTGTCTGAGCATTTTTAAAGAAATATAACTTAATTTATAAGCTCAGCAGGTAAATTCAAAGAATTTCAATCACTGGACCATTTTCTCCATGCTTCCAATGAAAGACAATATAAAAAAAACTTGACAAATTGCCACATTATATGTTTTAGAAGGTTATGTTCTAGTTATCATCATCATCATCATCATCATCATCACTGGATTAAAAGAAGGTTCAATTGTATTGTAGTTATAAATTTTTGCTGATCGTTTCAACTCTTGGTATTATTATGGTATCTTTTTAACTGGATGTGGTATAACTGAGAATCTCTTTCAAGGTTGAAATGTATTTTCCACATTGTCTCTACTGACATCCATAAAGAAAGTAAGATGAGCTTTGTCATGATTTCTGTCATTTTTTTGTTTTTTCCACAAACTTCTTTTCCTGTGCATTAAGCTTTTAATTTCTAAAGTTGAACCAGGCTGACCACAACAGAGCGCATCAAAACTTCAAAACAAGATTGCACTGCGTGAGCTCACAAAGACAGGATGTCATGGTGCCAAATGTCTCTTTCAACTTTTAAATTTCCATTACAATGAGTGATTATTATTTCTGCATTTTTAAGCAACCAAAGTTGTCTGTACATTGGCAAGTAAACCTTGACACAATCCCTTATGCATGATGTTTGGTATGACTTATGACGGCCATACTCTGGGAAAGGTGATTCCTGTTTTCGCCTTTCATATATATGGTCAAGTGGCCAAAAGCTGATTTTATCACAATGTTTACATGCAAGTGATTTATTTTTCTTGTGAAGCTACCATTGTGACATGATAAGAGTTGATATCTAGAAAGATTTGAGAACAGAAGACAACTCTGACTCTAAAAAAACCATGTATGTATCACACACACATTTATTTACTTACTTACTATATTTATATCCTGCCTTTATCTACCCCAAGGGGAACTCAAGGCGGCTTACAGATAAGCAAAAATTCAATGTCTTAGCAACAAGATACAGTTAAAATAAACATTTAAATTAAATTAAGATCAAAATTGAGTTACATTAAAACATTTTTAAAATATAATAAACATTTTAAGAACATATATGTAAATAAATATAAAAAGTATTTAAGCATAGCATGTATGAAAACAGGGAAATGTGTGTATAATCCTGGAAAGTGACATTGCTTTCTTCCAGTATGTGCATTGCTATTTTTTTTTCTAGCTTTTCCTTTGCACCATCCCAAAAATTCATTGGTTCAGATGCTTGGAGCTGTTGAATGTTGTATTCCAATAAACACGGAGGGATTTTACTTGACCAAACCTATGCTTCCCCAGTAAATTTTAAAGGTCTTCTGAACTGGGAATCCCATCTTCTGGCACAATTTATTGCTTCATATTGATCTCATCATAGGGTCTTCAAAGTAGAAGACTTCAGAAGTGGTTTACCATTGCCTTCTTCTATCCAGTACTAAGAAGCATTTGCTATGGTGCCACTATTGTTGTCTCTTAGAGATCCTCCATCAGTGTTTCCTTCCATTAGTGCTGCTGCCCAGTAGCTGTTTGACAAATTTAGGACTTTATTGCATGTACTCATGATATTTTGGCAATCACGCCAATTCAACAATCCATGGTCCAGCCACCATACTTCTGCATACTTTCAGAACCCCACGTTCCTGTACTTCCTCTGTTCCATATTACATTCTTTTAGTGCAATTCTGAAATTTCAGTTAGAAAAATAAAAAGGAAACCATTTTAAAATATTAAATACACAGAAAACAGATATCTGAGTGGTATGAGAACTACCACTCCTCTTGGTGTCCCCCCAGCAATAGCAAGGGTATCCCTCTGGGCAGCTAAATCAGGAAATCCCAACTGGAGGGCCTTCCTCCAGAGGCAAACCAAGAATGGGCAACTTGGAAGTCCCTGAATAGACTCAGAAGTGGAGTGGGCAGATCAAAAGACAACCTGGCAAAATGACACTACCTAAAAGAATCCCAAACCTTGTGTGACTGTGGAGCAGAACAGACAACTCAGTATCTGCATGCTTGTTCACTATGCCCTGCCTCATGTACAGAAGAGGAATTGTTGGAGGCTGCAGACAATTCCATTGCTATTGCCCGTTTTTGGTCAAAAGATATTTAGCCACCTGCGCACCTTCTATTTTTATCAGTTTTATACTAATTTAGGCAATGCTTTTGATACAAAATAAATAAAGTGCAATTTTGAAATTTCAGTTAGAAAAATAAAAAGGAAACAATTTTAAAATATTAAATACACAGAAAACAGATAGCTGAGTCATATAGAGAAGGAGAAGGAGTGAGAGAGGAGAATCTTGTGCCTGACATTACTTTATTGCTGGCATACTGACAAAGGAGTAGAATAGACCTATTGCACCAAGGGAACATTGCAGGATTGTGAGCTATTGATGGGATTTGTCATCAATAGTGAGGGATGAGTTAGTGAGAGGAGCACACTAGCAGCAGGATGGGCACAGTGCCATTTAGGAACTATAGGTCAAAAGTGATGATCTAACCTGGCTGCCTCATGTGATAAAATCCTTAGTCTGGCTCCTAACCAAAGCCTGTCTGACATCAAAGTCCTTAGCAATAGAACTTCTACCACTAGCATAGTCTCTTGCCTCATAGGAGCACATAATCCCATGACCAGAGAAAGGTAGGGTTTACAGTGGATCCCTACAGAAGCCTACCTACCAGATCCAGTGATCAGATAATAGGGATTAGTCAGAGATGTAACCAAGAAATCAATTACAACTCTGAAAGAGCTGGAGAGATGGAATGGGAGAGAAACATGCATAAATAAAACTGGACCTTATGGCAGAGTAGTGAGAAGAAAGCCATTGATGAAACAAGCCTACATTGAGGCTGTTTTGAATTTGCAGTACTGATAAAATTGATAAAAATTAATAATAGTAGATCTTAAACACACTGTAGTTGGGGAAATCAACATTTAAGGCATTCTACAAAAAACACACCGTCTGCAGATTTAAAAACCTTTTTTTTCTTAGCTCTACAAATGAAAAGAACCTCCTACATTCCACATCCACTCTGTGCCAAATTATTAAGGAGATTAAAAATCAATGGCATCATTATACAATTGATGTCAGAGTTCATGCGTCAGTTGCAGACATCGTAAAATGCCAACACCTTCAATCAGAAAACTCACAGGGGTCTTTTATTCTCCTTTCTAAACTGCACAGTTTTAATCAACTATGGATCAGTGGATTGGTGCAAGTTTGAGCTGAACTGCAATTTTTTGAAAATAGCAAAAGGTTATAATCACGTCTCACAGCCAAATGCTTTTTTCTCAAGGAAATGCACAAAGGATAAAAAGAATATACTGCCACAGAGCTCAGTGCTTCACTCAAGGAAGACATGTCTTCACATATGAACCTGCTGGTTTCATGTTTTCACCACTGTTACAGGCCTTATAAAGATGCATGACAGGGTGTTCTCCATCAGTACTCTCTAATGGACATTTCCACAAGAGCTAAAACTCTCCAACCTGCTCACCTTTTGCTAGCAGACAAACAGAATTTAGCCATCTACAGCTTGCAAATATGTTTTTAAAATCTCAGTCTTGAGTTCATAATTTTATATGACCATCAGTTAGGACCCTGCTCTGCTCTTTACCCACTCCCCTATTTAGTTGCACTTGCCCAGCCTTCTCATAGTTGTCTAGGCCCACTCTGAAATTCTGGCCATTGGTAGTAGAATTTTGTTCAATGGAATAGTACTGAATCTGGCTTTAAAATTTTAAATATGTTATGACTGTTTTAGCAGTATTATGTTTATCTGGTGGCACAGTGGGTTAAAGCACTGAGCTGTTGAGCTTGTTGATCGAAAGGTCGCAGGTTCGATTCCGGGGAGTGGCGTGAGCTTCCGCTGTCAGTCCTAGCTTCTGCCAACCTAGCAGTTCAAAAACATGCAAATGTGAGTAGATCAATAGGTACCACTCCGGCGGGAAGGTAACGGCGTTCCATGCAGTCATGCTGGCCACATGACCTTGGAGGTGTCTACGGACAACGCTGGCTCTTCAGCTTAGAAATGGAGATGAGCACCACACCCCAGAGTCAGAGATGACTGGACTTAATGTCAGGGGACTACCTTTACTTTTTATATATACAAAAATGTAATGTTCATTTGTGGGATGCACATAACTCAAAAACCACTGGACAAATTGATACAAAATTTGGATACAATACAGCTATCAATCAAATGGGTGACCATCACTCACAAAAACACACACAAAAAAAAAACACAGCAAAGGGGTCTTAAAAACCCCAAAATGCTGCAACAAAATACAGCGCATGCATAAAAATGACTCTTCTGGCTCCGTCTCCATCCTGTGAGAGGGAAAAAACCCACCAAGCAACAGAGAAAGGGGCCGTGTGAGAGAGGGAGGGAAAGGTGGTCTGTTACTCCCTCTCACTTTTCCTTCCCCTCCAAACACCATGAGAAAGGCAGAGCATCATATTGTTGTTGCCGCTGCAGCTGCTACCTGAAATTGCTACAACTGTAGTCACATATGGAGTTTCTACCCTTTAACTAACTCAGCTGCTCTCAAACTTATGCTCCATGAAGTCCTAGGGGCACCCCGACCCACCCTAGCTGCCTGTCTGCTTGCCTTTGCAAAAGGATTGTCCCTCCATGGCCACTGTCCAGACCTAGTACAGCCTTATTTCCTTCACTCTCACTCTCTTTATTTCTCTCATAGCAGCAACCCTTCTCTTCTTCCTTTTTCTTCCTCACCCTCCAAACTTCATTTTTTTCTGCTTCTTTTCCCCCCTCCCCCTCCACTCCCCTCACCCTAAAAGCCTTTTCCCAGAATGGCAGAATGGAGTTGGAATGGATGACCCATGGGGTTTCTGTTATAATAATATTTTTTTTATTGTTACTAATTTTTATCATAAACCTGAGTGGCCATCTGCTAGGGGTGCTTTGATTACGCTTTTCCTGAATGGCAGAATGGGGTTGGACTGGATGGCCTCTGGGGTTTCTGCTATTATTATTATTATTATTATTATTATTATTATTATTATTATTATTAAAGGCTGGATGACCATTGGTTGGGGTGCTTTGATTATGTTTTTCCTGCATAGGTTTCTGCTATTATTATTATTATTATTATTATTATTAGTAGTAGTAGTAGTAGTAGTAATATAAAGGCTGGATGGCCATTTGTTATGGTACTTTGATTGTGCTTTTCCTGCAAGGGGGTTGGACTGGATGGCTTCTGAGATTTCTGCTATTATTATTATTATTAGTAGTAGTAGTAGTAGTAGTAGTACAAAGGGTGCTTTGATTGTGCTTTTCCTGCATGGCAGGAGGGAGTTGGACTAGATGGCCCTGGGCATCTTCTACTGAAATATTGTTAAGTTTATGTTGGTTAAAATTGTTCTTCATTTTAAATATTGTATTTTTTTTTGCACTGTGTCATGGCCCGGCCCATGTCTGATATATATACATTATATAAAATACATAAACATTTATTGGGCTGCATTAGAAACTTTTGCTTCAAAAAGGGTTCCGCACCTGAAAAAGTTTGAGAACCCCTGAACTAACCAAGAGTGGGGACTTTCCCTGATCCGTACTTCTACTGAAGTGTAAGAACTTCATCCTGTTTCCTTTGGTGTGACACCAGTTGTAGGAACCATCTAAACAGCTTTGGAAAGACTTTGCCTGGAAGGGCTGTTTAAATGTATTTTCATGTAAGTTAATTATCAAACTCTCCCTGGGCGGATGTATTTGAAATCTGGGATATAACAAGTACAAAAGAATATATGAAAAATCATGTTGAATCAACTCAAAAGTGCAGACAGTAGCGACCAACTTCCTCTTGAGAACATTATGAAAATGAAGGGATCTTCCTGTGCAAATTCACTTTGGCTTGTAACTGACTCTAATTTTAAAGTAGAAATTGCAAACTTATCAATACTGCAGACCACAGCTGAAGTCTGAATATCAGTATCCTAACCACAGGCTACTTCTGGTCTGGGCTTTTGCTGAGCAATGATAAAACAAAATCATAGTCACCTTACTTGCTAATTTATGGCAAAGCTTGCTGATGAGAAAGACACTGTGATAAACATACCAAACTGACTAGCATGTTTGCATTTTTAAACGCATCAGACATTATAAACAAATGCTGCAATTAATACATTCTATGTAATGTCGGCTGACATTACTGATACCACACATTGGCTTGGATGCAGCAACCTTTGCCTCTGTGCCCTTTAAATGGTTGGAAAAATTAAAAGCAGTTGATGCAATTAGAAAACATCTATTCTGTTTGTGCTCAGCAAATTAATGGAAGTCTTAATAGCATAACCAACCTGACAGCCTGAAACAATATAGCTCTTTGATCATTTATCTTCAGAGGCCTGGCTTTAGGGGAAATGGATTTGGTGCTGTGGTTCTCTTCCACAATTTTCCATTAATGCAGAAATGTTAGAAACTTTTTCTTGGTCAAATCTTTTTTTTCTTCAAAATACATATAGTTTAAATCTAACATTTTAGATTTAAATTATTTAAACTAAATGTTAGTTTAAATCTAACATTCTGAGATTAATCTGTCTTCTATGTGTCCCCTACTCTCCCACTTTAAGTCGTGTTTCATTTGCATTCATATGAAAATATTTCCATGCCTTCTGGGAAATTCTAGGATGCATTTTTGTTTTAAGTGCAACCAATGACTCAATGAAACTTTCAAAAGGAGCCTCCTATGAACAGGACTAAGTCAAACCAGCACACATAAAGTATGGCAATATACTTTCTTTTAAAAAATGGAATGGTTTTATTAACAGATCACCCATGCACCATTTCTATGAGTAACATTCCAGGTAAGCTACTTCCTTAATTAAAGCAATGCTGAAAAATAAGAAGTGGAACAGCATGATTCAAATTCTGATCCTCTTCATTGTTCTTCTCTTCTTTATTGTTCACAATTATGTTTCCTGAACCTGGAAATTTCTTAACTTGGAAACAGGAACCTCTTCTTTTGCGGAAAGAAGATTAATATCCTTTTGTTTCCTTTTGAATCATCTCTTTTGCAACTTCTTGCTGGTAAACATAGGATGAGTCTATACTGATCAGTAAATAGTGCTCTAGATTGACCCAAAAGATAGCCACACAAACCTTGTTAAACCTGATGTAGTTATAAGTTAAAGTCTACATGGTGCAGCTTGGCTGAGACTGCATCGGCTTCGCTGGACTATTATCTCATCCTCTGTGCACACAACTAGCCATAGAGCTTTGTGTGAGCTCCTGACCATTGACACTCCATTCTAACATCAGCCTGCAGGACCAGGAAGATTGAAGGAGCTGTTCTCCCCACCTTCTTCTTGACTATGAAGGTGTTTCTGTTCATTGCAAAACAGGGTGCTCATGATGGCCAGGAGTTCACAGAAAGCTGTGTAATCAGTTTTCCATGTCAGGAGTAACTTGAGAAACTGCAAGTCACATCTGGTGTGAGAGAATTGGCCATCTGCAAGGATGTTACCCAGGGGATGCCTGGATGTTTGATGTTTTACCATCCTTGTGGGAGGCGTCTCTCATGTCCCTGCATGGGGAGCTGGGGCTGACAGAGGGAGCTCCCTGGATTTGAATCGCTGCCTTGATGGTCAGCAGTCCTACTAGCACAAGGGTTTAACCCATTGCACCACTGGGGGCACCTAGGAATGGTGGTGATACTGGCACAACACATGTTCTGATAAATGCAGGGAAAATGTGATGATAGTAAGTTTTTTCCCTTTATATAAGCCCTGTGATGGAGACAAACAAATCTAGATACACTATGAGGGTGCTTCCACACATGACAGAAATGCGCACCAAAGCGGGATTTAAAAACCCACTTTGGTGCATATTTCTATCCCCACCCCCACCCCTAAAGCCCAGGCTTTCGGGGGGGGGGGTTACCCCAAAATAAGTCTTTAAAAAAACTTACTGGAGTGCCATTAAGGTTGGCCTTCAATCCTCCTGGCACATAGAAATGACGTGGCAGGAGATGGGGGTTGGTGAGGAGGAAAATTGCTTTTCAACCCCACCCCACCCCCCGGTCTCCTGGGATGTCATTTCTACATGTCAGGAGGACTGAAGGACCACCTTAATGGTGGTCTTGTTTGTTTTTTTTTTTTTAAAAAAAAAACCAAAAAACAAAACTAAGACTTATTATTTGGGTGGCCCAAAAAACTGAGATTGCTATGTGGATTAGGCCGGGGGATCGTGTGACGTATCCAATCCACACAGGGCCCATATCTAGTGAGACCTAAGATCCAGGTCTTAACAGGTGTCTGAGCCTGTCTGGAAGGGCCCTCTGATACCCTTAGTGACCTGCAGTTATCTGCACAATGGAAATTCTCCTTCATTTCCTGCCTAGCTTTCAACATGCTTATGCATAAAAGAGGAATGAGCTAACAGGTATACCTGACAAGTAATCCGCCCCTGTTACTAGAGCTAAATTAGTATAGTGGAGTTCAATTATAGCTACTTACTGTACAAACCACTCTCTGACCTATAAACTCTAATCCAAGTTTCTCTGTGCTCCGCTACTGAAGTAGATTACAGCAATGTTATTAATTCCTGGAGGTGGTGCTTAATACCTATTGAGTGATGACATTAATTACTATCAAATGGATCAGGATAGTTGTTGTTGTTGATATGTGTGGTTTGCAAAACTACAGCCTCACTTAATACCACTCCCATAGTTTGAGTGAAAGATTGCATAGGATTGCAAATAAAACCTTGAGCATTAAATTGTTGTGCTTTTTTAAAAAGGAGATATATGGGATACTCTGTGATAGCAGTGTGAACAAGAATATGAACAGGGGAACAGGCCACTCTCATGTGTTTCACCATTTTGGCTTGGTGATCTACCACTGAAACAACAAGTGTTTTTTAGAAATAAAAATAATAATTTGGGGCACCAATGCAGGGGGGTGGGAAGCATCTGAAGTTGTAATAAAAGTCAGGAGGTAATGTGGCAGCATTTGGAAAGAAAAATGATAGGAACTGACAAGAATCAACATAGATTGTCAGAGAGAAGTGCAGCAAAAATCACTCAAAATGATCCCATCTGGATGAGCTTCAGTGTAGTGCCTTCAATCACAGAATTGTGTCAAGACCAGTGAAGCAAGGAAAATACTATGAGTGCCATCACAAATGAGCTATAAAGAGAAAATAGTATATATGTCAATTTTTTCCCAATTAATCAACTCCAAAGTTAATTTGTGCTTACTGCCATTGGGGAGCTGGACTACTGACCATTGATCTTAAAATAGGAAATCAGTATCAGTCATAATCTTGTGGAGCAGCACTTGAAAAGTCAGCTAAGGACAAATGAGGAATTATATGAACAGCTGGTCTATGAACGCTACACTAGTCGCTTATTACTAGCGCTAAACCCTCAGAGCTTTTATACTTTCCTTTTTATGTATTGCAATGGCACGTGCCTTGGGCAATGGCTTGCTGCTGAAAAACAAACTCAAACAGCATGAGAGTTGATTTAATCTGGATAGATTTCATCCAACAACAAATCATTACATTCTCCTAGTGTAGCTCTGTGGATGCAAAATCTCATTTCTATCATACCCAGTTGGATTGATTGTTTTACTGCATTTTGGGAACATGGTAATTGTCATGTTCCTATTCTGCATGTGTGTGGCTGTTCTTTCATAAGTAAAGGAATATAGAACAGATTAGTAATTGCTGAAATATTTGCCAGAAAATGAAAACACCATAATTATAAATAGAATGATTCTCAGACTGTGTCATAATGAGACATCCTTTTCCCATCTGTGTTGAAAACCAACCTATGCTATGTGTTTAACTTAAGACATCATTGCATAAAGGGGGCAAACTGCCAGAAAATCACACAATGTCATGTGCTACTCGTTGCCAGCCCACCACCTGCAACAAACTGACCTCTTGCTATTGACAAGCAAAACCTGTGATCAGTGCCTGTTTGGGCTACATAATAACTTTTGGGGATAACAAGGTTACAATGAAGACACAATTCAAACGTGAGCCCAATGTTACTTTATTAATGTAATAAAATGAGCAATAGCTTCTAGTTTCTTTCAAAAGTTTCTTTTAATTGGCATTTTCTGATGAATTTTCAGGTTTTTTTATGCCTCTTTCTCTCAAATCTTAAATGTTTCATCCCATATAAGATTTCCCCACCAAAGTGGTAAAGTGGTTTGAGCACTGGGCTATGACTCTGTAGACCAGGGTTTGAATCCTTACTGGGCTACGAAACCATATTAAACTTGGACAAGTCACATTTTATCAGTGTTAGAGGAAGGCGATGCAAACCTCTGAACAAATCTTGCCAAGGAAGTTACACTTTTGGTCAGAAATGACTTGAAGGCACATAACAACAACAAAGAAAATAATAGAAAGGAATGGGAAATGCAACAAATACTTCGCAAGTGACTTATTTTCTTCATTGCAATGAATAAGGTTTTACTTTTTTAGACACAAGTAATGGAACAAATTATTGTTGTTATTAACATTATATCTATTTATGTCCCACCTCCCCCCCCCAAAAAAAAAAAACCAACCAGAACTCAGTGGCCTTTTAAAATGTAACTTGCCAAGCTTTGCTTTCCACCAGCAGAGGCCAAGTCTATAGATCATAACTTCCACTGGGAAATAGATGAGAGCTTCTGCAAAGAGACATCTGGAGAATTCACACTGTCCTTCAAAGCCAACTCAAGCTCATGTTAACATAAGGCTATAATTAACCATAACCTTTAAAACGAATAGAAGAACTGAGGGAAGCATAATTTCATGATGGCTCCAACTCACAAAACTGAGTAATACTAATCTGCATGATCGACAAGAGAGAAAATTAACAAAAGGATGGATGTCCATCATGATGGTGAATGTAGTAGCAATGCTAGCTCTCAGGCCTTTTTCTGAGGAGTCAGATCCTGAACTGGCCAGTGACTTTCTTTGCCTACTTTCTTCTTGCAGTACATTTTGAAGTGCTGGCATACTCACCAAGACAATCCACACAACTATTCCTCCCAGGAGAATCCATAAATCCATGTAGTTGTTGTGGTTGTTAAATTTATACCTTTCTACCTCCACAAATAGGACTCAAAGAAGCTTTAAAATGATACAACATACAACATACAAATGTTGTATACAAATAGCAACATACAAATCTTGAAAGCAGTTAAAAAACACAATCAAAACAGCTTTAAAAAAACTCAGTTTTAAAATCTCGTGAGAATGTTTTTAGTCTGTTGACAGAATACCAGCAAGGAAGAATCCATTTCAGTCTCTTTGGGATGGAAGTCACAGAGCCACCAAGAAGGTCCCATTTCCACAAGTCTTCTTTGAAGTTGGTGGGATAGAAAAAGGGGCCCTTCTGAAGATTTCAGAGCCCATGCAGGCTCATATAAAAATTATGGTCTGTTGAGACTATGGACATAGGGCTTCATAGGTTGTAATCAAAACTTTGAATTGTGTCTGGAAACAGGGCAACAGCCAGTGGAACTATTGGAGCAGGCCAGTTGTAATTTTCCCTGCAAGGAGCACCAATAACCACACTGACCACAATTTGTTTGTACTAATGAATTGATTCTAACATCTTTATCATGATCAGGTCTTTTATAAAGCTAGTGTGTGTGATGGCTTGTATATATTAGCCCTAAAATCCAAAGTGAAACAGGAGTTTCTCCTGGATGGTCAAAGAATGTCCAGTGTCTTCCACTCTTTAATACCGAGTAAGCCAAGCTGAACTGGTTAAGCCCTAATTTGGCAACACTCTGGGTCAGCCCCACACTTTGGACAAATTGTGGAGAGCAGACCGGCTCCACTGTGAAGCAGTCTGCTATCTACATGGACTGAAGAAAGGAAACTGTTTTCCAACACCATTTCTTTGACTTATAAAGCTGGCAGATCTGCATGATTATTCAGGCATGAAATTAAATATTTGGAGGCATACTTATGTTCTTATGTCTTGGATTATAAAGTGATGAATGATAGGTGATGCCTCTCAAGGGCAGACCCAAGACAGTGTTTCCACTTGTGAAAGAAAATCCTCATTGAAGTGATGTGGTGAAAGCTTGAGCAGATGGTTCTCTTTCTAATCTCCAGAGTCCTTAATGAAACAATCATTAATTTTGCTTCTTTTTTTTTGCACTATCTTGTTCTCAGTGGATAGAAAGGCACCACATTTGACTAAGCAGGGAGTACTGTGAAGGTGAACCATAGATCACTTCAGAGTTTATACCTAAGAAAGATAGCCATTTCTAGGATTCAGGGTTTGGTACACTATTTGGGATTTCCTTATATAGTCTATAGCACCGAGAATTTTCCAGCCTTCATGTCCAGTGCCTGTGCTGACTGGGGTACCCTGGGAGTCATAATTCCCCAAATCAACTTTTCCAAGTTCTGGTATGCTGGGTAGCTGGCAGGTAGCGCTTCTCTATATTGAAATCCCAGATTTTACTGGTCCACAACTCCTAGAATCCCTTACCATTGACCATCTTGGTTAGGGATTTTGCTAGTTGTAGTCCAGAAATATCTGAGGTTTCAATATAGAGAAGCGTTACCATGAAGTCCTGGTTGGAATCTACTGGGTTAGAGGCTATATGTGCAGACTGCATTGCCTGGTCTAATGCAATCAATGGTGCAGAGGAAAGAAAGATGCTTGGACCTTTATGCTAGAAACTGATAAATAATAATGAGTTATCTGTTGATCAACACAGTAGGAGATTTCTGAAAGGAGCACTGTTACAGAGACAGAGAAGGAGGCTGGTGGTACCTGTCCCCGTCACCATAGCAGTGGAAACCCTTCATTAAAGCACACATTCCTTGCCTGGCATCTCTTGATTGCTAGCCCTCTATAAATCTCAAAAACATGCAATTGTAGCTAGTTGCTATTTTAAATACACAACAGTGTTGCTGCAGTTGTTCTCCAGAAAGCAAGACACTGCCTTCTTGTTTCTCCTGCCCCCCCCCCCCCCCCGGCTCACTGACACGGAAAAGCTTCAGACAATTGTTCTATGGCATGACTCGATTTCTAGGCAATAGAACATTTCTCATTGTCCAAATGCACCCTCCTCTCTCTAAATCTTTTCCTTTTGGGATGTTAGTGTATTTCACTAGGTAAACATTTAGCTACCCTTTCAAATACCAGCTCTTCTCAAAGTCAAACTGAGGTCAGTGCTGTCAGGCAAATAACTCTTGACTCTTCCTTCTGAATTGACCAGACTCTGAGGAATGTGGGAGCTCATCAGTGTATATCTATATACCCAAGGAGAAATGATTATGCTTGACTCATAACAGCAATTTTAAAGGTCAATTGATTTGTGTGCCACTTTCAAGATTAGTCCGTGGATGAATGTTACGGCACTGCTGATCATCCTAAAGAATTGCATTTCCACACAATAAATCTGGATTTGCCCCTTTCTCTTTAAAATATGCATATCTTGCCTCAATGCTGATAACAAATCAATGCACTGTGCATTTTTAATGCTTATTTCTAAGGACATTTATTTAACAGCATGGGTACTACAGTAATGTATTTTTGAAATACATAAATATAAGCAGCAGGAAGGAGCACTAGCACAAAAAACATTGTAAACTCAGTCTTGACTCTTTACAGTTTTTAAAATCTATTGATGGCATTTGTACGCTGCCTCATAAATAAAGTTCTCTGAATAGCTACATAGCTGGCTTTTTTCTAGTGTGGTTAAGCTTGAAAGTATGACTGATGATGTTAACACAGAGAATTAAGGTGATGATATCTCCATGCAGCTGAGTATGGTCCAATAATACTCAATCATTGCATGAAAGATGGAGTGGCATGCCTATTTTAGATGTGGGTGTTTTCAAAGAGCAGAGGCTAACAAAACTGACCCAAGACATTTTTCTTTCTAAACTGGAATAGCGAATGCTCCATCCTCTCCAATCAAAGTTCTTGGTACCTGTCAAGTAAATGCTTACTCAGTTCAAAAAATAATATTCTTCGAATGTAGAAACTTTAGAGCAGAACAGGGGAGTGCTGACATGGTAGACTCTTCATGGAAGCAATTAGAAGCTGCCACTGCTGCCATTGCCTCTGCTCTCTCCCTATTAACTTTCTGAAAGAATCCACCTTTTCCTCAAGATTGGGACTCAGGGCAGTTTACAAATTAAAATGATTATACATTTTAAAGTGATAAATAAATGTCGTTTGGCATTTGGTAAGCATACCACTGAAACCAGAGATATTTCTGCTGGGTCTTACAGAAGAAAAAATGGAACTAGACAAAGATACGGATAAGCTATTGTTCCTAGCAGCAACAGCAGCCAGGATTTGCTTTGCTAAGAAATGGAGGAAGGAGGAGATACCGGATATTGAAGAATGGGAAACCAAAATAGTGGACATAAGAAATATGGACAGTTTAAGTTTCTTAATACAGAAAAGTAAAGGACTTATAGAAAAAGAAACGGACTGGACACCGATAAACGAATATTTTGGATGGAAAGGATAGATAGGAAATGAGAGAGACATTTGCCAACAAATATAGGGACAACAGAAGCTAAAAATTTACATAGAAGAAAGAAAAGGAAGCTTCTTCGACAACACCAAGGAAGTCGGACCGAACGAAGGGGACATCCCCAATCTTCTTACCTGTGCTTTTAAGACTTCACAATCTCACACCTCACTCTTACCCCCCCCCCCCCATTTTTGCCCCCCTCCTTCATTTTACCCCTTCTTGCAAACCCCAAATCCACACCCCCTACCTACTCCCCACTGACCCACCCTACTATTCCCAAACCTATCTCCCAATTTCTATCTTCATCCTCCTTCTTTCTTTTTCCCCTATCTGCTTTTAAGATGTAAATAAGAAAATCTCAATAAAGACATATAAAAAAATGTCGTTTGGCTAGGCATCAGCACCATTTGATATAGAAAGCCAAAGACCTTGTGACCTTGTGAAGTTACAGTTCCCATGATTCCAGAAAAATCAAGCAAAGTTTAAGACAAGCAAAGTCTAAGAATGGAGGATGACATCAGTTGCCATGAAATTCAATGATCAGGGCAATGCATGATAAACACCTTGTCTTCTTGCTGTGTGCCTTCAAATTATTTACAACCAATAGTGACTCTAAGGTGACCCCATGAAGATCTTCCCCATTTACCCCATTTAAGCCCTTTTTAGTTAGATGGATTAATATTTATGTACAGTTTCTAGAGGGTCAATCTAGACAGTCAGCCTTTTTGCATTTCAAGGCTCCATCGCCCTGTCCCTTTAAGAATCCCCTCAAGGGTGGGGCCTCAGGAGAGGCACTTGGAAGGGTCAGCTTTTTTTATGACTGGAAGATGAAGATAGAGGAAGGCCAGAAAGTCTACAAAATATAACATCCAGTCAGAGCTGTATTCAAGTCCAGACAGGGTTAAATTTTGGAACAATCTTAGTTGAACACCATACAAGAAAAAGACAGTAAGAAGAAATGAAGATTCAATGAAGTCTCAAAGACTTCACCTCTCCCAATAAAGACTTTGTAGGGATACTCAGGAGGAGAGAAAGTCTAAAATTCTTGTCAGTTAATAAATTCTTATTTGATTCAACTATATAGTCTCTGATCTGTTCTCTGCGCAGCCAGTTCATCTTCCAAGTAGTTAAGATAGTGTGGGGGCAGAACACCGAACTATAATGGAGCTTTCTTGGGAATATCTATTCAAAGAAGGTTTGCCTTGCTGTCCTCTGAGGCTAACTATGTGTGACATTCCCAAGGTCACCCAAGGTTTCCATGGCAGAGCAGAAATTCGAACCCTATCTTTCATGATCATAGTCCAATACTCAGACCTTGAAGGCATACAAAGAAAGTACATTTATATTTATAAAGAAACATAGAAAATGTATTGTCGAAGACTTTCATGGCTGGAATCACTAGGTTCTTGTGGGTTTTTTCGGGCTATAGGGCCATGTTCTAGAGGCATTTCTCCTGACGTTTCGCCTGTATCTATGGCAAGCATCCTCAGAGGTAGTGAGGTCTGTTGGAATTAGGACAATGGGTTTATATATGATATATAAACCCATTGTCCTAATTCCAACAGACCTCACTACCTCTGAGGATACTTGCCATAGGTGCAGGCGAAACGTCAGGAGAAATGCCTCTAGAACATGGCCCTATAGCCCAAAAAAAACCACAACAGCCTAAACATAGAAAATGCCTCCTCCTAATGCAATTCCTCATGGAATCCTGGTCTACTCAGGGCAAGTTAAGTGTCTTTGATAGGTCATATGCTGACCAGTCTCTTACTAAACTATTTCCTTCTTTTCTGTACAAGCATACCTATCCTGCTAAAGGCTGTCATAAAACAAGGAAAAAGCAAACAGAGTAAGATCATAGTCTGTTTCTATTTTGGCACAACTACAAAAACAGAAGATTGGAGACTGATTACTCTGTAAATTATGGGCTTGGAGGTCACTCTGAAGGTCAGTGATTACTATGATTTAGAATAAGTGAAAGCTGGAACTCTGATATCACTGAAAAGAAGTAGTCTAGTACTAGCTGAGGCCAGTTCCAGTTAGCCACCCATGGAGCAGAACAAGATGGAAGCAACGGGCTGCCAGATTTTTTTCAAGGAACTGCTGTGTTGATTTTACTGTTAAAGAAAATGAAGAAAATAATGCTTAGAGAATATCCCCCTTTTTTGCCCAAATACAATTGAAAAAAGCTGGTTTCTTGTAGCAGCAATTGTGTTATAAGAGGCGTGTCTAACCTATGTCCTTACTAGCAAGGTTGCAATAGCAAAAACAATCTGGTCATAGCCTTCAACAGTCCTGCGTTTGTATTGACCATCAAACGCAGTGCCCAAACACGAATCAAGGAACATGAAAGGCACTGCAGACTACTTCAACCAGAGAAGTCAGCCATAGCAGAGCACCTGATGAACCAGCCTGGACACAGCATATTATTTGAGAACACAGAAATGCTGGACCACTCCAACAACCACCATGTCAGACTACACAGAGAAGCCATTGAAATCCACAAGCATGTGGACAATCTCAACAGAAAGGAGGAGACCATGAAAATGAACAAAATCTGGCTACCAGTATTAAAAAACCTCTAAAATTGCAACAGCAAAACAGCAGAGAGGAAACAACCAGGCACATCTTAACACCTCTCAACAGAACATTTTCCCAGGCTCAGCCAGGCCTTCAAATGCTAAGGAAGGTGGTCAGCTGAAACATTCACACCTAGCTTCAGCAGAGAGCTCTTTGCCCCACCCCAGTTATTCCACAGATATATAAACCCATTTTCCTATTTCCAACAAACCTCACTACCTCTGAGGATGCTTGCCATAGATGCAGGCGAAACGTCAGGAGAAATGCCTCTAGAACATGGCCCTATAGCCCGAAAAAACCTACAAGAACCTAGTCCTGTATTCCTCCATCACCCCACTATTCAGCTGCCTTTAAATTCCCTAGTTTCTTTCTTTTCCTCTATGGCCCCTTCTACACTGCCATATAAAACTGAGAATATCTACTTTGAACTGGATTATAAGGTAGACTCATATAATCCAGTTCTAAGCAGATAATATGGATTATGTGCTTTGATAACCTGGATTTTATGGCAGTGTAGAAGGGGCCTCAGTGGGGTGAGAGAAAGATATGATTTAGTCTTGGCTTTTCCTTCTTTATACAGTTGCAAGACATGCAGCACATTCGAGCCATGCCATTGTGTTGGCAATCACCGGTGAAAAGAAAGATGCATGAGGCAGCTCATGGCACCCCACATGCCCTCCCTCCTCTCCTCATCCCCCATCAGATGGAAGAAAGGGTGGCAACACAAGTTACCTCATTGCCCTTTCTGCCATCACATGGGGATTTGGGGAGGAAAGTGTGGGTAACTCAATTGGAGCTACCCGAACAACATTTTCCTTTCAGTGATGGAGGACAAAGCACTTTTCAACGTTTTGCCTCTACTTTGCAAAGAAAGTGGGTGGGGCCTGTAATGTGTCATGTGATGGTGTATAGCTGGCCCCATCCAAGCTGCAAAATTTTTGCCCCATATGAAGAGGTCCATGGATTTTGAGTGCGAGCCACTTATTATCTAAGCAAAGTATTCTTCTACCATGTGTTGCCACTAGCCATGAGATCATTTAGGTGGATTTAATTAAACAACTATGGCCCCTTCCACACTGCCCCTATATCCCATGATCTGATCCCAGATTATAGTGGAGATTCATATAATCCAGTTGAAAGCACATAATCTGGGATCAGATCCTGGGATATAGGGCAGTGTAGAAGGGGCCACACTCTTTCTCATTACCTACAATTAGGGCTGGCAAGTTTTCTATAGATCAAAAATGACAGCCCTCTCTAAGTTAGCCTAAGACAGTTTGGTAAACATGAGGCAGGTCTAAAGAGGGCTCAAATTTCATAAGAGATCCCTTATGAAATCTATATCTGTCTAAAATTCACTCATTTCAGTTGACTAGGTCCTGAAAGTATAAAGGGGGAACTGTGCTTGCAAAGGACTGACATTCTACCACATTTGGGCTGTAACTTTGTTGTGCTAATATAAGACCCAGTGCAACTTGACCTGTCACACAGGGTTAATGCAGGGAGGCCTCTTACAAAAATCCTATGAACTTAGAGGTCTACTTTTCAAAGAATCACACAAGCTGGACAGGAGGAAGAGCACTAACAGATCAGCAGTAAGGCCATCATTGGCTCTTAGCACTTGGTCGGATGGATGCATATCAAATCCTTGGGGGTTGGTCTGTTGGGGATGCAGCTAGTACTTGTTCTAAACACCTGAAGAATACAATATTTGTGTACTCTTATATGGCCTTGATATAAGACCAAATGACAAGCTCACAAATGTGGTATGTTCTATGCTAAATGGGATGCCTGAGAACCTTATCTGCAATATTTGTGCTGGGTTCTTTCAAGGATTGCAGTTATAAGAATGTCAAGGAGTGTTCTCTCTTCTTTTTTTCTCTCCACATATTCTTGCTCTATCTGACACTGCCTTCTATTTTGCCCTCCTTTTCTTTTTATTATGTAACATTAAAATTTGCACAATAAAAATCATTCCAAAAAAAAAAAAAAGAATGTCAAGGAGTGTTAATATGAATGTTGAATAAGGTAAGTGTTAAATAAGTAAAATGTTGGATGACTTTCAGCAACTGCTGTCTCTTCCAGGAGAGATTGTGGGTCATCGTTAAACACATTTACCCAGACATGTTTTCAGAGCTGCAAAAAGTAGCATTCTCTTAGATGTACTTTGAAGAGAATTCCTTGCTAGTCTGGCAAAGGATATGCTGCTATTGTCCTCACAGCTATCAACAATGAACTGCCAGCTACCAAATTCAATAAGAGGTCGCTCAGAAAGATAAGCTAAGAACAAAAGAAGCTAAGGAGACAATAGCAAGTCTGACTGAAAAAGCTACATCCCATTCTGGCACCAAGATCTAGCAAGAATTCCAGCAGTGACATCAGGGCCAGCGAGTATGTTTTGTATTGCAATACAAAGCCACACGACAAAGTTTTTTTTAACAACATAAGGGTTTTGCATTACAGTGACCTCTGTTATTGCTGAATGTAATTACTGCAGTAGTCAGGTGCATAGCAGATACTGCAATGCACCCATTTGCCAATGCAGGTTGGGATCATTAAGATGACAACTGAGAACTGCATCCCAAATGTATGGTCACTGTGAGGACAATAGTAACACATAATTTGCCAGACAAGTTGAAGGATGCTTCATTTTAATGAACTCCTCCTGCTTAGACCACAGACTACTTGTGATGTGAAGCATTGTTGGATGTAGAAGAATGGTTGGTATACATTTGCCGAAGAAAGGAGACTTCAGTTTGTGCCATGTTAAATGATAGCTCTGGCTACTGGCCATAGGGGCTGTTTAGTCTTAACTAGAAGACCCATTTAATCTATTGTTGAGTAGTGAGTTCATTTGTAGATAAAAAGGCTTGAATCAATTGATCTTTTTTTTCAGGACTAACAGAATATCCTAAAATATACCTTAAACATGTTTGTCATTGCTGGATGGCTTAGAGGGAGATTAAACCATACCATCATCCTATGAAGCATAGGGTGAAGGTTTGGAGACTGGCAGTGCAGGCAGTAGATGTGTAGCAGAGGTAGTTTGGGAATGAACCATAGGCTTTATGGTGCCAAGGCACGAAAGAAAAATATCGGCCAGGGCTGTTGGCAGGAAAGGAGACAGAAGAGGAGAGCAAGCTCCTGCCACCACTGCTGTCGGTCTGGCACTGCCATGGGTGGTGCAGAAATCTCCTTTAGTCTCATTTTCATCCTTCTTGATAGAAGTCAGGCAAACTTCAGGAGATTTAGATACAATTGTTCTCATCCTCGGAGGTACAGGAGTGAAGGCTTGCAAACTAGAAGTGTAGACAGCTACAAAATTGCAAATAGTCAAATCTGTAGAAGTAAAACCTGAAAAAAACAACAAATTGATATGAAACCTTTGAATTTATGAAAGGATATATGAAAAGTTTTCATATTTGGAACTGGAAGATACATAAAGATAAAATATGCAAGTTGATGTAAATTATTTTGATTATACGTAACCAAATCTAGAATTCTATGAATGATTCATATGGAATCAATCCCAGCAAAGTCAACGGGCTATTCTGTGGGTAAAATATAAAGAGATACATTTCACTATGGTCAACAGATCCAGCCAGACCCGCTTCCCCTAAGTTTTGGAATACAATTGAGGTGGACAAATTTTGCTTTCTTCCAGATCCCACTTCATTATACTGGGAAACTTCTGATCAAAAATGAACTGAAAGAAAATTCTAACCACCTCTAGGAGAGGGACAAATCAGTACGTTTTTTTTCTTTTTTCCATACTTAGATTTTCAAAGATGAGTACATTCTGATCAAAACCAAAGTGGGACAAAATTGGCAGTGCAGTAAAGACACCTGAGAGGTTTTTAAACAACATCTGTGTTAATTTGGGCATTCTGTGAACAAGAATGCACTTTGATGCCTTTGTGTATTTCTAGTCTGAGTGAAGATGAAAAGGTTTCCTAGAGCTTTCACATAAAGTGTTTTAGGACTCATTAGGTTTATTTACATTTTTAAAGAAACACAATCAAGTTTGCATATCAGAGAATAAAACTGAAACAAAGAAATTAGTAGATGATTACATTTTTTATTCAACTAGGTTGACTGGCATATACCCTTACTTGTTTTAATTTCCATGAATTCATTGCATGTCCAATTTAAAGCAAAAACATCATTGTTACCATGTCAATATACTTAGAACTTTATCAAAAACCCTTTGGGAACCATGAATTATGCCAATTGGTTTTTTTCTTTGAAAAAAAGTAATTGCTTTGTGATTGTTGAACTGTTGAAAAATGTAATCTCCTGTTATGTCAGACAAGGTAGCCAAATGTTAAGTCACAATAGCTGCAATATTGCCTTATGAATCTGTCTATTTATCATTCTGAAACAGGGCAACAAATATGCCCTCATTACACATG
The DNA here is from genome assembly GCF_037176765.1 of Anolis sagrei. Taxonomy (NCBI): domain Eukaryota; kingdom Metazoa; phylum Chordata; class Lepidosauria; order Squamata; family Anolidae; genus Anolis; species Anolis sagrei. Next base: position 37,501,681 of record NC_090024.1, on the reverse strand, counting down.
GGCATGAGGTGGCTCTCCAGCTCCCGAGATTCTTGATGATTATCTATGCTGGTTAGGGCTGATTACAACTGCAGTCCCCTAACATCTGGAAGGCTGCATTGGATTACTCAAGAAGAGTGCAAGAAGAGGAAATGAACATCCAGGATACTGACGAATATGGACACAAAACTTGACGACAGTGATCCATGTTGGATTCTGAAAAAAATCAGAAGTCATACACATAAACATCCACCTTGGTGTTTCTTTCTGTTCATTACTTGTGATGCACTAGACAGCCCCCTCCCCACAAGCAGTATTGTTTAGGACTAGAAGTTGGTAATTTTTCACTCAACCGACTACAAAGTACTGTCTATTTAGTGCAGGTTTCTGCATGGTAACTCACAGAGTAAGTTCCACTGAATTTAATGGGGTTTACTTCAAGTCATAGGTGTCTAGAGCATACTGCACAACTTGTCACCCCCTAGATGTTTGGACACCAATTCCCAGAAGCCCTAGCCAGCGTGTAAAATAGTCAAGACACGGGGGGCCACAAGTTGTGCAGGCCTCATCTAGAGAACCTTCGCCAACATCATATCCACCAGATGTGTTGCCTGCATTTCCTCTTACACCTAGCCAGAGCTGCAGTGCTGGTCTGTGTGATTGTACCCTAAAGGTATACTTCATTTTTCTGTCAAAACTTTGCAGGAACATTGACTACCAGTGTTCCTAATGTTTACTTTGGGTCCATCTCTTTTTGCCTGCTGGGTACTATACTATGTAGAAAAAATACCTACATGGCAGAATGATCAACAATTATACTTACTCTGGACTTTATGTTACAGTCCTTTGATTTCATTTTCCCTTCTAAGCATCCCATATGCTGAAGCTTTATAGCCACTTTCAGATGCAGCAGCATTACAGTTGATGCAGAGGAATCCTGCAGTGGTGGGAATTATCAAAGGCATTTTTAGCTGAAGCAAGTAGTTCCCTGAGCCAGAATTCCTCTTGGGGAAGCAGATGTCAAAGCAGGAGCTTCATTGCCATATCTCAGGAAAAGGAGAGCCCAGACATCCATGTACCCTGAACACCTTGTGCTCCATAGTGCTATGAATAAATGCCATAACCCATCATCTGTCACATGTTGTTTGAAGAAATGCTTTGACATGTACTACATAATATGCAGTTTGCTATTTGAACATTCTGCCTGGCCAGATAATAAACTAGATTAAATTCATTGAACTGAAAGTGTGCAACTGTGGCAAAATAGGGGGAGACATTGTACAAACAGATCGCTCCTTTCCCCTCACAACACACATGGTCAGCCTGTAGATTATACTGACCTACTTAGTTTTGGATTTCGCTTGGTTATATGTCAATTTACCCTGAAGCTAAGTGTTCACTTGATGTGTCTATGTCCCTTATTAAAAATGTATGGGGACTGTGGCTGCTTCATAAACCATGCAGTGTTGAACATTTCTAGTTCTTCAGTATCTGGCTGTAGAATTATAAACCTATCATGGGGAATAAATCCAGGAACAAGATCTTACCCTCTGCCATGATGTACATCCATCCTACACATACTCTGCTGTCAGGCATTCTGGAAGAATAAAAGTGGAAACTGGAAGTTTTTATTCTAAATAGTCAAATGATAATGTCATAGCTCCATCCTGAAAGCACACACATGCTTTTATACACATTCTTCACAATTACTTCTTTTTGCAGTGTAAACCTAAGTATGTTTACCCAGAAGTGAAATTCAATTAAATGTGTGTTTAAGAGTGTGACTTGGCAGCACAATAGTCCTCTATGTGTCTAATCAGTGACCTCAGTAGAATTTTCTCTGGGGTAAATGTGTATCTGTATAGGTCTGCAACTGCAAGCTCACATAAAGTCAGTTTGTTATTGTTGTGCGTCCTCAAGTCATTTCTGACTTATGGAGACCTTAAGGTGAACATATCCTGGAGTTTTCTTGGCAAAGTTTGTTCATTGAGGAATTCTTGCCTTTGCATTCCTTTGAGGTTGCGAGACTGTGACTTGGGCAAAGTCACCCAGTGGATTTCCATGGCTGAGAAGGGATTTAATGCCTGGTCTTCAGATGTCCAGTGATCAAACCATTATATCACACTGGATTTTGTACAAACAGGAATTTGATACTCTCTTATGCAGTGCTTTTCTGAGGCTTCACAGTGGAAGCTAGATTGTATCAAATGCCCATCCCTTGCACTATTGCCCTATTGCACTATTGACACTTATGAGTGTCACCCTTCCACACATTCCATGTAAATATGCTAGCAGTGCTTTACATTCCATCAACCTCCAATAAAACCTTGCCCAAAAATTATAATTATAAATGTTTTGGGGTTTTATTGGGGGGGGGGGAGCCACACTGAGAATGTTAGGATATTAACATATTAGAATTTACCTATGATCATACTACAAATTGGACCAATTTGCAATTTCAGGTTCTATTTGCCTTTCTAATCTGGTCTGTTTACTTGCAATATGGAAATGAGGAAATTCACTGTGGCAAATCCAAACATTATGTGAATCCCAAATTAGCCACGAATGCACTAGAGATGAAGGAAGATTATTTGAACAAGGGAAACATGGAATAGCTGCGCCTTTTGAACACTTTAAAAATTGTGACTTAGTAGGTGTTAGAACTAGTTTAAGTGCATTTGAGCAACTTTGAGCTTACTTAATTATTAAGATAACTTTCCCTGTGAATGGAGCACATCAGAAATAACTGATGGGTTGGCCTTATTATTAGGAAGATTAAATTGTTGTCTTAGGCAACATATAGGGTATGGGTAAGCAGCAAAGGCCTCCCTGGATTTTCTTTCCCAGTGAGTTCCCTCTTTGGATGGTTTCTTTCAGAAAACTGGCCAAATGAATGTCCTTTGGGTAATTAACAGACTAGGCAGACACTTCTATGTCAGAAGATTTATTCAACTTTCTATAAGCAAATATAGAAAGTTCATGTTCCCCATGAACATAGTTCCCCATCCCTGGTGTAAGCTATTCTTGTAGGCGATAATTTATTACATAATAGATACAGAACCTCTGGATGACTGTCATTTGCCACTTAATTGGAGCTCATGATGAAAACTGACATGAGAATCGAGATGGTCAATAATTACATCTATGACCTTGCAAAATTTGACGCAATGTGACATGTGGATTCCCTGTGAAACTTTCTCTTAAAGTGATGGTGTCCATGAGATCTCTGTTTTTCAATTTCTACAGATCTCATATGAGATTATATTGCCTGATGCATATCTACCTTTGCCACATAGGGAGTTGACGTGATTTGCAACATAATACAAGTGAAAGATTCTCCTAAATGCATTGACACTTTTTGCCTGCTTGCTCACAACCCAGTTTTCTGTTAGAGAGAGTGATGCTAATATTGTCAAACAAATGTAAAAAACTTTAGGCCAATGATAGCCAAATTAGCATAGTACGAATCAATTTTTTAATAAGCCACTTGAATATTTACTGTAATACACATGTAAATATCTCTTCATCAATCTATGTACCTCAAAGAAAGAGGTAGAATAGCATGGGGAAGATAAGCCTTGATCCTGGATCATAACTCATGGGAATCCCTTTCTCCCATTCACCTGGGCAACAGACCACTCTCTCCCTCTGTACCTATAGCCATCATATTTAAAGTACTGTACTTTTATGTGTCTCCAGCTTCACAGACATCATGCTCTCAGCACATATATGAGCACCATTGTTTTTTTAAAGTAAGAAAAAAAAGAAGGAAGGGGAACCCCTCCCCCATTTGTACAGGAACATAAACTCATCATGGAATGCAGTGTGCACAAGAGAGATATAAGCTGATTTGTAAATCACATGTACAACTCTCCCTTCTAAACTCTCACTCTCAGGCAGCTTTCATTATATAACTAAGAAATACCTATGCATGTGATATAACAGCAATGAGCCAAGAGGCCTAAGTAATTTATGTATCACTGCAAGGACAAAGCCCTTAGAAGCTCCTCTATATATGGAAACAGTAATGCCTCCCTTCTGCTCTCTCTTCCTCCCTTCCCCCAATGGAGAACCTTAACATGGCTACTTCCTACATTAAAACCATGCAGGAAATTACAGCACTAGGCAGTCTCCATCTGACCTTGGGCAATAGTGGTGTTGAAGCCTGAAGGAACAAAGACAGACACACATGGTAGCCCTTTGTACTTATTCCTATTTAGGCAAAGGTTGAAGCATCACAGATAGGGAACTAGGACACAGCCTGCAGCGGTGTTTTCAGGAAAGGACACTGAGTCAGAAGTCCACAGGGGTGTTCTTAGCAGGGCTGCCAACTGATGCATTTTACAGTAAAATAACATTAATTGCCTCCTCTTCTAGTAAATCTTTAGCTGTTGAAAAAAGGTTTCCGTGAGGACAACAGGCATTGAAAGATGAAACTCTTCTGTTTATCATAGTGCCCTAAGGTAGGTGATAGGTTAATCTGTAGGAAGAATCCTTCCTCAGATAAGAACTTAAGGACATTGATGGAAGGTCTGTAACTTTTGAAAGACCAGTGAAATCCCAGTCCAATCACTGGCCATTATTAGTAATGATGAGACATGTAATACAACAGCTTTAGTGAGAGCGGTTTGTTCTACCCCCTGGACATAATGGTCATGACTCTGAATTGGGTATATATCCCTGTCCAATTGCTGCAAGCCCACTTTTTTCTCAGTTACATCCTTTACCCCAATCCAGCCATTTTTTTTAGTTTTTATGGTGGGTAAGTCAAAGACAATCTTCTAAGTATTTTCTTATAGCTGGGCATAGAAAAACAGTTATTTTCCTATAGCCAACAATGCATGACATCATCTGTAGGGGTTGTGTAGAGATTCCTGCAGATAATGTCATTGCACTTAATCTATCTATAGTAAAAAAAAAAAATTTGGACACTTGTCGACTGCTCTCCCGGAACTCCACCAACCAGAAAAATCTTACTTTCTAACATTTCACTTGTGAAAACCCAGATATGTGTGGCCAAAACACATCAGTTTGTGGTCAAGCAAAAGTTATTAATGAAGAATACACATGGAGTGAATTTCCCTTCTGAGTGGTAGACTTCTCTCACTTCCTGTTGTGCCACCCCCATTTATAACTATGGGTCCTTCTACACATGCTATAAAATCCAGAAGTAACCAGAATAAAAGGGAAGGGCTAAATGACTTTTGGGGGAAGTGCAGGCAGAATTGGGTTAACAGCTGAAAAGCATGTGTTTAAAAGGTGCACTAAAAACCTGATTCCCTCCCCCCTCAATGCACACCTTTGCATGACTGTATATTCCTGCAATTATGCAAAACACAAGACTTTCTTCCCATTCCCCTGTGTGGACTGATTCAGCACACATGCACATTTTAAAAGCCCAAAACAGCTGATTGGGCTGTCAAAAAATGGAGCCACTGACATATAGTTGGCTCAATCTAAGCACAGTTGGAAAGCTATTAGAACCATTCCTTTCTTCTAATGTTTATAATAATAAATAGAACTTGAATTTAAAATTAGGTGAGGAGAGAGATAAAAAATCTGCTTGTGTGTGCATGCAGATCTCTGCATGAGCGCATTTGAGGTCCAGCATATCTCAGTGCAAATTTTCTTTTTAAAACATCAGCCAAATGTCCCCTGTCCACCCTTCATCTTGTGGACTTGTAAAACCAGCTTCAAATAAAGCATGTGGATGTCAGGGGAGCATTTCCTTGGACTGACAGGTCTGTGTGTGGACTTGTTGTAAGACCCAGGAGTTTTTGACCCACTTTTTAAACCTGCATTTTGACACTGTCTGGAAGTGTCCTATAAGTCATTTGTAAGCCAATTGTTTGCAACTCAAAACTACCTGTACTGGAGAAAGCATAGTTGTTTCAAGAAGAATTGGCATAAAATGAAATTTTATAAATGTATTGTTATCATATAATGTTCACAAGTTTATTTCAGGATCAAGAGAAATATAGGTAGTTAAAGTGATAGAGACCTGGAGCAGATTCCAATTTTGAAAGAATTAATAATTTATAATTAGAATTCCAATAAAAGTTTAAAAACTGCAATTTTGTATTCATCTACCAAAAAAAATCATTATTGAACTCAGATTTATTTCAAAGTAGACATTGCATCAGTTATAAAGTCAGAAGTTTGGGATTCACTCCACATACAAATACCCCTTTTGTGATTTCTGTTTATATTGGTGTTATGACCTGTCCCAGTTAAAACTCTAGCTGGCTATGTTTCAGATTAATTGAAGATTAGAAATAAATGTCTTCAAAGGCAGCTCCACACAGAGCCCATTACTGTAATCTAATCTTGAGGTTACTGTAGCAAGGATTAGGTGTAATTACGGAGACCAGGTCTCAGTCATTAAGTGGCATAGGGGTACAATTGGAGTAGCATGATAATTCAGATAAAGGTGGGAAATAAAGAGCTGCCTCCTGGGAACTTTGAGCAAAGCTGCACCTAAGAAAAATCTGTGAGTCAGGAAGCAACCCAGAAGGAAGAGGGCATTATAGCTCCCTCTCATGTATACTGCTCTCAGCTGTAGATCTTCAGTTTATTAGCCAAACCTGGTCTGGCATTAGCAATTTTGCATCCTCACAGGGAATAGAGGATAGAAAGAGAGACAAATTGGAATAGAGGATAAAAAGAGAGACAAATTGGACACTTGTCGACTGCTCTCCCGGAACTCCAGCAACCAGAAAATCTTACTTTCTAAGATTAAATTGCTTTAAGATACCTTTTCTGTCAGTACTTTTATATGTAGTGGGTCCTTGGTATGCACTGGAGTTTGGTTCTTGGAACCACTGTACATACTAACATCTGTGGGTATGCAAGTCTCATTATATACAGTGAAAAAGTAAATAGTACCCCTATTTTACTATATAAAATAGCGAAATCAAGGTTTGCTTTCTGTATTTTTAAAACATGTTCAGTCTTTGGATGGTTGAAGCTATAGATGAGAATGATAGAGGGACAACCACAAATGTTACAAAACAATGGAGTTCAGTATCATCTTCTGAACTATGTCTACTAAGTAAAAAATATATATCGTTTATGATGAGGACATAAAAGAGGATCTTTCCAGAGAAGGCTAAGCTGCCTCTTTTTCTGGAACAAGGAGGGATTTTTCCATTGATAGAGACATTTAATGGGTAAATGGTTTCAGAGAGTTATTTTTATCAGGTGTGGCCACATGTATGCTGTAAAATTAATTTTGTTCATACTTTTCAAAATTATTTTTCACATTTCAAAATGTAATGGCATTAAATGAAAACAAGATGGAGAACATATATTCTGTTCAAATAATTTTTAAACATTTCCAAGTAAAAATAAAATAAACGTCATGCTAGAAGAGTCGGGGGGAAAGAGAAGGAAAAAGGGAAAAAATGGGATAATAGATTTATTATGGTTAGTTGCATCTTTACAAATATCTAATATGTCTCAAGGAGAGAACAAAGATGGTGGGAATTATTGAGGTATGGGAATATTTTTTTTTTTACAAAATTATCATTATTACAACTAAGTCTTTTTCTCTATTTCTTTAAAACACATTTAATTAAATATTGAAGATTCTAACAATTTTAATTTTAAGTCCATTGACTGTATCTTCTTGTGTCTTCTCACCTTATCTCATGATCTTCATATCTTCTTTTTCCAGTATTTCTTCAATGAAAATTGATCTTAATTTTTCATGGCAGATTGTTTCACTTAATTCTATCCTCAATTTTTTAAATTATTATTATCTATGGAAGGAGTGAAAGAAAAAAAATGCAAAAGCTGGGTTTCAGTTAAACATAAAAAACAAGATTATGGCAACTATACTGATTGAGAACTGGCAAATAGAGGGAGAAAATGTGGAGGCAGTGACAGACTTTGTATTTCTAGGCATGAAGATTACTGCAGACATAGACTGCAGCCAGGAAATTAGAAGACATTTACTTTTTGGAGGAGATGACGATGCTGGGGGAAATGGAAGGAAAAAGGAAGAGGGGCTGACCAAAGGCAAGATGGATGGAGGTTATCCTTGAAGTGACTGGCTTGACCTTGAAGGAGCTCTGGGTGGTGACAGCTGACAGGGAGCTCTGGTGTGGACTGGTCCATGAGGTCATGAAGAGTTGGAAGCAACTCAACGAATAAACAACAACAACAACAAAAATGGAAGGAGTTCTACAATTTTCATTTAAACTGTTAGTAGGTTAGTATGGAGCCCCCGGTGGCGCAGTGGGTTAAAGCACTGAGCTGCTCAGCTTGTTGATCAAAAGGTCGCAGGTTCGATTCCAGGGAGCGGCATGAGCTTCCGCTGTCAGCCCTATCTTCTGCCAACCTAGCAGTTCGAAAACATGCAAATGTGAGTAGATCAATATGTACCACTCCAGCAGGAAGGTAACGGCGCTCCATGCAGTCATGCCGGCCACATGACCTTGGAGGTGTCTATGGACAACGCTGGCTCTTCGGCTTAGAAATGGAGATGAGCACCACACCCCAGAGTCAGACATGACTGGACTTAATGTCAGGGGACTACCTTTACCTTTACCTAGGTTAGTATTTTATATCATTTTATCATTATCATGATTTCTCTCTTTTTGTATTACATCAAATTTATATAATTCTGTATAACAAATCCATTTTTATAAGGCCCATCCCAATCTTATTAGTTAATGTCGTTTCACAAAATTTCTTAAATTTGAGTGGATGCTTAGTACAAAATACAAATACACACACACACATACACAATATTAATAGTAATAATATTTTCCCTCCACAACTCTTGGGTTCTCATTGCCTGGTTTATATATATATTTATTTGGTTAAAAGCCAAACTTTCCATACCTTGAATATCGGAGCCCAACGTTGTTAAGGATGGGTTTTAAAAATGCGTGTTCCACTACAAAAATTACAGAAGTGACTATACCCTAAAAAAAACAAAAACATGGTGTCACTCTACTATATCCCTCCTTAAAATGTGTACCTAAAACTTCCTTAATTTTCCTCATTTCCTTGACAGAAAAAAACAAATCTGGTTGCTGACCATTTGATTCTATGCTGGATTCTTTGGATTTAAACACCACTGTGTTCAAATAGGCCTACTCTCACAAAAAAAATGTACATAATGCTCTACCCCTCATGATTCTGCTTGAAGGTCTTTTCCCTATAGGATAAAGTTTCAGATTTACATATGTACGTAAATCCATGTTCTGAATTAATGCTGTTTGGTTTTAGTAAAGGTAAATTCTTAGACAAGAAACAGCTCCATCATGAGGCAAGAATATGGAAATAGCAGCCTAACACATTAATGAAGTCTATGGTTTCATAAAACAATTCAGCAGAGATACCCATCATTCCCAGCCAGTATGACTTGAAAGCAGCAGGTTTAGGAAAGCTTCTCATGAGATTCTGGCTTCCTGTTGGGTTGTTTCTAATGGTACTTTATGATGGTTGTACAATTGCCCTTCCTCATTCACAGAATTGTATAGGAAGTTCAAGCAATGGGGGCTTCAGTTTGCAATCTTCTCACCACTAAGGATGAAAGGCTAGAGTGGTTGTGTCATACTTTGCAGATGGAAATCTTGCATTAGAAGCAACTGTCCCATTTGACTAGGACAATCCTTATTTATTCTCTGCCATCCACTTGGTTGGCTACTTTTTAAAATGTCTGTTTATTTCTCCCCCCACACTTTCCTCTTTTTCCTCAACTTAATTTGGTTGCTGCAAAAGCAATTTGTACCCAGTTAACTTTGAGGGGGGGGGGGGCGTAGGAGGAAACATTGTGCAATCTTGACCTTCTCAAAAGATTCAGACAGAGGCAAACTGCTACAGCCTCTCCTAGGGTGAATGTACGCTGTAAAATAAATGCAAATGTAGTTACAAACTGCCATGTGTGTCCCAGTTTTAATATGTGGAATTTTAGAAGGTACATAGGGCTGTCAAATGACATTCCCGTATTAGAAATTTGAACTGAAAGACTTCTGTCCAAGTCCAGTTTAAACATAGAACCATCAGAAGAAAGAGCAGCATAATTTTTGAAGGTATTCAAAAAGAGACAGTGAACTGAATAGATGTATAGGTCACCTGGTTACATATGTACTGTTTTATTCTTTGAATGATCATTGTTTTTTAAATCTACACTTTTAAAACTAAAGTAGTTTTTGGACATCTAATGCAAGTCAATCTCCAATTTACCTCTTAATTCTGTTGATGCAATGTAGAAATTGTCAATCTGGGAAAGCCAGCTATACCATACATTGACTGTGTTTGCACATCATGGTAAACCTGACCATATATATTCTTTTTTCCTTTTTTCCTTTCCTTTCTTCTTTCTCTTATTCCTTTTATTATCTTGACTGTTCATTACTTTGGTTATAAATAAGACTATTTGTGATGGAATTTAATTTTTCAAAAACAGCAACAACATGCAACCATGGCTTGCTCTTGGCTTATTTCTTTAGTTGTTTACCTTTAAATAAATTATGACAAAAGTCATAGGGGAGAAAAAACTAGCAATGAAGGAGACAAGTTTGGGGGGGGGGTTGTGTGTGTTTCAGTTGATTGATTGATTGTGATGAGTATGAATTCATCCAATGCCTTTTTATCAGAGACTTCAGTTATGAAAACAGACTAAATAAAATTACCTGAGAATCAGCAACTGGCAAACGCACAATGACATTTAAAGTCAGGAATCAGAAGGCAGGGAGTGGGTTGGTGAAGGGTCACTTATAAACTCTTTAGATCCTTTCCCCAAAATTAAGTTCCTTTTAAAAAGCCCAGGTCATATTATTTGTGCCTTTACATATCACTTTTTAATCTTTCCTGTCCCTTAACACAGAAGTATTCTTTAGTCCATTTTTGAGTGAATGCTAATCTCATTTGTTTGCCATTTAGAATATTAAAAAAGCAATCACTTAAATGGAAAACATGAAAGGCAGCCCTTGAAGTGGCTTCCATTGGGATGACTGCGGCTGTAACTAACTCTGCAAGGGTCTCTTTGGATGGCTGCCTTGATGTGCATTATTTTCTGTGCTTTTAAAGAAAACATTAACAGGCTAGGCCTGTTCAATAATTTTGTGTCACCGTGATACGAAGTGCCTGTCTTTGCCGCTGCTTGAAGGTCATCGGGAACATGTTAAAAATCAATATTCCTCTCAGGTGCTTATCATTTGTTGACTCCCTCATAATCACAGCCAAGAAAGGCTGGACTTTGCTCTCACGATTTGTTTGACTGTATGAGAATGCAATGAAGACAGCACTGCTGTAAAACACAGAGGACTTTCTCTTGGCTGCAAACTCCCAAACTATTTTTCCACTCACTTTTGTGCCTGGATAGAATCCTTGGCTTGCATGGAGGGATAGCCTGTGTGTGTCGTTCCATATCTGTGCATATGTGTATATGTGTAGGGAAAAACTTGGGGTAATTTGGCTCAGGTTCTGTGGAGCTTTATAGAACTCTACCCCCACAATTGGGGGGAGGGGAGAGTGTCATATTACCATAGCGCTATGTCACATAGTGTTATAAAGGACACCCTCCTGTTTCTCATTCCTCTTCACACATTGTATTTTTTTTTTGGCCAGTTTTATCAAAATTATCAGTTTTCGCATTTATCTCATGAGCCAGTGTAGTTCCCACCCCAGGCATGTAGCCGGAGGGGGGGAGGAGGCTTGAGGGGCTTCACCCCCCCCCCCCGAAATTCTCATGGTGGTTCGCGAAAAGGCCTTACTGGTGCATTATTTAAACTGTTATGTTTATTCATATCACGATCTGATCACCATACTCAATATATCCCATATGCATGGGGGTATTGGGGTAATGATACAAAAGGTTTGCTAGGGTAGACCCTCTTTCACTCAGACTCAGCCCCCCCTGAAACTCAGCCCCCCCCCCGAAACAAAATCCTGGCTATGGGCCTGCTTCCCAGCAAAGCGGTACCTATTGATCTTATATTTGCATGTTTTCGAACTGAAAGGTTGGCAGAAGCTGAGGCTTACAGCAGGAGCTCACCCCGTCCTGTGAATTCGAGCAGCCAACCTTCCTGTCAGCAAGTTCAGCAGCTCAATGGTTTAACCAGTTGCACCACTACAGTCCCCCTTAAATAGGAAAAAATATATGTGTCTCTGAGGCCCCTTCCACACAGCTGAATAAAATCCCACATTATCTGCATTGAAGTGGAATATATGGGAGTATGGTCTTAGATAACCCAGTTCAATATATCCCATATGCATGGGGGTATTGGGGTAATGATACAAAAGGTTTGCTAGGGTAGACCCTCTTTCACTCAGACTCAGCCCCCCTGAAACTCAGCCCCCCGTGAAACCCCCCCTGAAAAAAACACAGCCCCCCCCCCGAATCGAAATCCTGGCTACGGGCCTGTCCCACCCACTCCATTTTGAAGGGGTAAATTGGAAAAAAGCATACAGGGTACCTGACTTACCCCTTAGATCTCACTACTCTAGAGTAGACCCAAGCAGCTGCTCTTATACCAGATCCCACTCAAGGGGAAATCTTCCTTTAAAAAATTACCATGCCATGTTCATGAAGCAGGATTTGGGGAGATAAATGTGTTTTGGGGTGTTTTTTCCAGTTGAATCTTTGTTCCTGAGCCCAGAATATGCTCTCTTCTCCCCTTCCCTATTTTTTTATGGCTGTTTCTGACATTTTCCTAATGAGCCCTGATGGAGCTGACAGGAAGTTCCCTTGCGTCATGGGAAAAGCTCTGTCATAAATCATACCCATAATGGATTAGAAATGTTTTAAAATTTGAGGAGGAGGGGCACATGGGATAAGGTCCACAGGCCACATGATCTGTCAAAGACCTCAAAAACCTACTCTTCTTCCCGAGATGGGGCAGATAATATCACATCCACAGTATTAAGAGTAAAAATCAATTCCTAGTCCTGTTGACTTCTGTGTATGAAGCATTCTATCCTTTGCATCCAGCAGTAAAATGTCTTTAATTGACTTCAAACTGCTTTTGCCACAACCACTGTTCTTCTGCCCGTGTTGTGGGACCATTGTTCTTGTATGCCTTCAAATTGTTTCTTACTGAGGACAGCCCTATCATGGAGCTTTCTGGAGCTTAGCATGCACAGTTCATCCAAGGTCACCCAGTGGGTTTCCATGGCAGAGCATAGAATCGAACCATAATTTCCGGAGTGGTGCTCCAATGCTCAAACTACTAAAGCACACTGGCCAAGCAGTGAAGGGGTCATAATTCAGAGACTTGATTTCTGGGTAGCAATATTTTGTCCTACAACTTTGCTACTTCAGGTTTCTTATCTTGAGGACATTCCACTCCTTATCTTGAGGACATTTTTGGGGGAGATTTTTAAAGAATTGTTGGATATCCAATTGTGCACTCCTGTATGACAAGGAGTTGGACAGGAAGGCCCTTATAGTTCCTTCCCACTTTAACATTCCGTGACTCTTTAGTTCTGTTTGAAGAGTAATTAGAGGCCAACAGGATTCCACTCTTTAAGTATCATTAGGCATTTTCAGAAGGTTTGGTAGCCTGGTTTGTTTGTTTATTTTTGCTTTTGAACTGTTCAGGGGTCTTATAGATTGGCTGAACACCCCACCTCCTGCCCCAAAAGAGGAGGAGGAGGAGGTAAAAAGACTGATTCAGATGTGTCTAGAAATCCTCCACATTTTGAAAAATTGATCTGCTTTATGTTATACATCGTAGGGTTGGCCTACGATCTATTCTCCTGGAAACTTCTAACAGAGGAATTTCAATGTGTTTTTAGCAGTAAAAGGGCAGCCCAAGGGACTCTGACTGAGAGTTTTCATATGACCCTACTCCTGCTTTAAATTGTTGTCTTGCCTAGTATAAAACTTTTTAAAAAACAAAAATGATCTTGCTTTTCACCTTCAGTGATTAGAATCACACTGGGAAGTCTCCATATTCTCCTACTTATTTTTTTTTACCCAGGATAGTGAAATGCATCTTGTTTCCATTTATATTGGAGTACAGTCAGCCCTCCACATCTGTGGGTTTAGCTTTTGTGGATTTAATTATTCATGGATTTGATTAATGCCAGTATGTTCTCTCTAGGAATCTATGTCCTCCATGATGATTCTATAGTCAATTTCGACATAAAAGTGTAAACAAAACAAAAAAAGAGTATACACATACTCTATTTTTGTGGATTTTTTGTACCTTTTGATGCAGCCCAAAGCTACTGCATCACACTGTTGGCTCATGTTCAACTTGTTGTCCACGAAGACTCCGAGAACTTTTTTTTACATAACTACAGGTTGTGAATTCTAAATGTGATACTGAATTTTAACCATGATCCCCCCCCCCCAAATCCAAACCAACCTAATTATTTTCTAATAAAAACTATCTTTTTAGAATCCTAAGACCTGTCTCCTTTCTTACATGGTTTTTATTGGATCCCTTCCACTTGTTTTAGTTTTGTTAGTTTTTCTTTTTGGAAGTGCTTTTCCTTCCTGCCTTGGTTGAAAAGAAGTTTCCCTTGTTACATACTAAGCAAAACGTTAGGAACTTATGATTGTAAGATTCAGTTATTTTGATGTTCCAGCTGAAACTAAATATAGGCTGTACGATGAAAAGTAAAGCAGTTCCCTGTTGTGTGTGAAATTGTGTTCAAACCTCCTCTTCACTTTGGACTTGACTATTCTACAAAGGGTGTCTTATCAAGACTTTTAAGCAGTGTACTTAGACTGAGTACTAATAAATGTCACTTTCCTAAATAAAAAACACCCAATAAAATCACAACGTCCAATGAAATTAGCTGATTAAATTACTGCAGTGTACTAGGGAACCCTTAAGGGCAGAAATGAGCTCATTGTGAAATGTGCAATGTACTTCTGAAGGGCACAGTCTCATTGTGTGCTTGGAAATGATTACAAAGAGAAATCCAGGCTGTTCCCCTCCTGGGTTGTGCAACACCTGGTTGCAAATTGTTGACACTGCAGAAAAGGTAGGATAGCATTAGTGACAGTAAATCTACAACCTTTACTGACACAGAGTTCCCTTGGGATATAACTGAAATCACTTGTGAATGACTTCCTGCTTGTATCAGGTAAATTTCCCTTATCTGAAAAGCTTTTGACTCCCCTTCCCATTTTTGAATATTTACATATATATAATTAAATCACTTGAAGATGGGAACCAAATCTAAACATTAAACACATACAGCCTTGGATTTATTCAATGTTTTTAATCATTTTTGTGCATGGTACAAATTTGTGTACACTGAACTATCAGAAAGGAAAAGTGTTACTATCTCAATTAGCCATATTGTCAGATATTCAACCTGTATTGTATGTCCCACCATGAGATCCTATTTATGTCTACTCTGAAGTAATCCCTGCCAAGCAGAATTATGTTTGCTCCTGGATATGTATTCGTCTTTCTTAGGGTCCTTCCATGCAGCCATATAACCCAGAATATCACAGCAGAAAATTCCACAATATCTGCTTTGAACTGGGTTATCTGAGTCTATACTACTATACATTCCAGTTCAAAGCAGATAATGTGGGATTTTATTAAGCTTTGTGGAAGGGGCCTAAGTCTCATCATCCTCACACTAACAGTCTTTGGCAGAGAAAGCTAAATAACTTGCAAAACTGCATCCTATATTGAGCCATGGCTCAATAGTAAAAGTGGTGTCAAACTGTATTAATTCTACAGTGTATACACCCTAAGAAAGGGTCACAACAAAATGGTTGTTGGAGACATAGTGCTGGGAAAGATAATATAAAAAAGAATCTCTCCAAAGAGAGAAAGCAACCTTACCAAATCCCAAGCTGCTCGGGGGTTGGCAGAAGAGTTGCCTCTCGTGAAAAGAGATGGTTTTCTCTTTCACTGCTCATAATACCAAACAGTATACTAGTATAATAGAGTTTTGTGTTGGCAGAAGTCACCAAGAACATTCTGACCTACATTACATTGTTGGTTCCAAGTTGTAGTGCCAATGGTTTAGGCAGATGGATGGACAAATAGAGACAAACACTGTAGTTAGGCTCAAGTCCTGCACACATGAGTTCTCCTTCTATCTGTACCAAATGTTAAAAAATCAGGTTGGTCTGCCTATTTCAAGACCCCAGCCTCACCCATTTCCCCTACAGATAATGAAAACATTTAGTACTGTGCAGGCCTGATTTATGCAGTCACTACACCGAGAAACTAGTATAGGCACAAATTGAGAAATCTCTGTTATGGTGCCTTTGTTGTCAAAATAATAAGCCATGCAGAGAGAAGGAGGCGTGGAACTCTTGAAGGAGACAGGGGGCAATGATTCCTTCTGTTTTCATCACAACTCTGAGGGCCTTGCCAGACAGGCCAAAAATGTGGGACCTGTCACAGGTTTGCCTGAGACATCCAAATGATGCCTAAGGTAAACCTGAATTAATTCGGAGTAAACTAGAATTTCTCAGTGTACTCCAGATTAATTTGATATCTGGAAAGATCCAGACCTTAATGTAAAGCATGTGAAAATTCCTCTCCCCCCCCCCCCCCCCGACACATCATTTTCATGTGCCAGGACCTTTTGCTGGAAGGGCCTGAGCGTACAGCCGGGGCCCTTTCGTAGGTTTTTGGGGTAAATGGGAGTGGGGACTTTTGGGAGATAAATAGGGGATGACCTGGGAGGGCCCACACCCACCCCACCCAGAGTTTGGAGTGGGTGTGAGGCCTCAGTCCCAGGAGAAACTGAGATAAAATATCCCAGTTCCTCCTGGGATTGAGGCCTGTGTAGGAGAATTTGCAGGTGCAGAGAATACATTCTGCAATGTTGCCCCACCCTATTCTATGTGCTCCTTCTTCCTTTTAGAGAGATATGGGTGAAAGGTTCTATATCACCATACCAGCAATAAAAGAGGATGAAATATGGGCAAAGTTTATCATCCTAAAATGCGTGTCCTTTTTTCCACGCTGCATACTTCCAACACTTCACAGCTGAAAACGGTGCAGGCAACATCTGAGTGAGATCAAGTTGGCAAATGTTATAGAATACAATAGAATAGAGTCATAGAATAGAATCATAGAGTTGGAAGAGACCTCATGGGCCATCCAGTCCAACCCCCTCCCAAGAAGCAGGAAAATTGCATTCAAGGCACCCCTGACAGATGGCCATCCAGCCTCTGTTCAAAAGCTTCCAAAGAAGGAGCCTCCACCACACTCCGGGGCAGAGAGTTCCACTGCTGAATGGCTCTCACAGACAGGAAGTTTTTCCTCACCCCCCCCCCAACCACAATTCTATTTATTTGGGGGCAATGCTAATATAGGTAGGCTGTACATTGCGGCGGCGTAAGAAAGAGGGGATTGGGGGATGATCCACATTGGCTTTAGAGCCGGATGGAGGCACCCATCGCTAGCTACCATGGTCAGGAGAGGAGGCCAAACCTTTCAGAGGAAGTTCCGCCGGGCACCCAGGCTCGGTGTTCTTCCTCTCCTGCCAGGCCAGGAGGATGTTCATAGACTCACGCATGTCCTCCAGGAGGGAAAGCTGTGCCTGAGCAATTTGGTTCTTCCTAATTGTTCAGATGGAATCTTCTTTCTTATAGTTTGAAGCCATTGTTCCGCATCCTAGTCTCCAGGGCACCAGAAAACAAGCTTGTTCCCTCCTCCCTATGACTTCCTCTCACATATTTATACATGGCTATCATGTCTCCTCTCAGCCTTCTCTTCTTCAGGCTAAACATGCCCAGCTCTTCAAGCCACTCCTCATAGGGCTTGTTCTCCAGACCCTTGATCAGTTGAGTCGCCCTCCTCTGGTCACATTCCAGTTTGTCAATATCTCTCTTCAATTGTGGCGCCCAGAATTGGACACAAAATTCCAGGTGTGGTCTAACCAAGGCAGAAATGAGGGGCAGCATGACTTCCCTGGATCTAGACACTATGCTCCTATTAATGCAGGCCAAAATCCCGTTGGCTTTTTTGCCACCGCATCACATTGTTGGCTCATGTTTAACTTGTTGTCCACGTGGACCCCCAAGATCTTTTTCACACGTACTGCTCTCGAGCCAGGCATCCCCCATTCTGTATCTTTGCATTTCGTTTTTCCTGCCAAAGTGGAGTATCTTGCATTTGTCACTGTTGAACTTCATTTTGTTAGTTTTGGCCCATCTCTCTAATCTGTCAAGATCGTTTTGAATCCTGCTCCTGTCCTCTGGAGTATTGACTATCCCTCCCAATTTGGTGTCATCTGCAAACTTGATGATCATGCCTTCTAGCCCTTCATCTAAGTCATTAATAAAGATGTTGAACAGGACCGGGCCCAGGACGGAACCCTGCGGCACTCCACTCATCACTTCTTTCCAGGATGAAGAGGAAGCATTGGTGAGCACCCTCTGAGTTCGTCCATTTAACCAATTACAGATCCAACTCACCGTAGTTTTGCCTAGCCCACATTGGACTAGTTTGTTTGCCAGAAGGTCATGGGGGACCTTGTTGAAGGCCTTACTGAAATCCAGGTACGCTACATCCACAGCATTCCCCGCATTTACCCAGCTTTTAACTCTATTGAAAAAAGAGATCAGATTAGTCTGGCATTACTTGTTTTTGATAAATTTGTGTTGACTATTAGCGATGACTGCATTTGTTTCTAAGTGTTTGCAAACCACTTCCTTAACAATCTTTTCCAGAATCTCGCCTGGTATCGACGTGAAGCTGACCGGACGGTAATTGTTTGGGTCATCCTTTTTTAGGAAGGTGGAATGCTAATCAGAACTGTCCCCATAGAATCTGGACAATTGGAATATATATCTTTCTATGAAAGTGCTCCATTGCGCAGAGTGGGAAAGTATTGGGCAACATTTACTCTCATCCTAGTGCTTTCTATGACACCCACCCACTTTTGTTTTTTTTAAAAAATCAAATGCAACTCAATTAAATCAAAAACAATTTGGGAGGGGTGCAGAAATAAAGTTAGGGTGCCTCCCATACCACTATGGTGAGAAGGCAGAGTAACATTGTCATCATCTACTTTTTGCAGGCCTTTCCCTTGTCTTGAAGACAAGTTTGAGTGACTTGGAAGAATATGAGCTACGGAGATCATGGGATGAACATGAATAGAAAAGCTGTATAACAGATACACTGGATATTGTATGTTCTTCAAATGTATAAATGAATGCAGCAGCAGCAGGGATGGACCTCAGAGATGAAAACTCATCATCATCATCATCATCATCATTTATATCCCACCACCATCTCCCCAAGGGGACTCAGGGCAGCTAACATGAGGCCAAGCCCAACAATTACAACAAAGCAAAAAGAATACTAACATACAATAATACATCAAATAAACATATAAGAAAATATAAGAAAAAATACAAGATAAACACAGGATATAGATTGAAATGTGTATTGATCATTCCAAATGGTGTGTTCACAAATGCAGGCTGCTACTGTACATACATACTAAACATGTTAATGTTTTTAATTTTGAATTGTAATCCTGCAACTCTTGTTTGTTGCGTTCATTGCACTCGAAATAACTTTGATTAGTTGCTTAAATTGATAGCTTGAACATATATGCAGATATATGTAAAGTTATCAAGACAAATCAGGAATGTATGTGCAGTGTTTTACTTTGCATTGTCCAGAAAATCTTTGAAAAAACTGCCCTGCTTCCATACTATGATTTTGATACCTTTAACAACTGAATGCCTAATGAGAACAAAACCAGTTAAATTTTAACCTTGATTGTTATCTTTTTTCCAAACTAACAGAGGTTCTTCCTTTTCCCCCTTTCAAAGTTCATTTTTCCCTGTCAAAAATTTCCACAATAGAACATAGCGTTATATTGGCAGGGGAAGAAGATCTATCCCACACATGAAGATACAAACAGAGAGAACTTTAGCTTATAGAGGCTTGAGCTGCTCCAAGCAAAAGCTGAAGCCAAATGGAAGACTTCATTTTGTGGTCGCTTCATTATGAATTGAGAAACTAGAATTGAAGTCGCACTGCAGCTTTCCTCTGGGAAGGACTGCAGTGCAGTCTCACAGGAGATCGATTACCAGCTTTTTCCACTACTAGATTACAGCAGCAATGCAACTGCTGACATTTTCCGAGCAAAGCTGGAAATGGGGGAATAGTGTGTGCATTCTAAAGGGAAATCAGGAAAACTACTGAGATTCAGTTTTTGTGCACACGGTGAACCTGAGCCAATTTTTCATAGTGCTACAACAAAATCCTGTCATGCAGACAAAAAGCAAATGGAACATTTATGGAGTTGATAAATGCATATATTTATTTGTTTACTTTTTTGAAAAAAATCTTCCCAAATTCATTTTTGAAATAGATAATTTTATTTGGTGATATCTTACAATCAGGGTCAACAGACTGAGGTGACCACCACAGGCAGCAGATTTTGAGTGCCATGAAAGGAATGCAAATGCTTAGATATATAATTTATAACTTTACTGACATAAATGGGGAGAGATGTTTGGGTGGAAATAACATGGCTGCCTTTGGACACCATGCAACTTGAAGCTTGGTGAGGTCAAGTTGCCTTATATCACGAGAAAAACATATTCAGACTATATGGATTGAAGGGATTTCAGCGTCCACTTTCTGTTGTTTTATTGTATCATTGATCGTATCATTTGCTTCCATTCAAAGGGGCTCACAACAGTTTATATATACAGAAACACAAACACATTGCACTGCTTTAGGCTGGTTTGCCACTTCCATGTGGAAAGGAAGACAAAGGTGGATTTGAAAGAATCCACAAAGGGAACTTATTAAGATAATAAATAAGGGTAGATGCTTGTTACATATGAAATCCACATTAAGTGGTGTCGGAGGGCTTGAGCGATGGGTTCACGGGTGTGGGGTAAGAGGGGTAGGGGTTTGATAAGAAGTGATCATTGTACAATCATTAATATTTTGTATATGATTTGTATTAGATGGCTGTATAATATCGTTAATATTTTGCTTTCTTTTTTATGTATGTATGTTTTTCTTCCCTTTTCTTCTCTTATTGTTTTTAATTTACACAACAATAAATAAATATGTATGTGGGGAAAAATAATCCAGAGAAACTGGAAAATACCAGTTTACTCCTGATTAATTTGGGGTTACCTGCAGTGACGTTTGGAAGCTTCAAATAGTCTAACGGACAGAAGCCAGGCAGAGTGGCGTACAGAGATCATACAATCCCCCTATTGCCCCAGCTCCACTGGCTGTCAGTTTGCTACCAATCACAATTCAAAGTGCTGGCTTTAGCCTGTAAAGCCCTAAACGGTTCCGGCCCAGCTTACCTGTCTGAATGTATGCTCTCCTATGAACCACGTAGGAGATTAAGGTCATCGGGGGAAAACCTGCTCTCAGTCCCATCACCTTCGCAGGTGCATCTGGTGGGAATGAGAGACAGGGCCTTCTCAGTGGTGGCTCCCTGGCTGTGGAACTCCCTCCCCAGTGATATTATAGCATCTCCCTCCCTCCTGTCCTTCAGAGGGAAAGTGGAAACCTGGCTCTGGGGTCAAGCCTTTGGAGATTAACAACAGTGGAATAATAATTATGAAATATGTGCAATGATGCTTGGAATGGCCCTGGGATTGCGGTTGTGGAAGGCATGATTTTAATAGTGATTTTAAATGTATTATTGGTTGTCTAAAGCCATCAAATAATTGCCATATGTAAAGCCGCCTTGAGTCCCTTTAGGGTAGAGAAAGGCAAGATACAAATAGAATAAACAAACAAATAAATAAATGAGCTTTTGTAGAAGGGCCCTAGGTAGCAGGCCAGCATAGATACACAGACAAAGTGAAGCTGTTTCCTGAACATCTTACTGCTGTTTCTCAGGATTTTCTACCTGAGACAGCATATTGGAGCTAAGTCCAGATTTATTATGTGTGCTAAATCACAATAACTGAGAAGCAAGATTAATCCAGATATTGGAAGACAACATTGGATAAAACCACCAGCCATGATATATGGTACATTTTGTACCCTTTAGACTCTCTTCCCATTAAGTTTTTGTGCAACAGTTAGTCAATTTTCTCCATGAGAACCTCGTTTTATAATGAAGGGGAGATCTAAATGCCTTGAAGCAAAGCCTCTGCATCGACCTGTTACACATTATTGCTGTTCCTCATTTATCAGGGACAGGACCACAAATTAACAAGCCAGCCATGACCATTACTGTTTCTGTTCTATTTCTGAAAGCATTGCTGTCCAGCCAGGCTATTGATTTCAAATGGAGGTGATTCAGATTGTTTCTACTAATTATTGTGTTTGTTTTGCAGACCAAAATGGAATAAGTTTGAAAGAAATAACCGTAAACCTAGTACTTCAAGAAGGCCATGGCAAATTTAGAGGAAGCTATTAGGCTCAGTTACCTAATTAAGTTTTATGTGTGCTCTTTGCCCGAAGCCCTCTATCTGCAGCTATAAAAATTAATGGCAGAACTTTCAGAAAAGCTAAGAGAATGCATGGATTTTTTTGTGCAAGATGCCAATAGGGTAAGGCTTTTTAAAGAAAAAGAACAAAAAACCATAACTCACAGCAAGCCAAAAACTATAACATCTACAAAAAATAAAATAAAATAAAACAAATTTTAGTAAGTACACGGTTGTCTTTTGACTTTGTAAGGATCAGGATCTCCTCCCCTTCCACCCATTTTTTGGAGTTGTAAACACAATTATCAGCTGAAATGCACCATCTTGTGGTTTAATGGAGAATATGCCCAAGATGGAGAAATTACCATCTAGAATCCACTAAAATTATGCTACAAACTTGTCCTTATATGTCTTCAAGTAACATGTCAATTTATGGCAAACATATGAAGATATTTTTTTCAGGTAAGGTATATTTCCCTCCTCTAAAATATAGCCTATAATGCTTGGCATTCATCAGTAGACTCCCATCCAAATACTAACCAGAGCTGACCCCATTTAGCCTTCAAAATCAAATGGGATTTGGTGCTTTTACAATATTTAGTCTACTAAACGTACCCTTACAGAGGAATAGGACAAGACCAGAATAAAATGGGACAAGATCAGCAAGAAAGAGAAAGGCTTCCTCACCCTTCCTCACCCTTCAGCTATACTGTGATTCCTTTCTCTTCCTCCTCCACTGTCTAACCACATTTGGATATTACCCAAGATTTGATCAGTGATTGCTTCATTTTTATGATGGTTTACTTCCTCATACTGAGGATACTGTTCTGTCCCAATCTTGCCTTGAACGGTAACCAGTTGTCCTTAGCACAACAACAGGGATAAGGTTCTTTACTTTCTTCATAACAACTGATCAGGAGCACTCTACTTGAAGAAGGGTTTGGATAGGCCTGGCCATATCATCACCAGAATGAAATCCTCAATCCACATTTTCCCTCAGATCACAGAATGCTGGAAATTGTTCACTATTTTATTTATTTTACATATGTTGTGAGGTACCTGTGGGAATTTGGGCATCATATGCCAAAATAATGTGGTGGGTGTTTAATATTGGCATTTTTTGCTCTGCCTCAGGTAGCAGCACTTCTTGGATCAGTCCTGGATTTGAACATTAAGGGAGAATTTGGGAATATCTGTTAGTATAGGTTGGATATCCCTTATCCAAAATGCTTGGAACCAGAAGTGTTTTGGATCTGGATTTTAGAGTATCTGCTATCTGCAAGATGCTTTAATATTGTTGTGCATGAAACAAAGTTTGTGTACAGTGACAAACTTACAACCACCACTAATAAGGACAATTTTCAGATTTTGGAGCATTTTGGAATATCAAGATAAGGATGGCCAGCTTGTGTATCACTCCTCCTTCTAGATCAGTGGTTCTCAACCTGTGGGTCCCCAAATGTTTTGACCTACAACTCCCAGAAATCCTAACAGCAGGTAAACTGGATGAGATTTCTGGGAGTTGTGGACCAAAACTCCTGGGGACCCACAGGTTGAGAACAACTGTTCTAGATTGTTTTCCTCTCCATTTCTGTCTTCATTCCTTTCTCATTATTTTTTTTTAAACTTGTCCCCCTCCATATTCATCACCATATTCTCTGTCAAACTCATCACCATTTCTATTCACATATTTAGAAGTACATTTACAATGTACCTGTACCAAAATTAGTCTTAAAATGTTTTTTAGGTTCCCACTGTGATAGCAACTGTAATTTTGAGGAAGATAATAAGGCAATTCTGCTTTTTACTGTGCCATTACTAAAATGTGGAAGTTATTTCCTCTGAAAATGAGGAAGATGTAGATAAAATTCGTTTTTGAAGATCTATTCTGGATGCAATAAAATGAACATCCAGTATTTAAAAGTTATAACTGTATTTTACAGTTCTATTGGTATCACCAGCAAGATGCGGTGGAAAAGAGAGAAATGGCAACAAAGATTATGATGATGGAACATTAAAATGGCTCATACACCATCTCTCTGATTTCCCATATTTGATTTATTATAGCTAAGATAAGACATTTTCTATTGCTTTAATCAAGCTTAGGAACAGTTAATTCATAATAGTCCTTGATCAAGTAATCTATTATGGTGAAAGCTATGTTTTATTTCCTTTGAAGTCTGTGGCTGAACGTACAAACCATTAGAGCTGCTTTTGGTTATTTCAACTCTATTTTAGGGCATTTGGTTGGCCCTCTGCAAAAGGCTATAATGAAAAATTACTGGCTGTGATCCTGCACTGGGAATGGGAGGCATGGCTCATTGTATGCTTAGTTATATATTGAAGCTCACCAACAAGATTCCAGCCATTATCTCCAAAGTCTTAGATCTAATGTTTCCAGAAGTGGGTAAAACATAGTGTTCCACCCCTGCTAAATAATTACCTTTTCATAAATGGAAAGAACACAACTATTTGCAAAATGGCAATTCTATATGTCAGGCTAGAGGAGAATGCATAGTTCTAATCATTGGTGAGTTTTTCCTCTGAGAAAGGTATGTCCTCAGAGAATCATGCCTCAGGAAACAGACCTGCAAAATTAATCTGTACATTAAAGTGACAAGTCACAAAAAACATGCTAAATGCAAGAGGCAATCTACAAACATGTTAAATCACACGCTGTAACAAAAATCTATTTTTCATCATTTAAGGCTGTACCTCTTCTGAAAAATGCTAAGGGTATCATCCCATTTGATCTGAATCAATTTCGTCCTGGCTGTGTATATGAGCCTGTCTATATTTGCAGGCGTCATACTTTCAGCACTTAATCCAGACAAGACAGTGGTGCTCCTGATCAGTCGGAAGATAGATCAGGGAATAGGGATTCAGCCTGTGCTGAATGGGATTACACTCCCCCGAAGACATGGGTCTGCATTTTGGGGGTCCTCTTGGACTCGGCATTGAATCTGGAGGCCCAGGTGTCAGCGGTGGCCAGAAGGGCCTTTGCACATTTTAAACTTTGTGCCAATTGCACCCGTTTCTTGAGAAGCCAGATCTGCCCATGATAATCCTGTCTGGATTACTGTAATGCTCTCTACATGGGGCTGACTCTGAAGAATGCTTGGAAACTTCAACTGGTCCAAAGAGGTGCAGCCAAGTTGCTCGCTGGGAATGGTTACAGGGAGCAGACAACCCCCTTTCAGCAGCTCCATTGGCTGCCAATTTGTTACTGGAAACAATTCAAAGTGATGATTATGACCTTTAAAACCCTAGCTGGTTCAGGTCCAGGCTATGTGGCTGACTGCATACCCATGTATGAACTTGCCCAGGTCCTAAGATCTTCAGGAGAGGTCCACCTCCATCTCAAGCTCAGTTGGTGGGAACGAGAGAGAGGGCCTACTTGGTGGCTGCCCCTTAACTCCCCACTTTGGCACAGATTTGTGTCCACACACCAAAACCTGGGCTTTCTCTGATGGGTGTACCCATGTCATTCTGATACCTATGCAATGGCATATCCCCCCAAGGACCTCCCCCACAAAAGCCCTTAAAAGAAGTAAAAACTTACTGGGCTGCCTTGACGCTCCTCCGGCAGGCCTACTCAAGACGACAAGCAAAGTCTTGGGTAGGCCTAGAATTACAACCAGTTCTAGTTCAGAACAGGTTGGTGCCAACAGAGATATATGCCACAAGACAAATCATAGGGCAGCCATGAGGACAGAAGTAGTGGTAGGTAAGGTATAAAGAGGAAGGTTATCTTTTAGGCTTATTGTTGCAATGCATGTGATGTTACGCAAGCAAATGGTTCTTTACTTCAACACAAGCATCTCCATCCTATTAATTGGCAGTTAAATCAATGCACCTGTGTTATCCTATAGCTCCTTTGCTTCTTTTGCATTAGAAAGAAAGGGGGATCCCTTGGGAGAAAACTGTATTTGAGTTTTGTTAGCTGATTTGTTTCACATATTTGGGTTTTGGTTGAGCTAGGAATAAGGACTGAAATTAAGTACAAGTCTCTGCAGAAAAGTACATGAGGAGAGAGATGAGAGAATATATGACAAGAGTTTGAGCAAATATTCCGTGTATGAGAAATGTACAATATGCACAATTTTGTACTGAGTTTAACAGAAAGTTACTGTGCAATTACTGATTTGATGAAGTCAGTTAAGTTTATTTGGATATAATTAAGTAGTGTTAGAAGTTTAAAACCCAAGAACAAAACTGGGGGCTAGAGTTAATTGTCTTCTAAATAAATGAAATGATGCAATTGACATCAAGAGATAGGGGTGAGCCATTGGTTCTCTGCCCCCATCATTGCAATTTGAGAACTAAACTGAACTGATGAAGGGCTAAAAACAAGTGGATGAAGTAACTAAGGCATAGAAAAAAACCTTTTCCTTTGATACACTGAATAGATGATAGATGATGCTGGATTCTTCCAACTGCTAAAGGGATGAGAAGCAAAACAGACTCATCCTTCTAGTTGTATCGTTTCCTAAAGGAAAACAATATGTCACAAAATTAAGTTCAGTTGTATCCATGGAGGATCTTCATGCAAGCCAGAATGTGTATTTGTCCCCATATTTGCATGGAAAACCTTGATAAATACAACAGCTGCCCCTCTTTAAATAGATAACTTCCATGTGAGGAAAGTGAGGACAAACAGTAGCAAAAGCAGGCTCAGCCTCTTGCATGTGCAGAACAAGCCCTTACCAAAGGATATAACAACAAGTAAGGTTCTGTAATTTTGAACTTTACTTTTTTCTGTGTTCCTGTGTACATTAAGCCCTTTTTTCAGGTGTACATTTATGCTCTCAGATAAACATGATCCCTAGGAAGGGATCATGTCTTTCTGTTTGTAAAGCCTGCCATGGATGTTCACATTTTTGTGAACATCAGAGATGAAGATTGTCCAGGGATGTCCTGCTCTTGGTCCAGTCTCCTTCGCAGGCACGACTGATGGGAATGAGAGACAGGGCCTTCTCAGTGGTGGCCTCTCAGCTATGGAACTCCCTCCCCGGTGACATTAGATTAGCTCCCTCCCTCCTAGCCTTCAGAAGAAAGGTAAAAACGTGGCTGTGGGATCAGGCCTTCAGATAATAATGCAGTACAATTAACAGATTTGGAATATTTGGACTATGGAATGACTTGGATTACAACTATGGATGGCATGATTTTAATATGAAATGGAATGTTTTAAAATGTTTAATATATTTTAGTTTTAATCCAATTTAATTTTTAATTTTAATCTAATTTTATTTTTTGTCATTGTATGTGTTTTTAAGGCATTAAATAATTGCCTCTATATAATCTGCCTACGGGGTAGAGGATGGCATGGTATAAATATAGTAAATAAATAAATAGTGTATATGCAGTTGTTTATGGGAAGGTCTACTAAATCAAATGACCATATGGACATAGCATAGAATTAGGAGTCAGGAGCAGGACTGAGTTACGGTAGTTCCATTTTGAAACAAGAATCCTCTCCAAAGAGCTGGATACTGGAGGGCTCAAAATAGATATATAACAAAATGCCAGCTTAGTTTCAGTTTCACGGTAAGAAATATATACCCTTGAAACTATCATTTACCTAAGCTATAAAATTTTAGGCACCAGGTTAAAATATTTCTGTTTCCCTGGACATTTGAGACTTTTTAGAGTTAGTCTGATTATATTTTTAGCTTATTGATGAATTTAAAATCCTCTTAGGTTCATGGAACAATGTCTTATTGTGTTTTTATTATATTATACCTGTATAATTATAATGTAATAAAAATACAACAAAACATCATTCCATAAACCCAAGAAGGAATTAAATTAATCAATAAGCTAGTGTGTGTGTGTGTGTGTGTGTGTTATAATGTGAGCCAGAGTGATGTAGTGGTTTGAGCATTGGGCTACAATTCTGGAGATCAAGGTTCAAATCTCTGCTTCGCCATGAAACCCATTGGGTGACTCTGGGCAAGTCATACTCTCTCAGGCTCAGAGGAAGGCAATGGCAAACCTCACCTGAACAAATCTTGCCAGGAAAACCCAGTGAGAGGGTGGTAATAAGTCATTTCAAGACACAATGACATTATAATGTCTGTATACTGTCCTAGAAAGTACGTTGGTTGTGTGAATAACATTCTAGAAAAAAATCAAAAGTAAATACATATATGAAAAACGACTTCTATATGAAAATAAAATACTGCAACATTTATTTATTTTAATGTGTTCATTAAAAATGATCATGAATGGAACTGGATACCATCCAATGCAATTTATGTATTCAGAGCCTACTTAGTTCTTGTCAACTTTCGTTCTGGGATTTTGATTCTTCTGGGCTTTAGTGATACGTCACAGTAACCTTGGCTACAGAGCAGCTATTGATTCAGAACACAAAGCATGTATGAGAGAATGTCTCTGCACAATTGAGTAATTGTGGCCCTTACAAGCAGCTACTGTTACTGAAGCAATTCTAGAACTTTCACCACTCAGTAGATGATTATAAACTTGGTAGGAGTCCTTCATGTACCTTTCCCTGGCATCTATGTTCACCCGAGAAACAAATTCCTAGTTATTAAGTCTAAGGCCCCTTACTCACAATATTTGCTTTGAACTGAGATATGTGGCAGTGTGGACTCCGGTAACCCAGTTCAAAGCAGATATTGTGGGTTATTCTGCCTTGATATTCTGGATTATATGGCTGTGGAAGGGATTTCAGTAACCCTGCTCTCCAGAGAGACCAACATTCAAATGACTACATGCTGGTTTGGAGATCCCAGGTTCGAGGGCCATTTTGTCTATGTATGTTAATAGGATTTTAATGGTTTTAACTGTTTGTTTTATATTTATTTATTTATTAGTTTCCATGTTTAATCCTATTTTAGTGTTTGTAAGGTTTTTTAGGTTTTAAGCCACTTTTGGGTCTAGAAAACGTGGGATATCAATAGATTTGATAATATGTAACCAACAGCATTCAAGGCTGCAGTTCTATGTATACATTCCTCCCCGTAAACCCCAATAAAGATACTGGAGCTCTTGAGTATACATTCATTTATAAGATTGCTCAATAAATAACTTATAATAACTTATAACAAAACATTTTTAATGAATTAATACTATGTAACATGATGTTTGTTCCTGGGCTATAAATGTCATTTCCTAATTGGTTCTCTCATAAAACATGGCAAGAGTTAATTAAACTGCAAAAACTTTTTGTTTTTGTGGGACATCCTGCAGCTATAGTTTTTCAATTAATATCTCATCGAGTCTCAACTAATTCAACATAGTTTGTGGCAGCTACAAAAATGAAGTTTCTGAAGTATAATAACTACTTTCAAAGTAAGTACCACACAATTAAACAGGAATAACATTTTCAAACCAGGAACATAGTGTAATAGCATAATACAACCAATAACTTCATTAGAATTAGGGGGAAAACAGAGAAAGCGAAAACTCATTTAGTCTCCAGAATGCTGGGAAGTGCTTACTAAAAATAAGAGGTTGAGGACATTGCCAATGACCACAGCTGTTTGCACATATCTAAATCCTTTTCGGTGAATGAATGCACAAATGAACTGGGAGGGGGTCTTGGCATATACTCTGGCTTGCAGTTATAACCCTTTAAGTATGAAAGTTCATAAAAGGACACCAAGTTCATGCATGCAGATATATTATTGAGCTATGTGGCAATACAACTGCCCCTTGGAAAAAAAATAGTCCTTAGAGATGGATGATATACACTTATTAAAGTGGTTTCTGGCCCTCTCAATTGAATCTGCACTGTTAATAGAGAAGATTCTCTGAATAGTTGTCTGCCACAGGACCTAAGCTTGACTGACATGTTTTTAATACCTCCTGGTTGCTTCTCTTTTTAGCTCTGATTCAGCATTAGGCAATGGTGGAATTAAATATATTAAATACGCTAGCACAGACAAATGGATTTTGGTCAGGTTAATAGTTGTTTCAGCATGCACACAGAGTTTCCTGTTATCATATATGTCTATTTTTATATAGATGGATTGTATTTCCTCCCTACATCTCATTACCCTTCTAAAGACTCTAGTAGTCATGAGAAGGATCTTAAAGTTCACCTCGCACTTTATGTAACTAGTAGTTCTTCCATTCTATTCATTGCTTGGAAACAGTGCTTTCCCTGATCTTGGGTGCCTTTACGCTTTAGAATTAATGCAGTTTGGCACCAGTTTAATTGAAATGGCTCAATGTTATGGAATATGGGAACAGTAATTTGATGAGGGACCATCAGTCCTAGATACAGAAGTATGAAGACTTTGTAAAATTACAACTCCCATGATTCCTGTTCTCCCAATGAGAGAGCCCAGTTGACCCAAATGCATTTCTGGGTGATTGTGTTCCTAGGTTTGTTGTTGGCATGTGTTTTCAGTCCCATAATCTATTTTTTTCCTAGCAAGATTTATGCAGAAGTGGGTAGCAATTGGATGATACCACATTAGCATTGTAAAGTTGAGGTGTCTGCTTTGCTATTGTGTGGCTGCCTCCTGCAGAATTCTGGGAAGTGTAGTTTAGGGAAGCTGAGGGCCTCTCTGGCTGAGAATTCCAAAGATCTGCCCTAAACTACATTTCCCAGAATTCTGCAGGATCAAAGCAAGAACCTCCGCTTTTAAATGATAATGTGTTATTGCCTTTCATGGACTGAGAAATTGTTACTTTCCCAAGGTCACTCAAGGTTTCCAAGGCTGGGTGGAGATTTGAATAAGAGTTTCTTGGGGTCCTAGTCCAATACTCAAACCGCTAACTACATCACACCAATTACCTAGTAGGTACAATCAGGACAAATGTGTGTGAACTGACCTAACCTTTCCCATCTCAATATCACTATGATTGGAATAAAAGAAGATTTCCCTGTGGTCTGAAAACTGGACAAAGATCAACCTGGTCTCTGGTGGGCATATTTTCCATCAAACAATATGCTTCTAATTGCAGAAGAGTAGACAGTATTCAACCCTCCAGATTTTCTTGGACTGTAAATACAATTGGGGGCAATACTTATAGATGGCAAAAATCCAACAAAATTTGTAGGGTCACGTGTATACTAACTCTGAACAGGGCAGAGTTACTCACTTTGTCTCAAATGGAGTTGGGGGACAAGGGGCATATCTCTAACAATACACAGAATATCTACATCCCAAATAACTGCACACACTTATGTATATCTGCAACACTGGCATAAATGTATTGCTAACATTGGTAGAACTTGGAATAGATGCCATCTGCCAGTTCTCAGTAATGAGGAATGAAGTCACTCCAAAATGTGACCCCGATTATTTCTGCAGTGAGTCATTAAAATCCAGATTTTTAAAAAGATTGCCACTGTTTTAGGCACTGATTGATGGTCACAAAAGCCTGGGTCTTTAAATCAATAGAAAATTAAAAGGCCACTGACCCATATACTGTTCCCAGCGCAAACAGACTTCTAACTCTTGCATACAGTAACTGCATTGCTACCTGGTTGAAGGCACGTAGAATCTCAATTAGAGCTTACATCAGATGGCTTTATGAATTGATTAATGAGCAAGTTGGATCCAACTTTTTAAAATGATGCCAAGTTTTAAAAAATTATTTGTTTGCTTTCTAAACTGCCACTTTAAAAAAAGTTTTCATTATTATTCACAACAAGCAATGCCAAAATACTTAACAGTGTCAGCCTTGTTTTCAAATTTCATTTGAATAAGATGCCTGAACCTTCAGTTCAGCAATACTAACACATGGCAATGAATCAACAAGTTGTAGAGGCAAAATGGTCTCCATTTTGTAGTAATTTTCTGAGATAACTATTTAGCAATATTTGTAGTGTTGGACTTGAAACAGAGAAATACAGGACCAAATTCTTGCTTGGCTATGCAAATGATCATGTGACCTTGGGACATCCCTGTCTCTTAGGAATCTACCTTATTGTGGGTACTAGAGTGACTATGGGGAGGTTGAGGGGAAAAGAAGCAACAGTCTCCTCCTTTCCCACCTACCTTCCCTGATCATTTTTATGCTCCAACCAACATCATTCCAGGTGACAAGACACTGGCTATGTAAAACTCGGGTGCTGCTGCTATGATTTGAACCAGAGGGGTACAGTGAGGAGTGTCATTCCATGTCCTTGGGCCACCCAAGTCTGGGAATAAGGGATATCCTTCTAAATAGTTGTAGCCAATTTCATATCAGAACCTGCCCAAATATTTACATAAAATGGAAGTTTTGATTTGCTTTGGATTATTGGGGCAGATTCAGAACGACTCGTGACTTCTGTTGATGTGGTTGAAGACCAGATTAAGTAGTTTTGGCCAGCATGAACCCAAATTTATTTATTATTTACTTCATTTATATACCGCTTTTCTTAGCCCTTAGGCGACTCAAAGCGGTTAAAGTGTGAAGTATGGAACCCTGCGCATACTGATGAGCTCCATGTGCCATACAGCCTCTACAGAGTTGATTCTCCCTTCCTTTGGAATAGAGTCTGTGTAGATGTGCCCCCAAGATTCCAGCTATGTGAAGACATTTTGAATGTCACTGTATAACCATGAGATCATTAGTTTCTTGCTAACAGTTTTCTTAACTTTCCACTGCACTTCCTCCTCTTCCCTCATATTATGCCTTTACAATGCCTTCCTCCTTTACTCAGTGGCTTACTTTCTCTTCTTTCTGTGAGTAAATTTGCATCTTCACTATGATACCCTACCCTGCTTTTTGCATCTTACTATAGTAAAACCTCTTTATCCATAGATCTGCTCAAAAAATACCCCACCTCATAGAAGTGTTTAGATTGGAAACCAAAAAGCCAACAAACTTATACTTAAACATGGTATTTTATGCATCTGTTGTGGGCACCTGACTAAACACTAGCTTTTCACTTGCCTATGGGTGCAAGAAGGAACTTGAGCACACCCAAGGGGCTTTCAGATAGTGTTCTGGAGAACTCTGCGTGGAGGGTCATTCAGAGCTTGGAAACATTACTTTTGTGGACAATCGTTCCCAGAATTCCTAGAAGTGTCTATATTCATTGTAATATTCTGGGAGATGTAGTCTCCCAAAGGAACATTTCCAAGCTACGATCTCACTCCATGATGGAGTCCTCAAGAATATGGTTGAAGTGCTACAGGACAGTGGAATAATTGTGAAACTGCATAATATCAGTCTGGTTACAAGGAACTATAAATTTAGGGTTATATTTAGCACTAAACTGATGCTGGTTGTTGCCTATGGGTTCAGTACTAAAAACACAGTGGTTATAATGTGGCCATTATAACCTGCTCTCACTCTAAAGCCATCATGGCCTTGTTCAATTTGTACTTGGTCAAACCTCCATTTTCAAGTTTTTGAAAAGTAAGTTATGGAGCACCAGGAGAAAAAACAACAGAAGTTCCAAGAGGAAGCACAGATCCAGAGACACAGGGCAAGATCCTATCATGGCCAGTTGCTGTTTTTCTACATCAGTGCTCACAGGAATAGAAAAAGAAATAGCTACCTTCAAAATTACTGTTTCTTAAATGCCTAAGCTTTAGGAGTGAGGCAGCAATGCAGTCAAGTACTTTAAAAAAGATAGTTGGATAGTCAGCTGTACTATGGCAAAGGTGATTGGCCAGGTCAGCT
Organism: Anolis sagrei; assembly: GCF_037176765.1. NCBI lineage: Eukaryota > Metazoa > Chordata > Lepidosauria > Squamata > Anolidae > Anolis > Anolis sagrei. Next base: position 37,467,783 of record NC_090024.1, on the reverse strand, counting down.
CTCTCAGGGCTACTTAGCTCGAAGGAAGCCTGCCTAGTGCCCCTCAATCCAATTATTTAAAGCTGGTTGCTTCCTTCTCCACTGCTACCAGTTGTTTTTTTTCTTTTCCTTGGCACAGCTGGAAGCATTTTGTTTTTGCTGCTACTGATGTCGTCTCCTCTGACCCCAGCACAACTATGCCATTGGTGGAATAAGATCTCATTGTCAGGGTCCACATATCTAGACATGTTTTCTTTAATTTCTATTTGGAATAAGGAAATATCCCCCTGAAAATACTTAAGGAATCTAAGAACACCTGGAGTATGCAGACACATTAGACAAGTATAGCACAGGATAATTTCTTTCCCTACCGGAAAGCCCTTATTTTCAGGCCTTGGCTGTTGGTGCCAATAACTCAATAACAGAGCCAAATGCTTTATCCAGCCAGTTCTTGGCATTATCCACAAAATCAACTACAAAGACCACCAAGTTTGTGTTAAATAGCAAATATTAAAAACGAAAACATGGTTGGCATTACGTACATAGATTTTGTGGGGTAGGGTGGGGTCATCTGCCTTCTTCCATGGACTTTAAGCCTAAAATCATAATCACTTTGGACACCCATTAGCGAACTTTTCTGAAGATCACTGTTCAACATCCATCCAGGAAGGCCAAGGCCTGTTAGTCTCATTGCTATTACTATCCAGCATGATATTCTCCATTTAGGCATGCTCTTTGTTTAGCAATAAAGGGACACAGAGCGAATAATGGAGAATGGCTCCTGCCAAATTCATCTAGCTTTATTACTGTCAACTGTTTAAAAAAATTAGTGAACCTAAAAATAATATCCATCTCTAAGGAAACAAATAAAAGCTTTGGGTATACAATTTTATTTTCCTGCAATGTACTCTAATAGGACCCTTCAGTGTCAATTAATATTTTTACTTGACAATGTTAGTCTAATTCCAAAAATTAGAAAAATTATGTCCTTTATATTTCAGAGATATCCTAATATGTAGAAAAGACAGGAATGATGGTTTAATTTCAAAGACTGGAAAATGCTTTTGACAGATTCAGAGAAATGTCAGCTGCTTATGTGGCAAATGTACCAGAGCAAATAGAAGGCAGCATCTAGCTCAGGCTACTGCTTATGATATTTCTCAATGTATAAATCTTCAGCAAAGCTTAAAATTGGTTTTGAATTATTCTCCTTAGCTACATGATGGGTTTGTTGGATATTTACTGCAAATTTAATTTTTAGCCACTTACGTCTTCTCTGCAGTCAGAGACGAAATGTCTCATCTGATGCTTGTTAAATTGTTCAGCAAATCGAATCTTCTGTGGGCCTCTTTCACTACATACATTGGAAACAACTACACAAAGAAATGCTTGCATAGGGCAAACGGTCCATGCAGGTCTGTTCACTCTGAAAGCTTGATGGTAGTTCTTGGTTTTAGAGTTCCTCAGTAGCATTGCTATTATCCAAAACAGGAAATATTGCAGAAGTATGTAGATTTGTCTGGGGGACCAAAGACTTAGAAACACTGCTCTAGAGCTTCAGGAGGTTAAGGATTTAAATCCCCACTCCTCAATGAAAACACAAAATAGGGCCATTTGGGAAAGCACGCTCTCTTCAGTCGCTTCCAGACAGTGCCAAAATGCACTGAGGGATAAACAAACCCGGGACCTGTCTGCAGGTCTCTACACAGACCTGTGGGTCATAGGCCATCTTCCCCTATCATTCTCATGGCCCTATTTTTGTCTTGGAATAAGAGACAAAAAAAAGTGGAAAGGCACTCTGCCTGAGAGGAAGGCAACAACAATTCTCTCCCGAACAAGGTACACTTTAATGTTGCTATAAATTAAAAACAATTTGAAGGCACACAACAGAAGCAAATCTTCTTCTTGCATACTGAGATACATGGTAGGAAATACCGGTAAGCTAGGTGAATAATTAAGATTTCAAATGGAAGCTACTGTCATTTATCAAGCTCAAGCTCTCAAGATTTTGATGAGACTCCAGAAAATGTTATCATCTCATTCTTTCCAAATGTCTAGATTTGGCAGGGACCACTTTCTCTGCTGTCTTCCTTTTACAGAATGCCCCAGTATGTGTCGTCCCCCCACTTGCTTCCTTTGTTCTTAACTTCAATTGCTGCAAATGTAGGGTGCATCTATGCTATAGAACTAATGCAGTTTGACACCTCTATAACTGCCTTGGTTCAATGTTATGGAATCATGGGACCTGTAGTTTTACAATACCTTTAGCCTTCTCTGCCAAGAGTTTTGGTGCCCAACCAAACTACAGCTTACAGAATTCCATAGCATTGAGTCATGACAGTTAAAGTAGGGCCAAACTGCATTAATTCTACAATGTAGATGCACATGGAGTACAAAAGGCAGAAGTTATCTGTATTCAGTTAAGTCTGCAAGGATGAGAAGAGAGCAGGAGAAGAATCTTTTTCTTGCCAGTAGGTTCCTAACTGCAGATACTCACAATTGTGGGTTCATTCTTCTTCATAACTTTTGCCATCTTGACCACATTCTTATGCTGCATAACTACATTTGTATGGGGCCTTAAAAAATCTGTATAACATTTTACTTCCGTATGTCTTATTAACACAGTGGGAAGCTGAAAAAAATAACTAAATGTGACTCATATTGGTTGAAGCCAGGCTGTTTGCCTTTTGTAAGGAGCAAGAATCCTATGGTTAGAAAAACACACACACAAACAAACACAATCTGTTGTAATTTTTTTGGAGTTCTGAAACCAAAGCATAACATCAAAGCAAAGCAAAGTAATGGGAAAATCTTGCCCACTATTTACATAAACACATGCATACATGGTAGAGATATTTAGTAGCTGCTCATGGAAGAAAACCCAATACCTAATGCAGAGTATGATAAATAGCAGGAGTGGGCAAAGAGGAGCCCCAGGACTGCATGTGTCCAAAGAACATTTTTGTATGTCTCAGGGCCCCTCGGGGCCAAAACTGTAATTTTTTCTATCAAAATCTTTTTTGCCCCCCCACATGCCACAGGAAAGGCTATGTTTGTAAAACAAAAACAAAACAAATAACCTCAAAGTAAACCATAAGTGACCTCTATTTTGAAAAAGGCCTCTCCTGGAAGGATTAAAAGATATGATTAAAATGCCCTCTACAGCCCCTAGAAGGCATTACACAGTATATGGAAAGCAAAGCAAAAACTACTCATAGCATCTTTTAAAACTGAGGTAGGAATCGTGTGATCCACCAGATGGTATTGAACTGTAATTTACAACAGCCCCAGTTAGCATAACCAATGCTGGGGGAATGTGGGAAGCAGCTGTTCCAACAACATCCACAGAACCACAAATTCCCACCCTGGAAAAAAATGTTTTCATACAAATCAAAACTACTGTTTAAAAGAGGAACAAGATTAGCCTTTGAGATAAATATTTTTATTAGACCAATTAAAATGTAACATACATCAAACTAACATTCAAAGCCCATGCCCACAATCATAAATGCCCTCTGAAACCTATTTTCCCAGGCATCATCTGCATCCAGCCAAAGACGTCTGTTCTGCAGGAGATCAAGGCATAGTCCATGGTTGCATGACATTTCCATCTCCCTCCTGCCAGCAAGCAGAGAAGCAATAAGGAATCGAGATAGGGGGTCCTATTTCTGAGTGTTTTAGCCTTGTTTGATGTCGGGGGGGGGGGGGGGGGAGGGGGAGGGCATTCTCTTTGTACCTCAATCACCAACAGAACATATCTCCTTTGCCTGATGTGGCTGATGCCTGAGGTGATTACAGACAGCATTCAAATGATACCTCAGGGAAAAGAGAATTAATGCAGAGAAACTTGGGTTTTGCCAGTCTACTTTGCATTAATTAATCACCTGGAAAGATCTGGACCTTAAGCTAAGATCGGGATGTTTCCAGGTGTTGGCCCTGTGAGGATTGATTCTCAGGGCCATGTTCTGCTATCTTGGGGATCAATCCCCACAGCCATCTTGGTTCTTCAGGCTCTGGGGCTCAAAAGAGCAGGAGGGTGCTCCCTCCTCCCGCCCAAACTTATCTTTGGTTGACCTAGAATAGCATCTAGCCACCCGCAAGGGAGAAGCCTGGGATTGTGGGAGGGGGTGGGGAGGTGTTAGGTAAGTGTAGAAGGGCCCAAAGAAAGGAGATTGGGGGGGCAATAATGACTCCATAAGAACAGTGAATATGTAACAGTTATGGAGGTGTAATGAGATTCTGGATTTGTAACTGCAATGCCAACTTTGGTTTTTAATTGGTTTTAAATGTATTGGTAATGAATGGCATTTTTTAGTTTTTATATGAGGTACATATGTAGATGTTTCCTTTACCTGTTGTAAAATGCCTTGAGTCTTGTACTGAGAATAGATGGGATATAAAAAACAACAATTTAAGAACCAGTGTGGTGCAATGTGTTGGATTATTATTCTGATGACCAGGGTTCTTTTCTGTGCTCAAAAGTGGAAATACATTGAATAAGGGTCGCACACTCTCAATCCCAGAAAACCCAGTGATAGGGCCAGCATAAATATAATTGTAGCAATAGCAATAAAACAGGCGCCATATGAGGTGCCACCTCTACTGTCATATAATGCAGTTTGAACTGCCTTGAACTAGATTATATGAGTCTACACTGCCCTATAATCCAATTCAATGCAGCTAATATGCATTCTGAAACTGCATTATATGGCATTGTAAATGGGGCCCTGAAAGAGGCATTTTCCATTTTCTCTCACCAATCTCAAACTACCTCATCAGACATGCTCTACTACATGTTTATTTTTGCAATGGAATCCGATGGTTCTCATCCCATAGTGTAGAGCTATTTCCAGTAAAGATGAACTGGTGCATTCTGCTGCAGCGGCAACACGGGAGGCTTTCCATAAGGTATTCGATTGATGACGGGAAGCCGGGTGGCCAACACTCTCCCCATGAAATGGGACAAAAAGTAAGTTAAGCAATGCAGGGCATGGGATGATCGGATCCCAACACCCCCCAATGGGCACAGATGGAGTTGCCATGATGTGTGGCATATGAAGCCCATATGATGATGTTGCAAGGCCACATCTAAACTGCCATTCAATGCTGTTTGAACTGCATTATATATCATATGTTCAGAGTAGACCCATATAATGTAGATTGAACTGAACTGGATTATATGTGTCTACACTGCCCCCGGTGGCGCAGTGGGTTAAAGCACTGAGCTGCTGAGCTTGTTGATCGAAAGGTCGCAGGTTCGATTCCGGGGAGCGGCGTGAGCTTCTGCTGTCAGCCCTAGCTTCTGCCAACCTAGCAGTTCGAAAACATGCAAATGTGAGTAGATCAATAGGTACCGCTCCGGCGGGAAGGTAACGGCACTCCATGCAGTCATGCCGGCCACATGACCTTGGAGGTGTCTACGGACAACGCTGGCTCTTCAGCTTAGAAATGGAGATGAGCACCACACCCCAGAGTCAGACATGACTGGACTTAATGTCAGGGGACTACCTTTACCTTTACCTTTACACTGCTATATAATGCAGTTCAATCTGCATTACAGTGGTAGTGTAGATGGGGCTTAAAATAATGCCTCCTTATTTAAAAAAACACATATGCTATCTAAACACAACTTACACACTTGCTTCACAACTGTGGGTACTACTGACATGTCCAAGTGCATCAATTAACTCATTAAAGGTCTGTGCTGATCATTTCAAAATGAAACCTCCTCAAAGCATTTTATTAAAAAGATACCATAAACTAATAATGATACCAGTATAATTAATGGAAGTAGGAAATCACACGATGCATTTTCTAAGATTATAATTTTGTCTGTGATCACTGATTTTTTTTTGATGTTACAGCCCTCAGAGGTGGAACATACATATATGAATGTCCTCTCTGTTCTCTAATTATCTGGTAGTAACTTTAATTGCTTCTCACCTCACTTTGCACTATAAAAATAATCACTTATCTTGCCTCCTTTCAGCATTTTGCCAAGATAATATGCCAGTTGTGCCCTTAGTCAACTTGTCAGACAGAAAAGAAGTGAAAGCTAATGCTACTATTTAGAGAAATACCCGTTTGTGCTGCCTAACACATCTGTCATCTTCTCTTAAGGTTCACAGCAAGAAATAATTCAATTTTTCTGCTTGACTTAGCACATTACAATGTGCGAAGGTTATCTCCCAGAAGAGCTTGGGAGGCAAGTAATAGCAAGTGCCAGTATCTGGAGATTTCAGACAAGAGTAAGATGCTTTTGTGTACAGGATAAGACTCCCTTGAGACAAAAAAAAATCACTGGCTCTAAGTGTTTGGCTCTCACCGTGAAAGTATGTCTTACTCGTAGAGAGTGCAGCCAAGAGCAGGCATAGTTCAAACTTTTCTTCTTTTCTGAATCATTCCAACTATGACTCTGTGTTTGACTGGTAATTATGACAATAGTAATCCATCAATAATTAAAGAGCCAATAAAATATCTATTTGATTCAGTATGAGCCTTCATGAAGATTGGGTTTCTAGTGTTATTTTTAAGATTTCTGAGTTGGGGGTGCTTTGATTGCAATTTTCCTGCTTCTTGGCAGGGGGTTGGACTGGATCAATCTGACCCCTTAACTTTTAAGATAGTTTAGACTAAAGCAAAAGTTAAACTATCTTAAAAGTTAAGGGCTCAGATTGAGTCATGCATATTTGCTTAAATTTGATACAATTGACTTCAGCTTGGGGGTTTGGATCTGTGTAGTAGTAAATCATGAGAGTGTTCCCCAGCATTAATGGACCCTTGTATAAGATCCTGTATGCATAACACCCAGATTTCCCATATTAAATCTCTACTCTGCTACTTTTTTTTTTTTTTTGCAAAGAAGGAATCCTAACAGGTGCAAGTTGAAGTAATATGTCTTTTCACTCTAGGATCTCATGACACAGACCCTTCATGACACAGACCCTATCTATACTGACCACTTAATGCAGTTTCAAGCTGGTATCGAAGAAAGTGGTTTGGTTGTGCATAGAAAATCCTGGAATCAGTTTGAAAACTGGGCAGTGATTATATATATCATAGACCACTAATATGCATTAAGGGTTTTCTTTTATTTCAGTGGTTCTTAACCTGTGGGCCGCAGACTACCAGTGGGCCACGAGGATGAAAATCTGGTCCGCAAGCCTCCTTCCTCTTTATTTATTTATTTATTAAATTTATTTCTGCTCCTTTTGCGCTGCCTGCTACTCCTTCCCAGTTGCTGACCAGCCCTACCCCCTTGGATAGACCACATCAGCTCTAGATTATTAAATATGGTTTCTATGGGTGATCCGATGGTGACTACTGGATGGCATATGTTCTGTATCAGAAACTAGAGCTTATGTGGTCTATTCAATGCAATTTTCTGAATCAGCACCCCAAATAACCAAACCAAATCTAAAGTTGACCAAAAACTGATTCCTTTGGTACTAATGTTGGAGAACGGTCCCTGGTCAAAAAAAAAAAAAGGTTGGGAACCACTGTTTTATATGGTTTTATGGGAGTTTGTTGTCCAGCAACTGCAGTTTGAGGCTACTTTCAAACTGCATTAAAGGGATAAGGATAGAGTTCAAGTCTTTTCCCCGCTGCTTCACTACATTCTACATCTGGGTTAATAACTGAGCCAAGGTATTTGTAATATAGCATCATAGTAGTTCTGAACAAAGTCCAAAATACTTCCTTCAGGTTTTTTTTTTACCTCAGCAAAAATAATTTAACATATCCTTAGATTATAAGTTTGCTTGTTAGTATGAATTCCCTTGGGATCTAACTTCATAGCATTATAGCTGCAAAATTAATCACTGTTTTATTAATGAAGCATATTTTGTTGCATAAAAACATAATTGGAAGAGATCTGATTTCACAGCTGACAAAACATCTGATTAGAAAATGCTTAAGCGGCAATCCTCAGGTACAGCTTAACTGGAATAGTTTAAAGTTTCTAAAAATACACTCAATTATCTTCTTTAGGAAATATGCTTTAATATGCAATTTCTTGGGGGATATATGTAATTATTTGCTTGAACTAGTGCAAAACCATATGTGGCAATCATCTCCAGAAATCTTGTCCTACTTACTTCAGAAGGCCTTTGATGAGTTAGTAGCTCATGAACACATGATTGAATTAGGTCAGTAATAAAACATTGATTCTCTGATTACTGTGGTCCAGGTGGTCAAACCAGTTGAACAGCTATTTGCTTTTACACTTCTAGTTAGGGTAGATGAACAGATCTCTGGAAGACATCGTTTTTCACATTCAAATAGATCCTGGCAACCTTTGACTATCCAGAGTACTCAATATGACTTTTTACAAAGTATGGTCCCAGTAAAGAAAGAACTAGATAAAATTCTCAAAGTGTAAAGCTGTGCCATTTAATATCAAAGTCAGGATTTGCATGCCACAATATTTCTGAATTCTATGAATGGCTGCATCATTGGTCTGCATATGGTTTGGCAGCATAGACAGATGATACTCCGATCTCCTCTGCTCTCAACAAGTAATAGCTGTTGAAAGCACTTTTCACAGTGATACAGTGTGTCCTTGGAGGACTTTGGCTTTTATGAAAAGTGAAATAGAATACCAACCTCTGCAAAATAAAAGTATGCAAATAAAGTGGAATTACACTTACTTGTGTAATTAACAAGTTAAGCCTGTTTGGATCCAGTATCTAAAATATGCCTATTTGCCTGTTTTCAACTACAGACAGAATATAATCTCTGGGTTTGGGAATGAGAGCATTGGGAAAGTGTTATCTGGTGGCCTTCCTCATGTCACTATCTACTTGGTTGCATATTTAGCTACTGGCTACAAGAGGTAGTAGCCACTAGCCAGCTTGTTGTGGTTAATTGTTGCCTATTTTTATTTATGTTGACCACATGAATGAGAGTCATTTAAGTCCCTGGCTATTAAAGCCCATCTAAAGCATTACAGCCCAAAAGCTGTGGTTTACTTGAATGGGTCTACCACCTGTAATAGAGTTTCCCTCTTTTCCTACTGCTTTCCAACTTACCAAGCATCATCACTTTCCCCAAAGTATTGTGTGATTCATGATATTCCCCAAATACAATAGCTTGATCATTTTGGCTTTTAGGGTGGTTTCATCTTTGGTTTGCTGCTAGGCCTATTTATTTGTCATTATTAAAAGTCCAAGGTATCTGTAGAAGTTTTCTCCAACACCATGTTTCAAATGTGTAAATTCTTTTCCTCTCAGCATCCATCACTATTCAGATTTTGCAGCTCTTCGTAGAATTGAAATAAATGTCATGGATTATGTTGGTGGATCTTGGCGAAGGATGACTCAGCCTGCATCTGGCTATTGGAATATAGTCAAGTGCTTCTCCAACCCTCCCTTATTTGGGGGGGGGGGGGGGGGTCATAGGCCCCATCTATACTGCCATATAAAAATCTAGATTGTCTGCTTTGAACTGGATTATATGGCAGTGTAGACTCATATAATAGGATTATCTGATCTGATATTCTGGATTATATGGTAGTGTAGATCCATAGTGACACATAGAGTCCTGGGGTGGTGATTGTGGTTCATTCGTTCAGTCGTCTCCGACTCTTCGTGACCTCACGGACCAGCCCACGCCAGAGCTCCCTGTCGGCCGTCACCACCCCCAGCTCCTTCAAGGTCAGTCCAGTCACTTCAAGGATGCCATCCATCCATCTTGCCCTTGGTCGGCCCCTCTTCCTTTTACCTTCCACTTTCCCCAGCATAATTGTCTTCTCCAGGCTTTGCTGTCTCCTCATGATGTGGCCAAAGTACTTCAACTTTGTCTCTAGTATACTTCCCTCCAATGAGCAGTCGGGCTTTATTTCCTGGAGGATGGACTGGTTGGATCTTCTCGCAGTCCAAGGCACTCTCAGAACTTTCCTCCAACACCACAGCTCAAAAGCATCGATCTTCCTTCGCTCAGCCTTCCCTAAGGTCCAGGTCTCACATCCGTAGGTTACTACAGGGAATACCATGGCTTTGACTAGGCGGATCTTTGTTGCCAGTGTGATGTCTCTACTCTTTACTATTTTATCGAGATTGGACATTGCTCTCCTCCCAAGAAGTAATCGCCTTCTGATTTCCTGGCCACACTCTGCATCTGCAGTAATCTTTGCACCTAGAAATACAAAGTCTGTCACGGCCTCCACATTTTCTCCCTCTATTTTCCAGTTGTCAATCATTCTTGTTGCCATGATCTTGGTTTTTTTTTTTTTATGTTTAGCTGCAACCCAGCTTTTGCGCTTTCTTCTTTCACCTTGATTAGAAGGCTCCTCAGCTCCTCCTCGCTTTCAGCCATCAGAGTGGTGTCATCTGCATATCTGAGGTTGTTGGTGGTGGGGTGGTGATAGGCAAGCGGAATTAAGAGTTCCAAATATAGAACTCTTACACTACATACAATCATTTGGGATCCTGGCCTTCATATGGTAATTTCATAATGATATCTTACAGGTGAGATTATTGAGTGAAATAAAGAAGTTACATTATCAACCAAACTGCAGAGGACTCGGTAGGTGCAACAGACTGAGGAGAAGCATGAGCAAAGAAGCTGCATGGAAAACACAATTCCACCCAACAGAAGATTGAAAAGCAACAGGAAAAGGCTCAAGAAGCAAGTCAGAAGTTATGACTTGAGAATACCCAAATAAGGATTTCAAAATTGCGGCAGAGCTTCAGAAAGTTTTGTTTCTAGAGTTTGATGCAGATGGAAAAGAAAGTCTTCTGTACTAATTCCAATCTAGAAGGGTCAAATTACCAACTTCCAGACAATTACCAACTTCCAGACAGGGTTTAAAAATCCCAGGACACATCAATCTCGGGATTGGGTCCCCACCCACCCACCCACCCTCACAGGCTTCCTCTGTATCAGAACAAGATGGAGGGCAAACAGGAAACATTTAGCGGAAGTCGTTTTTTAAAAGAAATATATATTTTTATGTGCTGGACTGTATATGAGCACATGTAAATATCTTAATATAAAGATATGCAAATTCGCATGGGTGCATATGAGGTTCATCTCTTGAGGGTTTTTTTTAAACTTCTGCTAGATTTCTGTCTTCCCCCAATTCTTTATTCAACCTCTGTTTAATATTATAAAGTGTAAAATAAAGAGTTTCAGAGAGTTCTAATTGCTCTCCATTCATGCTTCCTTTAAATCACCTGTGTGTCCATTTCACAGCCCAATCTTCTGATCAGCTGATTCAGGCTTTTAAAAAGTGGACATGTGCTGGAGCAATCTGCACAGGGGAAGGGAAGGAAGTCACGTGTTTTTTGTTAGTGAAGGGATATACAGTGATGCGAATATGCACATTTTCTGGCCGGAATCAGGATATAAGTGGACCTTTTTAACACATATTTTGCATCTGTTGCAGCAAATCCACATGGATTTACCGCTAGCATCATGTAGCACCCCCTTTTAACCCAATAACGTCCACCTTTTAGGTGCTGTTCAGATGGGCCCCTAGATGGGTGGAGTCAGCCTGAGACTTCACAGGTACGGTAGCCACCTGGTGTTCAGTGGTTCACTACAGTGGGCAGCCAGAAAAGCAATACAGAAATCCATAATCTGAAATTATCCACATGGAAGGCTGAGACAGTGGCATTTTTGCTTTCTGATAGTTTGCTTCATTTTTAATGTCGTAGTGCTTTGATTTTATATTGTTGTGTCGCTTATATACATTGGTTTTGTATTTTAGGTTATTTTATTTTCTGATTTTCTGATTTTCTGTTGTATTTTTGTGTTATATTGTCATATTGTATTGATGGACGTTGCCTCATGTAAGCCGCCCCAAGTCCCTTTGGGGAGATGGTGGCGGAGTATAAATAAATTATTATTATTATTATTATTATTATTATTATGCAGTTATTTAATTATAGTTTAGTCCATTAAATACTAGAACACACATTAAAAGCATTACACGGAATTAGTTTAAAGCACATAACTAAAATGGACAAAGTTATCAAAAATAACATTTATGATATAGCTTTCCCTTCTAATGCAACAGCACATTTGTCATTTTAAGTCCCCCATTAAAAACCTAAGTAATCTTTGCAAGGCAAAGTACTTTGTACTTTCCTTTTAATTTCCTATCAGTTACATCAAATGTGGCAACCTGTGTATTAATGAAAAAGTATCTACTAATGTAGATACTTTAGGTGCAATCTTTTTTAATGTAGCTATGCAATTGCATTTATCAACAAAATGAGCATGGTTTCAGTATAAAGAAAACAGGCATTTTCCTCCCATGATTCACAGTCACATGAATTTCTATAGGAAAGTACCAGTTACTCAGAAACTCCTGGCTGATGATACTTTTTGACATCTGCTCTTTAGCAATACAATGGACATTTCTGCAACAAAACTGTCATCTAAAGGCTGGGGGGTGGGATACCAGGAAGAGGAATAAATACATCAATAGGAAATAAATAAAATGGGAAGGCATGTTTCTTGCTAACTAGAAACTATACACTTTTTTTTAAAAAAAAAGTTTGCATCTAGTGAAAAATATGGCAAAAAAATTTTTGGTTACAGTATTATGGTGTTAGGGAGACCCCTTGTGGTCAAGATATAGATATTTTCTGACTCCAACGAATCACAGCTTGGAATGTGGAGAAACTAATAGAACATACAAGTCAAGGAAATCTAAAGCAGAGAGGTTGGATATCCCTATGGATTAAATTATAGGTGTGACTGGACAATTTATGGACAATCATAGAGGCATGCCCCAGGACACAGAGCGGTGTTCTATCAGGTTTTATTCATGGTTTTCCTATTTCAAGGGAGTCCTGCCCCTCCACCCCTTTCAAAAGCGGAGTGCTTAATGTATATCTAACACCCATAACATTTTTTTTTAGTAGGGCCAACAGAAATGGGGAAAATACTGCCCAGTAGGAGAAGCCAACAGATGCATTAAAGTCATGTCAGGAGAATTCAGTCCCAATTTTAATGCATTGAATGAGGTGTGCGTCTACATGGTAGAATTAATACAGTTTGGCACCTCTTTAACTGTGAAAGCTCAATGCTATGGAATGATGGGATTTGTAGTTTGGCGAGGCACCAGCTCTATTTGGCAAAGAAGGCTAAGGACCTTATAAAACTACAACTCTTATTCCAAACCAATGAGCCATGGAAATTAAAGTGGTATCAAACTGTTTTAATTCTATAGTGTAGATGTACCCTGTTAATTTGGAGATTGGTATTTTAATCCTTGCTTAGCTATGGAAACCCACTGGATAAATGTGAGTAAGTCACATTTTCTCAGATGAAGGCAAACATTTGTCAATCAAGTTAATTCGTTACCATTATTGCACTGCTACAATTAATGCTCAGATGCTTGATCCCACAGCAATGTCTTAAGCTTTTTTCTGAAGGTCAGGAGAGAGGGGGTTTGGGGAGGGTGTTCCACAGATGAGGGGCCACTACTGAGAAGGCCTGTCCGTCTTGTCCACTAGTCATGCCTGCGAGGTGGATGGAACTGAGAGCAGGGCTTCCCCCAATGATCTTAACCTCCGAGGCGGATCATAAAGGGAGAGACATTCAGATAGGTAATTATTATTAAATAAATAAATAAATTATAAAACTGCTTATCATAATTCACAAAATCTGTTGATCCAAAAGTGCTGTTTGTTATTTCTGAATACATCATTTAATCATATTTCCAAGGCAATACTCTCAAGTCAGGCCAAATCCATAAACCTGTGATATCTTTTCTCATTCCTTTCTCTTATTTTGCCCATTCACCCATTGTACTATTCATTTGTAATCGGAAATCATGAGATTTGCCTCTGCCTGGTGAGTTTATGTTGTGTAAGCAGTACAGACACTGCAGTTATGCTATACTGGAAACAATGAACCAGGAAGACAAAACTCAGTAAAAACCCAGCTAGATCTAGTGACTCTTGGTTAAAGTCTTCTGAAGTCAAAGACAAGAAGCACTACTTTCTGAGCACAGGGAGGCATCCGCTTCTTTCATCCACTATGCCTGGCTGTTCAGAATTTTACTTCAATGTGGACCACGGTTATCTAGAGGGATTGGTTCGTGGCTTCAAAGCTGGAATCTTGCAAAACTCAGACTATGCCAACTTGGTACAATGTGAAACACTGGAAGGTGAGTTGAGATAAACTGAAGTTCAATTTTGTGACATTAAATATACCATTAGTGCCTGGATAGCTATGTCTCAGGAATTTGCAAGGTGCATGTTGAATGTTATGTTTGATGAACTAACTTTGAATGGAATAGGATTTTAATAATATTACTAAAATAGATGGAGAATCAAACAGGATCACCTCCAGAAGAAATAACTGAAATGAGAAAATGGTGACCGACACTGTAGAAATAACGCACTGTAGAAATCATGCAAAGTTTGGAAAGTTTACTTGCTTATGCAACAGCTCTCCGAATACTTTTGGCCAACATATCAGTTTCTGACTGGGAGATCCCTTTTTGAGCTATAGTCCAAAAAATGAACTTTCAGAACCCTAACCCTTGTCCTAATCCCAAGATTTAGGTCTCTCCTATTGGTAGCTCAATGCTCTATCATATTGGGATTATATGTATTCTGTTCATATTAATATCCTGGGCCATTTTCATATCAAGCCACTGCATCAGGTCAACAGGACTAGTGTCTTACACTCAATAATTTGTCTTGTTATTACAGGCTATGTCGACATTTGTTTTGCTGTTGCTACTATTGCTTAGCAAGTAAAACAGCAAACATTAGTAGCAATAGATGATCCTCAGTATCCCATTTTGTATAAAACAGTCTTGCTCTATAAAGAAGAAGGGTAGGACTTTGAGAAGCTTTTAGGGCAGGAAAGGCATAGTCATATTTCTAATTATATGCAGAGGAAGTACAAAGCAATTCCTTCCACATCAGACTGACTTGTAAAGTTCTAAAGATAGCCCAATGTCTACATTATTTGGTTACCCAAGTCACAGTGGTTATGAAGCTGGATGTTGTGCTTTACTTGATACTTAATTAGGAATTGCATGCATTAGACAAATTATATCTTTCTTTTAGCATCACTATCCCACTGCAGAAATGGCAAGTAGGAGAATGCATTTTTATGCATACAGCAACTATATCATTCATGCAAAGGGATCATGTACCACCTTTGCTGAAAGAACCGTTGGTAATATAAACTTTCCTAGAGTATTAGGGATACAAGATCCTTTTGCATACTGATATCTCAGGCTAACACAACTACATCTTTTAGTTTTGTCCTCTAGTCTAAATCATCCAGGGCTGCCTGAGGCAAAGGACAAAATGGTCAGCACTCACTCATTCACACATCAGCATGTGTTGCAGGAGGCAACTGCCTCACTCTGCCTAAAAACAGGGGCAGCCACAGTGCCCAGAAAGCGTAGAATATTGTATCAGGAGATTTCAGTTGGATCTGCTTTATGATTCTGGCTAACCTTTCATATTCATGCAGAGCAAGTATTGTTCCTAGCTGCTCATGCAGTCATGTGAATGGAGCGTACACACCTTATGGAAACTTCATGGAATAGGCTAGTCTGGAAAATAGGATCTGGCATAAGTCATTCTAGCACAAAGTCATTCATTGTTGAAGTATTTTCCATTTCCATTGGGATCTCTCCAAGTATCGAAGTTTGCCCACTCTAGTCTAGTCTGCCCCAAACTTGCTGCCTTTATTTATTTATATATTTATTTATTTACTTACTTTATTTATACCCCACTTTTCTCCCTGAGGGAACTCAAGGCAGCTAGCAACCACACACTTGGATCAATTTTAAACCAGATAAATACAAAACTAAAAAAGAAAACATTTTAATAGTACTGTGTGTCAGTACTATTGTATCAGGAGCGAACCAAGGGTACAATTGTAATGTATTTGAAAAACAAACCAACCAACCCCCCCCCCCCCACACACACACACACACAATTTGAAAACTTGGCATTATATTAAATGTTCTTTGACCAGAAGCTGGCCACTTGGAGTGCCTCTGGTGTTGCTATAAGAAAGTCCTCCGTTATGCATGTAGCAGGGCTCAGACTGCGTTGTAATAGGTGATCTGTGGTTTGCTTTTCTCCACACTCGCATGTTGTGGACTCCACTTTGTGGCCCCATTTCTTACGGTTGGCTCTGTGTCTCATTAAGAGCCACATCCACTGTTTTAGCATGCATACCCAGAAGCAGACTAGCAAAGCACAGGGCCAGATGTCTTCACTGCATCTGGTTGTTATCCCCAAGTTGTGCCAGTCAGCTTTCATATGATATTGTTTCTAGTGCCCACTTTTTGCTTGATATTCAGTCAGTGCTTCTTGTGGATCAGAGAATGGTCCAGGGTAACTCCTAGGTATTTGGATGGGTTGCAATGCTCCAGTGGGATTCCTTCACAGGTAATCCTCAGAGCTTGAGATGCTTGTCTGTTCTTAAGATGAAAAGCACAGTTAAGTTAAAATATAGTTAAAACATCATAAATACAATTAAAGTGCATTGTAAACACACACACACACCCAAATCCCACCCACAACCTCCCCAGCAGCGTGCCTCTTATCCTTCTCCATATGCCTTCTGGCAGACAAAGGCCTTGACCTGCTTGTGGAAGGCCAGCAGGGATGGAGCCCTCCTGGTCTCTCTTGGAAGGGAGTCCCACCGTTTGGGAGCAGTCACCAAAAAGGCCCTCTCCTGTGTTCCCATCAGATGTGCTGTATTGAAGTAAAATTCCCATCAGCCTCAAGCACTGTAGCCAATTGTTTGGGGTGATATAAGTAAAAGTCCAAAATATCTGTGGGGACAAAAGAGTGGGCTCTAGGATCCCCCACATATTCTGCATTCTAACACAAATATAGACTGTATGTCTAAAAGTCATCATAAGATTATCTGTCTAGGTCATAGGTTTGAAATCACAAGGACTACCTAACAAATGGATCGCTTCCTGGTCATCTTGTAACCAGTGACATCCACATTTTTATATGAGAGTGGGCCCCCTTCCACACAGCTGAATAAAATGCCACATTTTCTGCTTTTAACTGGAATATATGGCAGTGTGGACTTAGATAGGGCCTTCCACACAGCCCAATATCCCACAATATCAAGACAGAAAATCTCACATTATCTGAATGTGGACTCGATAACCCAGTTCAAAGCAGATATTGTGAGATTTTCTGCCTTGATATTCTAGGATATAGGGTTGTGTGGAAGGGCCCTCAGATAACCCATTCAAAGCAGATATTGTGGAATTTTCTGCCTTGATATTCTGGGTTATACAGTTGTGTGGAAGAGCCCTAAGTCACAATGCAGCAGAATGCTGAATGCCTTTGGTTATGTGACAGTGTCCCTTTGCTGTTTGTAAAGATACTATCTGTGCAATGTTTTACCAACAGGGCTTTGTTTTTAATTATGCAATACTCTGTTTAATGTCCAAACTTTTATTGGTTTCGACTGGCAGGCTTCGGTTTAAAGCAGAAATATCAGAGACTATACAGGTAGGTAAGCACTGAACTGTAATAGTGCAATCAAAGACCGCATAAGGAAGCTTCATAAGGATTCCAGTGACAACAGATTCAAGTGACTTTCAAAGAGAGCTTTGTATATAGAGAACTTTGATATCAATTATTCTGATCCCAATTGTTACCTAATTGTTAACTCTATCAATCATTCTTAGTTTTATAAACTGTTTTCTAAGGAAGTTTTAAGCTATTTTTAAAAACGTCCTGGATCATTCGGTTCCATAACAATTATTTGTAGTGAAATTTGGGAATTACAGCAATATATGGTTTAACTAACCAAACAATTGTTTTGTACTAAAGTCTGAACTTGGCAATAGAGTGTGAAAAGAAAAAAGTATGAGTTAGTATTGTAGCCCCCATTGTTCACAGAAAATAAGATTTGTTCTTGTTGTTTCTTTTTCTTTTTAACAACAATCTTTCAATTCTGTTTTTAGACCTGAAGTTACACTTGCAAACTACAGACTATGGGAATTTCTTGGCCAATGAAACTGGTCCATTGACTGTTTCTGTCATTGATGACAAACTAAAATCCAAATTACTGGCAGAATTTCAGTATTTTCGAAACCATGCCTTTGAACCACTTTCTACATTCCTAAACTTCATAACGTAAGTAAAGTTACCTGCTTCAATATTGGAGATTTTATGTATAAATTAAACAACATCCTAAGAATGCACTCAACACTAGCACTTCCCCATAGTGCCTCTAACTGATTTTATATTCATTATGTTATTTCTATGCTTACATTTTTGTATTAAATTCTTTTTATTTTATTGTTTGTCACTAGATGAAAATTTAAGATTACAGCAACTACTTAAAGTATCTCCAAAAATACAACACAAAAAGACAAAGAAAGGGAATACAGTTTTGCATATTTGAATTATTTAGGTATATTGACATAGTATATTGACTAATATAGAAAAATGTTATGCAGGCCTATGACTTTCTTTTATCCTCCTTATGGTGATTTAATAGCCACATTTACATAGATTCCCAGATGTCATGGACTGGTATTGAGGAGAAATCTCAGCTTGAGCATGCTAACTTAAAAATATGTGTATGCACATTTTCATCATTATTAAGGCATGGTATTATTTATTTGAATCATAAATTCCATGTAACTCAGGTTGGTGATTATTGCAGCCTGCTTAATGACATTACCAGGGATTGTCCCTTATAATATCACTTTTGTAAAACAGAATAATGGACTTTAGAGTTAGAAAATAATGCCAATGGCCATCTATTGCAACCGCCTATCAATGTAGGAATCCATCACTAAAGTGGCCCTAAGAAGTAGGCAACCAAACCCAAGTTAAACATTTCTCAAGGTTTTTAAAACTTCAATTAATATGTTATCTCTAGGAATCTCTAGGTCCCCTAGCACAACCTATCATCTAGAGAACCTAGAGCAGTGGTTCTCAACCTATGGGTCCCCAGATGTTTTGGCCTTCCACTCTGAGAAATCCTAACAGCTGGTAAACTGGCTGGGATTTCTGGGAGTTGTAGGCCAAAACATCTGGGGACCCATGGGTTGAGAACCACTGACCTAGAGAGAACATATTCATCAATTCCACAAATAGCCAGATCTAAAATAAAAGAAGATTTTAAAACAGAAGTTGGATGCTCCCCTTTAAAGAATTCATTTTTGGACATGACCTGTGCAAACACTAGGGGCTATTCCTGTGGTCTCAGGTTTTCATCCCGTAGGCCTAGGGTACATCTAACCTGGCTATGCCTTACCTTCAAACATTTTACAGAGGAAAATAAAGACACCAAAGTGAATTTGTGAGGTTTGTGGCTGAGCAGCATGAGATTGAGATGACAAAGTTGTGGCCAAGTGTAAATGGACATCTGTGAAAAGTTGGAGGGTATGATGAAAAATATGCATATCACTCTATATCATGGAAGTTAAGGAGACATATACATCAATATTTCAAACAAGCAAAGATAATTTAAACAGACTAAAAGCATAACAAACAATTTAATATTAATATATTGATGAGTTTTTTACATGTTGCTTTCCTTTGCCTTTTTCTACTGTGGCACCCTGTAAACAAATCATGATGAGAAAGAACTAGAAGCTATTTTGCAAAGTCCTGCTTATTTTATTCAGTTTTCACATTTGCCAAAATTTGGTGGCTGCTGGGATTTTATTTCATGTGGATTTTCTTTTCCCCTAGGAAGAAAGAAATTGTTTATCGAATTTTTCTTTTCTCCCATTAGGTACAGCTACATGATTGACAATGTAATTCTGCTCATTACTGGCACACTGCGCCAACGACCTATAGATGAACTGGTTCTGAAGTGCCATCCCTTGGGCAACTTTGAACAAATGGAAGCTGTTAGTATTGCTCCAAATCCTGCCGAATTGTTTAATGCAATCTTGGTGGACACACCATTAGGTATGTCTCGTAACGATGTATGAATATAAACAGAATGAGAAAGGATAGGTCAACGGAGCCCCTAGAACCCCAAATATTTGAAATAAAAAAGCCCTCTCCTAAAGTCCCTAAAAATGCCTTGCAGAACTTTTTAAAAAAAAGCAATATTGCCCACATATTTCCTAAGGAACATAAGCATATTATTCAGTCATTTTCTTAAAGTTTTAAAAATTTCAGGTGGCACGGCACAAAATTGTGGGCTTTCCAAGGTCTTTTTTGGTATTTCTCCTCCCACCCCCTTGCACATACACACACCTTTCAGCCTTCTGCTCCTCCCCCTCCTTCTTCCTCTTCCTTTTTCCCTACTCTGAGCATGTTCTCTTGCTTATTTTGTTGTGTTGTGTTTGTTTGTTTTCTGCCTTTTCCTCAAAACTGGAATTCAAAGTGGCTTACAATTTAAAGACCAATATAGCTAAAATACAAAAGTGATGATCAAAATGAAATCAAACTATTGAAAAAAAATTCTCATTTTTACTTCTCTTGTTTTCCTTCTCCTCACATTGAGCATTGTCTACAGAATATTTTTAACAAAAAGAAAAAGAAGAAAAGAAAAAGTAAGAGCTATTACATATGTCCGCCATAGCTGTGAGTGAAACGTCAGGAGATATTGCTTTTGGAACATGGTCATACAGCCCGGAAAACTCACAGCAACCCAGTGATTCCAGCCATGAAAGCCTTCGACAAAACATTCTACCACATATCGTTGGTGGGCTTCATTTGGTTTCATGTCTGCTTCACAAGTTTATAATTTTACAGTGACCTTACTTACTTACTTACTTAGGCGATCCCTCGTTGGACGAGTAAGATGGTCTTCCATCATGGGTTTCCTTGTGGGTCCGCATGTGGCTGTGGAGCCCTATTCTTGCTCTGCATCTTCTTCCGCAGTGAGGGCATTGGTTTCCAGGTGGAAGGCGGTCCCGGTCGGGGTTGGCTTGACGCGCCTTCCTCCTGGCACGTTTCTCTCTTTCACCCTCCACTCGTGCCTTCTCGAATTCTGCAGCACTGCTGGTCACAGCTGACCTCCAGCTGGAGCGCTCAAGGGCCAGGGCCTCCCAGTTCTCAGTGTCTATGCCAGAGTTTTTAAGGTTGGCTTTGAGCCCATCTTTAAATCTCTTTTCCTGTCCACCAACATTCCGTTTTCCGTTCTTGAGTTCGGAGTAGAGCAACTGCTTTGGGAGACGGTGGTCAGGCATCCGGACAACGTGGCCGGTCCAGCGGAGTTGATGTTGGAGGACCATTGCTTCAATGCTGGTGGTCTTTGCTTCCTCCAGCACGCTGACGTTTGTCCGCTTGTCTTCCCAGGAGATTTGCAGGATTTTCCGGAGGCAGCGCTGATGGAATCGTTCCAGGAGCTGCATGTGACGTCTGTAGACAGTCCACGTCTCACAGGCATATAGCAGGGTTGGGAGGACAATAGCTTTATAGGCAAGCACCTTGGTCTCCCTACGGATGTCCCGGTCCTCAAACACTCTCTGCTTCATTCTGGAAAATGCTGCACTGGCAGAGCTCAGGCGGTGTTGTATTTCGGCGTCGATGTTGACTTTGGTGGAGAGGTGGCTGCCAAGGTAGCGGAAATGGTCGACATTTTCTAATGTTACGCCATTAAGCTGTATCTCTGGCATTGGAGAGGGGGCGGCTGGTGACTGCTGGAACAGCACTTTGGTTTTCTCGATGTTCAGTGACAGGCCAAGCTTTGTGTATGCTTCTGCAAAGGTGTTGAGAGTGGCTTGTAGATCTTTTTCTGTATGCGCACAGACGACATTGTCATCAGCATACTGGAGTTCTATAACAGATGTTGTTGTGACCTTGGTTTTGGCTTTCAGTCTGCTGAGGTTAAATAGCTTGCCGTCTGTCCGATAGATGATTTCCACTCCGGTGGGAAGCTTCCCATCAACAAGGTGTAGTATCATGGCGATGAAGATGGAGAATAAAGTTGGGGCAATAACACATCCCTGTTTGACACCCGATTCCACCTTAAATGGGTCACTTTGGGAGCCATTGCTATCCAAGACTGTTGCCATCATGTCATCGTGGAGGAGCCGCAGGATGTTCACAAATTTGCTTGGGCACCCGATTTTTTGGAGGATGGTCCAGAGAGCGCTGCGATTCACTGTGTCGAATGCCTTTGCAAGGTCGATGAATGCCATGTACAGAGGTTGGTTTTGTTCCCTGCATTTTTCTTGGAGTTGTCGTGCAGTGAAGATCATGTCCACAGTTCCTCTGGAGGGGCGGAAGCCGTTCTGGGATTCTGGGAGGGTGTCTTCTGAGAGGGGCAGAAGGCGGTTTGCAAGGATTCTTGCGAGGATTTTCCCAGCGGAGGTTAGAAGGGAGATACCTCGATAGTTTCCGCAGTCTGTTCTTTCCCCTTTTTTGAAGAGGGTGATGATGGTGGCATCCTTGAAGTCTGCTGGGATTTTCTCGGTCACCCACACTTTTTCTATGAGCTGGTGGAGTTGGTGTGTCAGCGCAGGTCCTCCCTCTTTAAAGATTTCAGCAGGGATCCCATCCGGTCCGCTGGCTTTGTTGTTCTTTTGTTGGCTGATGGCATTGCTGACTTCTTCCAAACTAGGCAGTGCTGCAAGCTCATCCCTGGTTTGTTGTTGCGGGATTTGTGAGAGGACCTCTTCGGCCACACTGGAGCTGCGGTTTAGGAGGCTTTGGTAGTGTTCTTTCCAACGTAGTGCAATTGACTTTTGGTCCTTCAGGAGTTTGGTTCCGTCTGATGAGCGTAGAGGCTGTATGCCATGGTTTCTTGGCCCATAGATGACCTTTGTGGCTTTGAAAAATCCTTGAGCATTATGGGTATCTGCCAGGTGTTGGATTTCTTCAGCCTTCTTTGTCCACCAGATGTTCTTGAGTTCTCTTGTCCTTCTTTGGACCTCAGCTTTTGCACTGGCGTAGATCTTTTTCTTAGCAGCACAGTTGATGTCTCTCTGCCATGTTTGGAAGGCTTTCCTTTTCTTGTCGATTAGCTGTTGGATCTCGATGTCATTTTCGTCAAACCAGTCTTGATGTTTCTTGGCTTGGTATCCAATAGATTCTTCGCAGGCTTGGATGATGGAGGTCTTCAGTTTGTTCCAGTGTTCCTCAACATTTTCGGGGTGTACTGTGGGTAGATGGTCCTTGAGTGCTGTTTGGAGATGGGCTCGCCTGGAGGGCTCTTGAAGGGCTTGGGTGTTCATTTTGCGCCTTGTCTTTCTTCCTTGGAGTCTGCGCTTGGGGGCAATCTTGATAGCCATCGTGGATCGGATTAGCCTGTGGTCGGTCCAGCAGTCGTCAGCACCTGTCATGGCTCTTGTGAGGAGTACGTCACGGCGGTCTCTGGCACGTGTGATTACATAGTCTAAGAGGTGCCAATGCTTTGACCGTGGGTGCTTCCATGATGTCTTGAACTTGTTTTTCTGGCGGAAGAGCGTGTTGGTGATGACAAGGTTGTGCTCCGCACATTTGGTGAGAAGCAGGATGCCATTCGAGTTGCTGTTTCCAACCCCGTCTTTTCCTATGGTGCCTGGCCACAGGTCGAAGTCTCGCCCGACTCTTGCATTGAAGTCCCCCAGGAGAATGATTTTGTCCTCCTTAGGTATCCCCGATAGGACGTTGTCCAGCTGACAGTAGAATTTCTCCTTGATGTCTTCATCAGCGTCTAGTGTTGGTGCATAGGCACTTATGATGGTTGCCCGTTGGTTTTTGGCAAGATCAATTCGGAGGGTTGAGAGTCGTTCGTTGATGCCAGTGGGTGCTTCGGACAGATGTTTCACCAGATCATTCCTGATGGCAAAGCCAACTCCGTGCAGTCTTTGGTCTTCTTCGGGCAGTCCCTTCCAGAAGAAAGTGTAGCCTCCTTTTTCTTCCTTCAGCTGTCCCTCTCCTGCTCTCCGGGTCTCCTGAAGGGCTGCTATGTCGATGTTGAAGCGTCCCAGCTCCCTTGCGATGATGGCAGTTCTGCGTTCGGGGCGTTCACTGTCACTGTTGTCCATCAGAGTCCGTACGTTCCACGTACCAAAGTTCATTTTTCTTTTTTGGCCGCAGGATGGTGACCCCACTGGACGCGGCAGTCCAGTCAGGGATAAGTGAGGCAGACTATGTTTAGGGCACCTTTTCTAGCCCCCTCCCCGTGTGGGGTGAGCAGAGTGGGTCCTCAATAGGGCTGCTCAGTCGCGGATACAGCTGCCGAACTACTCAACTGCCTCGGACCTTGAGGTAGAACGACTGAGTCCGTACCCACCGCCCATGTGCCAGTCTGTGACTAGGGGCTTCCAGATTTCACAGTCCTGCCCCCGTCGCCACTCGCTGATCGCCATGGGACTTTGGTTGCTTGGTTTTTATTTTCTTTGGAAGACGCCTGTGCGTGGGTTTTTTTAATGTGTGGAGGTCAGTGCACAACTGAACAACACACAGTCTTCACAGATGAGGTTCCACTGGTGATGTAGTTTAACACAATGACCATGGCTTCTCAGTCTGTTGCAGCCTTCTTCCGCCTTCGCAGCCGTTGTAACATGTGCCATGTTATCCTCCGCCTGCTCCGCCGTTGAGGTCTTTGGGTCTTCGGACTGTGCTTGGTCTGGGACCCCCCCCGCGGCCACTTCTGGGAGTGCACGACTCCAGTTGTTGTGCCCACAGGTTCATCGGAACACGCAAGCCCCCTCACCACGACAAGGTGACAGTCCATCGAGGGGGTTACAGTGACCAATTAATTAATGAATCCTAGAAAAAAGGAGTATATGCAGTATCTCAAGAGCTATTCATGCAATCCCACTAGGCAGGAATGGTGTAGCTCTTTGTAGCTCTTGGTCTACAATCAATCATATTCAGTATGGCTGAAGGCAAAGAGCTGTAGTGGTTGTAATCCAACATATCTGTGCAGCCAATTGTATCTTGTTCATAAAGTAAGGTTTACGACAGAGGTGAGCAAATTTGAAAGGTATGGGCAGCAATATTCTGCCCTCAGACTATCTTGCATCCCTAAAGGATATCAAAAGAGACAAAAAAAAAACCTAGAAGTGACCAGAAGTCCACTTCAGGCTAGAAAAAACAATGAAAGGGGGGGGATAAATAATACAGAGTACCATCTGATGATGAATTGCCCCTCTTGGAGGATCTAATGAATAGCAATTCATCCTTTTTACAAACAAAAACAAACAAACCAACAAACAGTAAACCTGGAAGGATTGTGGGCTGCATAAACAGCCTTTGAGGACAATATGTAGCCCCCAAGTTGATACTTAGTCTAATAAAATCTGCTGTTATTCTGTAGCATAGATACAGACTAGGTTAGGTCATTCTCTCCTTCACTCAAGACATTTGGACAACCTTTGGCCACTGACAGGTTGTTACATAAATATTTCAATATAATATTATCTGCACTGATATATTTATATTAGTGCTAATTTTAATGGGATATTTAATTCAATAATTTTTTGATTTTAGCCATATTTTGTTTTAATTACATTTTGAGCCTCCTTGCATCCCTTACAGGGAGAAAGGTGGAATAATAGCATGTAAATAAATCTTCT
Organism: Anolis sagrei; assembly: GCF_037176765.1. Lineage (NCBI taxonomy): Eukaryota > Metazoa > Chordata > Lepidosauria > Squamata > Anolidae > Anolis > Anolis sagrei. The sequence continues at coordinate 37,442,360 of NC_090024.1, read as the reverse complement.
GCAATCTCTTATCATTGATTGGATATAACAGAGGTATTCTCCAAGCATACAGCTGAGGAGCTCTGGGCACCTCTCTGTATGAAGAAAAGATGGCATGGATGTTTAGTAGGGAAGACACTGTGTAATTTCAGAGGGGAGGAAACCCTTTAGAAGAACATTGTATGATGTTATCAATCTATACAAACTTGATTCTAGGTGGAAGTAATCTTGCCCCTGGGGCCATTACGGGTTGTATTTTTAACCAATGTCTTCATCTTTAGTCATATATGGGGAAATTGAGCTTGATTTTTTTTTTAAAAAAAAAATGTCTGCTTTCAGCTGATTTCTTTCAAGACTGTGTATCCGAAACTGACCTGGATGAAATGAACATTGAAATCATGCGCAACAAGCTATATAAGGTACATACTGTAATCATAACATTCACCTTGATTGAGAACAGAATGTAGTATAGGATAGTATAGTATGACCCCTATGTTCATGGGATACATATCAACAGCTTCATTTATCCATGATCAACGAAATATGTCCTCTCTAGATATTTTTTCTAGGTTCTTTAGCCAATTCTATGGTATACTTCCGACAAATGTTGATGATGCAGTCATGCTAAAGAACTCAGCAAGAGATGGGTCCTTTCTAGACATTTCCTAGGTCTTCCAATGCAATTGTATGGCATACTTCTGCTAGAAGTAACTTATTCAGTAAGGTTTGCTTTAACCTGTGGTTTCACATATCTATGTGGTGAAGTTCTGAAGCCTATCTCAAGAGGACATGTTGTTTGTACTGTTCAGATGCAAGCCATGTTGATCATTTCAGATTTTGGAGTGTACCATAAGGGATGCTCCACCTGTACCATAACTTGACCAAATCCATAGAACAGCCTGGAATAAACTACAGTGAAACTATGCTTTACAATGGGAAATGCATTCCACCTGTATCTCCATACTTTGGCTCTGACCCATGAAAATTCAAAAGAGATACTGTATTTGTAGCACCACCTAAAGAACTACAACTGGGAGAGTATATTGATCTGTCCATCTTCACTACTGCCATTAATCTGGCCGTAAATGATGGAGACATAAGCAGTTTGCTCTCAACCCAGCTTCTGCAGATTATATTGTGGGCTTTGTGAAGAAGTCAATCCATTAGCTTTGCTTTCCTTCTGCAGTAAGCAAATAGGAAGCCACTGATACTTCCCACATGCATTAAATTAATAAAACCTTACTAAAGTTTGTTGCTGATCCTCCAAAGAAGATTTGAAAATAATGTTTCATTGTTCTCTTCTGTTCTTTAGTCTTACCTTGAGGCATATTATACTTTCTGCAAAAAACAAGGTGGTAGTACAGCAGATGTGATGTGCCCACTTTTGGAGGTAAGACCATTTTAGTCACTGTGTAATAAACCTGGTTGTCAAAAACATCACTTGAAAGTGGCCTGTAGGGTCTGTAATAATCATGTGGTTGGACATTTGTGGTTTTGCAGTTGGCCTCATTTGAGTTTTTGATATATATATATTTGGTAGGTCACTGTGCTCTACAGCCTGGATTGGTTGTATTTTATCCTTCCTCAGTTTTATAAGTGAATTTAATTCAAACACTAGTGGTCATATAAATTATGCATTTAAATTTAATACAATGATTTTGAGGGTTTTTATGCTAAAAAAACCACCTCACTTTAAAACACAACAACCAAGAGCCAAATTAAATGCTATATAAAATAAATAATGTGCAGTTTAGGACCTTTATCCTTTTTTTCACAGCAAGATAAGTGTTTGCAGTTTCTGATTATTTATTTGTTTATTTACTTATGAGCCTTAATGAACTACTTTAATCCAAAAATTTAAATATGAGGTGCAACAATAATGAAGCATGACATAGACACAACATGCAAATACACAATAAACAACGTAACATGCACTGTTTATGTTGTTTGTGAAAGATCTTGGATAAGGCTTGCACAGATATGCATTTTTTTTTAAAAAAAGCTAGATAGTTTTTTTTTATTTTAAAATGCAGGCTTTTGTATGTATATATATTTTTTATTAAAATTGAAGAACATTTAAACCTTGTCCACGCATGTGTTCTAGTCAGAATTGAGATTGGACTCATTATGTTTACATCACAGTAAAAACATAGGGATTTCAAATTGCACCCCAGGCTTTCAATTAGATCTTAACAAATTACATTGTAATACTAAACATAGGGAAGGCTTAGTAATCATTACCTGCTTCATGGTTTTTTACACTAGCACTCAATTCTGGACTCACTCTGAACGGACTACAAGTTGTCCCCATGACACACAGTGACTTCCAGTGAGTTTCATATATTATTTTGTTTTAAATCGATTTGATTCCACTACAGGAATTAGGGGAAATTCTGAAGTTTGCTGGAAACTATGGTATATCCTGCAGTTTTAAGGCACTGAACAGCAGGATCAGTTCCATTCAGCCTGATCCACTGTCTGTCTGGAAATTGGTGCCATCACCCTTTTCTTGCACTCATCAGCACAGGGCAAGGGAATGGATCCTGTCCATGATGCCCCCTTCGTCTTTGCTTGTTTTCAGAGTGCCTCATTCTGGCATCAGCAGAAATAGTCACAATGGCCAGGAACTCCGTGGCTAGCTAGGAATAGTGGTGGTGATGGCAACACATTGGGATGTGGACCACACCATTGTAGTGGATGCACTCCTGGGCTGTGTAGACAATGTCTCCAAATTTAATTGATCTGGGGCAGGTTTACACCGAGCTGAAGTGCCTTGTGTCTAGGAATACTGTGTCAGGCTGTTTATTCATTTTCCTGCCTGAAATGAAAGAAAAGATGGTGACCCTTTCCTACATCATTCCCAGTGTAGGAGAGGACAGGACTAGTAGTTGAATTTTTGTATCAACATAGATGTGGAGGCAGTATCCACTAGGTTCAGAGGTACAGGACAGGCTGTTTGATATACCTCTGTGGCATTCAAGATAAATGACTGCTGCTCTGTTTTCCAAACTCTGTCCTCTGAAGCAGTCATTTTACTCTGCCTAATGGTATATCTGGCCCAATGTATTTTTCCCTGTTAATGGTAATATCTTCAGAGAGCTTAAAAAACAAACAATCATGAAGCTGGGGGTCAGCGAACTGGAAATCAGAAGACGCTTACTTCTTAGGAGGAGAGCAATGTCCAATCTCGATAAAATAATGAAGAGTAGAGACATCACACTGGCAACAAAGATCTGCATAGTTAAAGAAATGGTATTCCCCATAGTCACCTACAGATGTGAGAGCTGGACCATAAGGAAGGCTGAGCGAAGGAAGATAGATGCTTTTGAACTGTGGTGTTGGAGGAAAGTTCTGAGAGTGCCTTGGACTGCAAGAAGATCAAATTAGTCCATCCACCAGGAAATAAAGCCCGACTGCTCATTGGAGGGAAGGATATTAGAGGCAAAGATGAAGTATTTTGGCCACATCATGAGAAGAAAGGAAAGCTTAGAGAAGACAATGATGCTGGGGAAAATGGAAGGAAAAGGAAAGAGGGGCCGACCAAGAGCAAGATGGATGGATGGGATCACTGAAGTGACTTTCTTGACTCTGAAGGAACTGGGGGAGGTGTTGGCCAACAGGGCACTCTGGCATGGGATGGTCCATGAAGTCACAAAGAGTTGGAAGCAACTGAATGAATGAACAACAATAACAACATGAAACTGTGATTAATTATACACTCACATGTTAATAGCATTCATTCAGAAGAAAAGAAATAATAGTTTGAATCCATCATTCATGTAAATTTTTGGACAGAGTCTCATATATTGAATGCTGTGACGTGTTGTAATAGATTTACAAAATTGACGGCTACAAAATAGCACTGGGGTGGAATGCCACAGATCTGGTATTTTTAATTCTGCTCCAGACATTCTGGCTGGCATATCATCATCTGCCTCTTTATGTAATTAATTTACTGCAGGTAGATTCTGAATAGGATGATGCCATTGTTGTGCTGCTTATATTATGCATTACATATTTTCAGTTTGCCTCCATTGCTCTGATTATAATACACTGTCCCACTTGTTTGTCCATATCAGGGTGATTTGGACTAAAATAAGTAAATGTGAGGCTGATAAAAAGTGCATTAAAACTGTTTATAAAATTTAAAATATTGCAAAGTACAGATCTCATATAAAATCCTGCAATGGGAGACCCGAGCATTTTTAGAATCCACATTATATATTATAGGCACGGATTATGTGAAAAATGGAGCCCCCGGTGGTACAGTGTTAAACCGTTGCATTGCTGAACTTGCTGACCGAAAGGTCAGCGGTTCGAATCCAGGGAGCAGACTGAGTTCCCACTATTAGCCCTAGCTTCTGCCAACTTAGCAGTTCGAAAACATGCAAATGTGAGTTGATCAATAGGTACCGCTCTGGTGGGAAGGTAATGGCAGTCCATGCAGTCATGCTGGCCACATGACCTTGGAAGCATCTACAGACAACGCCGGCTCTTCAGCTTAGAAATGGAGATGAGCACCAACTCTCAGAGTGAGACACAACTAGACTTAATGTCAGGGGAAAACCTTTACCTATGTGAAAAATAACATATGTCCAATACATATCTGCCTGAATTTGGTAACATTAAGAGCTGGCAGTGCAAATGAAAACATGCAATTAAGCAGGCACATACATATTTTTAACAGAAATCTATCGTACAAATCCACTAGATTTTTTTCTCACTTTCAAAAAGAAAGGGAATTCATGTTCAGTTCAATACCACTGACTGTCATTATAGTCTGTCTACAAGGATATGAAGGCCCCTTCTACACGGCCATATAAATTCAGATTATCTCCTTTGAACTGGATTATATGGCAGTATAGACTCATAAAATCCAGTTCAATGCCAATAATGTGCATTATCTGCTTTGATAATCTGGATTATATGGTAATGCAGAAGGGGCCTCAGTATGTATGAAAGTATTATTCAAGATATCTTTGACATCCAAATGTTAGTTTACGCATATAAGCACACAGATTTGGATCATGCATTCTCTACCATAAAAAATATAGGTCTCAATGACTTTTGTGGATTGAAATGTAAAACCTCACATATATCTCAAATTGGTATACAGTGAGGTACAGGCTCCTGTTTAAGTCTTCTTTGCCAGGGTGCTCCTACCCACAAGGAAACTAAATGTAAAACTAAATCATGTATGAAGGAGGAGAGTCACTGCCAAGAATCAGACAGGTAGAATTTTCTAATCAAAACTTGGCACGTTTCACTCGTTTTTTATTGACTTCTGCTACATAGTTGCTAATAGTGTTTGCACTTATTCAAAGGCCTTTTGTGTTATCTTTCATTACTAGAAATAATGTGAATTCCCAATTGGCAGAAAATATGTTTCGTTAACCTTTCTGTTATTAAAAACAAAACAAACCATTTGTTCAGAAATCTTGCAGCTGCTTTCTATCAGCCATGGCAAAGGAGAAGAAATGTGAGTCCCCCCTTCAAAACTTATGGTTAACATTTAACTTAATAGGCGACATCTCCCAAATGATTTCCAATGATTAAAACTGTATGACTTCAAATTGATTAAAAGCGTTCTTTTTAAAATTCAGTTTGAAGCAGACCGACGGGCTTTTATTATCACCATCAATTCATTTGGCACTGAACTAAGTAAAGAAGACAGACAGAAGCTGTATCCAACGTGCGGGAAACTGTATCCAGAAGGCTTAGATATGCTTGCCAAAGCCGAGGATTATGAACAAGTGAAGGGCGTTGCAGACTACTACGCTGTATGTAAATACAAGATAGCTACTAACAAAAGCATGCTGTGTTTACAACATTCCATGGTGTGCCATGCCAAAGAAAGAACATTAGGTATTTGTTCAGCCGGATTCTAAATGAAAGGAAGTTGAGAAAGAGCTGATTCTCACCAAGACTAAGGCCCCTTCTACACTGCCATATAATCCAGATTATCAAAGCAGATAATCCACATTATCTGCTTTGAACTGGATTATATGAGTCGATACTGCCAGCAGATAATCTGGATTTTAAATGGTAATGTAGACTCATATAATCTAGTGTAGAAGTAGCCTCAGGGAAGTGCATGCAACAGTTTGACTAGTTGTGGCAGAGAAATCTCACTGACCAAAGAGTTTGACTGCCCACCATTAATAACATGGTTGGTATAAGTGGTGAGCAATATGGTGACTGCATGATGTAATGGTCTGAATGTTAAACTTAGCATCTTGGAGATAATGCTTCAGATTTCAGGTCAGCCATGGAATTCTACTAAGTGACCTTGGGGGAAATCACACCCACTCAGCTGAAGAGAAAGTGCTTGTAGTGGCCATCTCTTTTGAATAAATCTTGCCAAGAAAATCCTATGATAAGGTTATCATAAGTTGCAGTTGACTTGAAGGCATGTAAGAACAAGAAGAGTGGTAAGCAAGAAGAACAAGCCCAGACCTGTTAATGCAGAAGTGGGGAAAAGTAGCCCCCAGGCTTTCCCTGTTTCACCCACAAGTTTCTTTTTCTTTTATCTGTGATTCATGATCTAAGATAAAAGCAAAAAAAGTCGTGCAAGGACTGTTGCGTGGAACTATGTTCTAGTATGCTATTGGGTAACTGTTGCACCAGGGTTAGTTGGTAAATATGTGTAAACTTATTTTAATTTGTATGATGTGTTGGGAAATGTTCACACACGTTGACTCTGCCCACTTTACTTTGGTGCTCTCAAAATCACTGAATGTATGAATCTGGCTTTTGAGAATGCTGCCAAATTGGCATTTGAGAGTCTGTTCAATTGAGATGGCTGATGGATCTGCTGTTATGGGGTGTGCAAATTCACTATAGACTTTACCACTGGAATTGTTCTTTATACAGCCAGCCTATCAGTACAGTGTCATATTTTGACACTGGCAAAATTCTCATTCAACTCAGTGAGAGGAAACCAGCAGTAAAATTGCCACCATAGTACTGGTGGATCCATCAGTTGCCCCTGTATCTTAGAGACATATTTCTTTCTTGTTTTGGAACTATACCTGAGGTCTTTTCCATATCAGAATGGAGTGTATACCAGAGGTCCCCCACATTTTATATAAATTTTCCTGAAATTCTATCCAACTCTGAGATGATAGTATACCACCCTCCTAAGATGATGATGAACATGTTCCCAAAATACAACCAGACATCATAAATTTGGAAATGAATCAGGTTGAACTAGGGAGGAGAACTAATAAATGTGTGTGGTGGCATCCAAGTAAAGGTAACTAGAGTTGTATCCCCATTGACCACAAGGCCAAGGAAGAATAAGGCAAGTCACAGTCAGCTTAAAATAACCACTGATCACAAATTATTGCTTTGCCATGCAACATAGGGCATAGTTCCAATCATTGTGTAATCTACCTACTGTCCAAAGCAACAAGACTGGAATGAAACACAGCCATAGGGAATCCCATTTAATTTGTTCTCTACACTTGCAGGTTTGACTTTTGCAAATTTGATAATTTTTGGATTTGATGAAAATGTTCTTTCCAGTTCAGCCAATGCAATTATGTGGTGGACATTCAACAGAAGTTGACCATAGACCTAGATAAGTTCTCTCTCAAGTGAAAGAATAGTAGAGGTTTATTATTATTATTATTATTATTATTATTATTATTATTATTTGCAGAGGTCTTGCCTCCCTAAATTTAGTGAATGTGGAAGGCTGACTATATGTTTTCAAACAAATGCAATTGACATTAGTGTCCTCTGTTCCACACTGCATAGATGATGCATTGAAAGGCATGCTCCATCTACACAAAAACAGGAGACAATGTCACCGCATTTAAGATAGCAATGATCTTACTTTGTAAACATAGTTGATGCATGCACACACACTGCCCTATGTTAAATAGGACCATTGATCTATCTGGTTCAGTATGATCTGTACTGATTTGCAGCAACTTCCTAGATCTTCAGTCAATCGTCCTTTCCAACCTTGCCTTTCTAGCTTTTATGTGTTTTGTATGGCACTATCTGCTAACCTAGCAGTTCGAAAACATGCAAATGTGAGTAGATCAATAGGTACCACTCCGGCGGGAAGGTAACGGCACTCCATGCAGTCATGCCGGCCACATGACCTTGGAGGTGTCTACGGACAACGCTGGCTCTTTGGCTTAGAAATTGAGATGAGCACCACACCCCAGAGTCAGACATGACTGGACTTAATGTCAGGGGACTACCTTTACCTTTACCTATGGCACTATCACATGCTGCCCTGTAAGCTAACCTGAGTCCCTTGCGGGAGATGGTGGCGGGATATAAATAAAGTTGTTGTGCTTGTTGTTGTTGTTATTATTATTATTACCTTTAAGGGTAAAGAGTGGGACTTCTACATGAAAAGCATGTGTTCTGTCACTAAGCCAATATAATTCCTTGCAAGAAGTCCTGTGGAGAAAAACAAACCCTAACTGATATTCATTGGCTACAACAGTTTGATCCCACCCAAAGATTCTATTTACAAAAAGTTTACTTATAAAAATTAGAAATAATATAAGTAAGCTAAATAAAAGCTGTGGTTGTTGTGCTTTCAGGAATACAGGGCTTGCTTTGAAGCAATAGGAAGCGGTTCAGGTGAAAAAACACTAGAAGATGCTTTTTTTGAATATGAGGTAAGATTTTTTTCCCTCTGACTTAAAGTTCTTGCTGCACTATATTGATTTAACCTTCAACTTACTCAGAGTCAGTTATGAAAGAAATTGGTGATGGGCATTCAGGAGGTGGCATTGTTCACAGTAAACAAAGAGCTGCTATGAAGTCACTTGTCAAGTCTATATTTTTTTCAATCTTATCAGATTTGAATCTGCTGAATACGTAGCTAACCCAGGGCACACTTTTCAGCTACATTTTGCCATCTCATTCCCAAGTAAATAAGTATGCAATGTAAATACTTTGAAAAAGTGTGTGCAATTTTCTTTTATTATGCAAAAGTAAGCCCCAAAACACATTATATTTTGGGACTACAATATGACCCCCATGTCCGAGGTTTTATTCATTCACACCTGACAAAAATATCTTCTCTAGATATTTTCTAGGTCCTTCAGCATAACTATGATTTTCTTGAGTCATGAGACTTTCATTTCAATACTGTTTGCTATTCTCTGTGATTTTGCAGATACAAGCAGAGCCTGGGAATTTATCCCCTGTGGATGTGAGGGTTGCACTGTATTTTAAAAAGTGGGCATATTAGGAAAGGTGCATACAAAATGTGTGTATTAAGAATAAGAAAGATTCACACTTCAAAAATGGATGCAGTTTTGGGAGAAACTGTCTCGTTTTCCCAATGAAACAATACCTAGGAACTGAAATAATGGGATTCCATCTGGAATAGGTCTACCTCACTGCATATTGCACTACTGCATCTGTTGGAGAAGCATTCATTTCTTCAGAGACTATTCTTTATTGATTCTGACCCTGTTGCCATAAAGCTTCAGCCATGGCTCTGCTTCAGTCCAGCAGCTATTGAGAAAAGCAAATGCAATGTTTCATTTTATGTGGCTGCTTATAAAGCACTTTGGGATCCTTGTGAATAAACAACATAATGCACAATTAATATTTTTTCTTAATAAAGTTTATTTCTCATACATTTTTCTGTAGGTCAAAATGAATGTGCTAGCCTTCAACAACCAGTTCCATTTTGGAGTATTTTATGCCTATGTAAAGCTGAAAGAACAAGAAAGCAGAAATGTTGTATGGATTGCTGAATGCATCTCACAGAGGCACAGAACAAAAATTAACAACTATATTCCAATTTTCTGAAGTACATATTAACAACGGATGTCAACATCATCATATGTACCTAGTACATTTAATATATGTTTCTTCAATTACCAATCATTTTGCAGAAAGAAGGCAGGCCACCCTTTAGGGCCATCAAAAGAAACATCTTAGAAATTATTTATAGAGCTATTCAAGTGAAGAAACTCATTCTACAAATTTGGCAATTTTGAGTCATAACAATACTGCAGATTCCCAAATAAAAGATGATTCTGTGTCCTATTTGAAAGATGATAGTCCTCTATTTCAGTGTTTCCTTAAACTGTTACAGAGAACTTGCAATTTCCCTCACTCATGTGCAGGATCCAGTATCATATATGTGTCCGATGGCTACAATTGCTTTTCATTTCCCCAGATGCCTTGGAGACCAGCACCAGGCACAGAGCACCATTTTGAGTCCACAGCTATATCTGAAGCCATCTTCTCCTTGAAGGGCCCATTGACTCAGCTTAAAGATAAAAGATAGACAAGGGAACAGCAGAGACCCTCAAGAACCTCACTAACATTTAGTACCCAGACACTTTTGTTGAATTGAATTTTTCTGCTTCTTGGCAGGGGGTTGGACTGGATGGCCCACGAGGTCTCTTCCAATTCAAGAATTCTATGATTCTATGACAGTAGTCTGAACAGCCATATTCAAACTAATGAGGGATCAGTCATCCTCATTAGAGCGTAATGCATGTTTAAGCTGCAGTCATTATTCTGAAACTGAATCCATACATATATTACCATGTACAGATTTTATGTAAAATTATAGCCTCATCTGACCTCTCTTTTTTGGCAATGTGTAAGTAGCCTTCCTATCTGAACTAGCACTTTGAACATTATGATATCCCCAAAATGAGTTGCACAACAAAGATAGCTCATCTCTAATACTTGATCATTTTAAACAGTTCATCTGCAGTAGCCCTATTGTTGAAAGCAGTTTTACTGGCCCCTTTATATTCTATGTGATGTAATGTGATGTAACTATGAAACAAAATCACTGGAGGGATAATGTCTTACTATCTGTTTGGTTATTGAACACTATGCCTAATTGACCAATCATCATTATCATTTAAATGTATTTGATGTCTTGCATAGAAAATGGTATGAATCCAGATTTTTTTTTTTGCCTAAGCATAAGTAAGGACCTTTCCCCATGATTTCTACTTTGACCTCTAGTCCTAAAATCCTTTCTGGCGGGCCAATTCAGAATTTTTGTTCTGTGGTCAGCTTCTGCTGGATGTTAATCATAAAATTGTACAGGAGACCTCAAAAAGAAGTATTCTATCAGGTAACAAGAAGTTTGTGATTTTTAGTTATAATTGTGGGGTTTGTTTGGTTTTTTGAAGTGTTCTGGGGATCTTTCATCTCTAACCTTCACAAATGTGAAAGGATGGCTATAAAAATAATTCCATAGAATTTTCTTGTGAGTGAATGTAGCATTAATTGCACATTACTTTTCATATCCAAATCTGACCAAAAAAATCAAACAACATAACCTGAGATGTGTAATCATTGTGAGAGTTGCAAAGGGAGATTTCCTCTCAAAGCAAATGGCAACTTCAGAGAAGATGAGTTCCTCTGAACTACTACACCAAGGAGTTAAATTCCTCTTTGAGTTTGATATGATTGTAATAATTATCTGACAACCACCCACAAAACCAAGCTTTTTGCACTTTTTAAATAACACAATAAATCCATCTAACTCCAAAGGACACATCTAACATCATGACCACACAGATATTGTTGTTTATTCATTCAGTCGTTTCCGACTCTTTGTGACCTCATGGACCAGCTCTTTGTCAGCCGTGGCCACCCCCAGCTCCTTCAAGGTCAAGCCAGTCACTTCAAGGATACCAACCACCCATCTTGCCCTTGGTCGGCCCCTCTTCCCTTTTCCCTCCCTTTTTCCCAGCATCCCCAAAGACAGAGATTTCTTTCTTGTTAACTACTGTCAAGTCAGCTTCAATTTATTGTGACCCTATAAATAAAAAATCTCCAAATAACCTTGTTATCAATAGCCTTGCTCAGGTCTTGCAAACTCAAGTATGTGACTTCCTTGCTTGAGTCCATCCACCTATAATGGGTTCTCATTCTTTTCTTGCCACCTACTACTTGAATTGTAGAGTGGTAAATACTCCTTTTAAGCTTTATCATTTAATTAAAGTACGCTTCTCACATACCAGATGAAGGGTTTGAGTTAAACATCAAAACTCCTAAGATGCCATGCTTCTGAATCATGAAGGCCAACAAGAAATCGGAAGAATAAAAGCAACTTCTCTACCTAGCAATTATATGTACTTTTAAGATATGTTGCAATAACAGGAGATTGAATTTCCCTAGGACTCCAATAGTGTGTGTTCAGATTTTTAAAAGATGCAATAAATGGAAATGTAGATACAATTGTTTTCTAGAAAATAACTCAAAATCTGTTTGCTGTCATTCAATGCCCAATAATAAAATAATCAAATGCTTGGGTTTTTGTTGGTTTTTCGAGCAGTATGGCTATGTTCTCAAAGCATTATCTCCTAATGTTTCGCCTGCATCTATGGCAAGCATCCTCAGAGGTTGTGAGGTCAACCCAGTGATTCCAACCATGAAAGCCTTCGACAATACAATCAAATGCTTGTTTCTATTTTGAGTGTGCATCAAATGCGTCTCACTATTTTATGTGCATATAGGGTTGTTGTAGGTTTTTCAGGCTGTATGGCCATGTTCTAGAAGCATTCTCTCCTGATGTTTAACCTGCATCTATGACAGGCATCCTCAGAGATTATGAGGTCTATTGGAAACTAGGAAAATTGGGTTTATATATCTGTGGAAAGTCCAGGGTGGGAGAAAGAACTCTTGCCTGTTGTAACTAGGTGTGAAACCTACAGCAACCCAGTGACTCCAGCCATGAAAGCCTTTGACAATACATATGTTGCAAAAATACAGTTCAGCCCCCATATCCACATTTCTAAACTTGGATATGTGGATATGTGAAAAGCAGCTAATAGTGAACCCTGTTGAAAAGAATGTCTTTTGGCCTAAGAATACCATAGAAGTGTCCTGGGTTTCTGCCATCTGCTTCTCTGGCCCTGGAACTCAACAAAAAAGCTCCTGTTTTGTAGCAGGTTTCCTATGAGATGGGTGAGATGGTAGTCCTTTGTGATATCATACATTTTTCTCAGGAGGAGGTGGTGGTTCATAGTATCATAAGCTGCTGACAGGTCTATGAAGACAGCTCCTGTGATCTGCTGCTTTTCAAAGCCATCTTCTATGTGCTGAGTCAGGTTCAGCACTTGCGATGTGCAGCTCTTGCCTTTCCTGAAGCCAGCTTGCTGTGGAATCAGACATGGGTCTATTTTTTCCATAATTCTATGCAGAATAAGTCTCTCCAGAACTTTGTAGAGATGGCACAGCAGGGAGATTGGTCTGTAGCTTTTTGGATGGCGGAAACAGAAGAATGGCCTGCCTCAGGGGAGCATGCTTGCTCCATCCATGTTCAACATCTACACAAATGACCAGCCACTGCCAGAAGGGACAGAGAGTTTCATCTATGCTGATGATCGTGCCATTACCGCTCAAGCAGGGAGTTTTGAGATGGTTGAACAGAAGCTCTCCGAAGCTCTAGGTGCTCTAACTGCCTATTACAGGGAAAACCAACTGATCCCTAATCCATCTAAAACACAGACATGTGCCTTTCACCTTAAGAACAGACAAGCACCCCGAGCTCTGAAGATCACCTGGGAAGGAATCCCACTGGAACATTGCAGCACACCCAAATACCTGGAAATCACTCTGGACCGTTCTCTGACCTACAAGAAGCACTGCCTGAACATCAAACAAAAAGTGGGTGCTAGAAACAATATCATACGAAAGCTGACTGGCACAACCTGGGGATCACAACCAGATACAGTGAAGACATCTGCCCTTGCGCTGTGCTTCTCTGCTGCTGAGTACACATGCCCAGTGTGGAACACATCTCACTACACTAAAACAGTGGATGTGGCTCTTAATGAGACATGCCGCATTATCACAGGGTGTCTGCGCCCCACACCACTGGAGAAATTACACTGCTTAGCCGGTATTGCACCACCTGACATCCGCCGGGAAGTTGCAGCCAATAGTGAAAGGACCAAGGCAGAGACATCTCCAGCTCATCCCCTGTTTGGGTATCAGCCAGCATGTCAACGACTTAAATCAATAAATCGTTTTCTTAGATCTACAGAGACACTCGCTGGAACACCTCAGCAAGCGAGAGTTCAAAAGTGGCAGGCTCAAACCCAGCACCTCAATCCGTGGGTGATACCAGATGAGAGACTCCCCCCTGGGCACACAGAAGACTGGGCGACTTGGAAGGCGCTGAACAGACTGCGCTCTGGCACCACGAGATGCAGAGCCAATCTTAAGAAATGGGGTTACAAAGTGGAATCCCCGACATGCAAGTGCGGAGAAGAGCAAACCACTGACCACCTGCTGTAATGCAACCTGAGCCCTGCCACATGCACGATGGAGGACCTTCTTGCGGCAACACCAGAGGCACTCCAAGTGGCAAGATACTGGTCAAAGGACATTTAATCAGCTACCAAGTTTGCAAAATTTGTGTGTTTTTTTTAATCTGTTTGTTTGTTTTGTTCTGTTAGAAATGTAATACAATGTTCTGGTTGCGGATGACACGATAAATAAATAAGTGTCCTGGGTACCTAGAAAATGCCTAGGGATTACATATTTTGTCAGACATGGATAAATGAAACCGTGGATGGTGCGGGTCACATTGGACCTGCATATATAACAAGGCTTGATTGTCTTCTTGCTTCATTAATTACACACATTTCCTGGCCTATGCCATGAATGCAAATTCTTCAACTTTGAAGTAAGGCAATGGATTAAGGTATCTATCCCAAACTTTCTACACTGTTATGCTAATGTAAAAGATTTCCTTTAATGACATTCTTCTAATCATAATGAAGGAAGAGTGGGGCATGCAGCAAAGAGAAAATAAATGGGTTTGATAAGCAGGATCAAAAGCAAAAGCTCAGCACAAATATCTACAAAGCCCTTTATGTATTTTCAAAATGCCAATCTACGCCATCTGAATAAGCAAGCATTGTGTCTGGAACATTCAGCGGAGCATGTCTAAACCCTATACATTTCTAGTTTGGGACAATGGATGAGGAAGCCCTAAGGCGGGGGTGTTCTTACTGCATCAGTCCAGAAAGAGGGAGAGAAATTTGGAAAGGAGTTGCAATTGTCGGGGATAAGAATAAGGATTAAGCCCTGGTCGCCTTGAATTAGGTAGCAGGGTTTTAAATCATGTATTTATAGCTAATTTTATGCATTTGCAAGTAGTTTGCATTTTTATTTCACAGAAGAATTGAAAGGGGCTAGTCCAGTGGTTCTCAACCTGTGGGTCCCCAGATGTTTTGGCTTTCAACTCCCAAAAATCCTAACAGCTGGTAAACTGGCTGGGATTTCTGAGAATTGTAGGCCAAAACACCTGGGGACCTACAGGTTGAGAATCTCTGGTCTAGTCCAACTACCAGCTCTGCAGTAACATAATTGGTTGATTGATTGACTTTTTTTGTGTGAGGAGCAACTTGAGAAAATGCAAGTCACTTCTGGTGTGAGAGAATTGGCCGCCTGCAAGGACATTGCCCAGGGGATGCTCAGATGTTTTGATGTTTTACCATCCTTGTGGGAGGCTTCTCTCATGTCCCCACATGGGGAGCTGGAGCTGATAGAGGGAGCTCAACCATGCTCTCCCTGGATTTGAACCTCCGGACTGTCGGTCTTCAGTCCCGACAGTACAAGGGTTTAACACATTGTGCCACTGGGGTCTCCTGACTAACTGACCTCCCAGAATGGGATCCATAGCAGCTTCTAGAAGTTCAAAGGAAAATTCATCTGAAACTTTATTTTATAGAAGTTTAAAAAAAGAATTAAATAATATTATTAAGACGATGATGACATTGATCTCTTACAACACATGTAAAACACAATTACCGGTAAAAATATTCCTTAAAATAAGATTAAAAGGAACTAAAGTACAACACAGCACTTCACACATGATATAAATTAAAACTCAGTGAACTGCCTAAATAAAAAAAATGTGTTCTCCCAGCAATGGGGCAAGCCATGGTGATGGCTTTCTTCCACAACTTCACAAAATGTGAGGAACACATAAATGTAGAGAACAGGCCAACCAACCTCAATGTAAAAACTTATAAAGAGGGAGAGTTTGTTTGCTGTATTCATTTATAATCCCCAACAGTCCTTCTCAGGTCTTGCAGGCTGTGGTGTCTCTGATTAAGGCTATAATCTAGAACAGTGTTTCCCAACCTGAGGGTCGGGGAGGGGGGGTTAAAGAGGGGTTGTGAAAGACCATCAGAAAACCCATATTTCTGATTGTCTTAGGAACCCTTTTGGCAGAGAATGCTGAAGATCTCTCAGCTTGTTCTTCCCTTCCTTTTTATTGTTGGTGAACTACAACTCCTTGAATTCAAAAACAGCCACCCCAACCCCACCTGTATCAGTGTTAGCTATGTTGGTAGTGTGACAAGTTTGGTGCAGATCCATTGCGGGCTGGGTTCAGAGTGTTCTTTGATTGTAGGTTAACTATAAACCCCAGCAACGACAACTCCCAAATGCCAAAGTCTATTTCCCTCAAACTCCACCAGTGTTCACATTTGGGCATATTGTGTATTCATGCCAAGTTAGGTCCAGATCCATCATTGTTTGTGCCCACAGTGCTTTCTGGATATAGATGAACTAAAACCCAAGGTCAATGCCCACCAAACCCTTTTCTCTTGGTTGTGGGAGTTTTGTGTGCCAAGCTTGGTTCAATTCCATCATTGGTGGAGTTCAGAATGCTCTTTAATTGTAGGCTAACTATAAATCCCAGCAACTACAACTCCTAAATAACAAAATCAATCCCACCCCAACCTCACTAGTATTCAAATTTGGGCATATCAGGTATTTGTGCCAAATTTGGTCCAGTGAATGAAAATGCATTCTGCATATCAGATATTTACATTACAATTCATAATAGTAGCAAAATTACAGTTATGAAGCAGAAATAAAAATAATTTTATGGTTGGGAGTCACCACAATATGAGAAACTGTGTTAAGGGGTCACAACATTAGGAAGGTTGAGAAACACTGATCTAGAATGTGTTCTTCCTCTTTTTTCCTATTGATGTTTGCTTTACTAAGCATTATCTTTTTTTAGTGAACCTTCTCTTCTCATATTATGACCAATGTTTGATAGCTTTGTTTAGTCATCTTGGATTCTTGGGAGAATTTAGGCTTGATTTGTTCTAGGGCCCATTTAATTTAGCAGCCCATAGTAGCTGCAGAGCAATTCTCTAGCACCGCATGTCAAATGAGTTGATTTTCTTCCTCCCATGTTTTTTTTACTAGTTTTCACAACCATATATAGAAATAGGAATGAGATGTCAAGATAATAACTTAAGAAAGGAGATGCAAAGAACCCAAGACACATAGAACCCAGCACATGTTTCCATACTTTCTGGATAAACAGTCATTAACTTCCAGAATGCATTCTGCTGTGAGAGGAGGCACAATATTCTGCCATGGGCTATTTTCCCAGTGATTTTATTTCCTTTCCAAACAGCCTGATGCTGAAGATCCAGATATTCAAGAAGCAAGTAGTTTTGTGTCTTAATTTGGGTTAAAGAGTGGGAAGGAAGGAGTAAGCAAGCAGCAAGAAAGCACACACTTGCACCCCCTCACTGTTCCTGCTACTTTGCTTTCCAAGTCTTCTTCTCCTCTGCTCCATCTCCTGCCACATTCTTTTCCTTGCTTTAAATGGGCCTTAAGAGAGTGATACAATTTCAAAAATGTGTGCCAGTGTGAATTAAAACAGTGAAGTTAGATGGAACTGAAACTCGCAAATTAAAATTAGTAAAGATAGATACTTTAAACAGTGACCATTCACAAGACAGGTGGTAAGAAAAGATCACCACTCATCTGATAAACCTGATAACCTCTGTCCCTGTCAAGCCACAAAAGACAGAATAGGTTGAGTCCATTGACGGTTCGCTGTTTTTTAGTTTCACAATGGGATCTGCTTTTGCAACTCCTCTGCCTGAGCACACTGCCCTGAAGGTCACTGACAGACTGTCCTAAGAAACTGAAGTGTTGTTTCACTGGGGTTTTTTTTAAATATTGTCACTTCTAATTTGCTTGCTTGTGGCAATATTTCCTGCTCTCACAGAGACTGCTACTATCTGTGCTAGTTTGCTGAACTTAAAAGAAGAACATTACTTTCACACAGACATAAATGAATACTCCAAACCACAGGTTAGTTGCTGTTTTTGCTTGATCTGTGAGTGTTACAGTCACATGTTTGCTTCGGATGTTATTTCACACAGATGGCACATCACCAGGAGGAAATGAGCCAAGCAGGTAGATTACTTCCATACGGTCAATCATACTTGCACGGCTGAGACATTTAAACACATAGAATAATGCCACACAGAAGTGAATGCCTTGTAGGTTTCATCTGCATGAAGGGAACTGGAAGGTTTGTTCTACAATGTGCAGTCTATTTTTCTTCATTCTAGAATAATATGTGTGTGTGAGAGAGAGAGAAAAAGAGAGAGAGAGAGAGAGAATTTGAGACTTTTAGATCTATGACACACAAATTGGCACACTTTATTTGCATTAGTGTGCTGATGCGTGCATGAAGAATTTCTGTTGTTCCTTACCTAATCAGCAAACATTTCACATCTGTGGACAATGTCAAATTTATTACACCTAAATGTATGCATTGGTGCATGGGATGATGTGAATAATTTCATAAACATTCCATTCAGACTCACCCTTCTCAAGGGATGCGTAGAAATTAAATCATGACAATGTCAGATAATAATAATAATAATAATAATAATAATAATAATAATAATAATACTTTATTTATATCCTGCCACCATCTCCCAAAGGGACTTGTGGTGGCTTGTAAAACATACAACCAGTAAAAACAGTACAAAAGTATAAAACAAGTCCCATAAAATGGAGACTTATAGGCATTCCACTTTGATTAGTCAGCAGTAGCTCAACACTGGTGACTCTAAAAACAAAAGACAGGTAACATTCAATGAAGGATCAGGGAACCTGAGGTCTTCCATATGTTGTTGGGCTACTACTCTTGTCATTATTGATCACTAGCACACTGGCTGAAACTGATAAGAACTGGAGTAAACATGTAGTTCATTACCTGAGCCATTGATTGTGGCTGGTTATGTAGGTTTGCTCAATAGCCAGATTCTCCTCATCACACTGACATCCATAGAAGAAAACTGTAAAAAATCATAAGGGCCATCTAGTCAAACTCCATGCAGGAATACACAACCAAAGCACTTTCAAAAGATGGCTATCCAGTCAGTGTTTAGAGGTCTCCAAGGAAGAAGTCCCCACCGCACTCCAAGGCAGGATATTCCTCTGTCAAACAGCTATTTCAATCAATACACATTTTTTCCTAATGCTTAGGTGGATTCCCCTTTCTTGTAGTTTCAATCTGTCACCATGTGTCTTAGTATCTGCAGCAGCAGAAAACAAACTTCCTCCCTCCGATAACATCTGTTTAAATGCTTAAACATTGCTATCATGTCACCTCTTGACCTATTCTACTTCAGGCGAAACATACACAATTCCCTAAGCCACTTAGCTTCTAGACCAGTGGTTTTTAACATGTGGGTTCCCAAGTGCTTTGGCCTGCAACTCCTAGAAATCCCAGCCAGTTTACCAGCTGTTGGGATATCTGTGAGTTGAAGGCCAAAACATCTGGGGGCCCACAGATTGAGAACCACTGTTCTAGACCTTTGATCATTTTGGCCACCTTTCTCTGAATACACTCCAGCTTGTCAATCTCCTTCTTGGATTTGCTGCCCATAACTAAGCACAGTATTTTATGTGAGTTCTGACCAAAGCAGACCAGACTAGTACTATTTTTCTCTCTCAATCTAGATACTTTACCCCTACTGATAATGTTTAGATGAAGGGACGTAATGATATAATCCTATTCTGAGGGAAATTTATGGGCTGGGGGACATCCTAACAACTTTTCCAGCTGTCTGGCTGAAATGCTGGTTAAAGTTTTGCAGAGAAATATTGGGTGGATCTGGAGGAATGGGTCATATTGAAACCAGAACTCAGCCTTCTCTCAAAGCAGTGGCAGAGTATGCTCTTCTCTTCCCTCACCATTAATGTTGTGAAAGGCCCTCCTACACACCACCTGCTTTTGCCATCTTCCAAGTTTGGTTGCATCTACCCAGCAGAAATAATACAGTTTGACACCACTTTAACTGCCATGGATTAATACTATGAATAACAACTTTAGTTTTACAAGGTCTATAGCCTTCTTGAATAGTGCTGATGCACCACTTGACCAAACTACAATTCCTGTGATTTCATAGCATTAATTCTACAATGTAGATGCACTCTGAGTGAAGTTGTGGAGAGGTAAAAGGGAGGCTGAGGAACCTCAACAGATCAGACTTGGGATCCTGTTAAACTAGATTCGATTCACAGCGTGGGACACACTTCCTGGGTATTCTTTAACATTTTATTATACAATTCTTACAAATACCAGCTTTTATTCTACACTGCTCAGGAGAGATAGAAAGCTATAAAATGTTCAAAGAACTTCAATTTATTTCCTTTCTATTTGTCCAGAAAGCTCTGAAGATTCCCCTATAATAAAGTATGTCTCTTGCATTATCTGTGTCTTGCAGACTGGTAGAGGAAGCTGACACTGAAAGATAGCAGCTTATCTAAGATCACCTGCTAACATGTGTAGCTGTGGCTAGAGGAACATACCTTTAGGCTGCGATAACACAATAATCGATCTGAGGGAAAGTCCTGTCATCTGTTCAGGATTCCAGCAACTCCATTCCGTCATCATCATTATCACCACTACATTTCTCATTTCCTCCAAAATTGACAGTTAGCATTCTCTTGCCACTGAATTCTCCATTGGGGTGTTTTGGTGTTCATGAAGGTAGGGTGGGCAGCTGCTGAGGGCCTAGAGAAATGTAATTCCCCAGTGTTGATAACATATAATATTCTAGCCATTGGGGATGAGGGAGTCCCTCTTTATATTAGGATTCTTCCTCCCTTTCAGAATTCTCATACTTAAACATTGGGTTTCTTCCAAATCTGGCAGTCACTCCCTCCTATGTACAGATGGAGCTGTTTCAGCTACATAAGCAAAACACTCACAGCCTGAATATAGGAAATGGAGAGACAACTGTGTTATGTTGCATCACTGACTGAGTGGTGTGTTTTCCTAAACTCAGTTTAGTGCACATCTCATGATATAAAAGGATTGTGCCAGGACTAGCACTCTGTCTAGCATATACAAGTTATGCTATAAAGCTCCAAGCAGCTGGCCAAGGAGGATAATGTTTTCTTGGAATATCATAGAGCCTGGTGCTATCAGTTTCTTCTCCTCCAGTTCACCTCTGAAGTACAGTGAGAAGAATTTGAGACTGGAAAAAATATCTCTACACAAGACACTTAGGAGTTTGGACGAGTGGCAAAACCCACTTGACGATTCCTAACAATTACTTCGTCATGTCTTTTGTCCTGATTTGCTCTTTTTCGTGTGACCTCTATGTCTCATTGTGAGTCACTCAGCTTTCTTGACAGTATATATAATTTCTAAAGAATTTAATACTGCAAAGGTCAGAAAATGAAACAATGCATGACTTTGTATGAGCAAATGCTTTTACTCTTAGTTATTGCCTCACAAACCCAAAGGAAGATTAAACAAAAGCTACAATCATCATCTCACTTTCCTGGGAAGAACTCAAATTGAACTCAGCAGGGCTTATTTCCGAGTAGACCAGCATAGCATCACATTGTCTGAAGCTTACCAATGATGCTTTCAGATGAGGTTTTTATTGTGTAGTTACCCTGCATCAAATAGAAGATTTTGCTGAGTATGGGAAAGTAGGTTTGGAAGATGAAGTGAGGATGTCTTCTATTTATATCCTCTCTTTTTCCCCTTTACCACAATCCCTCTCTTCGGCCCCTCTCACACTGTCCCTATACCCCTGGATCTGATTCCAGGTTATTTGCTTATCCCAGATTATCTGGTAATGGAGACTCATATAATCCAGTTTAAATCAGATAATATGGGATCAGATCCTGGGATAAAGGGCAGTGCGGGAAGGACCTTTTTCTCTTCATCACAATAGCAGTTAAGGGGAGAAAAAAAGAAATAGAGCTACCTAACAAGGCTTGGAAAATGACTTTATAAGATTACAGTTCTCCTGATCATCTAGCCATGCTGGTAGGAAACAACTGCAGGCCAAAAAGTAACTTTTTCATGCTCTAGCAGGCTAAAATGGAGCAGTAGTGCTAGGGAACTGCCTATCTGGAAGCAGCCAATATTTTGAGCAATAGCTTCCAGTCCTGTCCTTGGGACTGTAACACACTCCAGTAGCTGCAACAGGATATTTTTCTCTGATCCAGCAAGTTAACCTTTACACTTCCTTGTGGCAGAATTCTAAAGCGCTCTTGATTACTCATTCAGGAGCTGAGAGATTATATGGCTCTTCTCACCTCTTTCAGATTTTTTAAAAAATAATTATTTAAAGCACAACAGTTGTGTTCCAATTATTCAGCTGTGGCAGCAGCACAAGATCCAAATGTTTACACTCTAGAGTACGTGTCTCTTGGCTACTATATCTTCTCCCTAAAATGTGCTTGCATAATACCACATTTGGTATACTATGAACATTGTTCAATGTGGAAAGTTGATCCCTTGGTATTTTAAAGCCCTGGTGGATAATTCATATAGCATTTCAATAATTACTGCCCAGGGCTTGCTAAACCCATCATGTTTTCATTGGTTTGTGACATTTTCTTTAAAGTTGTTGCTGTCATAATTTTCTCCAAATACTACTGGATAGCCCATTGCAGTACCATTTGAGCATCCATGTTACCAGATTGGAGCATGTCACCACTGGAAGGTTATGCCATAGTACTGTAAAAGCAAGAGACAGTGCTAGCCAAATAGCTTCTGTACGTTTGAGGAGGGAAGGCATGCTTGCATCCAGGTGCCAAATCATGAGGGATGATTCTAGAAACCTCTCCATTTATAGAACTCTGGAAGCCACAACTCATGACTCAAGTCTTCCATAAATTCTTTGAAAAAGTTAACTTCTCCTCTGTTACATATAATTGAATTGATATCATGCTACTAGACTTGATGGGGCAAGTGAGCAGCCCAGCAAGAAAAACTGCATTAGCTATTGTTGTGCCCTTCCTTCTTTCCCTAGAAGCCAAGAGGTTCTGTATCAGTGATATCAGCATTCATTTCCCCTGGGGGAAAGATAACAAGAAATTAATGGCAGTTTTTGCTAGTGTGTGTGTGTGATGAGCCAGTATGTATTTGCAAATATATAAATAGAAGAACTAGAGGGAATGGAACAATTACAAGGCAACAGTTCTCAAAGAGAAATCTCGTAACTCAAGTATCTCCCTGGTGCTGTCAATGCTTCTTTAAAAAATGCTAACCACTGTTGTCTCTCTCACACTCATATGCTCTTCCCTGGAGGAATGGAGGTCACTGTCCACAGGCTTTCATGCTTATCTTTTTCAAAATAATGCCTATGGGCTATTAACCTGCAACTTCTGCCTAACAAAAGAAGGGACAGCTAATGTTCCTCACCAATAATGCATGGTATTAACAATAATCTTCAAAAACCTTATATGTTGTGACTATTACTTTAACATAACTTTTCTGATTTTCACCATTTCTCTGCACACGACAAACATTTTGCAAAAGTTTACTATTTATTTACAGCCTGTGCTGTAGAGAGCTGGCATGGTGTAATGGTTTGAGAGTGGGGATCCAGGAGACCAGAGTCCAAATCCTCTCAGAGCCATGGCCATCCACTGGGTGGCCTCATTCAAATCATGCTCGGCCTCAAAAGGGGGCAGTGGAAAATCACCTCTGAGTAAATCCTGAAAAAGCATTGCCACAAGTCAAAGGTTATTTGAAGGTACAGAGCAACAAACACAGCACCTCCACTAGGAGCCCCCGGTGGTGCAGTGGGTTAAAGCCCTGTGCCGGCAGGACTGAAGACGGACAGGTCGCAAGTTCGAATCCGGAGAGAGGCGGATGAGCTCCCTCTATCAGCTCCCGCTCCTCATGCGGGGACATGAGAGAAGCCTCCCACAAGGATAATAAAACATCAAAAAAATCATCCGGGCATCCCCTGGGTAACGTCCTTGTAGACAGCCAATTCTCTCACAACAGGATGCTCCTGACACAACCAAAAAAAAAAAAAAAAGCACCTCCACTATGGCGGGATCTACACTGCCATATAGTTTCAGAATGGAGGTTAACTGCATTGAATTAGATTTTATGACTCTACTACATGCCACATAATCCAGTTCAATGCAGTTATTCTGCATTCTGCATTATATGGAAGTAGATCCAGCCAAAATGTCTACTCAGTGCCAGAGCTTGGGAAAATGATTGTATTGGACTGTAGCTCTGACAATTCCTTCAGACAGATTGTACCAGGCTGTCTGTTTGTCATCCAAGGAGCAGCCATACTGAGCATAAGGAAGACTATTGCTTTCCCTGCCACACTATCACTAGAGGATGGGCAGGATTAGCTGTAGGAACTATGGGAGAGCTGTAGTCTTCATTGGTGGGAAGATTTGTCCTCATTGATTAAATCACAGATCTCTTCAACAACTCATGTCATACCACTTCTGCATACTCCTTTAGGTATAGAAAATTAACTGACCCATTCATATTTTATGTGTAAGTTTGCATTTATCAGAGAGACTCCATATAAAAGTCTGTGTGGAAGGTACTATTTGTGGTGCCTAATAATCCTGAGTTGGGGGAGATGGACAGAATGTATATCTAGGTTTCCTTGTAAATCTCCGTACAATGTAGATTTACTATTAAACAATTTTATTCCCAATGATTTAACAATAACAGCAATCAGTTTACCTCTCTCCATACTTGAATTACACTACAGAAGGGAAGAAAGCGGAAGTATTCTGAGGAGGCTTCCGGGTCCTGAAGGACACATAGGACCCGGAAGCCTCCTCAGAATACTTCCGCTCAGCTGCAGTTACACAATAGATTCCAAATTCTCACACAACTAGCACCTGACCAAGAAACACAACATATTGGGGAAGACCGGAATGGCTTAGACACTGATCAGTGGCTCATCCTTGATCAGTGTGCGGGGGATAGCCCTGACTGGGACAACACTTCACAACATTCACACTTGCACAATCCTGCAGGTGTACCATCCCCAACCATAGACCAGGAGCAACAGGAACACATACAGGAGAACCATAGGCTCTTGGACGAATCTCAATGGATTGTCCTTGACGAATGCACCGGGGATGTCGAGGAGGAGGACAACACTTTTCACCTACACAATTCACACCAACAGGATCACTTTTCTGGAGACCTACACACTACATTGCACAAAAGGGGCCCTGTCATTCCTGAAAGTAAACAGGTCTTGGTAGTAGGCGACTCCCTCCTTAGAGGAACGGAAGCTGTCATTTCCAGACCAGATGGGATGGCTCGAGAAATATGCTGCCTACCGGGGGCAAAAATACACCATATCACTCAGAGACTCACCAGGCTCCTCAAGCCCTATCACCGTCCTCCCCTCATGTTGATTCATGTAGGAACCAATGATACTGCAAGGCATACGTTTCAAAAGATCACAAATGATTTTCGAGCTCTAGGAGAAATGCTAAAAGAATGTAATGTACAGGTGGTCTTTTCATCCCTCCTCCCTGTTGTAAGACACGGACCCACAAGAGCCAGAAAAATAGTACAGGTCAATGACTGGCTTAGAAAATGGTGTCAGGAGGAACGCTTTGGCTTCCTCGACCATGGCCTGCTTTTCCAGGAGGATGGCCTACTGGCAAGGGATGGGGTGCATCTCACACAAGTAGGAAAACACCTTTTTGCTCACAGACTCGCAAACCTCATTAGACGCACTTTAAACTAGGTCCACCGGGGGAGGGGGACAACAGCCTTGCGAACACTACTTTACCCATAATGTCTGGGAATCGCCAGAAGGCTAAACGGAGGGCTGCACAAACACAACAAGGACCAAGTACCAAAAGCACAATAATCCCAATTAAACAGCTCAAGGGAAGATCCCAGGGGCTCACATGTCTTTACACTAATGCACAGAGCATGGGAAATAAACAAGACGAACTCCAACTTCTAGCACAACACCACAAATATGATATCATAGCCATCACTGAAACCTGGTGGGATGACTCCTATCGCTGGAATGTAGATATCGAGGGGTATAACCTCTTTCACAGAAACCGAACAAAGGGGAGAGGAGGCGGAGTAGCCTTATATGTCAAAAACTCTTATGCTGCAGAAGAAATTCAAGACAGCAATCTAGGAAACCAGCTTGAAATCATCTGGATAAGAATCAAGGGAACTGGGACTCAAAAAGATGTCGTTGTAGGCGTCTACTACAGACCCCCAAGCCAGGAGGAAGATCTTGATGAAGTCTTCTGCCAACAGTTGACCAAACAGGCACAGAAAAGAGATGTAGTAGTCATGGGCGATTTCAACTATCCCGATATTTGCTGGAAAACAAACTCGGCCAAGAGTACAAGGTCCAACAAATTCCTCGCTTGCCTTGCAGACAATTTCATGGTCCAGAAGGTAGAAGAGGCAACAAGGGGATTGGCTACTCTTGATCTCATCCTAACAAATGCGGAGGACCTGATCGATGCGGTCGAAGTGGTAGGATCCTTAGGGGCAAGTGACCATGTGCTCCTGCAATTTGAGGTACAAAGGAAGGCCCAAACTAAGACAAGTCAAACCCGCATTTTGGACTTTAGGAGAGCTGATTTCCAAAAAATGAAGGAAACGCTGAGCAGCATTCCGTGGACACAGATACTAAAAGACAAGGGAGCTACGGATGGATGGGAATTTCTCAAGAGTGAAATACTCAAGGCGCAATTGCAAACCGTGCCAACAAAGAGAAAAAATAGGACAAGTGCAAAGAAGCCAGAATGGATGTCCAAAGAACTTCTAACTGTGCTAAGACACAAAAGGGACATGCACAAGAAGTGGAAAAAGGGAGAAATCACCAAAGAAGAATTCAAACAAATAGCCAACACCTGTAGGGAAAAGGTCCGCAAGGCTAAAGCAAAAAACGAGCTCAGACTTGCCAGGGACATTAAAAACAATAAAAAGGGCTTCTATTCTTATGTCAGTAGAAAAAGGAAAAACAAGGAGGCGATAGGACCTCTTCGAGGAGAAGATGGGGCAATGCTGACAGGGGATAGGGAAAAGGCAGAACTACTTAATGCCTTCTTTGCCTCGGTCTTCTCACAAAAAGAGAGTCTTCAACCTCAGCAAGATGGAGTGGGTGAGGGATTGGAGGACATCCAACCCCAAATTGGGATAGAAGTCGTCCAGGAATACCTGGCCGCTCTTAATGAGTTCAAGTCCCCAGGGCCAGATCAACTACACCCAAGAGTATTGAAGGAACTAGCGGAAGTCATTTCGGAACCATTGGCAACCATCTTTGAGAGTTCTTGGAGAACTGGAGAAGTTCCAGCAGATTGGAGGAGGGCCAATGTGGTCCCAATCTTCAAGAAGGGAAAAAAAGACGACCCAAACAACTACCGTCCGGTCAGCCTCACGTCGATACCGGGCAAAATTCTGGAAAAGATTGTTAAGGAAGCGGTCTGCAAACACTTAGAAACAAATGCAGTCATCGCTAATAGTCAACATGGATTTATCAAAAACAAGTCATGCCAGACTAATCTGATCTCTTTCTTCGATAGAGCTACAAGCTGGGTAGATGCGGGGAATGCCGTGGATGTAGCGTACCTGGATTTCAGTAAAGCCTTCGACAAGGTCCCCCATGACCTTCTGGCAAGGAAACTAGTCCAATGTGGGCTAGGCAAAACTACAGTGAGGTGGATCTGTAATTGGTTAAGTGGACGAACACAGAGAGTGCTCACTAATGCTTCCTCTTCATCTTGGAAAGAAGTGACGAGCGGAGTGCCGCAGGGTTCCGTCCTGGGCCCGGTCCTGTTCAACATCTTTATTAATGACTTAGATGAAGGGCTAGAAGGCATGATCATCAAGTTTGCAGACGACACCAAATTGGGAGGGATAGCCAATAGTCCAGAGGACAGGAGCAGAATTCAAAACGATCTTGACAGATTAGAGAGATGGGCCAAAACTAACAAAATGAAGTTCAACAGTGACAAATGCAAGATACTCCACTTTGGCAGAAAAAATGAAATGCAAAGATACAGAATGGGGGATGCCTGGCTCGAGAGCAGTACGTGTGAAAAAGATCTTGGAGTCCTCGTGGACAACAAGTTAAACATGAGCCAACAATGTGATGTGGCGGCAAAAAAAGCCAATGGGATTTTGGCCTGCATCAATAGGAGCATAGTGTCTAGATCTAAGGAAGTAATGCTACCCCTCTATTCTGCTTTGGTTAGACCACATCTGGAATATTGTGTCCAATTCTGGGCACCACAATTCAAGAGAGATATTGACAAGCTGGAATGTGTCCAGAGGAGGGCGACTAAAATGATCAAGGGTCTGGAGAACAAGCCCTATGAGGAGCGGCTTAGGGAACTGGGCATGTTTAGCCTGAAGAAGAGAAGGCTGAGAGGAGATATGATAGCCATGTATAAATATGTGAGAGGAAGCCACAGGGAGGAGGGAGCAAGCTTGTTTTCTGCTTCCTTGGAGACTAGGACGCGGAACAATGGCTTCAAACTACAAGAGAGGAGATTCCATCTGAACATTAGGAAGAACTTCCTGACTGTGAGAGCCGTTCAGCAGTGGAACTCTCTGCCCCGGAGTGTGGTGGAGGCTCCTTCTTTGGAAGCTTTTAAGCAGAGGCTGGATGGCCATTTGTCAGGGGTGATTTGAATGCAATATTCCTGCTTCTTGGCAGGGGGTTGGACTGGATGGCCCTTGAGGTCTCTTCCAACTCTTTGATTCTATGATTCTATGAAAGCCTGGGCTATTTAGAAAGCCACAATTACCACCTGATTTCTGGGTTCTGACTTGTATTTTTTATTTTATTTCTTCAAATTCAATTTTACGACACATACATATACACATAACTTACAATTCCCACTACGAGGATTGTTTACTTTTACATATTATGATAATCCTATATCTATATAGTATATAACATTTGTATCTTATTTCTTATGGGCTGATCTCTAGAATTATTCATAATAAAATAAAATTCTTGACCAGGTTCCATCTTACTTCAATTTCTCCCATTCTATTTTCAATACCTTTTGAATTATTTAATTTTACATTCATAACATCGAATTCCATTTGATCCACCATGTACTGATACAATTTATTTACCATCCACCTTGATTTGTCTTTCCATCCCAACACAATCACCGCTTGTGTTCACTCAGTTATTGCTTCTTTTATTTCCCTGCAAATTCACACTCCTTCTCTTTTTACTATTTCTTTTGATATAACCCAATCATTTCCTAATTTTTGGCTTGACACAGTTTTGTATATTCTGCCAGAAGTATTGTACCTGTTCGCATTCCCAAATCATATGCATAAACTGCCTTTTCTGTTGACATCCATGCTAGCACTGACTACTTGCCCTTTATTACAGTAGACTAATTGGCAGGGTGTACAATACACTTACAGTATATTCTGGCGTATAAGACTACTTTTTAACCCAGGAAAATCTTCTCAAAAGTCAGGGGTCGTCTTATACGCGGGTGTAGTCTTATGCATGGCAGTCGTCTTAACTCTATATTTTAACTGGAAAAGTTGGGGGTCGTCTTATACGCCCAGTCGTCTTATATGCCGCAATATACGGTATGTAAAGTTTTCCTCCTAATTTCTCTTACTTTTGTATTCCTTATCCTCCCTATTGTTTCTACCACTTGTCTCATATCTTGTTCTGTCACTTGTAACTCCATTTCCCACATACTTTTCAAGTCCCATATTGTTCACCCATCAATCTCTATTAGCATTGTACATATTTTTTACTGGCCTGTGCTTTATTTTCTTCCATATTTCTCTCATGTTTTCAAAGGCAGTGTCTTCCCTTTTTAACATATTGATATTTTCTTAAGTGTTGTTGTTGTTTATTCGTTCAGTCGCTTCCGACTCTTCAGGACCTCATGGACCAGCCCACACCAATGTTCCTTGTTGGCCATCGCCATCCCCCAGCTCCTTCAGAGTCAAGCCAATCACTTCAAGGATACCATCCATCCATCTTGCCCTTGGTCGGCCCTTCTTCCTTTTCTCTTCCATTTTCTCCAGTCTTCTCTAAGCTTTCCTGTTTTCTCAGTATGTGGCCAAAGTACTTCATCTTTGCCTCTAACATACTTCCCTCCAGTGAGCAGTTTGGCTTTATTTCCTGGAGGATGGACTAGTTTGATCTTCTTGCAGTCCAAGGCACTCTCCGAATTTTCCTCCAGCACCACAGTTCAAAAGCATCTATCTTCCTTCGCTCAGCCTTCCTTATGGTCCAACTCTCACATCCATAGGTTACTAGGGGGAATACCATGGCTTTGACTAGGCGGATCTTTGTTGCCAGTGTGATGTCTCTACTCTTCACTATTTTATCGAGATTGGTCATTGCTCTCATCCTAAGAAGTAGCCAATAAAAATTTGAAACATGTATATGTGTGGAGGTTTGTATTGTGTTCCAACTGCTACATATTAAGGGGAGTTAATAAAATAAGTATCTATCACAAGCCTAAATTCTACTCACTCCTGGATACTTGATAGTCTATACTTCTGTATAATCCAGTTCAAGACCGATAATCTGGATGGAGTAACTGGATTATATGGAAGTGTAGATCCAGCCTTAGTGAAAGATATTTTGCCCGTGTTCAGAGACCCTTGCATCACATACTGATTGTTTTAACTTACTGTTTTTGTTAATGAATTGGCTTGGGGAGGGTTTTCCACAAAGGACAGTTATGAGATAGATTGAATAAACAAATATATGGAGATTATGTTCATATACTTAAAGCAGACGAAACCTCACACAAATAAAAATATTTCCTATAGGAAAGGGAATTCAGAGTTGACTGTTAGCAACATTACCAAATGCAGTGTGTAGGAGAGATCAGGAAGAAGAAAAAGTATTCTCCAAACCGAACATTCTCTACAGAATATTAATCCCTCCCTATGACTTCCTTTTGATAGCAAAGGATGTAGCCTAATGTTTTATTCATGCATGGTTTCAAGAGACCAAAATGTTAGAAAGATCAGATGACTATAAAAGTGTCTCCCTTGCAAAGTTGGAGAACACTTTGAAGAGGAAAAAAGAATGACAAGAACAAAATATTTCCCTGAAATATTCTTCCTCCCCCCCCCCCCAAGTTTTTCATATGGTTTGAAAATACAAATTCAAATACCTCTTGAATGTGGGAAGGTTTTAAAAAAACGTTTGAAGTTGATATGGTTTCAACTTAGTTTCAAGTTGACGTGGTCAGTAAGATAAAGCTAAGGTTTCAACCAGTTTCAAGTAGATGCGGTCAGTAAGATAAAACATTGTACTTTATTACAATTTTCAGCACATGGCAATTTGCTAGCGATAGTTCCCCTTAATGCAGAATAAAACAATGTACCGTGAAATCAAGAAAATCAATAAGGGGCAGTAGTAGCAGCATGTTAGGTAGTTAGGGTGACCTGAATCTTTCCCTTTTTATCTGCTCTGTCCTCTTCTTCAATGTATGTACTCTGATACTCTTGCATATGAACCTTCAACTCTCCCCATTGATTTCATAAGGTTTTCCTAGGCAAGGAATAGTCACAGATGGTTTTGTTTGTTCTTTCTTCTGAAATATAACCTACAAAATATGGTATTTGTTGGTGGACTCCCTTCCAGTTACTAATCAGAATTGACCCACTTAGCTTCCAAGGCAAGGTCAGAAAGATTGAGTTCCATGTGTAAAACTCAAGGCCTGCAATTCAAATCTGGCCCACTATGTCATCACTATGGCTCTTCAGATATTGGACTACAACTCCTGTATTTCTCATCATTAGATGTCATTACTAGAACTTATGGGAGTTGTGATACAGTAATATCAGGAAGGCTGTAGTTGTTCTTTTGAGTTAGGATACTGGGGTTTGAATTTAGATACATGGCTTTTGGATATGATGTCTGACTTTAAAACATACTTTAACCATTCCCAAGTGTTGTTGGGTTGCCTGTCCCATTATCCCCCAGACAATCTAACGTGATGGGAGTTGTTGTTGAGTAACACCTGGGGACTCAAACTGGGTAAAAACTAAAGAGCACTGACCACTATGTAAACATTTTATAGTTGGCCCTCTGTGTCCATGAATTCTGCCCCCATGGATTCAACGGCCCTCTGAAGGCAACCATAAGGCTGATGTGGCCCTCAATGAAAATGAATTTGACACCCCTTCTTTAGGATATTTTGGATAATACATTGAGTGAGGCCAAAACTGGTTGCCCCCCAGCTCTTTGCTAGCATACAGTTCAGCACAACATCCAAAATAACTCTGTAATGTCTGCAGTGAAGTCTGTATCCTTGGTTTCTTCCAGTCCTCTCTTTATCTCTTTAATCATGCTTCCCATAATCCTGCACACATTATTTTGGCCTCTATGTTTTAGCTAAGGATATGAAGCAGCTAGCTATCTTATTACTGGCAAGAATGTCTGATCTTGGGGCAAAATCCAGGAAGAGTCAAGAAACAATTCAAACCTTTTTGATAAGGCAGAGAGGGGAAAGTCTGCTTCAAAGTGATCTCCTACTAACTTTATGTTAATATGAGACTAATTAATTATTGGCAAAGACTGACAGGCTCCAAGATTTTTCCTAGCGGAGATGATGAAAAAGCCCTCTTGCAGTCATTATGTCTAAAACCTTTAGTCAAAATCAGAGCTTAGTTATTTTTTGGACTCCATGTCAGTTCAAGGGTTCTGAATTTTTTTTTTTAAAAAAGTTAACTTCTTTGTTATTTCTGCAAAGGGTTAAAAAAATGGTTGGCTGAAAGGATAGAAGCAATTCTGGAAAAGCATTTAATTGTGGCAGATGGAATTTTAAGGTATTGCCCTGGTCCAAGATGTTAGCAGCAACTGGCTTCAATTCTTCTGTCCCTTCATGTTGCAAGTCTTGAGATAAGCTTTGCTTACAGTACCTTGAAATTAGATATCTGGTAGATAGCCACATCTAGCACAGTCACATCCTCTCTAGCTGAAGAGAATAATAACTATAACAGCATAGTTATTTTTAGGTAATAAGTCAATTTTAAATATGGAAAAATTTAAGGAAGTTTATCAATATTCAATATTCACTTGTTAAACTCATTACCAGTAAGGATGTGTAGACTACTTCGCATTACAGGGAAACCATCACTGCTCAAGCAGGGAGCTTTGAAGTGGTTGAACAGAAGCTCTCCAAAGCTTTAGGTGCTCTTACTGCCTATTACAAGGAAAACTAACTGATTCCTAATCCACCTAAAACACAGGCATGTGCTTTTCATCTTAAGAACAGGTAAACATCTCGAGCTCTGGGGATTACTGGGAAGGAATCCCACTGGAACATTGCAGCACACCAATATACCTGAGAGAAACTCTGGACCATGCTTTGACTTACAAGAAGCACTGCTTGAATATCAAGCAAAAAGTGGATGCTAGAACTAATATCATACAAAAGCTTACTGGCACAACCTGGGGATCACAGCCAAACACAGTGAAGACATCTGCTCTTGCGCTTTCCTACTCTGCTGCTGACTATGTCTGCCCAGTGTGGAATACATCTCACCGTGTTAAAAAAGTGGATATGGCTCTTAATGAGACATGCTGCATTATCACAGGATGTCTATGCCCTACACCACTAGAGAAATTATACTGTTTAGCCAGTATTGCATCACCTGACATCCACCCGGAAGTAGCAGCCAATAACAAAGGGACCAAGGCATGGAAATGGGGCTACAAAGTGGCATTGACATCTCCAACCCATCCTCTGTTTGGATATCAGCCAGCAAGCCAATATTTTAAATCAAGAAATAGCTTTCTAAGATCTACAGAGATACTTGCTGGAACATCTCAGCAAGTGAGAGTCCAAAAGTGGCAGGTTAAAACCCAGAACCTCAATCAGTGGCTGATACCAGATGAGAAACTCCTCCCTGGGCACACAGAAGACAGGGTGACTTGGAAGGCGCTGAACAGACTGTGCTCTGGCACCACGAGATGCAGAGTCAACCTTAAGAAATGGGGCTACAAAGTGGATTCCACAACATGCGAGTGTGGAGAAGAACAAACTGCAGAATGCTTACTACAATGCAGTCTGAGACTTGCCACAGGCGCAATGGAGGACCTTCTTACAGCGACACCAGAGGCACTTGAAGTGGACAGCTTCTGATGAAAGGAAATTTAGTATAATACCAAGCTTTAAACTTTGTGGTTTTTCTGTACATTAAAATTGTATTATTAATTAGCTTCTGACATGATAAATAAAAATAAATAAAACAGGGAAACTTACCACTTTGTGAAATAAAATAACGAAGAAGGGGGAAAGTAACAAGCACTAGCTAGAACCAAAAGAGAAGACAAGAGCTTATGAAAGTAGTATAATTCCAGGCAGAAGAGCAATATGCTAAATCATACAGTTAGTCCCACTACATTAGAACTTATTCAACTTTCCAATTTCCCATCAATTCAAAGGATCTACTATAAATGAGACAAACAGATGGATTTAGGTTAGGGTAGACATTGGGGAATTCTCCAGCTGTTATTGAACTGTAACTCCCAGCATTCCTCATGATTGTTATTCTGGCTGCTTGAACCAGCAGTCCAACAAGATCTGAGAAATTGCTCAAAAGTAATGTTACTGTTGAAATGTAACTTCATCATACTCCTGTTGCCCCATAAACTAACTTGTTACAAATACTACATTGTTCATAACTCATTTCAAGCTCTGATCTTCCTCATTACGGCAAGATACATTTGTGTTTAAAAATCAGCACAGCCATCATTTCTAGATCTGCATTTATACATGAAAATTACTCTATAAAATTTTTATGGAAATCTATATCAGTTTTCTAATCTCTTGTGCTCGTGCTCGGCTGGCCAACCTAATTCTGGTACACCTAGTTAATTATACAGTAAGTCTCAACTTGATAACATCTTTCCAGAAAGACGAGTACAGTCACAATGTAGACAAAAGAACAAGAGCATGTGCTTGTTTACCTGTTTCATATGCAAACACTTAAAAAGGATCTTACTTTTGTGTGACAATGTAGAGTTGGCCCAACTATTAGAGAGAGGGGAAAAATGACCAAGGTTGCTCCTGTTTTGTGCTGTTCTAAACTTGTGACCAGTGAGAGCAATATGTGAGATTTTTTGTCATAAGTACAAAATTGGTTTGCTTTGCTTTGTTACTATGTGGATTATCTCAAGGAAGAAAGCAAGGACACCATCTCAGGATGCAAAATGTCATGTGTCACCAGGATTTCTAGAGTGAAAACTGAAGACAAATTCTGTTCCTTTAATGCAGTAGTTCTCAACCTTTCTAATGTTGTGATCCCTTAATACAGTTCCTCATGTTGTGATGACCCCCAACCATAAAATTATTTTCATTGCTAA
Organism: Anolis sagrei; assembly: GCF_037176765.1. Classification (NCBI taxonomy): domain Eukaryota; kingdom Metazoa; phylum Chordata; class Lepidosauria; order Squamata; family Anolidae; genus Anolis; species Anolis sagrei. The sequence continues at coordinate 37,406,961 of NC_090024.1, read as the reverse complement.
TCCATAACTGTAATTTTATTACTATGGAGAGCCTGTGCAACTTGCTTCTCAATGTGGTAAGATCGGCTTCATCCCTCCTGCCTTTTAGAAAGAAATTGAAGTCGTGGTTCTGGGACCAGGCTTTTGGACAACAGCCATAAATAGTGCTTTGGATATGGAATTTGACTGGAATGGTGATACAGCAGTTAATACTGTTTTTATTGTTTTAATTAATGTTCTATTTATTACTTTAATTGTTATATTGCTTTGTTATATTTAATGGCATCAAATTGTGCCAAATGTAAGTCCTCCTGAGTCCCCTTTTGTGGGTTGAGAAGGAGAGGGTAGAAATACTGGAAATAAATAAATAAATAAATAATGCAATTATCTGATATGCGGGATGTATTTTCATTCACTGGACCAAATTTGGCACAAATACCCAATACACCCAAATTTGAACACTGGTGGAGTTGGGGGAATTGATTTTGTCATTTGGGAGTGTAGTTGCTGGGACTTATAGATAACCTACAATCAAAGAGAATTCTGAACTCCACCAATGATGGAACTGAACCAAACTTGGCACACAGAACTCCCAAGAAGCAACAGAAAATACTGGAAGGGTTTGGTGGGCATTGACCTTGAGTTTTGGAGTTGTAGTTCACCTACATCCAGAGAGCACTGTGGACTCAAATGGATTAAGACCAAACTTGACACAGATACTCAATATGCCCAAAGGGACTCAAGGAGGCTTACATGGGGACAAGTCCAGACAGCATAATAAAATAAAATAGCACATTAAAATATATAATGACAGCATAAAACAAAATAAAACAATAACATTATAACAGAGTATGATGAGTATATATATAACAGTGTATAAAATCAAAACATCAACCAACAACCAGTGAGTTCTATGATAACAATTAGCCCCTTGAACCCCATAAATGATATAATTGGGCCAAATTTCTCAACTTAGTGTGTATTCTGGTGGTCTTTGGCGACCCCTCTGACACCCCCTCATGACCGCTCCCCAGAGGTCCCAACCCCCAGTTTGAGAAACGCTGCCTCAATGGTAATATAATATAGGGAAATTCAGCAGGGATTCATATTATGCAACAAGGTAACAAGCAACAAAGCAACATCTACTGAAACTTGCTTTTGTACACATTAAAGAATCCTAAGTCATTGTCAGCTTTCACTCTGGTAACCCACTGATAATTCTTGTGACAATGCTGTTATTTGGCACACATCTAATAATAATCTTTGTTAAAGGAAGTATAGTTTCAGCACGTTCATGAAAAATGTGATGTGTGTTACTAAGATTTTGCAAACACAAATTCCCAAAGCTTCAATCTTTTTAAAACATCATGACCTTCCAGGCTTCTACCTCCACATAGCCTCTATAGATAAAGCCATAATATTTGCCACGTGATCTTTCGGCGGCTTTCATAATGCAGGAAATGACTAGTCATTTTAGTATTCCATACTTCAGCATTTTCCTTCTCCAGTTTTTGTTGATCTGCAGGCACAGAGCACTTCCCTTTTTTCATATACTGTGCATTTTTATTGTAATAAAATGAATGTAATCGCCGTTAAATGCATCCTTCTTGGAAAAAGCCGAACATCAGAACTGACTTGTGACAGTTCTCCCATTCCCTAAAACATGCAGTTCTTGTCCATTTTAAATCATTATTGGAGCTAACAGGCTTTGCAGAGATAAGAATGTCATGATGAAAAATATCGATTGTGTACGAGGTAATTTAAAACTTACATATATTTCATATGCTATAGGAGAGATCAAGCCAAGTCTTCAGAATCTGAATAGTCACTGACAGCAGATTTTGAGAACACACTTATGCAGAGCAGCACAAGAGCAAGAAGTTATTATGCTCTCCTCCACCCTTTAACCATTTTGAAAGAGGGGGCATTAGAACTGCACTTCAGTTCTGACATTCCCCTCTTCCATGTCAACCGATTCTGCATCCCATGGATTCAACTATTGGGTTGTTGTAGGTTTTTTCGGGCTATATGGCCATAGTCTAGAGGCATTTTCTCCTGACATTTCACCTGCATCTATGGCAAGCATCCTCAGAAGAAGTGAGGTCATAGATGCTTGCCACAGATGCAGGCGAAACGTCAGGAGAGAATGCCTCTAGACCATGGCCATATAGCCCGAAAAAACCTACAACAACCCAGTGATTCTGGCCATGAAAGCCTTCGACAATAGATTCAACTATTGCTTACACTGAAAATATTTTTAAAAGTTCCAAAAGTAAATCTTGATTTTGCCATTTTATGTAAGGGACACCATTTTACAACACCATTGTAAACAATTTGACTTGAACATCCATTGATTTTGGTATTCATGGGGGAGGGGGGGAGACCCAGAAACAGATTGCATCAATGAGCTCTACGTAAGTGTTGCCACTCAGCAGTTAATTCCATGTTCTGCTCTAGTTTGGATTAGTCAACGGCTTAAGGCTTCAACATTATTTATCCTTGGGAATTCTCTTGGGCATGAGTTTGTGAATCACCAGAAAAATGTCAGCAAATCCAAGAATTTTAAACAGGTAGCAATTGCCTGTTTAGGGAATACAAAGACTCACAGGAACATCTGTTTGCTGCTCCTCCTGAATGGCAGCAGAGCAGCTACTACAATGTGCATGAGAGAGTAAAACAACAGATTGCGGTCAAGGAACCTGTAAGCTTTTGCTGGGAGATAAACCCAACAGGGCTATTGGCATTTCATTCCACCAGGTAGAACAGCAGTAAGTGCATCTCTCAGTGCACAATTAATGACTGATGATTGTGGCATTCATAGGTGGTAGAAAAGCCTACTTCATCTGCATTCTTTCCAGTTTGTCTACTTTGAAATTCTAAGGTTTAAATGGCAAGCTGAAATATGCAACAGAGTTCAGAATGCTTTGTTTACTACCGTTGTCTGCCAGAGATACCTTTGGGAAAATCTATGCTATGGATGCAAGATTATGCTCTTGAGGTGGGGGGGGGGGGGGGGGGAACGGGACTACCACTCTTATTACACAATAACCTATATTTCCCTATTAATAGTTTGCAATTTTTCTGCTAGTTATAATTTATAATTCAGAAAAATATTGAATGGACATCATCATTGTTTTGAGAAGGAACCCGTGGGAGTTCCTGCTGTCATTCCTTTTATCCCTTCTCCACATAAGCATTTCATAATTTGCTTTGTTATTTAAATACACTACTCACAATTTATGGAAAATAAACTGGCAGATCAAAATGGCCAAATGACATACAAATGATATTGCAAACATAGAGTTGGGCCTTAATGGTTAGTCTCAATAGGAGTAATCAATAGGATGGTTTTAAATGGTGTTATTTTAAATGGTGTATTTTAATATTTCAAAAAATATTTTTTAATGTTTATGTATTGTATCCAGGCATTGAATGTTTGCCGTGTATATGCTGTGCTCCTCTCTGAGTCTCCTTCGGAGTGAGAAGGGCAGAATATAAATGTTTTAAATAAATAAATAAATCTACTGAATCAATGGAATTCATGTAAAAATGGGCTTGCTAAGTTCCATCCAGTTCAGTGGGATTTCTCTAGTCAGGATAGATTTGTGTTTAGGCCCAAATCTATTAAACAAAAATGGGTAACATCCATGGAGTGCTATGACCTTTTGGGATTGCCATTCAAGATTTATCAGAAGGGTGTTTTATAGATTATGCAGGCAGAGAAATATGTCTTATGCTGTCAGTGACTGGCGTGGCATGGCCTTCCCTTCCTTTCCCCCTTTACGGTTTGCACAGACTTTGAAACCTTTGGTTCAGAGGAGCAGAACTGGGGGAAACTAAATGTAAAATTCACTGTGATCTGTTCCCTGATTGTAGAAGCCAGAGTATAAGACTCATACACTAAGTTTGCAACTAGGTTTGTGCCTATCCCTTTTAATTTTCTACTATCAATGCTTTTGTACCCATCACGGCTTTTAGTGGTTTTAGCATGATGTTCTATGGAATTCATAGTCAGTATGAGTGATGAGAATAAGGCATATTCTAGGCCTGGGTAACAACGCAAAAATTTGTTTTTAAAATCGATTTGTAATTGGGGTGTTTTTTTGTTTCGATATTTAAAATAATTACAAAATTTTCCCAAAAAAAAGTTCGGTATTTACGAAATTTCGTAAATATTTACAAAACATTTTGTAAAGATGGCGCCCTTTTTTTTCCAATATTTTTTCAATATTTTTTAAATTTAATTATTAATTTAGTAGAATAGGGAGGAGAAATTATTATTGAGGGAAGGCAGGCACTCACTCTGGCAGGCCCTCTCGCTCGCCGCTCGCTCGCCGCTCGCCCTCTCGCTCGCCCTCTCGCTCGCCCTCTCGTTCGCCGCTCGCCCTCTCACTCGCCCTCTCGCTCGCCGCTCGCCCTCGCCCTCTCGCTCGCCCTCTCGCTCGCCCTCTCGCTCGCCGCTCGCCCTCTCACTCGCCCTCTCGCTCGCCGCTCGCCCTCGCCCTCGCCCTCTCGCTCGCCCTCTCCTCTCGCTCGCCCTCTCGCTCGCCCTCTCGCTCACTTGCTCAGCCGGCGACGAGAGAGGAGAGCTCCCAGCAAGCCAGACGGCCATCTTACGTATTTCCGAAATGGACGGAAATACAAAATTTTTTGGCGCCTGCCGTTTCGATATTTAAAAACACTTCCAGGTTTAAAAATAAGTTTTGTAATCGTTTTGTAATTCAAAAATTAACGATTTTTTAAACGAATTACGAATTAACGAAACGAATTGCCCAGCCCTAGCATATTCTTAAATTTAGAATCTTCTCAGACCAGGTAAGATATAGCAAACAAAGGGGAACATATATTTATAGAATATAACATCTAGATCCTAGACCAGGTGTGGGCAAACCCAGGGCCACAGGCCAGATGAGGCCCTTTGGGCTCCTTCCTCCACCCACTTTCTATCTCCCCACCCTCTTAGCATGAGGATGCAATGACCCGCTGCATTTACATGCTGAGAGGAGGGCCAAGGGAGACATGTGGCTGCTGAGAGCTCCCTGCTCTCTCAGCATGAGGACACGGTGACCCGCCGCATCCCCATGCAGAGAGAAGGGCCAGGGCAGCCACCTGTGAAATTCTTCTCTTGACAGAAGGATGTGGCAGGATGCTGCATATGAAATCCTTCTGAGAAGTAGAGAGCCCTGTAGGCACGCTTAGCTATACAGGACTCTCCTGAGAGCTCTGCACAGCCACATGTAAACTCTCCTCTTTGCCAGGAGGGCACAGTGGGCTACTGTCAAGAGGAGGATTTCACATGTTGCTGTCCAGTGCTCTCAGACACATGTGGATATGCAGGGTTCTCCCAAGAGCCCTGCACAGCTGTATGTGAAATATTCTCCCCCACCAACCATCCTTGGTCTCCCCCCCCCATCCCGTATCAACCACACCCCAGTATCCACACACCCCTCCCCCGTGTTCTTAACTATGAGCCGTTTGTAAGTTGGATGTTTGTAACTTGGAGACTGCCCGTATATTACTAAACTTTAAAGTTAGGATTGCCCTCATCATTGTAGTCCTTATTTCCTGTTCCATTAAAAAAAAGCTGGCAGTAAAAAATAAATTCTTTTGAGAAATGATGCTAGAGAGGATTTCTGTAGATATTGTTAAAAACACAAACAAATGGGTACTACAACAAACTAGGCCTGAATTCTTCCTAGAAATGAAGATAACTAAACTGAAGCTGTAACACAACTATAGCAGTTTCATATGGCCAAAATATGCCTTGCAGTGTGGATACACATGCAACGTTTATCCCTTTCTCTCCAGAATGATGGGGTCCATTAGATGTGTTATACTTCTGCTGTTGCTCCTATTAGTCTTAGCTGCCAACCGGTGGGACGACTGCAGATGTAGTCAAGCAGTGTACTAAATGGCCACAAACTCCCATTTCTGGCATATGGGCTACTCCCAACAGAGAGTATCAATTGCCTAAGAACTAGGGCCTCGAAGCAGAGTGAGGACATGAGTGGGACAAATGACTTCTATGAAATGTAGTAACCGCAAATGTCACACTGTACTTATGTATTCAGCCAACATTCTCAGTTAAGTGTCAGCAACAATGTGTGTGTCTGTGTGGGGAGGGGGTGTATGAAAGGGTTTTATAAAACCCTGTGGAAATCTTTCTCTAACACAGCTCTGTTTGAATTGAAATGCACAAAGGCAGGAAATGGGTTAAGATCTGAATTTGTTTCTTTAACCAAAAACATCTTCAAAACCAGACTTACATTAAGGAGTATTGGTGCTGCAGGATTTAATACATTTTTCTTTCATTAGTTCCCAAATCACCAGTTAGGGCAAATACCATAGGGCAAATACCATAGTTACGGTAGGAGTGAGCTGTGAAGCAGGTCAATGAAGAGCCCAAGATCCTTAGAAGACTTCATGGACTCCCCAAAATTCTAAAATTCCCACTGAAAGAAAACAAAACTATAGAAATAAATATGTTCACGTCTGGTTCTGAAAAACTGGCATCTTGTTGATCAACACTGCAGGATTGCTCGCAACCAGTATTAAGGATGACTTGTGCATTCTGGAGATATCAGTGCTGTGGGGAGTCTGGAGAGGCTGATAACATCCTCCATGAGTTTGGCTGGGTCAGCTTTAGAGAAACCAAAGCAATCATTTTAGGTGGTGTCACTGAGCCAAGACAAAGAGAAGAAACCACTTTCAGAGTTGTGTTGCTTTGGCAGCTATCTAAACACAGCTCTGTAACAGTTTCCAAGGTTTTTTTTTTAACCCAATTAATCATCAGAATCAGTATATTTTATTAAAAGAAAAGAACTAGACATGTAGAATGTAAGCAATGCTGAGCATTTTGGTTGTGAGCCAAACAGACTCATGGAAACAGCACTTCCCTTTTGCTGGCAATAACAAGGAAACAACTGCTGTTAATTTGTGGTGGTGCATCTTCAGTCACAAATAGTATTGAGAATCTGCTGATATTACCCATGACTTCAGAGGACATTAAAGCACTTATTTTCATAGAATTAAGGTAGTAGGGCATTCAATAGGGCTGAAGAAGTGAATCCTCTTTAAGGCTATAATTCAATATATGTTCTACTTCCAATATACATGTTAAATTTACTAATAGAATTTAATAGTTTTCATTTGAATAGACATTTAGAGGATGGAGTTGCATATCGACTTAATTGACCTAAGCTATATAAATAAAAATGTAATGTTCGTTTGTGGGATTAACATAACTAAAAAACCACTGCACGAATTGACATGAAATTTGGACACAATACACCTATCAGGCCAACGAGTGACCATCACTCATAAAAACACTGAAAGTCCTTTCCCACAGTGGAAGGGACTTAAAAAGTAAAAAACAAAGACACTACAGTGAATGCGCAAAACTACTTCCCCTGGCAAACAAACCACACAACAGCATATCCACACTGTCTTCTGGACTACAGCTCCCAGCATCCCCTAAACCAGGTCGTTTAGGAGAGGAGGAGGATTGAAATGCACTGCTTCCAAACTGCAAGCTTTCTTTTCCTTGGATTTCTTCGAGAGCATCCCAATCCCGGCATATTTCCAGTTTCCTATTCCTGGACCGCAAATAGATAGATTCGATAGAGATAGATAAGTAGGTAGATAGATAGATCACGAGGACTGCTGGGAGTTACAGTCCAAGAATAGGTAGAGAGGGAAGAAATGGCAGAAAGATGAAGGGAAAGAAAAGGGGGGGGGGAGGGAAAAGGAAGAGAAGGAGAGAATAAAAGAAAAAAGGGGAAGAAAGGAAGGAAGGAAAGTGGGAAGGAAGGAGAGAAAGAAAGGAGGAGAGAAAGAGGGAGGGAAATTTGGCCACAGCAATGCGTGGTGGGTACAGCTAGTAATGCATAAAAAAGGATAATCCAAAATCAAAAGCAGTTGTGCTGATACCAGTTTCTAGACATTTCATCTCCATCAGAGCAGGACTTTTGTAAAACCAATGGGTCTTACTTGTCCATGTCTTCGTAAAATAGTTTATATCACAACAGGATCACTTATGAGAAATGTATTGTGGCTGGGTAACATTGATTTTTAATCCCAGTAGTTGTGCAGACAGCTACTATCCACAAATGGAACAGGAATACCTACAGGATAGCCAATAATATCATTTCTTCTAATCTGAAAGTCTCAGCACTTTGACCCTTGTGAGCTTTGTCTACTGGATAACTGGTTGTCTTTACATTTTACAATTTATAGTCAGCTCTCCACATTTACAGGTTTGACTTTTGTTGACCTGATTCATGGATTCAATTAATATGGCCACTCTAGTAATCGCTAGGCCCTCCAGTGCAATTTATGGTCAGCTTCCATTGGAGTCCCTGATTGAGTTCTTTATATATTATAGAATCATAGAATAATAGAGTTAGAAGAGACCACATGGGCCATCTAATCCAACCCACTGCCATGCAAGAAAAACACAATCCAAGTATCCCTTATTACCTCCATTTATAGTTTTTAGGATCTTTTTGAGATGAGGCAGACCATACTATTTACAGAGTAGGTGCTCCTACCACTCTCAAGCCTCCAAATCTCCTGAGAAATTGCATTTCCAGAAAGTGTATGTTTGGAAAAATATGCCCCCAAAATGACCTGAAACACTGCATGTGGCAGTTTGCTTTTAAATGTGACGACCTGCCTCTCCATTACTCAAACCAAACAAAAAGAAAATCCACAAAAAAATCAGGTACTTCAAGAGCTATAGAAATACTACAGTTCAGCTCTTATGAACGGAGTATAGCTCTATGAAACTTGAATCCAAAGTAACTGTATCTGAAGTGTTTCATAAACAAACAGCTTTTTGTTAGTATTCTATGGAAACAGAGGCGCCAAACATTTTATTCAGCATAATTGGGCTCTCATTCCATTTTAGTGTGTTCTTTTGTAGTGATACCAATTTCCTCTACGAAAATTCCCTGTGAGAGTTACGTGCCTTTTAACCTTACTTTCCAGATAAAACTCGTATTTTGTTTTCAGATTTTGGAATACCTGCATTTACGTACACATACAAAATGAAAATTTGTGGAGATGGAACCCAAGTCTAAACACAAAATTAATGTACATTTCATATAGACCTTATACTCATAGTCTGAAGCTAATTTCATACAATATTTTAAATAATTTTGTGCACTAAAAAAAGTATAATGAATAAAAATAGTAATAATAAACTTTATACCCCGCCACCATCTCCCCAAAGAGGACTCGGGGCAGATAACATGAGGCCAAGCCCGAAGATACAATACAGCAAAATGAAATACAAAACAATAAAATTACATCACAATAAAATACATGAGGTAACATAATAAACAGTGCAAAATAACATAATGAAGAATCAAACACAATGGGTGAGCCAAATACACAGATAAAATGATAAAACCCTGGATGAGATAGGAATAAAAAGTGTATATATAAGGGATGAGCCTGTAAAGGACAAACAATGAGGTTAGGCCCACATTAGAGACAGAGGAAGGTATATCAGAAGAACAACACTGTGGTGGGACAGACTAAAATGGGATATATGGTCGGAAGAGCCAGATCTTTCTTAAAGGCTGCTAGGATGGGGGTTTGCCTAATCTCACCAGGTAGCGAATTCCAAAGATGGGGCCACAGCGGAGAAGCCAATCTCCCCACCAGACATGTCTGTGATAGAAGAAGGGACGAAAGGAGGGCCTCCCCAGAAGATCGGAGGGATCGTGCAGGTTTGTGGTAGGAAATGCGGTTGCAGAACTATCAAAAAAACAAAACTTTCACTATCTCAGCCACCCCTCTGGAAAATTTTGCATATTGGATTCCAGGTAAGAGATGTTCAATCGGTACTTCAAAGAGCTACTTAATCATTGCCTATTTGAGAAGCATTTCATATACAACCTTATGTTTAATTTGTTTTAGAACTGCTGTAGGAAAATCTTATTTGGGCATATCAGTGCAATATTTTATTTTTAATGTGCTTTTGTAAATAGCAGTATTACTGGTAGTTTTTATAGCATGGGAAATTTTCTCATGCTGTAACATAGCTTGTCTTTAACATGCTGAAAAAGGTCAGTGCCCAAAAATGTTGTGTCAAATAGAAACAATTTTTATTTCAGCACTCTGCTCACTTGTGGTTTTCCTTTTTCATTTTCAAATTGCGCAGTGATTAAATATGGGTTGATTTATGGTTTGACACATACCCTTTTGGGAACTTGAGGTCAATTTAAAGAATAAGAGTGCTGCATGAAGCATTTTCCATTTCCTCGCGGCATAATGGAAAAGTATCGCTCTGCTGAGATGACAGACCCAGCAGTACATGGTGTTCTGACTTGATCTTGCTTAACCAAGTATTGCATGCTGGGATATGTAGTTGAGGCAAGCCACAACATTGTGGGAGATTTAAAAGGGAAAAAACATCACATGAATACATAGCTTTTTTGCAACATGCCTATTAACACATTTGAAATCAAATGTGAATATTTATCTAGCTTGTTTTGTCAAAGGAAGGCAATTATGCTTCATGACAAAGCTAAATTTTGTCAAAATTTTGCTGATTTGCTTTTAATATACTCACTGGTGCCTTGCATTTTATAAGTAGGACTTGAATGGTGTCCCATCCCAAATTTTCAGAGACTGGGGGCTACACTTACCTCCTCGGCACCCCATTTAAAAAGACTCCTGAGATATCTAGGGTTTGTGAGGGCAATTTGACAATGTTTTCCCTTAAAAAATCGGGGAATAAGTGGAAATCACTTCTGGTTCCAAGAAACTGAGGGGAGCCATATACAACCCTTGAGACCCATATGTCCAGTCCCTGAAGCCCTCCAAAGCCCCAGTTCCTGTCTGAAAAAAAGAACAAAGCGCCAAAGCTTGTTCATAAATGCACTGTTTTGCTTCAACAAACCTTAAAAAACCCAAACTTCTAAAAAATTGCCTCAAGGCTGTGGACATTTTAGATGGGCATGGGAATGAGGAAATGGCCTCTGACATTATGTACTACCTTAAAGCATATGGGGTCATATTGAAAAATAAAAGTTGAGAGTGTGGTGGCATGTGGTTACCTGAGCTTAAAGGGACACACAGTCCATACTTCCCCCAGCCCTGCCCAGGTAGACACACTGGTTTTAAGGTTTAGGTCAGATATATATTGGATTGTCTATGGAGGTGTATGATGTCCAGATTATAACTGGATGCCATATTATAAAGACCTTTTGGAGCTGTATAGATACTGGTGTGGTATAGTGGCTCTATTAGGTCCATGATGGTGTTGCATCAAATTGGTGTATTGGGTTGCTGTGAGTTTTCCGGGCTATGTGGCCATGTTCCAGAAGCATTGTCTCCTGGCGTTTTGCCCCCATCTACAGAAGGCACCCTCGGAGGTTGTGCCTGTGGTAGATGTGGGCAAAATGTCAGGAGAAAATGCTTCTGGAACATGGCCATACGGCCCAAAACTCACAGTGATTCCGGCCATGAAAACCTTTGACAACACCTGACTGTATGGTTTATTCTCTGGATCTTGGTAGAATAATGGCTGTGTACTCATGTATTTTGATTGAAATTGATATTATAGATTTTCAGACCAAATTTGAGGACCAAAACATCTTAATTTTTTCTTGTTTTGTCCCCTCATTGTGATGTGGAAGTGACCTTGGGCTGTACGGACTCTAATAAGATCTACTAAGGATGCCACAGCTAAAATGCTTATCTGCTGTCCAAAGACAGCCTAGCTAACATTGGTGAGGCTCATCACCAGATGTCTGGTCACTAGCTGATAAACTGGCCATAGCAACTATGAAGGGAGGAGCTGGACAAGTTTAAACTGCATTATATGGCTGTATGACAGAAGGTAGATGGAGAAAGATGGCATAGAGATTGGGAGAAGATGGCATAGCAACAGGGAAAAGGTGTAATAGAACTAGGACAGTCAATCAGGGAGCAGCTGAATAGGATTTTTGGTGAACTGTGAATTATTAAATAGTTCATGAGTTAATGTTTGTTAACATTGTAGACTAATAAACTTCTTCTGGTTTGTTCTTTTTTTTTCGCAGTGTCTGTGCCTGGCTGTTCCTGTTAAGGATTAATAATGTGTGCTCGTGTCTACTACAGTGAACCCACTGAAAAGCCCATTTAAAGCAATCCCCTTAAGACCTAAATAATACCTGATTCAAGGAGAGGGGATATTGAGGGAAATATTGGACAAGATGCTGGTCAGGAATCCAAACGTTGGTGTGGAGGAGCCAGCTAAGAGAGGGGATGTCACAGAAACTATGAATACAATAACAACAACAAGAATAGTACATTTTATTTCCCTCCTGCCTCTTGGAAATAGAATGCAAATTCAAAACTCATGATTCAGAGTTGCCTGAGTAGGACTGCCAGAAGAGAGAGGTCTTTAATTCTGTTTTTAATTCTGACAGCTCATTTAGCTATGGGAGCTCTTCTAGCAGGTCATTCCACAGTCTTGGGGTGGCCGAATAATAATAATAATAATAATAATAATAATAATAATATATTTCTAGACGGGACTCAGGGCACTTTACAGACACAAAACAAAAGGCAAACATTCAATGCCTCAAATGAACACAAACACATCATAATAATATAAGAGAATGCACATAAACTACAGTAAACTTACAAGAGAGAATAAAGCATCAGGATGAAAATAACAAAAGACAACCCAATAAGACAGAGGTCCACAAACTTTTTAAACAGAGGGCCAGGCCACAGTCCCTCAAACTGTTGGTGGGCTGGATTATAATTAGGAAAAAAAACCATGAATGAATTCCTATGTACACTGCACATATCTTATTTATAGTGCAAAAACATTTAAAAACAATACAATAATTAAAATTAAGAACAGTTTTAACAAATATAAACTTATTAGCATTTCAATGGAAAGTGTGGGCCTGCTTTTCGCTGATGAGATAGGATTGTTGTTGTTATTGTGTGCTTTCAAGTAGTTTCATACTTAGGTTGACCCTGAGCGAGGGCCAAGTAAATGACCTTGGAGGGCCGCATCCGGCCCCCGGGCCTTAGTTTGAGAACCCCTGCAATAAGTCATAGTAAACTAAAACATGAGTAAAGGTCTTCTGGGTGACAGTTGCCAATCAGGTTCTGGCTGAATGGTGACAGTCGCCAGTCAGGTTCTGACCTCAGGGCAGATTGTAAGGAGAAAGCAATCCTGAACCCAAACCATGTAGAGCTTTAAAGGTCAAAACCATTACTTTGTACTTTGCTCGGAAACTAATTGGCAACCAGTGGAGTGACTTTAATATGGGTGTGATAAGCTCACTCTTAAGTGTTCCTGTTACCCTGTGGCAAAAGGATGTACATCTTAAAAAGCATGTCACCAACATGAAAAGTAAGGAAAGCTCTGCATTAAGGCCATGGTGGTGCAGTGGGTTAAACCGCTGAGCTGCAGAACTTGCCAATTGGAAAGTTGTCGGTTTGAATCCGGTGAGTGGGGTGAGCTCCCACTGTTAAGCCCAGCTTCTGCCAATCTAGCAGTTTGAAAACATGCAAACGTGAGTAGATCAATAGGTATTTATTTATTTACAACATTTTTATCCTGACTTTCTCAGCCTGAAGGCGACTCAAGGCAACAATTTGATGCCACGACATAATAATAATAATAATAATAATAATAATAATAATAATATTTTTTTAAAAAACCTCCCTACCATCTCCCCAAGGGACTTGGTGCGGCATACATGAGGCCGAGCCCAAACACAACAATACAAGCAATAATCACAACAATACAAGCAATTAAAATAAAAACATAGACAATAAAATATGCAACAATTAACAATAAGACAACTGTGGGAAGGCCAAATGTAAAGTTAAAATTGGAAGTAATGCTGGGGCATGGGTGAAAAAGTGAAAGTGGCGTTTGTGGAAAACATACAGGCAGACCTAATATGTAAAGTGCTTTGGAGGACAAAGTGCTATGGGATCATTATTCTGGGAAGGCACACTGGAACAACCACGTCTTCAAGCTCCTCCTAAAGACTGCCAGAGTTGGGGCCTGCCTGATGTCCTTAGGAAGTGAGTTCCAGAGTCAAGGGGCCACCACCAAAAAGGCCCTCTCTCTCGTCCCCACCAATCGCACCTGCGATGCAGGTGGGATTGCAAGCAGGCCTCTCCAGATGATCAAAGAAATTGTGTTGGTTCGTATACAGAGATGCGGTCATGCAGGTAGGCAGGCTTTGTAGGTAAGAACCTGCACCTTGAATTGGGTCCGGAAAATGAATGGCAACCAGTGGAGCTCCTTGAACAGGAGGGTTGACCGCTCCCTCTAAGGAGCCCCAGTTAACAACCATACATACATGCCAATTAAAAACATTTAATATAACATAATAAAATCCATATAAAACCATTAAAACTATAACCATCAATGTCTTCCATTTAAACTCAAGGTACCACTTCAGAGGGAAGGTAACAGTGCTCCATGCAGTCATGCAGGCCACATGACCTTAGAGGTCACCGGCTCTTTGGTTTAGAAATGGAGATGGGCATTAGCTTTCGAAGTCAGACACGACTAGACCTAATGTCAGGGGAACATCTTTACCGTTACCTAAGGCAGTACTTCTTAACCTGTGGGTCCCCAGATGTGTTGGCCTACAACTCCCAGAAATCCCAGCCAGTTTAGGATTTCTGGGAGTTGAAGGCCAAAACATCTGGGTACCTACAGGTTGAGAACCACTGACCTAAGGCTTCTACAGTTGTGCCCATTCATTATTTAGATTGAATTTATTTATTTATCGTGTCAGGAGCAGACCAAACAGTTGCATTGCATTTTTAAACAAAACAAACAAACAAAACACAAAGTTTGCAAGCTTGGTAGTTGATTAAATGTCCTTTGACCAGTAACTGGCCACTCGGAGTGCCTCTGGTGTTGCTGCAAGAAGGTCCTCCATTGTGTATGTGGCGGGGCTCAGGTTGCATTGCAGCAGGTGGTCTGATGTTTGCTCTTCTCCACACTCGCATGTCGTGGATTCCACTTTGTAGCCCCATTTCTTAAGGTGGTGCCAGAGTGCAGTCTATTCAGCGCTTTCCAAGTCTCCCAGTTTTCTGTGTGCCCAGGAGGGAGTCTCTCATTTGGTATCAGCCATTGATTGAGGTTCTGGGTTTGAGCCTGCCACTTTTGGACTCTCGCTTGCTGAGGCGTTCCAGCGAGTGTCTCTGTAGATCTTGGAACACTATTTCTCGATTTAAGTCGTTGACTTAAGTGTAGATTGAATGCTTCAGTCTCATTCCTATCCTAGTTGTATGTCACCTTGTCATGCCCAGTATTTTAAAATTTTAATTATTACATTTGGCCCTGCCACAGGTTTTTAATGCGTCGTGGTGTTACTGTTATTGTTTATTGCTTTGTTTATGAGTTTATTTATTGTTTGTATTGCTGTGTTGTTTTTATTGATGTATTTGGGCTCGGCCTCTTGTAAGCCGCACCGAGTCCTCCGGGAGATGGTAGCGGGGTATATATTATTATTATTATTATTCCATCTGCCTCCCCTCTTCTTTTCTCTCCAGTTGGTTCAGTCCTGACTGACTACTGCATTACCCCATTATCCAACCCCCCCCCCCCTTAATAGCACCGCTCTCCAACTCCAGAGCAGTATTTTATTTATTTATTTGTCGTCTCAGGGCAACCAGTCAATTGTATTACATTTCTAACAGAACAAAACAAAACAAAACCAAAAAAAAAAAAAAACAGATAAAACACAAAATTTGGTAGTTCATTAAATGTCTTTTGACCAGTATCTGGTCACTTGGAGTGCCTCTGGTGTTGCTGCAAGGAGGTCCTCAATTGTGCATGTAGCAGAGCTCAGGTTGCATTGCAGCAGGTGGTCAGTGGTTTGCTCTTCTCTACACTCGCATGTTGTGGATTCCACTTTGTAACCCCATTTCCTAAGATTGGCTCTGCATCTTGTGGTGCCAGAGCAGTCTGTTCAGCACCTTCCAAGTCATCCAGTTTTCTGTGTGCCCACAGGGAAGTTTCTTGTTTAGTATTTATTTATTATTTTATTTAGCAATTTTGTATACCGGTCTTCTCCCCTCTATTGGGGGACTCGGGCCAGTTTCCAACAATAAAATCACAAAACAATAATTAAAAACATCATATATCAGCCATTGATTGAGGTTCTGGGTTTGAGCCTGCCACTTTTGGACTCTTGCTTGCTGAGGTGTTCCAGTGAGTGTCTCTGTAGATCTTAGAAAACTATTTCTTGATTTAAGTCAAATTTAGATTGAATGCTTCAGTCTCATTCCATATACCTCCCCTCTTCTTTTCTTACCAGTTGGTTCAGTCCTGACTACTACATTACCCCATTACCCAACCCCCCCTTAATAGCATTGGTTCAGCCCTGGATTGCTCTCCAACTCCAGAACTAAATTGCTGGGCGCTTTTGACAAAAGTTTCCCATCATCTGGCCTGTACCCGGCGTAGGCTTCTGCGCATGCGCTTCCTCCCATTTCTCCGTCATAGCCCCGCCTCTAGCTCTTCTCTCTCCTCTCTCTCTCCCCCCCCCCCTTTCCCTTTTCCATCTCAGGCTGTCTCGCGCCTCCTCCTCCTCCTCCCTTCTTTGCTCGACGGTTGGGGTGCACGCGCATGCGCGCCACCGCGAGGGGCGCGAGCTCTCCTCTTCCTCCTCCTCCTCTTCCTTCTCCTTCTTCCCTGTGAGGAGACCCTCTAATGCCGCCTCCTCCTCCTCCTCTTCTTCTTCTTCCTCCTCCTCTGTGAGATGGCATCCTTTGGTGTCTGCGCCGGGGCGGCGGCAGTAGTCGTAGTCGTGGTCGTGCCGGCGGTGAGGAGCGGGGCCGAAGGCTGAAGGGACGGAGGCAGCCTCAAAACCACCCCCAGCGCCACCCTCGGCACCAAGCAGCTGGGCTCCGAGCCACGGTAAGGAAGGAAGAGAGGCTGAGGCAGGGAGCGAGGGAGCGAGGGAGGGAGGGCCTGACAGACACATAAACAGCCTGCGCTGGCTCGCTCTTGGCCTGGCCGAGGAGGGAAAGGGAAAGGCGGAGGGGGCCTGCTGCCTGCTGCCTGGGAGGGGGGGAAAGCGAGGAAGGAGTCACGTTCATTTGGGGAGGGGGGGGGAGAGGGAGGAAAGAAGCTCTTCTCGTCCCTTTACAACTTCGCACCCCCGCCTTTTCCAGTAGAAATGGAGCCCCTCCTGCCCTCCTTTTCCCCAGCTGGTGGGCAAGGGGTGCCTCTCGCTCCCTCCAGCTCCCTTCCTCGCTCTGTGTCACCTTGAGTTCCTCTCCTATACTGTAGAATTAATGCACTCTTCACTATGGAGTCTTTTGAGCTGTCGTTTTCCAAGCAAGGCCTCTCGAGTTCTCTGAGTGCTGCTGCCTCCTCAAAACTACAAATCCCAGGATTACATAGCGCTGAGCTAGGGCAGTAAAACGGAAGTCTTACCGTGTAGATACAGGCATGGGCAAACTTCGGCCCTCCAGGTGTTTTGGACTTCAACTCAATACAGTTCATGCACCTCCAGAGTTTCCTGAGGCAGTCCCTTAAAATCTTTATAATACATAGTGGTTTTTGAGCCCCCCCCTCCCAACCCCACCCCCCAAATCTCATGACACACAGGAGTTTGTAAACACGTATTGCCTTTATAACAGACATGGGCAAACTTTGGCCCTCCAAGTGTTTTGGACTTCAACTCAACTCAATTCATACAACCTCCAGAGTTTCCCGAAGCAGTCCATTAAAATCTTTATAATACACAGTGGTTTTTGAGCCCACCCCCAAATTTCATGACACATAGGAGTTGGTAAACATCTATTGCCTTTATAACAGGCATGGGCAGACTTTGGCCCTCCAGGTGTTTTGGTCTCCAACTCCTACAATTCATGCACCTCCAGAGTTTCCCAAGGCAGCCCATTAAAATCTTTATAATACATAGTGGTTTTTGAGCCCCCCCCCCCAAGAAAAAAACCCAAATCTCATGACACACAGAAGTTTGTAAACACCTATTGCCTTTATAACAGGCTTGAGCAAACTTCGGTCCTCCAGTTGTTTTGGACTTCAACTCAACACAGTTCATGTACCTCTAGAGTTTCCCGAGGCAGTCCATTAAAATCATTATAATACATAGTGGTGTTTGACCCCCGAACCCCATGACACACAGGAGTTTGTAAACACCTATTGCCTTTATAACAAGCATGGACAAACTTCAGCCCTCCAGATATTTTGGACTTCAACTCCCACAATTCGTGCACCTCCAGAACTTCCCGAGGCAGCCCATTAAAATCTTTATAATACATAGTGGCTATTGAGCCCCCCCCCCCAAAAAAACAAACAACCCCTGAATGTCATGACACACAGGAGTTTGTAAACACCTATTGCCTTTATAACAGTCTTTGGCAAACTTCGGTCCTCCAAGTGTTTTGGACTTCAACTCCCACAATTCATGCACCTCCAGAGTTTCCCAAGGCAGCCCATTAAAATCTTTATAATACATAGTGGTTTTGACCCCCCCCCCCAAAGAAAACCCCCAAATCTCATGACACACAGTAGTTTGTAAACATCTATTGCCTTTATAACAGGCTTGGGCAAACTTCAGCCCTCCAGATGTTTTGGACTTCAACTCAACACAATTCATACAACCTCCAGAGGCAGTCCATTAAAATCTTTATAATACATAGTGGTTTTTGAGCCCCCCCTCCCAAATAAAAACACCCCAAATGTCATGACACACAGGCGTTTGTAAACACGTATTGCCTTTATAACAGGCATGGGCAAACTTTGGCCCTCCAAGTGTTTTGGACTTCAACTCAACGCAATTCATACAACCTCCAGAGTTTCCCGGGGCAGTCCATTAAAATCTTTATAATACATCGTGGTTTTTGAGCCCCCCCCCCAACTCCCCCCCCCCCCAAATTTCATGACACATAGGAGTTTGTAAACATCTATTGCCTTTATAGCAGGCTTTGGCAAACTTCAGTCCTCCAAGTGTTTTGGACTTCAACTCAACACAATTCATGCACCTCTAGAGTTTCCCGAGGCAGTCCATTAAAATCTTTATAATACAGTGTGGTTTTTGAGCGCCCCCCCCCCAAAAAAGAAAAACCCCAAATCTCATGACACACAGGCGTTTGTAAACACCTATTGCCTTTATAACAGGCTTGGGCAAACTTCAGCCCTCCAGATGTTTTGGACTTCAACTCCCACAATTCGTGCACCTCCAGAGTTTTTGAGTGCCCCCCCCCCCCCCAAATTTCATGACACATAGGAGTTTGTAAACATCTATTGCCTTTATAGCAGGCTTTGGCAAACTTCAGTCCTCCAAGTGTTTTGGACTTCAACTCAACACAATTCATGCACCTCTAGAGTTTCCCGAGGCAGTCCATTAAAATCTTTATAATACAGTGTGGTTTTTGAGCGCCCCCCCCCCCCAAAAAAGAAAAACCCCAAATCTCATGACACACAGGCGTTTGTAAACACCTATTGCCTTTATAACAGGCTTGGGCAAACTTCAGCCCTCCAGATGTTTTGGACTTCAACTCCCACAATTCGTGCACCTCCAGAGTTTTTGAGTGCCCCCCCCCCCAAAAAAAAGAAAAACCCCAAATCTCATGACACACAGGCGTTTGTAAACACCTATTGCCTTTATAACAGGCTTGGGCAAACTTCAGCCCTCCAGATGTTTTGGACTTCAACTCCCACAATTCGTGCACCTCCAGAGTTTCCTGAGGCAGTCCCTTAAAATCTTTATAATACATTATGGTTTTTGAGCCCCCGCCCCCAAATCTCGTGACACACAGGAGTTTGTAAATGCCTATTGCCTTTATAACAGGCATGGGCAAACTTTGGTCCTCCAAGTGTTTTGGACTTCAACTCAACACAGTTCATACACCTCTAGTTTCCCGAGGCAGTCCATTAAAATCTTTATAATACATAGTGGCTTTTGAGCCTCCCCCCCCCCCCCCAAAAAAAAAACCAGAAACCCTGAATCCCACATGAGAGGGAGTTTCACAGCCGAGAAGCCACCACTGAGAAGGCCCTATCTCTCGTCCCTACCAGTTGTGTCTGCAAAGGAGGCAGGACTGAGAACAGGGCTTCCCCAGACATCTTAATTTCCATGGTGGTTCATAGAGGGAGATGCGTTTGGACATAAATTGGGCCTGGGCCATTCAGGGCTTTCTA
This sequence comes from Anolis sagrei, assembly GCF_037176765.1. Classification (NCBI taxonomy): domain Eukaryota; kingdom Metazoa; phylum Chordata; class Lepidosauria; order Squamata; family Anolidae; genus Anolis; species Anolis sagrei. The sequence continues at coordinate 37,386,821 of NC_090024.1, read as the reverse complement.
GGCCAAAGCCAAGCACTTTGAATTGTGCTTGGTAGCAAACTGGCAGCTAGTGGAGCTGGTGCAACAGGGGTGTTGTGTGCTACCTATATGCCACTGCTGTTAACAGTCTGTCTGCTGCACGTTGTACTAGTTGAAGCTACCGAACATTCTTCAAAGGCAACTCCATGTAGAGCATGTTGCAGTAGTCTATACAAGACTAGTAGCCATAAGGTCATTAGGAATTGTGACAGTTGAAGTCTAAAACACCTGGAGGGTCGAAGTTTGCCCATGCCTGCTTTATAAAGAAATAGTAGCCCAGTGTGATGTTTTTATTGAGAACGATTGCTTTTGTGATAAGCTTTAATCTGTCGCAAGATTGCCTCTTCTGCTAAGTACATCTTAATTGTAGGATGAGTTGCGGTATTACCAGATCAAAGAGTGCTGGTGTCTCACCAGACTACAACTCCGAGTTCCAGAGCAGTGAGCCAGGGCACTTGGTAGCAGTCTCAAGCTGCATTAATTCTACACTATAGATACACCCGGACTTTAGAACCATGGGGCAGCAAGGGCCCTTCTAGACAGACCCTATATCCCAGGATCTGGAAGGGCCCTAATTCCCTTTCTGCAAACATTATTGCCAGGATTTAAAAATAAGGGAGGAAACAGCTGAAGATTTTTTTCTTTTTGTGCTTTGGGTCAAATTGCATTGATTCAACAGTGTGGATGCACTCGTTTGGGTTTTCTGACAAGCTGCAGGGGTGGAGAAAGGCTGTCCAGCAGGTTTGGGTTGAGCCTTGAACCCTGTGGAGTGTCCTGGCCTGGCCTGGCAGAGGCCTCATTGCCCTAGGAAGCATTCCCTCAAGGGTGGCCCTGTCTCTTCCAAATGAGGAGGTTGGATACATTTGATTTCTGTTTGTCTTCCTGCAGAAAGGAAGAGAGGTGCTCGCAGTAGGGATGACCTGCTGTGACTTTGCAGCCTACTCCCTCTCCCTTCCCCATTCCTAAAATAGTGCACAAGATATAGGGTGTTCTGACTAGGAAGGCCTGGGAGGATTTGGGTATTCCTACTATAGTATTTGGGTGTTCACACTATCCGCCTTTTCCATAGATACATATAGGGTGTTCCTATTAGATTTATGTGAAGGGTATAGAAGGACTGGGTGGATTTGAGTGTATGTTACCAAACCATGCTCTTCTTCACTCACATCCCTAGAAAAGATCAATGGTAGTTAAAGACTATCCTTGCTTGACTTGGATGTTGCCCTAAGCTGAGTGGCACTTATTTCAAGTGATATAGACTTTAAAAGTATATTAAAGACGGTGTTATGCTATCAATATTACTCTTCTAATACTGGATGAGTACAGTGAAGGACCTGGATGACAGAGGCTTTCCCATACTTTAGTGCTGGGTTGAACAGTGATGTAAGTGTGGCAATGTTCTTTTGAAACATTATGAAGATAGGGTTCTTTTGAGATGCAAAGAGCTACAGTGGAGCGAAAATTATTGAATAAGTATTAATACTTATTTGGAATATTTCAGGTTTGTTGATATAGTGCAGTTGGAAGTTTCACTTTTAACTTTGCTTCTCAATTGAGATAAAAATGAAATACGAACACATATAATATTTTCAGTCTCTAATATGGATATAATTTAATATTAGAATGATTTTATTTCTATTCTTATTTTATAAAACTTAAGGCATCAGGTTTCCAGGACTCTGATCCAGGCATTGACTACAGTAGAGCAACACATGGCTACATTTGGTGCTCTTGTTGCAATTTGCATTTTAAGAAGGTTTTCTGTACTTTATAGGTTAATCCATATGAAAATATTTTGTACAGATCATCAACCATAGGTAACAAATTTGTTGAGCAGTTACAAAAACATGACTTACAGTTACATGTTTGTAACTGTGAAAATCTGCCAAATCCTATTTTCCAGCAAGCCTCAGCTAGAATGAGCATAGATCCGTTCCCTTTTTGATCTAAAAGTGGCAGCCTGAGATTCCCACTTCCCTGGTTTGTGCAATTTCTAGTGCAAGGGGATTTTGATGGCCCCTTTTCTGTGTTTTTGTGTTGGTGATTGATCATAGTTTTTTTTTTTTTTGAGGGAGGGGGACTCAAGCAGACACTCCTCAATTGACAGGAAAATGCCCCACTCAAATCCTAATCACTGCTTACTAGTAACTAGACTTTGTGGGGGGGTCTACATGTACACAGTGGCCATTACCAATCATCTGCTCTATGGACCTAATTTAATATTTTTCCTTTGTAGTGATGTCAAACACACACAAGGGCAAGGATCTTATAGAATGAGACATTTTGGAAGTTGATGTTATTCTTATGATTCGTTAGTAATCTACATTTCGTCTGCAAAAATTAAAGGTGCAAAAACGACACTTCTCCTTTGAATCTGATCTCTGTCACCTTCTAAAATTAGGACAAAAAATAAAGCAACAAAAAGAGAAAGTTACATTGGTACGACTGGCATGAATATGGCCTGTTTTTAAGACCTTGGTTCTCAGTAGAAACCAGTGTTCTGCAATCATAAGTAACTATTCCAAAGTTATTCATGTTTAACAACAAACTTAGGCATTCTTGGATTTTAAGTTCAGTAGGATTTATTTTTAAAGATCTGCTTATATCCTGCTTTTCTCCTGATAGGGCACTCAAGGTTACTAACAACATAATAAAAGAGCACAATTAAAAAAATCAACAATTCAAACATCAAAATAAAAATATAAAGTAGAACACTTTATAAGTAAAAAATAAAACATTAAAATATTAAAATTCATTTAACCTTAAAACATACTACTTAAAAGCCCAGCTTTTGTTGGTATGTGAAGGCTTGGAGGTAAATCTGCTACTGAAAGGAGAGCAAAGATTTGGTCATCTCTGCTTTGGATTTTCAAAGTCTAGAGGCAGCCACTGAGAAGGATCTCCCCTTTCTTCCAACCAAGTGAGCCCAAGAAGTTGGTGGGACAGAGAGAAGTTTTTTTCCAGATGAGCTCATGCAGGGAGAAACAGTCTGGAATTGTACCTATAAATGGATAGGCGCCCAATGAAGGTATTGTAACATGGAAATTGTGTGCTCCCTGTAGTCAGTCTCAGTTAACAGATTCTGGCTGCAAACCAACTTGATTGTACTGTATGAGAGAAAGGTGAGAGAAACATATACCATACTTTATCCTCCTGTGATAGCCAAGTGTAAGGAAGTGTTGTGTATGAGATTGCATTTCTTCTTAAAATACTGTCCAGAATGTAGTTATATTGGTGTCTTATTTTAAGCCATTGGAAACAGTTCTCCTAGCACTTTCTACTCTGTGCATGGTCCTTCAGTTACAGCCTCTCCTGGACAGAGCGTTTTGCCATAATTATACATCTCTGAGTAATATAAAGATTATTTTATTACAATTCATTGAATTTTGGCTTGCTTTTCAATACTAAAGAAACTAATTTGGTACAAAATATCATGGCCAGTGGAGCGGTCCTATGTATATCATAACAAATTTCCAGTTAACTTAATGAACTTCATTTAAAAAAATGCAGGAACACAGACTAAAAGGTTAACTGAAATTAGCCACATGTTAAAAGAACTCCAGTAATTTAATTGTCTATTTGTGTGGGGGATTTTCTATGCTCTATGAGTAGAAACTAGAAATTGCTCAGGTCCCCCTTTAGAGTGCAGGAGACCTAGAACAATACTTTTAAAGATGCCTGATGCTCAGGTCCCCCATCTACTGTGTCAAGGACTGCTAGCATATTCGTGGCTATTGGTTATAATTGTCCGTTTCTTTCCTGGAAGCTTCCTTGGTACAGGCAGCAGATTGATGATGAGCACCAGTCCACTGACAACTCCTTTGAATAGGCCTGACTTGGAGACTTTTCTGAAATTGTTAAATGAGAGAAAATAGTAGCAAACTTTGGTTTCCTGACCTGATTCTCAGTATATTTTTGGGGAAGCTTTAGATTGGGTTTGGAGTTATGTGTTCTTTCAGATTGCCGACTACTAAATATTTTGGTTAGGGAGTTGCAGTCCAACAGTTTCTTGGAGGGTTGCTGAGTTTACTGTTGAAGTGAACATTGCTTGTTACAATGTGATTTATTCCTGTAAAACTAGAGAAATCTGGACATGATATAAATACAAAGACATATATTTCGAGGGAAATATGTATCAAAAGCACGATCTGCTTCAGTATTTAGCTATATGTATTCAGTGCCTTTTAATCATACTCTTCAGCCAAAAAAGCTTTCAGAATGCTTTCAAATCAGTTTTTTGAAGTCCCTGTTCTCAGACTTAGAATTTAAAAGAAATAGCACAAGGAAGAAGAAAAATAGTAAACTAGTCCACCACTTCCTAAAGTTATTAAATTCTTACATAAGTAATAGCTGAGATGGGGACAATTTAGGGAGAGGAAGAGCCTAAATGAATTCATTTCCTAGCAGTGATGATGGAGTAACTCTGCTTGTTTATCTGTTTATTTAAAGCATTTATATTCTGCTGTTCATCTGGAAAAGGTCCCAGAGCAGATGATAGATCAATAAAAGCCACATTTCCCTCCCTCTACACAGTCGAATGGAATGGCACCTGCCAGGTGACGTTTGAAGAACAGGAAGAGGCAAATTCTTCCAGCAGAGCCAGTATAGGGACTTACATGTTTTAATAGGGATCTCCCCTGCTAAAACATGGTGACAATCTTGTAGTAGCCTTAATCACGATAAAACCACTTAACCTTTCTTGGGTACTATTAAAATGATGACTGAAAAGTTCATCTGGGGTTCTATTTATTTATTTACTGTCCTTGTATACCGCCGTTTCTCAGCCTAACTGGCGACTCAACGCGGTTTACAACAAAATATACAGTGCACAGTATACAATTAAAACCATAAAAAACATAATACACAATATTACACGTAAATCACAATCCAATACATCTCCTAACTAAAATCGTGGTCCAATTGCATCATCCATATTACCAATCCGTAATCAACACATTCATTGCACCGAATTAACCAAATGCCTGCTTGAACATCCAAGTTTTTAGTCTTCTTCGGAATACCATCAGCAAGGAGGCTGATCTTACCTCCATGGGAAGGGCGTTCCAGAGCCGAGGGGCCACCACAGAAAAGGCCCTGTCTCTCGTCCCCGCCAGCCGCACCTGTGAAGCAGGCGGGATAGAGAGCAAGGCCTCCCCAGAAGATCTTAGGGTCCTGGTGGGCTGATAGGCCGAGATACGTTCGGATAGGTAGGTTGGGCCAGAACCGTTTAGGGCTTTAAAGGCCAATGCCAGCACTTTGAATTGAGCCCGGTAGCAAATCGGCAGCCAGTGGAGCTGGTGCAGCAGAGGAGTTGTGTGCTCCCTGCGCTCCGCTCCAGTTAGTATCATGGCTGCCGACCGTTGGACTAATTGGAGCTTCCGAGCCGTCTTCAAAGGCAACCCCACGTAGAGAGCGTTGCAGTAGTCTAAACGGGATGTAACCAGAGCGTGGACTACCGTGGCCAAGTCAGACTTCCCAAGGTACAGGCGCAGTTGGCGCACGAGTTTTAACTGTGCGAATGCTCCCCTGGTCACCGCAGAAACCTGGGGTTCCAGGCTCAGTGATGAGTCCAGGATCACACCCAAACTGCGAACCTGCGTCTTCAGGGGGAGTGCGACCCCATCCAACACAGGCTGTAACCCTATACCCTGTTCGGCCTTGCGACTGACCAGGAGTACCTCTGTCTTGTCTGGATTCAATTTCAATTTGTTCTAGACTGTCCTCCAGCACACTGGGAAGAACGGTACAACTTTAATAATCAATTCACTTTGTCAACATTTTTTGGAGACAGTTCTATGCACCAGACTTGTGTGGTATTAATGAGGAGAAAAGGGTTGTGTGATAATTCTGTACAAGCTAGAGCCTGTGGGGACATGGCCATACGTAGTGAGGCATAAGCAATGATTGTTTCAAGTAAAGGGAGAGGTGAGAATAATTTTGTACTTTTGTGTAAGAAAAGGTAATGTGAAGTAGCTTTTGAGAACTCATATAATGATAAAAATTACATTTTTAAAAGTAAACTAATGATTCTCCATTTCTAAACAAAGTTTATTGTGAAATAAATTCATTAAAATTGAATATGACAAATCTAACTCACAGTCATATTTCTAAAAGAAACAATTATTTACTTTAGTGAAAAATAATGGTATTTTTGGGATCTTATATACATATATGCTAAAGCATTATGCAGCAAACAAAAATATAGCCATAGCTTAGTTTCTTAATTGTTTTTCATTTGCATTAGAAAGGTGTTAAAGTTTAAAGCAGAAAGTTGTAGTTAGTGCTATATTCTGCAGATCAAGGAAATTTGAACCACTGATCAGCACTAATCATTCTCAACACCCCAGGGGCACACTAATAAGCATTTTTGTATCCCAAGTAAACACTAGTATAATGCCACTAGTAGTCACTGAACATGCTTCATAGTGCATCAGTAGCAGTGAGGAAGAACTGAAATGAAACGAATGTTTTGATATTTTACATTTGCAATATTATGTACACAGTTCAGGATCATTACTAATCAAGCGCAGTTGTGCTGTATTTTTTTTTGGGGGGGGGGGGAGCTAGAGAGAGAGGGAGACAGAGACAATTTCTCTTCTTAGGGATAAATTTCTCTCACTTTCTGTTGTCTCACCACCATTCTTAACTATGAGTCTTTGTAAGTCAGAAATACCTTTGAATCAGGATCCAAGTTGAAACAAAGGTTCATTTATGGTTCATATATTATCTTATACACATAGTCTAAAGGTAATTTTATCCACAGTATTTTAAATGTTTTTTGCATGAAACAAAGTTTGTGTACATTGAAACATCAAAAAGCATGGCGTCATTATTCCATCTGGTCATCTTTGGATTTTGGACTAAATTGGAATTCTGAATAAGGGATGCTCAACAAGTATTCCTCTAGTCAGTATTTTGGATAGATGTTTGGGTTTAAGGAAGGATTGTGGGTAAATGCATGTTTAGCATTCATTGGGTTGAAGCAATACATAATCTAGATTCCCTTGCTTATAGAGAGTATGGTCTCATCTTAAATTTGGCTTTAAATTTAAGGTTTTAGGGATTCCATTTTTAAAGCATATGTTTATTTTTGATGCAAGATAAAGAGTCTGTCAGTATGCTTTGAGTTAACATGAGTAAGTGGATGGGAGTGAAGGTTGAGTTCTCATCTGAATATTCTTGTTTTTATGTATATACCTTTAACCATGCATTTTTGCTCTAAGTCTTCAATATTTTCCCTCTATTCAGGAATTTTTCCTCCTTTGTTAAATGTATGAAGATATTGGAAAAAACTTAAAAGTATACAGTAATCGTAACAGTAAACAATCCAAACATTCAGAAGGAACATAACAGCTTTGAGTCACTCTATAAAGCAGAACAACATTTCTCAAACAGTACTAACTATATCTGTAGGAAAAGCACTCATGTGAAGAAGTGGTGGCTGTTGCCAGTTAAGACTGTTTCTTAAAGAGACAGGGAATTACTCCTGAAAGTGTTCCACCTCACACCCATGGCGTGCTGCTCGGTGAGTTTTGTCAAGGAATATGTTCTAGGATCAGAAGAGTTCGACTATTTTAGACATGGGTTATAAGTCATAGTTATCATAAAATAATTGTCCACTTGTATGAAAGGCATAAGTAGAGATCTCATTTTCAAAAGGTACCAGGGAAGTGGCAATGGGAAGAAAATAACTAATTATAGTATAATTGTAGTATTGGGCTATTTCTATGCACGTGTTATCAGAGTAGCAAGGGGGCTATGGATTTCATTTGCCAGGATTTCTTTTAGACAGCTCATGGTAGACTGGCATCAGGACGTCACAAGTGTCGGCAGTATATATACCATTATAACAATACCTCCCCTCCCTTAGAACAGGGCTTCTTAAACCTTTTCAACTTACGACATCTTTTCGCCTGTGAAGACATATAAAATAGGTATAGCAAATCAAACTTCCCAAAAATATTGGATATAGAGGCTGAAATGTAACACAGCAACATAAAATGGTTCATGCTTGGCTGACCGCATCCCCATGTATGAACTTGCCCAAGCCTTGAGATCTTCAGGGCCCTTCTTTCAGTCCCACTTCTATCTCAAGCTCGGTTGGTTGGAACAAGAGAGTGGGCCTTCTTGGTACCTACCCCTCAACTCTGGAACTCCCAGCTGTCCTTTTGGCTGCAGGCTAAAATCTTTTTAAACATAAAGATCTAGTCAGGGGCTGCTGTTGTTTCATGTATTTTAGGGGTTTAATTTGAATTGTTTTTTAATATTAATTATGTTTAATGCTGTCTTAATATTTGTATAGTTGTGTATTTTCAATTGTAGGCGGATGTTTTTATGTTAAATCGCTTTGAACCTCCTGCGAGAGAGATAAAGCAGGGTATAATAATAATGATGGTGATGATGTTTAAGACACAATTCCATAAAAACCAAACCTCTTTAGTAAAATACAATGGACCATCAATATCCCCTGGACCCTCCCTGGATACCAAAATCTGTGAATACTCAAGTCCCACTATATACAAGGGTGTAGTAAAATGGTGTCCTTTATATAAAATGCCAAAGTCAAGTTTTGCTTTTTTTTGTGCACGTGTGTGTCTAAGAATGGATGGTTGATTGCATGGATACAGAAGGCCCATCCTACTCCAAGCAAAGCTCTGCAAGAAGAATAAGGTGCAATTCTTAAGATAACAACAAATCATAAATAATTCAGATTTCATTCAAGCAGGGGAGTGATTGGCTAGAAGTAAGGGCAGTAAGAGCCTGTGTTAGACGGGGTCGCACTCCCCCTGAAGATGCAGGTTCGCAGTTTGGGTGTGATCCTGGACTCATCGCTGAGCCTGGAGCCCCAGGTTTCGGCGGTGACCAGGGGAGCATTCGCACAGTTAAAACTTGTGCGCCAACTGCGACCGTACCTTGGGAAGCCTGACTTGGCCACGGTAGTCCACGCTCTGGTTACATCCCGTCTTGACTACTGCAACGCTCTCTACGTGGGGTTGCCCTTGAAGACGGCTCGGAAGCTCCAATTAGTCCAACGGGCGGCAGCCATGATACTAACGGGAGCGGAGCGCAGGGAGCATACAACTCCTCTGCTGCACCAGCTCCACTGGCTGCCGATCTGCTACCGGGCCCAATTCAAGGTGCTGGCGTTGGCCTTTAAAGCCCTAAACGGTTCTGGCCCAACATACCTATCCGAACGTATCTCGGCCTATCAGCCCATCAGGACCCTAAGATCTTCTGGGGAGGCTCTGCTCTCCATCCCGCCTGCTTCACAGGTGCGGCTTGTGGGAACGAGAGACAGGGCCTTTTCTGTGGTGGCCCCTCGGCTTTGGAACGCCCTCCCCATAGAGGTAAGATCAGCCCCCTCGCTGATGGTGTTTCGGAAAAGATTGAAGACATGGATGTTCAAACAGGCATTCAGTTAATCCGGTGCAAAGAAATTGATGATTAAGGACTGGTAATCATGGACGATGAAATTGGATTACGATTCTAGTTAAGAGATGCATTGGATTGTATTGGTGGCCCAATACTATGTATTGTATGCTGTTTTTATGCTTTTTAAACTGAATATTGTTGATTGTTTGTAGAGTTGTAAACTGCGTTGAGTCGCCAATTTTGGCTGAGAAACGGCGGTATACAAGCGCAGTAATAAATAAATAAATAATAAATAAATAAAATGTCTGGAGGGACTGACAGGTTTTCCTTCTTTGTCCTTACATATCCCTCTCCACCTTACCTTGACCCACACTCTCCTCTGTTGCCTGGTTTCTCTCTCCCCCGTCCATTCATGCTGCAGGCTGCCTTGGCTGGACCCCTTTCCCTCAGTTATTTAGACTCAACCTCCTATACTGCATGGGGTGGGGGGAGGAAATATTTTGCAGCTTAGCCCTTTTGGGATCCCGCCCCACAATTTAGGAAACTATTTAGAGTCATTTTGTAAAGGTACAATAGAACTTGGTACTGCCTCCGTAATATCTGCTGTAGAGTTTCTTAACCTGTGTGCTATATCCCTGAAGAGGTTCCTTTGATGAGCTTTGGGGAATCCAAGTATTGGTCGCAATTTTTTAAAAGTTGTATTCAAATTGACTGGAGGCTTTAGGATTCAACTTATGCATAAAAATCTACAACTAGAGACAACAGAAGCCAAAAAGCATGTTAATATTTCTACAAGAAAATTGCATATGGAAAAGTGTAATCTTAAACTTGTTGCTGATACATTATAGGATGTACTTATGTTTATCACATTTTGAAAAAAGTGAAGATGTTCTGTGTTTTCTTTCTATATGAAGCCTCATATTGCTCACTATTCCAATTTTGCTTTCTTATACAGGAAATCAAGGAACGTCCCAGCTTTCTTTTTTATTTCTCTGGTTCAATGCTTAATTTCTAAAATCAGAGGTAATACAATTTAGATAGGTTGGAAGTTTTTGTTATTTGTCTGAGAAGCTTTTCCCCCTAATGCCAGATCTGTGGTGTTTTTTTGGGATGATTTGGTGATAACAGGATCTATATGCCCATTCACATACATGTGTTGTTGGCTGAACCTTAGAAAGTAGGTGGTGACATTGAGATTTAATAAGTCATTTGTGATAAATGCTCTGGTCACTCGATGGTTAATTTTACTTCTGAATATTTTGATCAATTGCTTTTATTATTTTCAAAATATATTAAGGTATGATGGGGTTCTGGAAATAAAGGGGAAAGACTCTGTGTCTTTTTAGTATTGAAGTTGCCTAGTTGAAAGTTAGGTTGATCACATAGGGCTCTCCTACTTCCTTTAATTTTGGGAAACTCGGGAGCAAGAGAGTGTTCTATATCCTGTTGTAGTTGGAGATGAGGGGGGTGATTGTTAGCAATAATTTTTCCCTCTGAAGGCTGTTATTTATCAGCCCCTATTCCCTTCTATCACAAATGCAGTTTTTCAGGAGTTATGGTAAGTTGGAAGTTTGGTAGCAACACCCATGGAAGGAGCCACTACTTCTCAACATGCAGAACAAGTGTAATGAAGTTCCTCTGAGCAGGCTGAGGAATAGTTAACTGTTCCAGCTTTCATGGACCTGCGAAACATTAGGTCTCAGTTGTGCACGTCCTTGAGATTAGCTGAGAAGAGAGCAGCAATAGGTGACGCTTGTGAACTTCGGAATTAAAGAGCTTAGAGGTGGCACCTTCTTGTGGCCGTAATGTCAATTCTAGAAGCTACAACCTTGTACTCTTTCTATCTTCTGTTTTCGTGAACCCTGGACTTATCTTGGACCTTGGCTAGCCAATTCTGATTCACTCTTGTACACTGGTTACTCTGAATTGACATTTGACTTCTCTATTTGTGTTATTCTAGTAATGTTTGCACCTCTGTTGGACTATCGGCTTGACCGTTGATTAACGCTTTGCTCGTATTTGGAGTTGAGGCTTCTGACATTATCTCTATTTTGATAGAATTATAAGCTGTTAGATGAAGGGAATGCTACGCATATAGCATATCTTGATTTTGGTATATCTTCAATAAGGTACTCCATGTTATTCTCACAAAGAAGATAGAAAATTCTACTGTTAGGTGAACTGGAAATTGATTAACTGACTGAACCCAAAGGATGATTACCAATTGCTCTTCTTCATTCTGGAGAGAAGTGCCCAGTGCTATTCAACATCTTTATCAATGACTAGGACGATGGAATAGAAGGCGTTCTTATCAAATTTATGAATGACACCAAATTGGGATAGCTGATATCCCAGAGAACAGAATCCGAATCCAAAATTATCTTAATAAATCAGAAAGCTGGGCCAAAACTAACAAAAAGAATTTCAGCAGGGAGAAATGTACAGTACTACACTTAAGCAATAAGATGAATGCACACATATAAGATGAGTGACTTCCAGCTTGAAAACAGCACATGTGAAAGAGATCTAAGAGCCTTGGTAGACTGCCAGCTAAACATGAGTTGACAATATTCAGCATTTTAAAAAGCCAATGTGATTCTAGGCTGCATGAATAGAAGGAATAGAAGTACAGTGTCTAGATTGAGGGAAGCCATAGTCCCCCTTTATTCTGCCTTGGCCAGACCTCACTTGGAATACTGTTCCCAGTTTTGGGTCACCACAATTTAAGAAGGATATTGACAAGCTTGAATATGTCCAGAGAAAAGGTGACCAAAATGATCAAAGGTTTTGAAGCCAACTCCTGTGAGGAGTAGAACACCAGAAGGCTGAGAGGGGACATGAGAGCCATGTTTAAATATTTGAAAGTATGTCACCATGAGGAAAGGCAAGGTTATGTTCTGCTGCTCTAGAGACTGGGACATGGAGAAATGCTTTCAAATTACAGAAAAAGATTCCGTGTAAACATTTGGAAGAACTTCCTGGTGGAAAGAGCTGTTTGGTAGTAGAATATGCTTCCTTGGAATCTGGTGGAGTTGCCTCTGGAGGTTGATAAGTAGAGACTGGATGGCCATCTGTCGGTGGTGCTTTGATTGGCAGAGTGTTAGACTGGAGAGCTCTCGTGGTCTCTTCCAACTCTATGATTCTATTTATTTTATTTATAGCCTACCTTTCTTCCAGCATGGGATTCAGTGTAGTGTTTATTTTATGAAAACTATTTTTTTAAGTCAATAACTTTGTGATAGCTCATCTTGCCTACATGTCTCCTAAAAGAAAAAGTCACCATTCCTAGCTATGTTATTGGAATATGGATACTTTCTATTCCAAGTTTCTGCCAAGTGAGGGATGAATGGAGAAGCAGAGAAGCCTGTCCTCAGCTCATGTTTCTAAATAGTTTTGGGAGATGAAGATATGCATTTTTTCCAGAATGCTTATGTCATGCCTATTACATTTTAAGATTTAAGATCCTTGTGGGTCCTGGAGGAGGGTTCTGTGTAATCCCCTGAAATGAGTCAAACTTGGATAACCAAGCTTGACCAAGTTAGATAAGCTCCCACAAGAATGATCAGTCAGACAACTTCAAGCATCCCAGTCGGTTTTCATAGGCATGTTTGTTGGATAAGGACCATTTTTGTTTTCCATCTATATAACTTCCTTTTTAAGTTCAGTGACCAGAATTGTACACAGTGCTCAGGATGTGGTCAAATAATGAATTTGCACAGGTATGATATTTATTTCTTTTGTGCATATACCCAACTTGAAATTTGCCTTATTTAAACCACCCACACGCTGGGTTGATGTTTTCATAGATCTACCACAACTTCCTGATCCCTCAGTTAGGTATTACCATGTCATATCCCATAATTATCTCATTAAGTGAAGGAGGCATTAATTTTTTCTTATTATTTATTTATTTATTTACAATATTTCTATTCCGCCCTTCTCACCCCGCAGGGGACTCAGGGCGGATTACAATGTACACATATATGGCAAACATTCAATGCCAAAGACATACAACAGAAATAGACAAACAGTCAGAGGCTATTTAACTTTTTCTGGCTGCCAGGGGAGCTGTCGCTTTCATCGTCCATCTGCGACGCTGATGAAGTACTTCCACATTCCCCGCATGCTTTTGCTGGAGTGCTTTGCTGGAGTCTATTTTATGGCCTTGTAAGTTTGGTAAATTATCCTCCCCACACATAGGTGGTACCTAATTTTCCTACTTGACAGATGCAACTGTCTTTCGGGTTGCAAAGGTTGACAACAAGCTACACAATTGGTCGGAAGCTCACTCCGACCCGGGCTGGCTTCGAACTCATGTCTCTTAGCCACATACCTATTCTTTCGAATCAAATAGGATGGAATTATTTCAGGTATAACAGTCTGTTATTTCAGTGCCTAGAATCACTAACTGGTTTTTCATTGTTTTGAAATCTGGAATGAAAGAGAAGAAATGCTCTGATACATGTGCTATGGATCATGGCTGTATTTCTGTCAGAATTTAAGATATTATTTTTTTCCAAAAATATTTTGTGTGCGTATTTCAAGACACCTATCAACTTAAGACTGCCCTATGAAGGAATACTTTGGACTCTTCTACACTGCCAAATATAATCCAGATTATCTGCTTTGAACTGGATTATATGACAGTGTAGACTCATATAATCCAGTTCAAATCAAATAATGTGGATTATTTGATTTGATAATCTGGATTATATGGCAGTGTAGAAGGGGCCTTAGAGGCGTTTTTGCCAGTTGTTTCCTCTAAAATATATCCTATAATACCTGGTATTCATGGTTGATCTCCCATCCAAATATTAACCAAGGCTGACCATGCTTAGATTCCAAGTTCAGAAGTGATCTGTTGCTTTTAGAATATTTAGGCAGGAAAAATAATTAGTTACTCATTGTCATTTTGAAAGTAACATCATTTGTACAATGCATTTCTAAAACTGCATAAAAATATTCTTAAAACTGGCCAAAATTCTTCCAAATGAAATTTAAAAGCAACTGTAATGTTACTTGCTAAACTTAAAAAGCCAACATGTCCAGTTATTATATTACCATTAGAGAATAACATAATTATCCCCTTATTAGACCCCGTCACAGTTAACACTTCACAGGTAATAAGTTTACTTGGAACCAGTTATTTCTGACTTCTAGTGAGTATGTTCCTAGTAGCATTAGTGTATTTGTACCTGGTGTGTTCTGAGGTCTGATTTTGATGTTGATGTGCCTAGTTAGAAGTGTTGTGATATACTGTTCAAAATCAAAATGAACTTCCTCACTTTTTATATGTGTGAATGCATTTTTTTTCTTACCATTTGATTCACTAAAGTCCACTGCTGAAGAGTGCTTTACCTGCTGCTAAGGTGTTCATACACTTTAGTTAACACTTTAAATTATTACTTTGATATCTATTTTCCTCTATTTCTGTGCTTTGTACTTCATGTAGTTATCTGTTCTTTGATATAATTTTTACACACGGCATAATTTTAGTAACAAAGGAGTCTTAATGATATATCTGTTTTAAAATTGTATTTAGGGTCAGATGGATATAGCTGTAGAAACAAGACAAATCTGTGTTTTTATTTTGGATAGACCATCTAGTGTAGATTTAGCATAGTCTTTTTATAGTATATGGCCAAGCAACTGGAGAAGGTCAATTCTGAAGAGCAGGCTAATCAGCATGCTTGGGACGACACCAGGTATATATCGGAAGGGCAAAATAAAAACAGATCTGTTCATATCTGATAAATTTCTTGCTGATAATTCTTGTCAGAGAATTAAAACTATAGTTGTAGGTATGTTTGAGTGGAAATATTTGAAGTGGTTGATCTTTAACAGATAAGCTGTCATTTATGCAGGCTGGGATGAAGTGATGAGAGCTTCTTATCTTGTCCAAATGGTTTTGTGTCAATGTTTCCTTGCTAGTACAAGAATCTGAATATGTTCAATTTTTATATCTAGTTATTTTAGAGGAATGTTCTAGACATTATGCTTATCTCCAAAATATCTTCTTGTGTGAATTCCAAAATTTTCTGATTTATGACAACCCTAAGGCAAACTTCCCAAGTGGTTTTCTTGGCAATATTTGTTCAGAGAGGGTTTGCTTTTGTCTCCTTCCAAGGTCGAGAGAGTCTGACTTGCCAAGTGAGTTTCTATGGCTAAGTGAGGATTTGAATCCTGGTCTCTAAAGTTATAGTCTAATTTTCAAACTGGGGCATACTAGTAACACCTCTGGGAACAGATAACTCAAATACTTTTGGAATTGCCCAAACAAGTGGTTTGCTGGAGCTCTCCAGATCAACTCTCATTCCCTCACTGTCCAACAGATAAACTCTGCTCAACATGTGGCAGGTTGCAGTGCATAAACTCTAGCAGGTATAATTGCGTTCGTGCAGGCTTGCTTGGTTTTCCCTATCAGGATTGTGACATCTGGTAAGGATAATAGTATAGGACTTCCCATTTGATAAAGAAGGCTTCTTTAACATGGAGAAGGATGCCAAATTGAAACACATTGAAGAAAGGTACACACAAATTCAGCAGTTGTCTTAATCTTATTGCAACTGGCCCAAAGAGCCCAAAAAGTCCTTGCCATCCTCCACCCAGATGGCAATCCAGGGTTCTCATATCAAGCTTCGTAAGACATTTCTCCTAGAGCTTGTTCATCGGTTGCGCAAAAGCTCCCCCGGCCACCGCCGAGACCTGGGGTTCCAGACTTAGCGATGAGTCCAGACACAAGCTGCTAACCTGTGTCTTCAGGGGGAGTGAAACCCCGTCCAGCACAGGCTGAAACCCTATTCCCTGTTTGACCTTGCTGCTGATCAGGAGTAGCTCTGTCTTGTCTGGATTTAGCTTCAGCTTGTTAGCCCTCATCCAGACCGTCACAGCTGCCAAGCACTGATTCAGGACCTGAACAGCCTCCTTAGCAGCAGGTGGAAAGGGTAATAGAGTTGAACGTCATCTGCATACAGATGGTATCAAACCCCAAAACTCTGGGTGATCATTTCCAGTGGCTTCATGTAGTTGTTAAACAACATGGGACACAATGCTGCAGGACAAAGGCTGTGGGCCTGAGCAGGTGTCCCCAACAACACCTTCTGGGAACGACCCTCCAGGAAGGACCAGAGCCATTGTAAAACAGTACCTCCAAACTCTATTCCTGTGAGATGTCCCAGAAGAATATCGTGGTCTGCGGTATCAAAGGCTGCTGAGAGGTCCAAGAGAACCAATAGGGACACACTCCCTCTGTCAAGTTCCCTATGCAGATCGTTCACTAAGGTGACCAAGGCTGTTTCAGTTCCATGGCTTGGCCTAAAGCCAGACTGCACTGGTTCTAGATAATCAGTTTCCTCCAAGAACAAGTGGAGTTGCGAAGCCATCGCATGTTCCAAGACTTTGCCCAAAAAGGGGAGATTGGAAACTGGCTGAAAGTTGTTCAGTTGACTGGGTTCCAATGATACTTTTTTCAACAGCTGTTTTATGACAGCCTCCTTTAGGCCCGCTGGAATCTTTCCTTTTCATAAGGAGGCATTAACCACCACCTTCACCCACTCTGCCAAACCCCCTCTGGCCTCATTTACCAGCCAGGATGGGCAGGGATCCAGAATGCCTCCACTTCTCCAAGAATCTGGTCCACATCCTCAGGCTGTGCCAATTGAAATGAATCAATTAAAACCAGACAGGCAGCACTGTCATTAACATGGTTGGAACAGCTGCCGAATGATCAGGGATTCTGTCTTGTGACCCCCTGAAACACCTCTGCTGCATGGTTCCTTGTGGATGCAATATTGGCCTCAATGCGATTTTTTTT
Source organism: Anolis sagrei (assembly GCF_037176765.1). Lineage (NCBI taxonomy): Eukaryota > Metazoa > Chordata > Lepidosauria > Squamata > Anolidae > Anolis > Anolis sagrei. Next base: position 37,369,618 of record NC_090024.1, on the reverse strand, counting down.
TGCAGTGTCTGTTGCCACAGCTTTTGCCCTTAGATAGGCACACAGCTGTGCTCGATCTGATTCATTACACCTTAAACTCCACACATTCTAGTTCTCTCTTCACATGCTTGAACCAAGGAGCCGATTTCGCTCTGCTATGCGGGAGGGCACAGTCTGGAGCAATCATGTCTATTGTCCTAGTCATCTCCCTATTCCAGAGAGTGACCACAGCATCTACAGGGTCACTTACCGAGGTGGTGGGAAATTCCTCAAGAGCTATCAGGAATCTATCCTGATCCATAAACCTTCTGAGGTGAACCATTTTAATTGGTCCTCCACCCCTGCAGAGGTTGAAGGGGGGGGGGGGCTCAGTAAGCCTAAACCTGATCAGGTAATGGTCAGTCCATGGCAACGGAGCAACCGTCAGCTCCTCCACACTGCTACCTTCCTCCCATCCCTGACAGAAAACCAAGGTAGTCTGTACCTGGCTCTGTGGGTAGGGCCAGATACTAGTTGGGACAGCCCCATGGTTGCCATAGTGGCCATGAAGTCCTGAGCAGCTCCAGACAGCCCTCCACATGGACATTGAAGCCCCCCAGGACTTTGAGCCATTGGGACTCCAGTGCCAGTCCCGAGATCACCCTGACTATCTCAGGCAGGGAGACTGTAGTGCAGTGGGGTGGTCGATACACTAGCAGAATCCCCTTTCTGTCCCGGTCACCTGCTCTCAAATGGACACACTCTAATGTGGTTGACTGCGGGATGGGGCACCTGGCCATGGAGATGGAATCTACCCTCCAGATCTCTACCCTCCAGACCTCGGCTGATGCTGCACACAGTAGCCTGGTTGACACAGTAGCCTGGAGTGCTAGCCAAGATTCTAAGGGACAAAGCTAAGTGTATTGTTCCATAACAGCCATGGTTCACCCCTTCGTTTTATCTGTATGAAGACCACTATCAAGCTTGTGTAGTGGCCATAACTTCTCACAATTGATTTCAATCTTGTGAAGCACTTGGACACACTCAAAAAGGCATGAAAGGTGTCTTCATAGTTTCTCTTCCTAATGTCACCTATCAACTCATAGAAGCTGCAGATAGGTTTTCCATTGAACCCTCCTATGCATGCAAATGTAAAAAGTTCCTCACCTTTGACTTCAAGAATGAATTCAGCATTATTTGAATTCCTTCTCTCCTTTTCTGATAGAGATGGTCCCCTGTCTTCTATCAATTGTTAATTATGTACTATTTCAGTAAATTACCAAACTATAGTCTAGTCTTCATGATTTCAAAGCCCTATGGTGAAAAAATTCCTCAAAGGTTACGAAAGTCTTCATTCCCCATTTTGTAGACCAATGCCTCAATGGAACTTAAAGATTACCTTGTCACAACTTTCTAGCAAACCCTTTGAACCAATGGCATCCTTTGATCTTTGCTTACCTGCCTGGAAGGCAGTTTTTCAGTGGTAGTTACATCTGCCCAGAGTTACATCTTCCAGGATTAGTGCTGTGTGCTCTCAGGGCTGATCAGTCATACTTACATTTCCATTTTGATAATGTGGTTTTCACACTGCTTGTTGGTTTTCTGCCCATGGTAATCTCTACTTTCCATATCAGCCAGGATGTTGTGCTTGTCATATTGATGCAGAATCCTATGTTGGACTTAAAATTGATGCTCCAAAGTCTAGATGTCAGAAAGATGGTGTCAGGTTCAGAACATCCCAGAGATTTCTTGTCTGTTATTCTTGAAAGAAAAAAGAGACTGCTAATTTCTTCTTAATGCTTTTTAAATGGGTCACCAACATTTATCTGGCTTATGAACACTCAGGTATATTTGGGTAATAAAGATTGCAAATAAAATGGCATAAAGAAATTAGGAATCAAGAATATGGTTATAGGGAAATGGAGGAGGAAATCCTTCGAAATTGGCCAGTTTTTCAGTAAAGGAGGGTATAGATCCACTGCTGATATTTTGCTAAATGTAGCCACATACATATATGATTTCTTTTATAGAATTCTGTATAGTTAGATGGATTAGCAAATATAGGGCTGAGTTGGTCTGTATATGTTTTGAACAGGCTTGCAAGCTGGCTTTGAAAAAATGGTAAAACTGCTATATGACTTTTTTTTTAAAAAAAAGGTTTATAATATGCATTAGAGTATTGAATGCTTCTTACTAAAACAAGTGGTATGTGTTTGTGCAGTCATATCTTTCATTTTTAAAAAACAGGCTGAAGTTGCAGTCTTTGACATGGCCACAGCTTCTCCACGGCCTGGAAGCAGTAATAACTATAATGGAAGATTACAAATGCAAGTAACTAGTAAGTAAAAATCTGTCCAATTATGCATATAATCATTTTTCTTGTTTTTATGAATGAAAATAAAATCAACACTAACCTTTATTTACCTGTGGTGTGATAAAATTGCTCTAAGGTGAATGATGCTAAATCAGTCCTTTAGTCTTTCTGGATTGCAATATATTCCTTCTCACTCGGGTATATTAATTTGAACAGTTCATATCTAGTAAAGTGCATTTCTGAGTCTATTTTTTTCTCATGATAAGTAAAAAAGGAACTTGTGGAAGAATGCAGTTTATGGACATATCTAACCTAGATTGGTTGCCGGTTACATTTGTATTCTCAGAAAATTGCTCTTTTTGAATTTCTCATTGATATTATTAAATTATTTAAGAGTTGTGTGTATAAAATCATGTAAACTTAAACAGTAATGTTGCTGCATGTTTTTCAGTAAATAATTTTCTTCCTTGATTTGGATACACTGTGCTAGCCATAATAGAAAAGTGGAACCTGCATCAAAATGTTGTAGAGTAGGGAAATCCTGTTCAGATTTGTAGGGCTGAAACAAGAGTTCTATTCTTCTCTCCACACACATTCACACACATTCCTGCAATGTGTACACACATACACTGTAGAAATTAGTTTAGAATCTGAGCAGGGTTCTGCATTTGTTTTATCAGCATCTTAAATCTTGATCCCTCTTTCCCTTTGATGAGTTGTTTTTCTGCCTCTATGGTATCATTCTACTTGGTTCCCATGTATACATGAGCAGCTGTTGAGAGAGGCAGGAAAAACAAGTGGAGACATATGAAGCTGGGGAAGTCAGTATTCTATGGTGATATAGTGACAAGATAGGATGGAAAAGAGAATGCATTGAAAGGCAATGGTTGACAATTATACATTGATTTGGGGTGTGTGGGTTTGGGCAAGTATAAGCTATGGACATGTGTGAATGGGCTATATGTTTGACTTTCATGCAACCCTGGAAGTCTTCCTTTGAGAGCATGTGTTCCTTGGACTGCACAAAACTATCTACCTTGACATCTGTAGGAAAACATAACTCAAAACTATTGCCCATAGAAAAATTGGTGATTTTAAAAAAACAAATAAAAACCCTCACATTGTGAACTTCTTTTGTTTTTCTTTATAATCTGTATTACATTTTCACATGAGAACAATGCTACTATTCAGTACTATACTCCTGAATCTTTAGTAAAATGATTTCTGTTCATTCCCCAATTATAATAAACAAGACATGTTAGCTCGTAAATAGGAGGATTTCCACAAATATTCAAGCATTTTCATCCACTTCCATTCTTGGTGATTTAATCATAAAGCAATACTCATTATGTAATTATAGTAATTATCTTGTATTTAAAAGCCATCTGTTCTGCTTGAAGCTGTTTAATATATTATGGGGCTTTTCATGGTATATGCAATTCCTAACTAAAATACTAGACTGATTTTTTTTTTGTGCTCCAGGTAGTTTTTGGGTGTAGATGATCTGTACTTGTTCTAGTCAAGTTTCTAACTTTTGGGTTGTCAAAGGCTTTCATGGCTGGAATCACTGGGATGCTGTGAGTTTTCCAGGGTGTTTGGCCATATTCCAGAAGCATTCTCTCCTGACATTTCACCCACATCTATGGCAGGCATCATTAGAGGTTGTGAGGTCTGTTAGAAACTAGGCAAGAAAGGGTGAGTTTTCCGGGATGTATGGCCATGTACCAGAAGCATTCTCTCCTGATATTTTACCCACATCTATGGCTGGCAGACACTTGTCTAGAGAGGGGACATGAAGGCAGTTCCATCTTGCCTCCAGTGTCATCAGTTGGGATCCCCCCCCTCCAGCGCCAACTGCTGCTCTGAGATCAGAGTGACGAGAGGGGCCATGAAGGCAGTTCCAACTTGTATCCTGCACTGTGCTTATAATATAATATAATATAATATAATATGGTATATTGTATATACATATAATATTGATAATATTATAATGTAATACAATATAATACTACTACTAATAATTTGATATTATAATTATATCTTTTATATTAAATGTAATAGTACTAATAATATTACAGATATTGTTACAGTACAATGTAATATGTAATATTAATATTGTGCTATGGTAAAAATATAATATATGGTATCTACTTTTTAGTTGTAAGCTGCTCTGAGTCCCCTTTGGGGTGAGAAGGGCGGCATATAAATGCCGTAAATAAATAAATAATAGTTTCCAATAGACCTCACAAACTCTGAAGATGTCTGCCATAGAGTTTTAAAATTTTCTATCAGTTCTGTCACTGTTACAGACTTGCTTGTGGATAGATGACAAAGAGACGTTTTGGTGGTTGCTCCCACCCTCTGGAATTTCCCCTCTCTGGAATTGAGTGTTAGTTGTTGATTATATGTTTATATGTTTTATTTAATTGTATTTTAATTTTTTATTTTATATTCTGTTTTTAGGCACTTTGTGCTATGTGTAAGCCGTCCTGAGTCCCCTCGGGGACATGGTGGCAGGATACAAGAATAAAGTAGTATTAGTAGTAGAAGTTGGTATTGTTGCTATCGTTGTTGTTGTTATTATTGTTATTATTATGGATTGCAGCCATTATATGTTTTGATGAAATTTGAATGCTGCTATTTTACAGACTAAATTATATCTTTCTGTATGACTTTTGACTAGTTTATGTAAGATCCTAGAATTTATTTGGGCAAATGTTAGAATAAATACAGTTTGGTCAAGGCTTTATGTTAATAGCACTAGTATTTCCATTTTATGGTATGGAAGACAGTCAGACTTCATTGTTTACTGTTGTTTGTTGCACTTTCTTTAAATGAATATTTTATGTCACCTAAGTACTTATTTAAAGAATCTAGAAAATGTCTTATATTCCCACATATTTATTTTCTTGGTTCCTTTTCATGGCTGATCTTAAGTTTTAGGAAAGATTATATTGAAATATAAAATATTTATATTTTATATTTAAAAATTATGTCAAGTAGCTTATGGTTTAGAATTTTTTCTCATTCCTACCATTTTAAACTTTCGTATTTTGTACATTTAATATTTTTATATTTTCCTAGTTCTGGAGTGGAACTGACAATCGCAATTCAGGATTATTAAATGTTTTATGTTCTAAAACCAAATATTTTAAATTTATTTTTGGCTTGTCACTTTGTCTGACTTTTCAGTAAATGGGGGCAGAGGATTTTCCTTAAGACTTTTATATATCCCAAACTCTTACTTATGAAAATTTATAGCCTAAAAACGTTGTAGCATAAAGATCCAGATGCAGGCATGCTTCCATGGAGAAAGTCTCTGGAAGCTCATTTCTATAGCTGTTAACCCCTAATCCCTTGTTAGATCACATTAGCCCATTTAACAACTTTGGCCGTACAATCTGTGCACACATTTGTGAACCTTCGTGTTGTTTTAATATATTAATTCAGTTGTTTTATGTTTAATTTCTATGTTAGTTATAGTTTTCAAACATTTAATTTAAATTATAATTGTTATGCTTAAGTTGCTCTTTATGTGGGGTTATCTTTGGTTTTTATATTTGTATTTGTATTTATGTTTGTATTTGTATTTACTGAGTCATTGAATACTTGCCTTTTTATTTGTTGGAATCCGCTCTGAGTCCCCCAGGGGAGATAGGGTGGAATATATATAAAATAATAATAATAATAATAATAATAATAATAATAATGCCTTCATATGCCATTCCTCCGTCTAACTCAAGCAAGTAGCTTTTACATTGAAGGGATGGTGAAGAGAGTTGGAGAAACAGACTTTCAGTGTCAGGCTACGTAATCACTAGTACAGTAAAGCCAACACTGAGAAAAAAATGGGATTTTACTCTGGCCCAGTGGTTCCCAACCTGGGGTCCCCAGATGTTTTTGGCCTACAACTCCCAGAAGTCCCAGCCAGTTTACCAGCTGTTAAGATTTCTGGGAGTTGAAGGCCAAAAACATCTGGGGACCCCAGGTTGAGAACCACTGCGTAACTTTGTGTATCCTGCCTACAACAGGCAAGGTAACACAGCAATCTCCAGAGTCCTTTACTGAACATATGTGAAAAGCAAAACAAAAAGGCGAAAAGAGCTAAGTCTGCCTTAGTAGGTATGTGCCTAAATGCTTGTATGTTAGAAAGATAAGAATCTGTAACCTTCTGTTTTTTTAAAAAGCAAACACATAGCATAGTATCGTATATATGGGGAGGGAGGAAGAACTGACAAATATAAGGATGAAAGTGGCTATATGCTTGCCTGTCAGCGCTCCTTTGATAAAACCTCTACACACACACACACACGTATATATTTCATTTGTGGCTTTCACAATTTTGTATTGAGTGTAACTTTTGGGGTGGGGGGCATTCCTCTGAAGAAGAACATGTAAACTAGGTTTAATAAAATGGCTGGATTTATCCTTTTTCAATGTATGCTTTCCTGTATAGAAACAAGTAATAGAAAGGTAAGAGAATTAGTCTTTTGAATTGTTATTATTATATATATAATTGTTTGATAATAGGTTGTTTGAGAATAACACAAATAAAATTGAGAGAAATAATATTTACGCAATATTTACACTTTTTGTTACACTATATAAAATATTTTCACCACCTTGCAAATGTAATATAATGTCAATTGGTAGTGTTATACATTAAGCAAATAGAATGTAGCTGGCTTTAAAAAAAGCAAAATAGCTCTTAAATTCAGGTAGCCTTTTGAGTCATGGTTTTAATAAATTCCTTCTAAACAGTTAAAATAATTAAAACAATACAATATAGTACTCTTCCAACTTCCTTTTTATGTTTTTCATGTAAATATGCTGTAACTGGCTCTTAGGTGCTTAAAAACAAATGTTTAGTTACTTATTATTGTCATTTTCTACTATGAAAACTTTTCTCATAGTTATAAGCAATGTTTTTGTTAGTTTGTAGTGCCAAACTGAAAAGAAAAAAGAACTGGTTTGGTGGAACTGCCATCTATACAGAAGTAGTAGCAGATAGTGAAATTAAGAAAACATCTAAATCCAACAGTTCCTCAAATCCAAAATGGGATGAACAACTGACTGTGTAAGTAGATTTGCCCCCTGACTCTGTTTTACTTCTTGTTCGTTATATTTATTGCACTAGAGCCCATTATTCAGCAGGAACAAATTGGGGATTTGTTTCTTATTTCCTGTTCATCATTCCATCACAACGGCATAGACACAGAAAATCTGTATTCTTTTCCTCATTTAAAATGTTAGATATATGGCAAACATGGGGTGCGGGCTGTACATAAAATGTTGATTTCATGTTGATTTTTTTCACTCTTGAGAGAAATGATTGCATAAATAATACTATGGTAAGAGAATTGAGTAAGCATACAATTATATTCATCCAAGTTTTACTTTGTGGTAATGAAATTAGTTCTATAAGGAAAGATCCTTCAAACTTGCTATGTAAAACAATATGACATGAATTATTTCTTACAGCAGCCTGAAACAGTAGTAAGTTTCAGACTACTGTAAGAAATAATTCATGTCATATTATTCATGTCATTCATGTCAATAATAACAACAACTAATATTGTTGTTATTATTTCTTACACATCTTTCCCTATGGATCTAGGCAGAAAAAAATGTTAAAATACAAAATATAATATAATTTAAACACATAAAACATAAACCAGTTAAAATATCAGTTTAAAATAACATATACAAATTAAACATATTAAAATAAGTAGTATATAATTTGAAAGTTATAATTTAAAAATCATAATTTAAAAATAATAATTTAAAATAATCTGGATAGGCTTGCTAGAAGAGAATGGTCTTTAATTATGTTTTATATCTTCCGGCGGGCCATTTCACAATCCAAGGGCAGCTTGAGAAAAAGTTCTACAGGTCACTAGAAAATCATAATCCAGCTATCTTTTATTAGGATTGCTTTACTCAAAAGCTGTATTCTACAAATATTATTTTGTTTCAGTATATCCCACTATCAGTGTACAGAACAAAATATTTTAGAGTTTTGTTATCAAAACTCCTGTTGAACTATATGACATTTAATGATAATATTACACACATTCTGAAAGGGGTTTAACAGGGCCTAATCTAGAGATTTATTATGATACATTTCAGATGGCTAACTACATAATATTATTTCTGATTCTGTTTTCAAACTTGTAGAATCAATAGCTTGGATGCAGATGGAAAGGGATATAAAATCAGAATTATATGAATTTTTATGTACTTTAATCCCCCTCAAAATAATATCAAACAATAATCAACCAATTTATTGAGGAGTTCCAACAACTTGTGTCCATCGCTGGAGCATTATCTGTTTAAATAAACAGATACCAGTATGTATAATCAATATAAAAGTGGAGTGATAAAGAAGTACATATGATAAAGCAATACATGTTGAGTATCCATTATCTGAAATGCTTGAGGCCAGATTTTTTTTAATTGTCATTTTGGAGGGAAAATTGAAGGAGATTGCCAAGTGGGAGGGTTTTTTTCTGAGGGGAGGGGGTTGAGTGTAGATCTGAGAAAAATGCACCTGAATCTTCCTGTCGAGACTTTTGGCATGAAAGTTCCTGTGCTGCAAGCTCTAGTTCTATTGTCTTGGTAGGGCTGCTTGAGCCAATCCATGTATTTTTCCACTGGTGTATGTGTCTACTGCTTAGCCAGAGGGCAGTGCCAGGCAGTGCAGAGCAAAATGCAGCCTTCAGCACTCACCTCCCATGCCCTTGGCACTGGCTCCTGGTACTAATGGAAGAAGGGTTGCTTGCCATCGTAGATGAAGAATCAGAGCACTATGCTGATGGACAAGGAAAAGGAGAAAACTGGGGACTTGGTGGTGCTTTCTGAAACTACAGCTACGTCTATGCACTCATTCTTCTCAGATACACTGGTGGTCATGAGTGGCTGCTTGTGGGAAATAGGTGCTTCTAGACACTCACTTTGTCCCCAGGGACCAGAGGCATAATTGTTGCAGCTACTGCTTGGATAGGACACTTGCCAGAGCTGTGTTTGCTCATCCTGTCTGGGCTAGGTGGAGAGGGAGAGTAGGAGAGAGCAGTGTAGCTTGTTACTTCTACCATTTACTTTCACTGCTACTCTCTCCTTCACACAATCCTTAACTGATGGAGCCCTGAAGTCAGCCTCACATCTCTCTGCAATACATACTACACTCCTTGTGTTGAAGCTCAAAAAGTTTGATTTTGCAGATTTTGGGATTTCAGAATTCTGGATAAGAAATACTCAACTTGTACATACCACCAAATCGTTATTTTTTGTACAAGGTATTCAAAGGGATAAACCTATTATCAATATATTTTATCAGACAGTATATTTTAAGTAGCTTTTTTGTTACTAGTTAAAAATTTCACTCATATAGTTCTTTCATATTTGGATCAGTAGTACTTGTATCATTAGACTGCAAATAGTACAAGTACAGTATTATTTCCTTAACTATAGATTTGATATTCATAGTTTCACTTAGACATGGTCCAAAAATATCCCCACACCTGAAGTGTTTAAGGGCCTCTCTTGGTTCTCCAGTGTAATTCTATAGTGTGCTATTATTCATGGTTTCAGGTTTCTCACATGTGGGCTTGCTTTAGAATATATCCCTCACAGTCGTGGATTGAACTCTTTTTATTCTTGTTTTCTTTCTGAATTTATTTATGGTTTCTCTTCATAATTTTATATATTGTTTTGAATGATATATATATAAAACAGGATGTCATAAAATCTATATAAAAAAGTAACCACCACAATTATTATGAAAAGGTTTCCTAATACAAGATCAAAATATTACTCTGGAAACTTTTGTGTAACAATAGCATCAATGCACATATTCTGTATATCTGTCATATTTTAGGAGTTCTTTCACTTTCTTTGTTTTATTAGTGGATTAGGAGGTTTCAAAAAACAATAAAAGTTGGCTGTTGGATGTAGTGTAGGTTGTGATCTTAACTCCTTTCATATTAAATGAAGATGTTCAGATAACAATACTTTATATTGAGTATTCTCAAATTAATGGAGAAGAATATGCTACATATCTCTATTATGAAAAATACCCTACCCTAAATATGTTTGTTTTCAGGAATGTGACTCCACAGACCACTTTGGAATTTAGAGTTTGGAGCCATCATACTTTAAAAGCTGATGCTTTATTAGGAAAGGCCACTGTAGATCTTAGACAAGCTTTGGAAATACATAATAGAAGATGTAAGTTACAAATTTGTTTTGTTACTATTAATTGCTCTTTTTATAAGAAGGCATTTATTTGTTTTTATTTATGTATGTGACTGTGACTTTAAGTTTCAGTTGTAATGTTTGCTGTATTGCATAAAATGAGGACATCTTCCACCTTAAAACATTATCACAATGCAAACTTGTTGGTAATACAGAAAGGTTACAATTAACAAAACACATTTCTTTTTCAAATCTAATGATTATTAATTTTATAAAGATTTTTTTTCAATGTATACAGTCTAATTAATAAAATTGTGTTGTTGGATTATTTTTGTGTGATGAAAACACATTTCATAGCTTTTCTTCTATGTAAGTAGAAGGCTGCTCCCACAATGCAGCATAGCAACATTGTTTGAGTCTATCTAGTTCAATGTTTTCAACACCACCAGTACCTCTCCAAATTTTCAGTCAGGATGTCCTGCCAGCTCTACCTAGAGATGCCAGTGATTGAATTGTGAACCACTTTTGTATATGTTCTCTACCTCAGAATTTCCATTTTTCTGTCTGTTTTTTACACCAAGTGTAGTTTAATTTCCTTGATCATCATTATACATCTCCCTGAGCCATCCGAAAAGCCTCTCCAGGAATGCCAAAATGCTTGGGAAATATCTGGGATGTGGCTTGAGAGGTCGTTTTGTGCGTGTGAGGATAGTTTGCTTATCATAAATGTCCTCTTTTTGTGTTGATAAGTTATGAAATGTGTGCCATGAATAATTTGGACTAAACCACTAAAGCAGAGATTCTTAACCTTAGCGCCATGGACACCTCATGGCCCATGGATGGGTTCAAAATGTCTGTAAACAGGATGAAAAGATTATTTTTTCTTGATTCCCTTCTTGTTATTTTGCATTTTTCCTGTCTTGGATTTTTTAAGGTTAAAAATTAGTTCTTTTTCAATTTTTCATAGTAAGGATTTTTTGTTTGTTTATGATCTGTCTTCTAAATGTAGACTTCATTAGATGCTCAAAAGGATTGTTTTGTACCAACTAGATCTTTACAATACATTTTCTCTTTAGTAGAAGGAGTCAAAGAACAGCTGAAACTCTCATTGGAAAATAAAAATGGCTTGGTACAAACAGGAGAATTGATAGTAGTGCTTGATGGTTTGGTGCTTGAACCAGAATCTCTTACAAACCACAATTCACTAGTAACCAGTAAGTTAAAATTTGGAAGATAAAAGTATCTTTATTATCCCTCATTCTAAGAGGGGGAGAAATCTAATGTTCTTTCTTACTGTTTAGTAGAAGTCCAGCAAAATGGTGATGCTTTGCATGAAAACAGAGAAACATCTGCAAGAACCACTTCCAGGTCAGATTTCTTCCGACGAACATCATAAATATTACTGTGTTAAACTGTAATAAGAAATCTACCTAATTTACAGGATATTGAGGTTGCCTTTCAGTTTCTTTTGGAAAATTCTAGACTGATAGATGCAGACTATAAGTTCCAAATGTATCCATTGTTTATATGGGCATAGTTTGGGTTGTTTGTCCTTGTTAACACTTAATACCAATACAAGAAAAAAGTTCTCTAGATAAGTTATCCACCTTTTTGTAATAGCTTAAAATGCTAAGAGCAGCAGAATCTGGCCCAGGTTTAATAGTGGTAGATCGTGTTAGCTGTGAAAATTGAAGCAACCTGTGGACAAAGGCATTCTGCACCCACCTGTTTGGAAACTTAAATTTTGAATAATATATGGTAGTTTTCTGAGTTTTTGTGAATAACTGATAAAACTGTTATTTCAGGAAGAAATGTGAAATAATTTATTCTACTAAATGAGCAGAGACACTTTGCTAATAATAAATTCAATGAAATGATTGGCATATCACACTTCCATTCTGCTTCACGGAATGTGTACAAAAATTACAAAAATGAAAGTTCATACCTTAAAGGGTTTTACATTGATGAAAATGAATATGTAAAAATGGTGAGTGGGGCAGAGACTAGAGTTAACTGGGAACAATATTTAGGTTACACATGGATTGGCTTATTTCTTGCAATGTAGAGTCCAAAATACGTGTATCAAATATAAATAAGCCTGTTCTTACAAAAAGTTTTGTGTGTTTTCTCAGCAGAATAGACAATCAAACATCATCGAGTTCCGTAGTACAGACCTTGTTCCCTATACATGCAGTAAATGGAGGCAGTGGAGATAATACACCATCTCCTTCTCATATTGCAATTAGACCCAAAAATACACCATCACCAAAACCACTAACAAGTGAGCCTGACAGCAATATTGGTAAGAAAAAAATGGAATATAAGAAACTTAAGAATTTTAAGGCTTTCTTTGTTTGATAAGATTGGTAGAGCTGTGGAATATTGTGGCAAGCAAAAACTCTTGTATAGGCAAGTGCTGGTGTGATTTTCCTTCTGCTACATCAAATGTCTATCTGAAAAGTCTTCCAAACTTTGCAACACATTTTTGTGGGAAGAGAACATGAAGGGACCACACCTGGAATATTGTGTACAATTCTGGGCACCACAATTCAAGAGAGATATTGACAAACTGGAATGTGTCCAGAGGAGGGCGACTAAAATGATCAAGGATCTGGAGAACAAGCCCTACAAGGAGCAGCTTAAGGAGCTGGGCATGTTTAGCCTGAAGAAGAGAAGGCTGAGAGGAGATATGATAGCCATGTATAAATATGTGAAAGGAAGCCATAGGGAGGAGGAAGCAAGCTTGTTTTCTGCTTCCCTGGAGACTAGGACGCGGAACAATGGCTTCAAACTACAAGAAAGGAGATTCCATCTGAACATGAGGAAGAACTTCCTGACTGTGAGAGCCATTCAGCAATGGAACTCTCTGCCCCGGAGTGTGGTGGAGGCTCCTTCTTTGGAAGCTTTTAAACAGAGGCTGGATGGCCATCTGTCGGGGGTGATTTGAATGCAATATTCCTGCTTCTTGGCAGGGGGTTGGACTGGATGGCCCATGAGGTCTCTTCCAACTCTTTGATTCTATGATTCCAGGGGTGAAGTGGAAAGCCAGTGGCTATTAAAAATGTATCTGTGTCCAAATGATTTGTGATCTTTTTGGATCCTGATCTTTATTATGTGCTCATTCTTACATAATAATGCAAGATTCGTTTGCATATTCAATATGCAAGAGATCTGTACGGAAGAAGTGTTTAGGGTTTTTTTAAGGCTTTTTAAATTTTGACTTAAATTTGCAGGAATGACTAACTTGTAACTACAAGTAAAATTCAAGTGGCTTCTTAAAGAACTGTGCGCTGTACTTTCAAGAATATTTACCTAAGCTTTCATCATAATAGGGGTATGGGTGTGGCGGTGAGTGCAGAAAGCTAGCTATAACACAGTCGTTGTTTAACTCTATTTTCAGTTAGGAAGAAAGTGCTTTGGCATTATCACTAGAGGAAAGTGGCACATTCACAATCCCTTTTGGAAAAGTTTTCAACCCCCCCCCCCCACCCCAAGAACATCTGTATAGCTATCATGACTAGTGCTCATTGAGAAACCTACCCATCATTAATTTGTCTAATCCCCTTTGTATCCCTCAAGGTTGGTAGACATCACTATATTTTGTTACTGAATGATATAATAATTTACCTATGTCCTGCATGAATCTACTATGTATCTTTCTTGGAGGATTCTAAATTCTAGTATAACTAGGCAGGAATAAAAACTTATCCTTATCCACTTATAACTTCATCAGACTTACTGCTGAAAATGCCACTCATCGTGACAAATCTGGTGGAACTGGTTGGGGGCATGGAGAACCGCCCCATCCCGTGGGTGAAACATTGCTCACCCAGCTTCCCCGTGTTCATCCAATAGAACACGGGAAGTCTCCCATGTTGCTGTCATGGCAGCATGCGTGGTTCTTCAGTACTTTTGCAGTGGAGCCCTGCTGGAAATTGCTCTACGCTGTGGGATGGAATGGGAGATGGCGGCTCTGTTGCCAAAGTATTGACGCAATTGTGCATGCCTCCAAAATGTACCTCATGTGACGAGGTCGTAAGTTATCACCATGCATAATGTTATATGCCAATACAGTTTCTTGGGGGATCCCACTGTTTACATCACTCAATTGTGATGCTTGTTGGCTTAGAAACATACTGTGCTACCTGCTCTTTGGTCAGTTACTGATCTGGAAATTTTTTTTCCCAAGACAGAATCTTTTATTTTCTTTGACTAATCTTACATCAGAGAAACTTATTTAATCTAATTTCTTTTTCAATTTTTCAATTTTTTCTATTGTACAGTTGATTGTGACTCATCTATGATGGAAGCTGATACTAATTCAGTCTCTGAAACTCCTATGGATTCTACAGAAGCACCCATGTCTGTAGACTGTAGTACTACTATTTCTACTAACATTGAACCTCCTTTAGGAACGGAAGCTACTATTAGTAACTCTGAAAACAGCACTTCTACAGCTCCCACCAATGTATCTCCTGGCCTTGAAACTGTTGCTCCTACAGATTCTTCATCTTCTAGTGCCCAAAACAATGCAACTACAGAAGCAGCAAAACCAAGAGAATCCTCAAGTATGTCTGGGGAACCTGTAAGGCAACAACAGCCTGGTACTAACAGCATAGAGCCTTTGCCCCCAGGGTATGTGAGTTTTGTTATCATCAACAATGTAAAAATATTAACCATCAAGGAATATTAGAAACTTACATTGAACAGTATTTAGCTGGGAGCTTGAATGTGGTTTCTGTTCGCTCTGTTAATGCCCATGGATACCTACCTTGCTAGCCATATGTGTTTTGTATATTTTCTCTTTGGGGTAAGAAGGTGTTACCTTGGTTTGTATGATTTAATGTAGCACAAGAGTTTTACTTGTGTACTCTCTTTCTCTTTAAGTTGTGATAATTTCCCTATATTTTTTGTGTGTGGTGATCATTGGGATTATGTGTGTGTAATTGTGAGTGCCTGTTTTTTTGAATGTGTGTGTTTATCTGAAAAGGATAGCATTCTGTTTGGAACTTTTAGCACTGCTTCTGAAGTATGGTAGGCTTTTTATGAGAGAACCGGAATATTGTCAGTATCCCAGATGCCCACAATTACCTGTTATGACTTCCAGAATGATTGGAATATGGACAAACTGTGTAGATTCTAGTATTGCTAGCACATTGTCTTCGTTGTGGAGACAATAGTGATAGCTGTAGCCTTGAATGATAGATATTTTTCCTGTGGCCTCTGTTTATTGTTTAGTTGGATCAGTGTTTCTACTTAACAGTTAAAACTGCATAGATCCATGTACAGTTTCACAATTTCTGGAATGGAAAAATACCCTATAGAACAGAACTAACAGAAATTCTCTTTGCAGAATTTGTTTTGTTTTGTTCTGCTATGAGGCACATAAAACAGTAACACGTCTTAAAGTTTAGTAATCTGTATATTTCAAAAGGTAACTGTTTTTGGTTAATGTTGTCTTGTTGTCTCCTCTCCATTTTTTTAAGATGGGAGCAGAGAAAGGATCCTCATGGTAGAACCTATTATGTCGATCACAATACAAGAACGACAACATGGGAAAGGCCCCAGCCTCTACCACCAGGGTAATAAATTCTATATTCACTTGATTGCAGGCATCTTCTTTTGTGCATGGGTAAAAAAATGTTTTTAGTGCTCTAAGGTTTGTAGAAATTATTGAATGCTTTACACAGTGTATGTTTAAAAACATTCTTTGTACATTTTACATAATTTTAAGCGGTAGAAATTTAAAAATGCGTTGCCATGTGAATTTTAATTTTAAAGTGTTGGAGCCTAGAATTATCTATCACCCCTTTAAGGTTGTGGGTGACTGATGTCTTTCCGCTTCTCCATTTTGTTGACTTTTGTACAGTCTGATGGAAAAGAGAATTCTTTTTGACTAGTAGAAGGGGATCTTCTGATAGAAAAAGGAAATGCCTCATATCAGACAGAGGTCTGCACAACTTGCTAATTTTCTCTGCTGCTCTCTTGTCACTTGTTATTGAGGAGAATACTGGGGTGGCTGACAGGATAATAAGAAACTTTCCTCTCACAGATGTAAAATATCTTTTGATCCAAACCAAAGGAAATGCTTGATTTTCATGATGAAGATAAAATAATACTATTTCCGATAAAAGCTGTCTATAGGTATCAGAAATCAGTGTAGGTATGAGAAATAAGTAGGAAATCAGAATATGGAGAATAATTTTGAAATTTCATGGTTTGTCTTTATAAAATGTGATCATCTTGGTATTATTATTATTATTATTATTATTATTATTATTATTATTATTATATTTATACCCCGCTTTATCTCCCCAATGGAGATTCCGTTTATATTCAGTTTGTTGTTTACTAAATAAATGTTAGAATTGTTCTGAACAACTCATACTGAAAGTTACTTTGCGGGGTTGGCTTTCGCTGACTCCTAGTCACTTGCTCCTAAGTACAGGAGTGAATATATAAAAACCAGTTTTTTAGTAGGGTGGTGGGCATCTTTGGTAAATCTAAAAAGTATTTTTTTCATCTTAGACCCTGCGGAGAACCCATGAAATATTTCAAAAAAGGAAGTAACTAGAAGTCCATTATTAGTTTCAAGAAACATTTTTTTTAAAAAAAAGATGAATTGCAATTTTTGAAGATTTCTAAAGAAAGACAATTCAGATTGCCTTTCTAAGAAAGGCAATTCAGGAAAGAGATAGTTCAGGGTTAGGGCTACACTTTGTTCTCTCCAAATCAAAGTGCTCATCTAGAAAAATACCTAGATTATTGTGTGCTTAATTAGTGGCCATTATTGTGGATTGTGTGTTATACAAAATATGAGAGAACAAAGTCCCTACCTTGAGCAGTTTACATAACAAAATTTGCCATTAAGTAAAGGTAAGGTTTTTTTTTTTAAAAAAAATTCTACTACATTTATTAGTCTTCAAAGGAAGATGATTACATATTCTTTCCCCAAAACATTGGAGAAACTCAGATTTGTATGATTGAAGTGCAGATGAACTTTCATGACAGTTCTATGAGTTATTCAGAAATAACTCCCAATGGTTGTTGTGGGATTTAGTCTGACAAAAGTGGTTATTGCCCCAAAAAAGGCACTCTTCCACAAAACAACTTGTTTAATATCGCACTCAAGAGACAAAAATTTAGTAGACTTTAATGGAAATAACAAATTCGGTTTACTCACAATTTTCATATGTTCAGCATACACAGGTACAGAAACCTATCAGTCCAGTTTCAAATATATTTGAGATGGTTCCCTGTACCAGCCAGCCTGGGCATCTCTCTTGTAACAAAACAGCTATCAACAAGTCACATAGTCAAAAGGGGAGAGAGAGATAGAGAGCATGTGATCTGCTGCCCCTTTTATATCTTCTCAGAAACCATAGAGTAAAGGAAGCTGCACACCAGAACATACATACTGGAAACAGTAAGCAACAAGATCATAGACAAACTGATTGCTAGAGAAGGATTGATGAAGGTTGTCATTTCCAACAGTTATGGCCTAGTTGCATAGAGTAAATGATTTGTGCAGTAATGCAAGAAAGAAAATAGCTGTCAATGTTGACCTTTGTTTTCTAGGTGGGAAAGGAGAGTTGATGATCGTGGACGGGTTTATTATGTGGACCATAATACACGAACAACAACATGGCAACGACCAACAATGGAATCAGTCAGGAACTTTGAACAATGGCAATCTCAGCGAAACCAATTGCAGGGAGCTATGCAACAATTTAACCAACGATACCTCTATTCGGTAAATTAGCACATTACAGAGTGAATTCTTTTTCTTCTCTTCATTATACAAGTATATGTTTGATAATAACTGACCTCAGTGCAAACCCAAAACATGTTTTATTCAGCTAAAATAAACTGATTGCAGTGTTTGGACAAATAAACCATTTCAGATTATCTTAAACAACACTAAAGAATAGCTGGGTAGTTTTAAAGTAGCAGGCATTTCTCAGTAAATACAAATCTGGATCTCTGCTGACACTGGCATGCAACGAGAGAAAAGGGAGAGTGAGGGAGGAGAATGGCTTTTGAAAGCTGAGTTGAATAGTCACTTATGTCTTCCACATAATCTGCCCCAAAACTGTATTTTAGAATAGAACTCCATAAACCAGGACATGAAGCCACATTTTGAACCTAGCACAAAAATCATAAGTTGTGTTCTTTCATGCTATTTTGTTTGAATTCACAATTGAAACTTAACAAAAGCTTGTTAAAATCTGTTTCCAATATTTCAGAGAATGAATAGTTTGTTATTTAGCAGAAAATCTAGGGGTTGCGTCAACTTTGCATTGAAATGAACAGTAACGTATAAACTTAAAAATCTAACATCTGCAGAAATTGTTCAGCCTTGTGGGCAATTCTGATAGTTTAAATTTGGCTTCAAAGCTGGAAAATTGATTGTATAAAGAAACTCTACAGATGGGAATTTTGGAACTCAACATTTATTTAATCTACTTTGATAATCTAGGGAGGAAATGTGTAGTTCTAGTAATAATATTCCTATTTGGAATGCCATGAGAGAGGCTGATTCATTTGGTATGATTCCTGCCTCCCTTTTCCTGTAGAAAGCTTCTTGTTGAACTGCCTGTCTTCTCTGTAAAAACAGGTTGCTGGGATACTGGTGTTGTCAATCAGTCATCATCTGTTCAGCCAGGATAATTAATGGAGAAGGAAATAATCATAAACAAAAATTGCCGTGACCAAATGAATGATAAGGAAGCATTTCAGCATAGCATGCACCAAATATAATAATAACTAACTACTACTAGTAGTAGTAAATTTTATATATTAGTCCTTAGGCCATATCACAATACCAAACCAAATAAAAAGGCTTGATAAAACTTGATTACACTCTATATAGTAAGTTTAGTAAAACACTTACAACAATACAGTAAATAAATATGATATAACTGAATATATACATCATGTTTTCGTATCACCCCTACAATTTACCCCAGTCAGCCCCACAGATGTTCTGCTTTGCTTAAAAACAGAGTCGTTTTATATGTTATTTTTGGATCTTGGCCTAACTAGATATAGAAGCATTTCTAGGGATTTCTTTTCATTTCTTTAGCTTTACAAATATCCTGCAGCCACAAATTTCAAACCATTATTTTTATCTTCTCTAGGCTTCAATGCTAACCGCTGAAAATGATCCACTTGGTCCCTTACCACCAGGCTGGGGTGAGAAATATAACATAGCTCTGTGAAAAAGACACCTATGGACAATTAACTTTTGTTTTACATTATTCATTTTTATTGCAGAAAGGAGAGTAGATTCAAATGATAGAGTGTATTTTGTAAATCACAACACAAAGACGACACAATGGGAAGATCCACGGACACAAGGGTGGGTTTTATCTACATATTCATTGAACAAGACTAAACCAAATATAAATATACTGGTGTTTTAAAAAGATAAATTGCATTTCACTTTTCAGCTTGCAAAATGAAGACCCCCTTCCTGAGGGCTGGGAAATCAGATACACCAGGGAAGGTGTGCGATATTTTGTTGACCATAATACGCGAACAACTACCTTCAATGACCCTCGCACCGGTAAATCGTCTGTGTAAGTGGGATTTTAATTAATATTTTAAATTTTGTATTCATATAGTATACTAAATGTCTTTAACATAGTTCAATTAATAGTTACACTGTCCCACTGGAAGCTGGTAGGCATCTGTTGAGTCTCTTTCATAGGCTCCAGATTATGGGGTAACTTATGACTTCTTAAGTATTAGATGACAAGATTTTTAAACTGAGCCAGAGATGCAGTAGTGTTCTGCCTGTTTCTCAAGATGAAAAATGAAATGTTAATTGTTTTATTTAATAATAAACTTCAATATATTTCTTTGCAGAAATAAAGGTCCACAGATTGCTTACGAACGCAGCTTTAGGTGGAAATTAGCTCATTTCCGTTATTTGTGTCAGGTATTATATAATTCTGGTCAAATCATTTTGTAGACTTTATCTTGAACTTGACCTATTGTTTTTACATATTTGTTTTATTATCTGCTGTCTGTCTGTAGTCAAATGCTCTGCCTAGCCACGTGAAGATCAATGTATCCAGACAAACTTTGTTTGAAGATTCTTTCCAGCAGGTAAAATATGTAGTTTCAATTCTGTCTAAAGCAAAATATTGGATAAGCAAGTATGTTTCAGTTCATTTGGTCATCTATCTATGATTTTTTTTAAAAATTAAAACTGTTAAAAAGCTTTTCAACTATGCAGTCCTTTTAATTCAGTTTTACTTTCTGATATTCAGCTCGCAGGTTCATAGTAAGTAATATGATTTAAGAAAAGTTTAATATGAATCTAGCATAACATATTTTCAGTTAGTACAGTACAGTACAAAAGATCTTGTACTAACCCATTTTTTCATCACCCCCTGCCCAAGAAAGGGTCCTTATTGTCTTTTTCTGGGTTTTCATCAGTGAGTATATTCATGTATTCCGGGAATATCTGAATGTTCATTGGTGAAACAGAAGGAAGAAATCTTACCTTCCCAAGTGGTTTGGTAATGATGTTTCCTCTAAAGCAGTGGTTCCCAACCTTTTTTTGACCAGGGACCACTTGACCAGGGACCACTCTCCAACATTAGTACCAAAAGGGTTAAAAAAAAGTTTTTAGTCAACTTTAGATTTGGTTTGGTTATTTGGGGTGCTGATTCAAAAAACTGCATTGAAAACACCACATCAGGTCTAGTTTTTGATACATAACATATGCCATCCAGTATTCACCATCTGCTCGCCCACAGAAAACAATATTTATTAATCTAGAGCTGATGTGGACTATCCAATGCAATTTTTTTGAATCAGCACCCTAAATAACCCCAGGAACAAGCCTAAAAATGAAGACACCAAGATTTTTTTTTTTTGTTTGGGCTGTGTTATTATCCATGGATTTTTTTAAATACTCGTGTAAAAAAGAGGGGGGAGGGGGCTGAGGTTGAAAAAATACAAAAAGTGGAGTATGAGACCCAATAAACTGTCCCTAATGGCTTTAACAACAACAGCAACTTCGGGGGACTAAACAGGGTTGTATATACTCGAGTATATACGGTAAGTATATAAACCATGCCTACCATGTGCATTTTTCTTAAATGCTAGCAGTACGTGGCTAGTATGATAACATTTTACATCCTATGAATAACTACATGAATATAAAGTGCTGATCTGCACTGGTTACAAGTAGCCACCAAAACCATATGTGGTTGCTTACATAGTCTGGAAGCCAAGCTGTATGAGGAGAGGTTTAGGATGTGATTAAGCTTGGAGGAAAAAAGGCTGAGAGAGGATGTAATGACCATGTTTAAATATTTGAAAGGATTCTGCATTGAGCGGCAAGCTTGTTTTCTGCTGTGCTGGAGATAGGAACAATGGAATTAAACTGAAGTAAAAAAGATTCCACCTAAACATTAGGAAAAAACATCCTGTAGTAAGAGTTGTTCAGCAGTGGAATATGCTTCCTTTGAGAGTGATGGAGTCTCCTTCTCTGGGTATTTTTACACAGAGTCTGGATAGCCATCTGTTGGGAGCGCTTGGATTCTATTTTCCTTTATGGCAGGGGGTTGGACTGGATGATCCTTGTGGTCTCTTCCTGTTCTGTTGAGCTCTATTACATTTTCAGTGGTTAAAATTAGATATAGTTCTATTTTTAAAAGAGAAAAATATAGCAACATTGGATTTAACAATACATTTTAACATTGTTTTATCTTGTTTTACCCACTGTTACTTTCTGTTTGTATTCTATTTTTTCTATATAGATTATGGCTTTAAAACCCTATGATTTAAGGAGAAGGTTGTATGTCATATTCAGAGGAGAGGAAGGATTGGATTACGGTGGCTTAGCCAGGTAAAAAATTCAGACTCTTGCTGAAAACAGTTGCTCAATATGCATATTTATATACTAACTGGAAACCTACCTTGTTAATTAACCTTATACAGGATATGCTTCCCCAAATTTTAGAATCGGTATCAGTAAAAACATTTCAGGGGAATACGGGGACGTTTGAAGTGTAAAATGCAACAATATCAGCAACCACATTCAAGTTGAGTTTATCCCACCACCATCATAAAACAGTGCAGAGGAACTCACAAGCTTCTTCTAAATTTAGTCCTGCCTTCTCTCTAGCAGCGGGAAGATTTCCAGCTTCACAATTCAAAACAATTATTTGGGATAAAATGGGTCAGATTAAACACTTCTGTTGAACTCAGGTCCTGTAGTTGTTGCTGTCCTTTCCATGGTCAATGTCAGGAATGCCAGACTTCAGGATTCTTTGTATTAGAGTTTTTATACATCAGTTCTTGTTTGTGCTATAGCAGAAATGTATTAGCATGGCTAGGAAAGAAATGTACACAATTTGTAGAGAGCATTTGCTGCAGCCAGTAACCCAGTGGTGGGCAATGCGTATACTAGGCATGTGCAAAAAAATTGGAAGTTTTTGAAATCGTAAGAAAATTAGAAGTTTTGTAAGTTGGAAGCCATATTTGAAGCGTTTTTGTGGGCCACACCAAATACTCTATAATCGAAATGTACCCTATCCTTTTTTGTTTTGTAAATTTTAGAAGGCTTCCAAAGTCAGTTTCATATTTAATGCCAGGCAAGGAAGCAAAGCCAAGGGCTGCTTAGTGCCTTGCCATTCGTCATTGAAATTAATGCAGTCTCAGTATTGGCAGTGGGCAAAAGAGGGAGCAGTGCATTTTTGGAACAGCACAGATCTCTGGGAAATGTAGTTTGGGAAGGGAGGAGCCCTATGCCAGAGAATTCAAAAGGCCCTGCATTTCCCAGACTGCATCTGCATCAGAAAGCATCGATCAGTTCTTTACTTTGAACTATGTTCAAAGTAAAGTCCCAACAATTAAACAGCAAATAACAAGAAGTGGAAACATGTTTTCTTTATTGTTGAAAAATATTTTTAATAAAAACTTTGAAAATTCACCAAGAATTCATGGATAAGTGAAATGTCCTGAAATTTGGTGGGCTAACAGTGGTAAATGTGTTCTACAATTGTAGCAAGTTTCATCCCCAATAGCTTTAAAAATTGGGGAGAAAGGACCCTCTGAAGTTTCCCCAATTATGGTCTTTTTTATTGCTCACACATCCCTAGTGTATACACTGTTCAGTTTAAAATAAATTTGTCTGTTAAGTTCGGTAACTAATTATAGTAAAAGCATTTGAAGCAGTCTTCCTGTTCTTTATATACAGTTGTCTAAGTCTGAAATGTTATGTGGTGCTATGTATTGCACCCTGTTTTATTCATACTTGGAAACAATAACTTCAGTAGGTTCTTGTGGGGTTTTTCGGGCTATAGGGCCATGTTTTAGAGGCATTTCTCCTGACATCAGGAGAAATGCCTCTAGAACATGGCCCTATAGCCTGAAAAAACCCACAAGAACCTATTGATTCCAGCCATGAAAGCCTTCGACAATACAATAACTTCAGTTTTTAAAAGTCTGCTATAATTATTCGTAGAGAATGGTTCTTCTTGCTTTCCCATGAAGTGCTGAATCCTATGTACTGCCTGTTTGAATACGCTGGAAAGAGCAACTACTGCCTTCAGATAAACCCAGCATCAACAATAAATCCAGATCATCTCTCATATTTCTGTTTCATTGGACGGTTTATTGCTATGGTAAGTTCTCTCTCCCTCTCCCCCTCACCAACACATTTGTATGCTTCATGGTTTATTTCCCTTTCTGGATTGCTTACTATTTAAAGGGAAATAAGTTCCATATAGGGACTTCATTTACTAGAGTTTCAGTTAGGTATTCCTCAGAAAGATTTTAACAAGTATGTTAAAAAGGTATTGGTTCACATTCTTTCATTTGCTTACCATACAGAAGTTGAATTCTAATTTATTGACTTTTCAAATACAAATTTTGGACAATTAAAGAGCCATGTAATTTGCTCTGACTGCAGGTTGCCATCATTTAGATTGACAAAAATGTTTATATCAGATGTAGAAGAGTATAAATGTTTCATGAAATTTCAAATACATTGCAATATAAATGAAAAGCAGTTCAAATTAAGACCTTTATGGCAGAGCGCCATAAATCATAATTGTCTGGCAAATTTATATTGAGAGAGATTAGATTTTTTAAAAAAATAGCAGCTCAGCATGCTGCATCACCAAAGCCAAAGGCCTTATTCAAGTGTTTATCTCTCAACCAATTAAAATCACAAGAGAAGGGTGGGATTGCATTCATTTCCATTTCTCTGCATTTCTATTACTTGTTTTTATTGGTCACCAAATGCTGAAGGTGAACCTTTGTAGCATGAAGTTCGTTCTGCTCACGCATGCTCAGGAGAGTGTGGATGAGAAGTTTAATTGATCATAGTCTTGGTGTCTCCTTTACAAGTTTCTGACAGTATGAATAATTACATAAGGCTCAATTTACACAAAAGAGCCAGTATGGTAAAGCGGTCTGAGTGTTGGACTAGGACTCTGGGACATTAAGATTCAAAATCCCACTAAGACATGGAAAACTACTGAATGAACTTAGACAAGTCACCCACTTTCGGCTTCAGAAAGAAGGCAATGGCAAACCTCTCTAAAAATGTTGCACACAGTATTCCTATTCAGGCCTATTGAGTTTAGTGAGACTTAGCTACTTCATTAGTTATGTTTTGGATTGCAGTATAGTATTATGAAGTACTGGGTAGTGAAGTGAGAATAAAATAGCAAGTATGATGTGGTTACTTTGTTTTTTGCCATGGTGTAATGGTAAATGTTAGTGTAAGTACTTATAATGACAGTCCCCATAATCACATGCTGAATCAAATTGTATCAATTCATATCAGCAAACAGATTCTGGCAAGCAAAACCCACATCCTCTGCTAGGAACAAATTTTTTGAGAAGCTAATGGGTCTTATAACTAAGACTTATCTTGTAAAGTTTCTTAGCTCATCCATTGTTATTGCCACCAAGATGGTTTGACTTATAGCAGTCTTATGTTTGAGAGGCCCTCAATCCACTTGTCTTGAGATCTTCCTCTGTGTATATTGCTGGAAGCCAAACCCAAATCTAATCCCAATTATTGCTTAGTGTTCATTTTCCAACTACATCTACAGTGAAAGTTAAGCTTTACAAGACATTTTAAAAAAATCCTTAGAGATATTTCATCATGGGAGGTGGGAAGGACTATGAAAGTGTGTGAACTATTCTTTAAGTGCAAAACTTTTAGATCAGCCACCTTGTTTTTTGTTTTTTAATAATAACATGCATTGACATAGCATAGATGTTTTTAGCATCCTTAAATGGAGCTGCTTGAGATGGTCTGAGCCCCCTCTGCTGGTCAGATGTTGAATTTGCAGTAATGTAATTATTCTCTGTTTGCAACCTAGTTTCTTTCAGTGTAAGAGGGATACCATATTTCTTTGAGATCAATCAGGGCATGCTCCCTAGGACTCCCTTAAGTAGCTTCCCAAGAATTTTTCTTTACTCTTTGGAGTTTATACCACCCTTGAGGCTGAGAGACAGAAGTTGGTAGCATAAGCTTTTGTATATCTTAAGGTTTTTTAAAAGATGTGTAGTATAAATTCTCTTTCAATTACAGGTTATTTAATATTAGCCATGTAATTCATTAATGATTTTATCACTCTTACTGGGCAGGGTCTTTCTCACTTATCACTCCTTCCCATTCCTTAATGTTAAAAATATGGTAGGTACTTTGACTAGAGCAAGTAGTACCCTCTCAAAGTAGTCCTAATAGTAGGTATCTGTCTTATTTTGTTTTTTTAACATAGTGTGCCACCCATGCATGCACTGCGCCACAAAGATGGAGAAGCTTTATTATCTGAAAAAGGTTGTTTCATTTTAAGTGGGTTTTGAATAGTGAATTCATTTTTCTGCCATACTGCGTAGATCTGTCTCATATAAGTTACTGAATGTAAAGCATTGCAATCCAAGTAGGAATAGCAGGAACTGATCTCTTTGAGTGCACAGTATATGCTAAAGGTTCAGACAGAGCCCTGCAAAAATAATTTCTTGGTTCTAAAAGGTTCTGAAATAGGCTGGGCCCATATATAAGTGTGCTTGCATATATTTTTACCTATTAATTTTGTGTCAATATATGTTCTTGGGGCTTACTGTTTTCTGTTGCTTCCTGCTTGGAAACTATTATTTTTAGAAAAAGGGTATGTTTTTGTTGTATTCAAAACTAATGTTTAAAAATTCTCTGCAGGCTTTGTTTCATGGCAAATTCATTGATACTGGGTTTTCCCTGCCATTCTACAAGCGTATGCTAAATAAGAAACTCACAATAAAGGATTTGGAATCTATTGATACTGAATTTTATAATTCCCTAATTTGGATAAGGTTTGTACTTTTTTTCAAACATTGACTTTTGTTTTATATTTTATAGAGAAGTAGTTGCATCCAGCTGATCTTCTGTTAACTTTTCCTCCTAGGGACAACAATATTGAAGAGTGCAACTTAGAAATGTACTTCTGCGTTGACATGGAACTACTAGGGAAAGTTACCTCCCATGAGCTGAAGTCAGGAGGCTCCAACTTACTTGTAACTGAAGAGAATAAAGAAGAGTACATTGGGTATGTTGATGAAGAACTGAAGAATAATAAGTTTGAATACCAGTTTCTGTCTCTTCCTTGCAGTCCCCATTCACTTCAAGAAATGTCACTACAGTTGTGGGACTGTATTGAAGAGTATGAAAGGTGGGAAGAAGGAATTGCATGAGTGGAGCTCTCCTATATAAG
Source organism: Anolis sagrei (assembly GCF_037176765.1). Taxonomy (NCBI): domain Eukaryota; kingdom Metazoa; phylum Chordata; class Lepidosauria; order Squamata; family Anolidae; genus Anolis; species Anolis sagrei. The sequence continues at coordinate 37,342,423 of NC_090024.1, read as the reverse complement.
CCATTCTCTTTAATAGTTTCCTGGACATTTACATTGAAGAATGGAAACTATGCCAGCATTAGTCTACTGTACCTTTTTGCTTAGAGAACTATAGGTAAAGGTAAAGGTTTTCCCCTGACATTAAGTCCAGTCGTGTCCGACTCTGGGTTGTGGTGCTCATCTCCATTCCTAAGCCAAAGAGCCAGCATTGTCCGTAGACACCTCCAAGGTCATGCGGCCAGCGTGACTGCATGGAGCACCGTTATCTTCCCACCGGAGCAGTTCCTATTGATCTACTCACATTTGCATGTTTTTGAACTGCTAGGTTGGCAGAAGCTGGGGCTGACAGCGGAAGCTTATGCTGCTCCCGATTCCAACCTGTGACCTTTTGGTCAACAAGTTTAGCAGCTCAGTGGTTTAACCCACTGCGTCACCGGGGGCTCCTTAGAGAACTATAAGCATGAGTAAATGATAACTGTACGCTACACAGGTATGATTTAAAGTCTCTAATATCTTTCATAGGATTAGACAAGCAATGAAGTTTAATTTTGAGGGATATGTCTGCTTTTAAGATAGCATGACAGAATATTTTCATGGGGAGAGCTCACATAGCGAAATTGTAATTGCAATATCACGTATGTGTATAAGGAAGATATGCTACATTGTTTCTAGATACCATTATTCTACATTCAAAAGACCCAGACAAAAATCCTAAATTATATACAAAATATATAACTGAGTTTGTAAAAGAGGAGAAGTCCATTTTGTGTTTTAAAATAAAGGGTTCCATTTTTAGCACTCTAATCCTTTTGCCTTTTTTCAGCCTAATGGCAGAATGGCGGTTTTCACGAGGAGTACAAGAACAAACCAAAGCTTTCCTAGATGGATTTAATGAAGTTGTTCCCCTTCAGTGGCTACAATATTTTGATGAAAAGGAGTTGGAGGTGAGACTTTTGAGGAGAATCTGTTTTTTTGGGCAAAAAATGTTGACATCAACATATTGCAAGGAGAATGATACAAGGGAATAGTTCTATCCAGGTTTGGTTAAGATGAAAATAAGCAATAAGACTCAACTTAAAGAAAGTAGTCTGTAGCAATTCATTGAAAATGGTTTAACTGACATATAGCATTGCAAGCTGCGTTTCCCCACATCTCTTTTTTTTAAATCTAGGTTATGCTCTGTGGCATGCAAGAAGTTGACTTGGCAGACTGGCAAAGAAATACTGTTTATCGTCATTACACAAGAAACAGCAAACAAATAATGTGGTTCTGGCAGGTTAGATATTTTTATTTGTTGAAGAGCCCTGCAGCTGTGAGATTTTTTTTAATTTTAGATGGACGGGAAGGAATGTCAGGGACCCTGTGCAGACCTACAATGGAAATGCTGCTGAACTTCCCTGTTTCTTCAAAGAGTTGGGAGACATTATTCTCAGTATAGTTTACCAATATTTCCTTTAATTAGAGTGGATAAAATTGCCCACAGACCCTCAGGGTACAAAACAAGTGCACCAAAATGCTCCTAAATGCTTTCCTCACATTTAACCCCCACCACAGAAGATAAAATGAGCAGTAAGTGACTTCCATTTCACTTCCTCTTGTAAAAATAGGCATCTCCTGAACAGTAATGGCCTGGGAGCATATCTTGTTTCACTGTAATTGCTGCCAGAAAAAGGAATTATGTTCCAACTCGAAGGGAGCAGTGGAGGATTTGGATTTTTTAAAGAAATTACATCTCATAATATAGCTTCTCCAAAACAGTAAATGTGTATATATGCTAAGTTCAAAAACTGCAAGTTAGTTTTTTAAAAGAAGTCCCTGAATTATAATTTTGATAAGATCAATGTTTCTTAGAGGTGGACACAGGCAAGATCTAAAACGGCCACTCCCTCCATTTGTTTTCAGTTTATAAAAGAAGCTGACAATGAAGTCCGTATGCGATTGATGCAGTTTGTCACCGGGACTTGCCGACTACCACTGGGAGGATTTGCTGAACTCATGGGTAAGATGCTGATGGAATTTATTTTTTGAAAATGTTTTTGGTCTTACATTTTCTACTTTGTCTTTTCCTGAAGTAAAATGTGATTAAAAGCAACCCAATTAACAAAAAGCCCTTGAATCTTTATTTAGGGAGCAATGGTCCTCAGAAATTCTGCGTTGAAAAAGTTGGCAAGGAAACCTGGCTACCAAGAAGTCACACATGGTAAATGTTAACAGTACATTTTGTGTTTATCTCAGGATATGTATATTGTTATAATATTAGTGAGACTCAAGCAAAAAAAAATCAAAGTTTGCTCTAAAACACTATCAAATCTAGTTCCAACAAACATGCACAAGTAAATCATGTTGCTTTGTATTATTTGATATGTTATTTTCCTGTCTTTTAAAACCAGCCATTCATTTAGTAGGAAAGAAAAGCACATGAGTACATGGGGAAGTAGCTGTCTGGAGAACAGTTAAGCCTTGTTCTCATCTACATTCCACTTTTACTGAAATTATTTCTTCCTCACAAATCAGTGGCTCTAAGTGGGTGAAATTAAATCCAGCTTATCATGCTGATATGGCATCAGAGAAAGATATCCAAAATTGATGTTCTTTTCATGTCATGAATACCCCAAATCATCTTTCTTTTGACAATGACAATTCTTCAGGAATCTGTACATATGTTCTTTACTAAATGGTAATGATGACTGTAGCAACTCCTCTTAATGTTATTTGATACAGACTTAGATATAAAATTTGATTAGATGGTCAGGAAATTTACCCCTAGAAGGGCTGGATCCATACAGATAGTCCATTCCAGAAGTCACAGATAGGGACTCTAGAATCATAGAATCATAGAATCAAAGAGTTGGAAGAGACCTCAAGGGCCATCCAGTCCAACCCCCTGCCAAGAAGCAGGAATATTGCATTCAAATCACCCCTGACAGATGGCCATCCAGCCTCTGCTTAAAAGCTTCCAAAGAAGGAGCCTCCACCACACTCCGGGGCAGAGAGTTCCACTGCTGAACGGCTCTCACAGTCAGGAAGTTCTTCCTAATGTTCAGATGGAATCTCCTCTCTTGTAGTTTGAAGCCATTGTTCCGCGTCCTAGTCTCCAAGGAAGCAGAAAACAAGCTTGCTCCCTCCTCCCTGTGGCTTCCTCTCACATATTTATACATGGCTATCATATCTCCTCTCAGCCTTCTCTTCTTCAGGCTAAACATGCCCAGCTCCCTAAGCCGCTCCTCATAGGGCTTGTTCTCCAGACCCTTGATCATTTTAGTCGCCCTCCTCTGGACACATTCCAGCTTGTCAATATCTCTCTTGAATTGTGGTGCCCAGAATTGGACACAATATTCCAGATGTGGTCTAACCAAAGCAGAATAGAGGGGTAGCATTACTTCCTTAGATCTAGACACTATGCTGCTATTGACTATGCTCTCTAGTAGACTCCCTGCTACAGAAAGAGGGCAGAAAGGTAAATACTTCCGTGGCTCATTCTAGGTTGTGATATTAAAATTCACTGAATGCATAGTAGACTATATTTTCAACTTAACATGAGTATTTATGAATCCAGTTTACCTGTTGATGAGTAAAATGATTGCAGTTTTATTTATGTGGTTCTAATGAAAGATGTATATTTCTCTTTCCTTTCTCTCTAGTTTTAATCGTTTGGATTTACCGCCTTATAAAAGCTATGAACAGCTAAAAGAGAAGCTGCTTTTTGCAATTGAGGAAACAGAAGGATTTGGACAAGAGTAAAATTAAAGTTTGTTTTTTGGCCAGCCGGAGCAACTGAATTGCACAGTTAATTGTAAATAAGCTGTTTCTTCTGTACAGTGATATTTTTTTGGAACTCTTTAAAAAAGGTTCTGTTCTTCCACAGAGATATGCAAAACAATTTTACTTCTCTACTTTATTTATTTCCCCTTCGGAGAGTGGCCAGAATAAAATTGAAGCAGAAAGACTTTATTTTTTAAAAAGTGTATAGAAATACACAAAACCAAGCTCTAGTTTTATAGAGCTTTAAACTTACAAAAAAATCACAGCCATCCAGAAGGATCAGGAGTTTTTTTCTCAGCCTTGTTCAGAAAATGTGCAGACTGTTCTGTATTCTTTTCATGTATGAAACATCTCCAAGGTTATTTCTATCGCATGGCTGTTATTAAAGGTGTTAAAGGCTTAGGCTAATTGCATCCTCACTATGTAGACAAATGCTGCTGGCTTTTTGAGATGATAGAATGTGATATTCTGTCAGCTTAATTTTAAACAATTGTAATAGCTGATAATCTCTTTGCTACATCTATGTAGCCCAGGTCATGAGTAAAACCTATTACTTGCACAAAAGTAATGTACAATTAAATGAATGTGATTAATGTGAAGACATTGGTGCCACTGTTCTGACTTACAGTAGAAGCTGAACAGACTTACTATAACTCATTGAGCAGCATTGAAAATTGTTTACATACTATCTTGGGTTATTTCCAAGAGAAGAGTAGATAATATTCAAGGAAATAATAAAAAAAGATTCTTACGTTGTTTGCTGTCATACAGGCTTTTCAAAAGATATTGATGGTATGCTTCAGTTTCATAGGATAAGGTAATTTGAAATTTAGAAGGATATGAAAGTCAGTGTGAATTACTCTGCTAATTTTATGTTACGGATATAGAGAATCCAAATGGAAAGTTATGTAAGCTTTGCACAACTGAATTCATTTTCTGTAAGTATTCATATCCTCAGCCCTTACGTTCAGGAAACAAAAAAATCAGATGATCTTAAATTAAGCATCTCTAAATTGTTTTTATACAGGCCAAGGCTTATGCACAATATATATAACATTTAAATTGTTTTAGCAGTAAGGATGGACACTTGTTATACTGCAAATATGTAATGAATTCTACAACATTGATGTGAATTATTAAATGCTACTTCTAGCAAACTGTGCTTCCTTATTAGAGTAACATTTTAAATTACCATTTGTATCATGCTTTCAACATTCACTGTAAATTCCATTAAATTTAACTTATACAGTTTTGTACACACATGAAACAGATTTCCTAGAATTAACTTGTCTGTAACATATCAAACTGCAAAAAACCCTGTAAATGCAGTATGACTGCTATATTTACTCTCATTTCTTCAATGTAGCAGTTAAATTCTGCCAGAATCTTATTTTTCTACATATTGTTACACTTTATTATTCATGGATATTAATTTGTGAATGCTTTGATAAAAGCACTGAATTGATTAACAGGCCTCCAGTCTCTTGTTACCTTACATGCACATCAAGATGGTTTTAATCTTTTAGACTGCCATCCCAAAGGCATCTTCAAAATACTTTTTTATAACAGGTATCAGAAAAATAATCGAAGTTTAGAAATTTTACTTGAATTATTCATGTTAGCTTATATAAAATAAACCCTCTGTAAAGAATGAAAACATATTTGCTCAAACTAAATAAAAATGAAGGAATTCAGGGGAACAGAAGCAATTTATTGATTTGCACTACGTAATAACTAGGACCGCCATGGCATCAGCAAACCCTGTGAACTGGTAATTAACAATAAAAAACTAGATAGTACCTCATAAAATGTATTCTGTTAATTATTTGACTTATTTTTCCCCCTTCATAAGGAAGAAAAAAAGGAACAATCTTTGCCTAAATTTATTCAGTGGAGGCAAAAAAAAAAAAAAAAAAAACCCTCCAAAAAAACAACAGCCTCTGTTTCCTTAAAATAAGTATTGGGAGCTCATGACCCAACTCACATCAGCTCTAGTTGTGATAACGAATGGTGTGGGAATGCTAGGATTTGCAGTCCAACATCTGGAGAAACCCAGATTGCCCCCCTCTTCCTTAAAGGAAAGGCTTGCTGCTTTCCATAGGCTATTACAGAGTATTTTCTCTAGCATAGGGAATGTTTAAGGTGAAGACTGACTTTTCTCATATTATTATAACTACACTCTAATCTGGTTTTCCTAGTTCACAGGTAGCTGTACTTTACATTTTTTTCCATAATGAGGTCTAAATAACATTTCCATCAGTAAGTAAGAGAATTTGTGACTTTTCACAGCTATTGTTAAGCTGTAATCTCAGTCTGCTCTAGCCAGCAATGAATGGATGGGCATGAATAGTATGAGAGCCACACATACTCAAAATGGCTTGGGGGAGTAATCAACAACTGTTGGGTTCTCCCAAGCACAAAACCCCATCCAGGCAGGACGACATTCCTTATCCATTGGAGCTGTTTGCTTTTCCCTTCTCCAGCAGTTTTTAAGTTCTTGCCCATCCAACCAATCATTTTCCCCTTGTGGTCACTGTGAATTTGCACATATGGTACCCCTTCTCCAGCAATTTTATGCAGCAAATTTAAATATGGAAAGGAGAAAACAAAAGAATGGACTATAGTGGCCACCCAGCATATCAAGGGGGACATACAATAACACGGAAAGATAGAAGGCAGTAAGTAAAGAGGAAGATTACAATGCAGATGGATAGACTCAAACAAGCAAACCACTGCTCTGAGTCTGAAAGTCCTACGAATGATTAACTTGGAATGCCATAAGACAAGGTTTAGTTGACAGCAGTTAACCACAGGAATCAGCCAAGGAAAGCATAGTATGTTCTGAAGAAGGGAGTGTTAAGGACCACAGAATCAAAAGACGGTAAGAAGAATAAGACAAAGCAGGAAGGGACAAAGATAGATAGAAATAAGGGACCAGGAGAGTTAAAATAAAGATAGGGAGGGAGAAGATTTACAGGTTAGTTTGATTTATCATAAAAATCCTAGTTACATGTAGATGCAGATATTGCCATATCAAATGGCAGGTTAAAAAACATATTGACTGAGGGAGCATTACAGCAGTGTTCTCAACCTGTGGGTCCCCAAGTGTTTTGGTCTACAACTCCCAGAAATCCCAGCCAGTTTACCAGCTGTTAGGATTTCTGGGAGTTGAAGGCCAAAACATCTGAAGACCAACAGGTTGAGAACCACTGCATTACAGCAAGAGGATATAAATCGATACAGGATATCAATAGGAACTTTGTTATGCAGAATGCTCCATTGTTGGGCACCACAAGGGGATTGGGAAGTTATCTCATGAAGTGTGCAGCCCTAAATGATGCCTAGCACAGTAGTCCTTTCTAACACTTCTATAGTCAGTGTTTAATTCTCACCAAGTACTATATAGCAGCCAGCAGTGTCTGGTCAACCGGGTCAGTTGTCACTAAGTTGCAGGATTGGAGGAACAAGTAGAAATACCACTGCAAAACCTTATTAGAGATGTTTATTCTCATTTCAGTTTATGCCAATAGAACGTATACAATTTATTCAATAGAATTAAAAACATAAGATTCTTCAATACTATACTGATGTCAGCATTTACCTCACTCTTCCTCTGATCTTACTAAAACAAATTCTATTAGTTTCAAGCAGTAATTTAATGAATTTGACAATTGCAATATTTATTGCAACTGGACTAAATAAAAGTGTTGTCATCAGGTCTTATAAACTTGAATATACATGTGCAGAAAGTGATTGATAGAAGCGTAAGGGAAATCTAACCACTTGAACTCTTTAGGAGCCTGTTTCAAAGAAGGTTTTCCTGCAAGGCTGACACACCCAGTTCCCGTCTCAGAAAGCACTGGATTTGCATTTGGATTACTCAAGACAATTCAGATACTGAAGCCAATGTAGGAAGGGCAGATTAAACTATTTTACAGATTAAACTATCTGATTCAGAGACTGAGTGATGTGTGTTCTGGAGGGTTTTAAGATTTGGGCTTCATGAAATAATGAGTGTGCTGAGAGTTCAAGTGGCAAAGCTGGAAAAAGTGTGATATATTTTCCCCAAGTTGATGCATCTGACCAAGTTCAACTTAGAAGATGCCTTTTAAAAACAACAACAGGAAATAACAAAGTAATCCCTGCTCAATATTATTAGATGAAGCAAACCTATTTTCTGCTGCTCCAGAGACAAGGACATAAACCAATGGATTCAAATTACAGGTATATCTCAGTTGACCAAGTAGATATGTTTGTGGGTCTTATTTCTTTAATAACAACAAAGATAGTACCACATAAAAGGTGAAAAACCACATAAAAGGAATAGGGACAGGTGCTGACATCAAAGAACAGAATTCGACTTCCCTAACCACATACACTTTTCATTTGCAAAACGAAACAACCAGACCAGTTAAACCTTGCATAAGTAATATTTTGGACCTTCTGGAGACCCCTGAAAAAATTATTCCAAAGAGCAGCAATGAATTATTATTACTCATCACATTTTCTACTTTTCATGATTTCTATGTTGGCGACATTTCCGAATCTATAATATTTTTTTAATTGCTGGGGATAGCTGGTAAGGCAGGCTTATTTGTTCTCCCCTGCTTTCTGTTTTGCTGTTCACATATGATCAGCAGGGACTTCTGGAGGCCTGCCTGTTGTAGACATGGCTACTGTAATATTAGCTAAAGTCTTTCTCAATTCAAGCATTGTACTGTTTACTGCAGGCATGCTGCATCAGGATTTCTCTGCATTTCTCCAGTACTCTCGTCCAACCCTCTGAATGTCAATGCTGCCCATCAGAAATGCAGCCTTTTTCTTGTAGTCAGATCATCCAAGTCAAAGGTTAACATTATTGCTCTGATCAGAGAATGGTAGTCACATAGAATTGAGAATTTCCAAAGCTTCCTTTTGTACCTGAAATTGAAGAGAAGAACCTAAGTGAAGTATTTATTGCCAACCTTTATTCCTAGCTTCAAAATGACCTGCCTTAAAGTAATGAATTTACTGTGGCATAGTGTATTGAACAAGTAAAATGGGACCTGGGTTCAAATCTTTGTGTAGCTGAACAAATTTACTAAGTGCACATGATTTGCTATGAACAAAAGCTTAAGAAAACCTCCAGCTATTATCATGTTAAAGGAGCACCAAGAAGTAAACTTTATTTACAGTTCTTTGTGAGTTTTTAGTCTCTTCAATTTCCTATCCTTGCCTGAAAGGGGGGAGTGGGGAAGAAGGAAATTAGCTTTGAGTCCCCTTTGAGAGAGATAAAGCAGAGTATATAAATAAATATAATAATAAATAATAGTAATTTCAATGACTTTTACTCCAAGGAGTCTTTAAAGTTCATTTCTACCAGAAAGGTTAATAACAAGCTTTAGCTGGCTCCATGTTCACACAGTTTTAGTCAAAACTACTAATTGCCTTATACAATTAAGTTATTCATAGACTGTATGTGCACTAAAACAAACCACTGATCATGATTTTAATATAGCCTTAAATCTGTATACACAGAAAATAATCTTTACTCTAAGACCTTTCTGAGCCAATTTAACATAAAGAGTTCCCTGACTTACTGCGGGGGTTCCGTTCCAGGACCACCCGCAATAAGTGAAAATCCGTGAAGGATGCCATATTAATTTTAATATTTATACATTTTTATATATTATTTTCTTACCCACGCTCCACCTCCCATCCCATCCCAAGGTTGCCTGCATGCCTCCCTGGCCTCCGCAGACCCCTGCAGAGCCTCCGGAGCCACGCAGACAGCAGTAAGCCAGGGAGGCAGGCCTTCTCCACTGTGCCTCAGGCCGCTGCACTTCTGGGGCCCCTGGTCTCGACTGAACGTAAATATTTTATATTAATATTTTCAAAACCAACAAAACGGTCTGCTAAAAGCGAACCACGAAGTAGCATGGGAACACTGTATTTGAGATCTCTTTGCTAAATGTCTCCAATTTTTGAGGTTGTCCTAGGGAGGCTAATTCATCACAAAGGTCAAAACTTTGCCAATGCCCTTTTCACATCTTAAAGAATCCATCTTCCTTTGGCGATCCCCAGGAAACAAAGCTTGCCCTTTTCCTCTACATTACAGAGGCTACCGGCTTCCATAAATCCCCTTTGACCACCTCATGTTGCAACTATAGAACTTCTATGGCCTGGCTTCCCACACCTGACCTTGCTAAAATACCATAATAATCTTCAGAGGGAATACAACATCGATGGTAACGTACAGGAAACTTATCATAACATATTCTAAAGTGATCAGGTTCTTCGTATTTTCATATCAGATTCTTCATATCACTTTTAAGATGGAGGAAAGGGGGATCAGATCTTGTTCCAGCATCTTTTTCAAAAATGCTTGAAAATATATGGACTGTTGGATTTGCACTATCATTCAAACAATTAGACTACTCACTTGCTTATCCTCCTCTGTGTGTGATACTCGTTCTTTAGCCTTTGTTAACCACAAAAGAGCCATCTTTTTGTTGTTTAATTTCATGTACGTTTTTCCCAAGAAGAGCAAGTTTTTACTATAGAAATTCGGCTCAACTGTAGAAAATGAGTCACAAAAGAGGTTTTACTTTATCATACAGTACTGGCAGTCCCCGAGTTACAAACAAGATAGGTTCTGTAGGGTTTGTTCTTAAATTGAATTTATATGTAAGTCAGAACAGATGCATTTTTAAGTGTAACTCCATCCAAATAAATATAAGCTTTGGATAGCATAAGGAAGGGTTAACATCCTTATGGTGTTTCTTTCGCTATCATTCAGAAGATTTCACCTCACTTTCTGTCCCTGTGATAACTGGATTTAGAGAAATATGGCTTTTTGTGGAAAAAAGGATTGGGGTTAAACTTTCACTGTTTCCCCATGATAACACTTTCAGTAGTGAATTTTCCTTCCAAGAGCTAGATTTCTCTCACTTCCTGTTGTCTCACTCCTGTTCTTAACTATGTGTTGTTTGTAAGTTGGATCTTTGTAACTCGGAGACTGCCTGTAGTTTTAACCTTACAAATTCTCAGTTTTAGAAATATCATTTTATGATTTCAGTATATATACCCAACATGTTACCCTTGATTACAGGACTGTACTGGGAAATGAAATGCCTTCATTTATCCTTTACTCTAGAAACAACTGGTTTCTTCTTTCATAACAAAGAAATACAGCTCATTTCTCAGAATTTTCATTCTTAGCTTGTATTACTTATATTAAGTATGCAACTCACAGGATTAAGATGTTCTTTGCATTTGAAGAACCATAAAATGACTAAAATCTATCTGCTTTGCTTGTGATCCCTCCCATGTTAGAGGGATCTTCCACAGTAGGATCTCAAAGAGAACAAAGAAGTGTTGCCAGGAGGAATTTATGTTCCTTTGCTATGTGTGTGATTCACCCAATACATTTGTGTACACAAATGTGTAGTGCTTTCAATAGTTTCAGTGGCTATGATCCTTGTAGCAGGCTTGTTGAAGGCCTAGGCTATTGTATTGACTCAGGCAATTAGAGTGAAATAAGTCTATATATTTACTGCTGTGAAATACGACACAACTACTTAAGTAATTTTAAAATGACTGCAAAGAACCATTCTAACTTTTCTATTTGAAATTTGCCATGGTCCCATACTGTGGAAACAGTATGTCTTAGAGAGAACAGCTGATGCTTACTTCCATCTAACCATTGCTTCCAGAAAAATGAAAAATCCACGTAGGTGGAATATCCCAATATTCCCTCCATTCAGACCTCTCAGAACTTGCATTTGAAATAATATTAATACTCTGGTTTTAAATTTTCACTGTCCATGCAGAAATGGGCCTCAGTTACTACAATGCTACAATACTTACCATCTTCGGCTTTTTGAAAGTAACGTAAAGCCTGCAAAACATTAACAATGAAATTAATAACATAGTGCTTAATTCAGGTTGGGCATCAAACAGTGATCATTCTTTTATGTCTTCCCCTCAATGTTTATTATTTTGTATCATATATTTACATCACACAATGCAGGGGAACCTTCTCAGTGAGCATTAGAGATCAAATGTATACATTAACATACAGAATGAAAAATACAATGGGGACAAACTATATTGAAGGATGAGTTAGTTTGGGCCTTGAGATCTATAGGGCAGGCTCTTCTTTTTTGTTTCACTGCTTCCTTAGATACATCTAGTGTGAGTTTTGAGAGGGGGCTTTCTCCATGCATGTTCCCACACTCTGAAATGCATGCTGCTGTCTTTCTGCTAGCATACACAAATGTTTAAGCAAACTTTGCTTAGGAAGGCGCTTTTTACTAAGTATCATTAGTGAAGTATTTTTAAATTGTGATTTAATATTAATTCTACATTTATTTCACTCTGTATCATCTAGCTCTAGATGCATGTTAAGCCCCACAATAATTCACACTGGGATCAGGAAATGACATATGTGACACAGTTTTTCTCCTAGTGCATGAAAGGTAAAAGCCATAGTGGAACTTATGGCTGGGTTACAAATTATGGAAAGTTTTTTCTGAAAAGAAATATCCGACTGAGCAATAAACTCAGCAGAAATGGAGCTTGTTTAATATTAATCAGCAGAGTTCCATACACTATGAAAAGCCCCATCTTTAGCAGATACAAGGCAGATTCATACATAACCAGGTTTCTTCATGAAATACAAACTCCAGAATCATGCTGTGTTAGACTGTTATGTTATTGATATGATACTTAGTTAATTGTCCTAATACTGCTATATTTCTTTTTCAAAATATCAAGTTCTGTGTGGTTAATGTGTTTCATTTTATAATACTATAGCCTTAGGTTTTAAGATACCTATCCCTCCATAATCATACATTTATTTCTGGAATATCAAGATCAGTATGTTCTACTCTTCAGTATTACCATCTTACAGTTTCCAGGTGAAAAATAATTCATACCCTTCCCTTCCAATATATAACACCTTTATATAGCTATTGGGACTTCATACCTCTTCGTAGGTGGAGCTGGGTGGTGTTGAAAATAAAACAGCAGCTATTCTGCGCTGATACCATGGCATTTCAGCAAAAGTGTAACACCTGTGAAAATGCAAAAAAAAAAAAAAATCACAATTAAGTTATGATATTTTTACATTTTGCTTCTATATTTCAGGAGATCTAAATGGATCTCTCAAAGTCCCTATAATCACATGAGTAGGACACTTAGGGAGATTAAGAATAGTTCCTATTCAGATTATAATGATCTCACTTTGATCTCATTGAATCAACTAATAGTAATTCAATAAATTAAGCACTTTAAATTGTCAGTATCTCTGACAATGAATTAATACCTCAATTTCTAACCGATAACATCCAGAAACTAACCTTAAAACCTAATGTTTCAGTCTGTGAACAATAGCCCAGTCTTTCTGACTCTCCCATAAAATGTGAGTGAAAACTGTTCATATTAAGCTAAATAACACACATTTGATTCATATGTTTATTGAGCATGCATTTTCTAAGGCTGCTCACAGACCACTAACAAAAGGGTAGACTCAAGGAAATGCCACAAATAATTAACCCACTGTGTATTTTTGCAAACTAAGCTACTGGTAGAACTAGTATGATTTGTATGCAGAACTATTTTACCAAATTCCCATAAGATGAAGGGATGTAGCATCCTTTGGATTCAGGTCAATTGCTTTCTGCCAAGAAAAAGAAAAAAAAAGTGAAAAGATGTCCTGCCAGTTGTAATTTATTATGGGAATCATGTGGCCCTCTAGATGTTGGGACAGCAATTCCGCACTTGTAATTATTGACTTTGATATCTAGGGCTACTAGGACTTTAAGTATGTGCGGGTTGTCTGATTGTTCCACCACAGTCACCAAATGCATGGCCCTCCACACATCCCAGTGTTTTGGCAACAAGCGTAGAGCCCATCTAGATTCTCTTGTGGTTCCTGGGCAACACTTTATATAATTCCACCACTGGACACAACCACCCTTAAACCATTATTGCTATCATAGACACAATGTGTCCCAAACTCATCCACATGAATAACACTATGGTAGCTTTTTCAGAGGTGCACATGTTCAGTACAAATGTTATTTATTAAACAACGTACAATTAACACATGTAAACCCTGACAGACTCTAGCTAACTCACATTTCTCTAACATTTTTAGCTCTTCAACTGTCCTACACTGTAGCCTTTTCCAAATCTCATTAAAACTTTCAGCCAATCAACATAAATCCCTACCATTCTATGCTCTCATGCCTCCAAAACATTATATTTACATTACACACAAAGCCATTTCATGTTATGTATTAAACATAACATTTGAAAAGTCTATCCTTTCATTAAGTTTAGCAAGATTTAGTGAGCTGCATGACTCCCACAGCTACAGTAAATTCTTCCTTCACCCTCAACAATGCTGAGTTTACAGTATATGCTCATATATAAGTTTAGAGCAGGTTTGGGGTCTATGAATAAGTTGAGGGCCATTCCACAAAGAGGTAAAAGCACCAATGCTGCCTCTGGGTGGCAGTCATCCTCACCAGAAGTGGTGCCACAGCAGAAAGAACAGACAGAGTTAGTGAATGAACATTTAGTGTGCAGTGTAATGCAGCTACAACTAACTTGAAAAGTCAGAATGACAAATCTGTGCTGATATGAAATGGAAATAGCATCCAGTAAAGAAATGAAGAATGGCTAGATGTAGTTTGAAGGGTTAATATGGTATTCCAGGCAAAGTAGATCATGATGTAAAAACAGAAAATGTTGTGAAGGAAACAAAGAAAGGTAACACAAGATAATGTTTAGAATATATGCCAACATCCTAGTACTGCAGATAGTGAATAAAGAAGTCATTTTAACAATTACTAAACAAGAAATGACATGTTTTAACAGCCATTTGAATACAGGAGGAGAAGTCAAAGGATTCAAGTTTAGATGCTGACAGTAAGTGAAGATTGAAAGCATAGTTCAAGCTGTTTAAGAATAGTTCATCTCCACGCGGGGTTTAAGTGCTGCATTTCAGCTTGTGGTCTGAAAAGGTTCTTTCACAAAACAGTTGGAGGTTTGTGCTATAAATGAATGTCTACAGATATCAAAATACTGAGTGAAATAAATGGGTGAATGTTGGGTATTTTGCGCCTTTAAATACCTGGAAATGTTCCTTGATAACAAAAGCATTGGCAATTTTTGTCTTTATTCCTTCATAATCTCCTACATCACTGATGCAGATTGCATACCACTAAATAAAAAAGAGAGTTGAATAGCTTATTTAAGAATATTAACAGCTGTAACAATACTTAGCCACAAGAAATATGCAGTCATTATATAATTCTCCAGAAATGTAAAATTCCTACTTATTTTAAAATTAAAAGACACAGTTCTTCAGTTACAGCATAAAATCATCCACAACAGTACACTTTCTGCTAAAGATTTTATTAAGCTACTAGCTGTGCCCTGCCACGCGTTGCTGTGGCCTATAGTAAAACTTATCAAAGTTGAGGTAGATATCTGGACTATTATGAAAGAGAGGTCCCTACCTATTCCTTCCCCCTTTTCCTCCCCCTTTCTCTCCTTTCTTCCTTCTCTACCTCTTTCTTTCTTTCCTTCTTTCACTACTTGATTTCATCCTTCTCTCTTTCCTTCATTCCCTCCCCCTTTCTTCCTTTGCCTTTCCTACCTCCCTGTTTGCTTCCTTCTTTCACTTTTTATTTCCTTTTATTTTACCACCATCATAACAATAACAATAATGCAATGCATTGCCTCTGGGACCTGACACTTCTCCCATTCCCCCAGGGTCTCATAGGAACAATAGCATAATAATAATAATAATAATAATAATAGAAATAACAACCTTTATCCGCCACGTGTTGGTGTGGCCAATCTTCCCTCTTTCTCTCCTTCTTTCCCTCCTTCCTTGTGGGGTTGCGTGTGTGCGTGCAGCGGCGGGGGGAGTGATGGAGCGTGGGGTTGCGTGTGTGTGTGCGGCGGCGGGGGGAGTGGGGTTGCATGTGTGCGTGCGGCAGCGGGGGGAGTGGGGTTGCGTGTGTGTGTGAGGCGGCGGGGGGAGTGATGGAGTGTGGGGTTGTGTGTGTGTGTGTGGCAGGGTGTGTGTGTGTGCGGGAAGCGGCACGGCGGGGCTTGGAGTGGGCATGGTTTCCGCAGAGGGAACGTTGGCCGGAAGGCCATGTGCGCGCGCCAGGGAACTTGCGGCTGGGCGCCAATGCGCATGCTCAGTTGTTTTGCCGTTTTGTGAGTGTGTTGTTGTGTTGTTTTTCATTTTGAGTAGATATGTTTGTACCTTGTGGGTTGTGTTATGAGCATGGGAATTTTGGTTAAGTTTCGTTGGTTTTTTTTTTAGTTTTATTCTTTTGCCGTTTTGTGAGTGTGTTGTTGTGTTGTTTTTCATTTTGAATAGATATGTTTGTACCTTGTGGGTTGTGTTATGGGCATGGGAATTTTGGTTAAGTTTCGTTGGGGGATTTTTGAGTTTTGTTGTTTTGCCGTTTTGTGAGTGTGTTGTTGTGTTGTTTTTCATTTTGAGTAGATATGTTTGTACCTTGTGGGTTGTGTTATGGGCACGGGAATTTTGGTTAAGTTTCGTTGGGGAATTTTTGAGTTTTGTCGTTTTGTGAGTGTGTTGTTGTGTTGTTTTTCATTTTGAGTAGATATGTTTGTACCTTGTGGGTTGTGTTATGGGCATGGGAATTTTGGTTAAGTTTCGTTGGGGGGTTTTTGAGTTTTGTTTCTCCGTTGGATGCCCCTAACAAATTTATATATATAGATGGGATAATACTCCTTTCTATAGGAGTCATCTTTCTACAAGGGACTTCTAATGCTGGAAGCCAGCAATGTCAAATTTTCCATTGAATTGTTCACCTTGTGCACACTAAAACATGATGGGTCTCTCTCAAGCGCCTTCTTTGCATACTCAAGGGCTTCATAAGTCAGCTGCTTCTTCTTTTCTTCGGGAGTGTGACTAAGCTGAGCCAAGTCACGCAATGCTCGAGCCAGACGCCATAGCACTTGTGCATTCTCACTAGTAATAAACAAACATAACAGAATATGCTAATCACAGCCAGGTCATCGTCCATAGTCCACAGCAAAGTATAAATATCATTAGCAGCAAGAGTGTGAGAGATAAACAAACATTGCCCTCTTTTTTTTTGGGGGGGGGGGAGAACATCCAGGAAGCTACAGGCTAATCATCTTGATCTTAATACCAGGAAAAATATTAGAGCATTTTATATAGGAGTCCATTTGTAGACATCTTGATGATAATGGAGTGATTACCGTATATACTCGAGTATAAGCCAAGCTTTTCAGCCCCCGTTTTAGGCTGAAAAAGCCTCTTTCAGCATATACTCAAGTCAAAGTTGTTTATTATTTTACTCTGTTATTATTTTTTATTACATTTATTATTTTCTCTATTATTATTACATTTACATTATTTTACTATTATTACATTAATTTTTATTCTATTTATTATTATTACTTTAATATTTTATTTAATTGTTATTATTCCGTTTATTATTTTACTCTTTTTATTATTATTAGTTATTATTTTACTGTTATTATTAGGTTACTCTATTATTATTATTACTCTATTATTGGAAGGATACGTAAGCACATTTACATTGAAGGAGGTTAAAATAATGGTTTAATCAGAGTTGGACATTCTTATCTTAAATTAGACGTCCTCAGCCATGCATTGCTGTGGCCCAATCTGGTGATCTGGAAAATAAAGTAATGAGAAAGTGTTGGTTTCTAATATATGTAATTTCTTTATGTTTGTGGGTAAACAGTATTTCTTGTTGTTTCTTTGTCAGTGTTGATGTGGAGATTGTCTAGTTTGCCTACTCTGGAACATTCAATATACAATTGTCCTTCTTTAGGTGTCCCTTTCAAATCGATGATACTATTATCTGTCATATATATATTGGTGTGTGTATGAATCACATATATCTATCTATATCTATGGCTGGATGGCTCTTTGTCAGGAGGGCTTTGATTATGTTTTCTTGCCCTGGTGAAGGGAGTTGGACTGGGTGGCCTTAAGGCAGCATTTTTTGACCTGGGGGTCAGGACCGATTTGGGGGGGGGGTCGTAAGGGGGTGTCAGAAGGGTCATCAAAGACCACCAGGAAACACAGTATTTTCTGTTGGTCATGGGGGTTCTGTGTGGGATGTTTTATCCAATTCTAATGTTGGTGGGGTTCAGAATGCTCTTTGATTGTAGGTGAACTATAAATCCCAGTAACTACAACTCCCAAATGTCAAGGTCTATTTCCCCCAAACTCCATCTGTGTTCATATTTGGGCATATAGAGTATTTGTGCCAAGTTTGGTCTAGATTCTTCATTGTTTGAGTCCACAGTGCTCTCTGGATGTAAGTGAACTACAACTTCAAAACTCAAGGTCAATGCCCACCAAACTCTTCTAGTGTTTTCTGTTGGTCATGGGAATTCTCTGTACCAAGTGTGGTTCAATTCCATCGTTGGTAGAGTTCAGAATGCTCTTTGATTGTAGGTTAACTATAAATCCCAGCAACTCCCAAATGATAAAATCAATTATTTTGAGTGATGGTCACTCCTTGGGTTAGTAGGTGTCTTGTGGCCAATTTGGTGGCTATTCGTCCAGTGGTTTTTGACTTATGTTAATCCTACAAACGAACATTATATCTCTATATGTAAATATATAAAACACATTTAACCTACTGATGCTTCAATAGGTATCTATTTTTATTTTAAAATTTACCAGTAGCTGCTGCATTTCCCACCCTCAGCTTATACTAGAGTTAATATGTTTTCCCAGGTTTTTTTGTGGTAAAATTATATTCGGATCATATTATACTTGAGTATATATGGTAATAAGAGTCAGCATTGCTTTATCATGAACATGTTTACCTCATTCACAAATTATTAGTAACTATTACATCTATTACAATAAAATATGATGCCTTTGCTGTAATTTCTATATTCTCCCAGACGTGGCACATGAAAGATGCCATGGAACCCTGCAGATTACATCCTAATGTTATTTTCTTTTTTAAAAATAATTTTACTTATCCAAAATATATCTCCACAAACTTCAATCACTAGGTGTCAGAATTCCCTAACCTAAGACTAGCAGAGTCAAAGGTGCAGGCAAACCCTGAGCATACATATTTTTCCAAGTGTCTCTAAGTGTTATACTTCTCCCTATAAGGAATCTAGAAAAACTGAGAAAGAACACCTAATGGCAGAGGAGTACACAGTTTCTATAACTACAAAACTGCATACTTATGCTAGTGATAACTACTCTAATTACACAATTAACCTCTCCCCCCAGCTTATCAATGGGGCACTTCACTTTAGCTCTTATAAAAAAAGAAACCATCTCCTGAGTGAGTGGGAAAAGACTAAAGTTTAGTCTTTCTTCTTTGTTTTTCCCTTCATGGGCTTTTAAATGCTAAGTAGCACTGATTTTATGGCCCAATATCACACTCCCAATAAGAATTAGGAACCGAACAAAGCTCCCAATATAAATAGGCAGGCTCCTTTCTGAACCTATGGTTAATGTCCAAAGTCAGTCTGCTAAAGCAACATACCTGTTTTTGTGTTGATCCAGTAACTGAAAAAGTTTTTCGGTTTCCCCACTCCCATATAGATAGTCTGCTTGATCTAGAATTTCATCAACTTAAGATGGAAGGAAACACAAACAACTGTGAATTCAATATTTAATCTACTCTGAATTAACAACAGTAAGAGAGGGAGATGGGATGCCAGTTGTTCACGCAAAAGGTAAAACTACGGGCATACTTCCTATTATGGAGACAATAACAAACTATTCCTCAATTTGCCAAACAACATTTTGTAAAGTTTTAACAATTTTATTTCCAGTTACTAAATGATAATGATCAGCTTTCTTGTCCTGTATAAAATATGAATATGTAAAATATGCCTATCTATTATATTCAACATTGCAACTTCCAGATATCTTGGACTACAACTTCCAATATCCTCAGTCAGCATAGCTATTGGATATCTGTAACACACCACTTTGGGGAAGATTGCCTAAATGCATAAAGACTAAGGTCTTTAAAAAATTATGTTATCAACTTCTTTTGCTCAGTCTCAAAGGTATTGCAAAATCAATTTGCGTAGTGATCCAGACTAACATGGATCACTACGTCTTTGAATTAAACCATATCCATTCTGTGGTGTGTCCCTTTTTATGGCCTCTTTGCCCTCACAGCAAACTCTCAATTCCCAATGGCTGAGAAAACTTCTAGTGGCTACTTTTAAACCTGAAACTTCAGTTTCAAGTTTAAAAGCAAACAAGCTGAATGAGACTTTTTTCCTTCACTTTATCCCATGTGGATTTCCAGTTCATTTTGGGGAATGTTTTCAGAATGGATGACCAAACTATATTGAATTAGTGACTTAAATTAACTTAATATTTATGCCTGTGCAAGCATTCTGAAAAACAACATCTAAAGGCTAAAGTTTTAATTACTCCAGTGGGGATGGGGGAAAGTGTGGTTTTCCAGATGTTACTCAACTGGAACTAATTTCTGTTATATTTGGCTATGTTGCTTACAACTTATGGGAGCTGAACATCAATATTATTATTTTTATTATTATAATATTTATTTATTCCTTGTTTTGTCTCCCCAAAGGGGACTTAAAGCAGCTTGACATAAAAGCATTAGTATACATTTTAAAATATACAAATATGCAAACATTAAAATAGAACTAAACATAAACAACAGTAATAGAAAATCCAGTTAAAAACCAACAAAACAGTAAAAAAAAAAAACAGTTAGAAACCACAGCACCCCCTGAGCAGATCTTATATCAGGAAATCCACACTCCTGCCTCCTCTAGTGCTTCTGAATATTTATAATGCTCATTATAGCATATTATGATAACTATAATACAAGTAACATACAGATTTGTTCCCCTGTAAATTATGTCATGATAGTCAAAAGTGCCTTATTTCCCCCCAGCTTCCACAGATCACATAGACACCATCTACATTGATCATTTAATGCAGCTTCAAACCAGTATTAAAGAAAGTGCTTACACAGATGGCAATTACGCAAACCACAAAACACTGATGTACATTATGGGCTTTCTTTGGTGGGAGTTTGTTACATGGCTGCTGCAGTTTCAAGATGCTTTGAACTGCATTAAATGGTCAATGTAAATGGGTCCTTAGGTGATCTGAATGGCACTGCAATCTCACATGTAGTGATATTGGGAGATGAAACATTCAGCAATCATCTTGCTAGAGGAAGGTCATAAATCAATTTCCAGTGCCAGCAAGCTATATCAGTGGACTAGTATACTCATCCTTCCTTGCTGATACCATGGAGACAGGGGATCTGATAAGGATAGAATAGTTGACTCAAAGGTTGTATGGAAGACCAAAAGGAAACAATGAAGAACATAAAGAAAGCAAAAAGGTAGGGTTGAATTTTGACAGATTTTAAATACAATAAACTATACTGTGTTTGTAAAAATTTGGAACAAACATTACAGTAAGACAAAGAAATAATATGAATGCTTGTGAAATGCTATGTTATTCCTGTAATGATGTTCTGTAAATACGTATCAATGAATCTATTGTGATGGAGATATTTTGGCTAAACATATCAGACCGTTTGGCTGAATTTGCACATTACAGTATGTGCATTATCTTACAAAGTAATGTTACTTGTGCTGGTTTCCTTTAAATGGCACTTGGACAACTGTGGACCTCCAGATGTTTTTGCTCACCACTCCTGTCTGCTTTAGTAACATAACCACCTGTGAAAGCTATGGACTTGCAATTCAAAATGCCTTGATTCAAATTGTTTTGATGGCTCTCATGGGACCAAAAACAAAAAAAAAGGGAAAGATACACTTATAGCAAGAGTAATAAGATGTGATGTCTAAATTCCAGCTTCTCTGAAGAAGCCATTTGTTTTCTTTTCAATATCTTATATCACTGGAAGACACATAAATAAAAATATTAGTAAACAGATTTTTCAACATAGAGAAGAAAAACTGGGTGTCTTCAAACTTTTTGTAACTACTTACCTTGCGTTTTAGCATGAACCACAGAAGACTGAGATATTAATAAGTACGTTTCATAGCCAAAGTAAGGAAACAATGAGAATGCAAGTCCCCTTCTGAAAAATCTGGATTTCTCAAGTACCTAGCGAAGAGAAATTTAAAGCTATAATTCAAAACATATTCATTTGGCTCTGAATAAAGTGAATCAAACAGAATTGCCATCTGTGTACAAATGGATTGGGCAGCAGCTGCCTATCTACAACTCACTGTGCAATCTCATAGAACTCTCATACTGCAAGTAAAACAAAGATATTCATTACTTGAATCTATCATTTGGTACAAATGGTTGTGAAACTAGTTCTCCAAACACTAGAATACTTAAGGAGCACCCCATCAATCTTCAGGCCAGCTCTCTACCCCCATAACTGCTTTCTAATATTAAGAGAAGGAGGTAACAGAATCACTGGGAATCCGAACTCATATTTATGTTTGCTTGCCTTGCTTTCTCTCTCCTGACAGTCTTGTTAGTGCCTGGAGAAATCCTAAACCGTCAGGACATCAAATGCTAATCAAGGTGGCCAATTGAAACATTCACACCTAGCTCCAACACACAGTTCTTTCTCCCACCTTGGACTTTCCACAGATATATAAACCCCATTTTCCTAGTTTCCAACAGACCTCACAACCTCTGAGGATGCCTGCCATAGATGCAGGTGAAACGTCAGGAGAGAATACTTCTAGAACATAGCCATATGGCCCAAAAAACTTACAACAACCCAATAGGAATCTACATTCACAAGATTTATTTATCATACTCATAAATACTACGTATTTACAAAATACATAGCTGAAATATTTGTCAAACAAACTTGAAAGATGAGTTGTTTGACACATTAAGCTACAATCTGTGTGCGTTTAGACTAGAGTAGTGGTTCTCAAGGTGTGCTCTGCAGAGCCCTTAGGGCTCCATGAAGCATAATGAGAGGCTCCGTGCTTTCCTCATTCCCCAATCTTTTCCTCTTCTTTCCTGCTCCTCTTCCCTCCCTTGCCACCAAAAGCCTCCCCCCTCCTTTGCTACCAAAAGCCCTTTTCTCTCAGTCCCCTTATTGTCAAAAGCCTTTCTCCCATCCCTTTCTGCCAACAGCCTTTTTTCCACTCCTTCATCACTGCCAAAAGCTCCCCACACCCACCTTCTTTGCTTCCAAAACCCTATTTCCCTCCCACTGCTCAGGGGATGCTTTGATTGTGCTTTTCCTGCATGGCAGAAGAGGGTTGGACTGGAAGGCCCCTAGGGTCTTCCACTGAAATGTTATTAAGTTTATGTTAGTTAAAATTACTCTTCATTTTAAATATTTTATTGTTCTTTTTTTCTCCCTCCCTCTCTCTCTTTTGCACTACAGATGAGATATGTGCGGTGTGCATAGCAATTTGTTCATTTTTTTCAGTGAGTTCACGCACAAACTTCATCCATACATTACCATCCTGGCCTGTCTGTTGAATTTTAAAACATAATGCAGCAAAAAGTTTGCACATGCCAGGTATATATACATTATATGTAATATAATATAATATATAAACATTTATTGGGGCCCCACAAGCAACTTTTGCTTCAAAAAGGTCTCTGCAGCTGAAAAAGTTTGAGAACCCCTGGACTTGAGGATAATGTATCCTATATCTGATGCCTGGAAAGGCTTATGCCACAAGAGCATGCATGTCTGCTCAAATGTTCCACCAATTTCAAAGGAGCTTAAATTCAGGTGAGTTAACAAAGGACTGCAGCTTCTCCATTACACTTTAGGGTACTAAAGAATTTAATTAACTCCAACAATTAGGGGGTGCTACTTAATTTGCTTGAGTTGACTTTTAGCAAATGATCTAAAATTATCTTTCTGGTGTTTCAGTATAAAACCTGCCAAATGTCCCTTTAATTTAGCTCCCAGGCCACAGAAATGTATTCCACAAGACATTTCATTACCCTTTAAGGTGCCACAAAACTCCTGGTTGATATGTTGACAAATATCAATGTGCTTGCTTTCTTACATTTTTAAAGTTTGTAGAGTGTTCCCTCGTTACTTCGCGGTTCGCTGTTTCGCGGGATTTTTCCTTCCATTTTATGAATGGTTGCCGTTTCCCAGAGCGGTGTTCTAACCCCCTCATCCTTTACCTAGGTCAGTGGTTCCCAACCTTTGGTCCTCCAGGTGTTTTGGACTTCAGCTCCTTCAATTTCTAACAGCTGGTAAGCTGGCTGGAATCTTTGGAAGTTGATGTCCAAAACACCAGGAGGAAGAAAGGCTGGGAACCACTGACTTAGGAGTGATTTAGTAGCACCAGAACTGGGAGGAAGAAGGAATGGGGAAACTGACTTTCCGTGTCCAGTTGTGGTAGCATATTTGTAGTAAATAATACAACAACAACAAAACCTAAAATGCGAAAGGATTCCAGGAGCAACCTCCTCCCACACCATCAAAATCTGATTTGAAATAATAACCCAAGGGCATGTGCATTGCTTATGCTGTCACCCAGAGAATAGTAAAAATTCCTTACTGAGTATACACAAACAGCAAAACAATGGCAGAGCACATGCAGCCTGCCTGACCACAGCTGTTATAAAGAAATTATAAGAAAAGTGGAAGCTGGTGAAAGAAAAATAATCACTGGATGCATTTTGACAGATGCTTTCAAGTTGCCTCTAAAACGTTTCCTCCTGTGCAAAGCTTACCTGATCTTGTTGCTAAGTTCCACATGTAAATATTATTTTGAATAAAATGTTCATTGACACTTTGTGTGTGTGATGTAAGAACTGATCCATAGCATTTCTATGTTATTTCTGCCAGCTTTTGTGTGAAAGTAATGACTAATAATATACCCACTTCATCAACTTAATTTTCTTTAGTAGTTCAGTAGAAAATATTTTTCTTAAAAAGAAAGAACCAACAAAATCCAGTTAACTTTAGGACATTTTTGTTTTAAAGAATGATAGAAACAGCTGAACACCTCCTGTTTTGCAACTGGTTCATGATTTTAAAAACCGAGGATTATGAATGCTCAAATTTTCTCATTGCTTATGAAAAAACACTGCTTCTTTGAATATAAAAATGGTTCTCCTTGCAAAAAGCTACATGTTCCCAAATCAAACATACAAAAATAATTTCTATGCAAAATTTGCCATCTTTGCACAGATAATAAGTTTTCCACAGGAATACTTCTACTGTTGCTGAACAAAACACGGAAACTTTTTTTAAAGGGGGACTGCAATTAGGATAATTGTCAAACGTGCATAGAAATAATCCCATATTCTAGAATGAAAAAAAGTTGGCATTTGATGTTTTTGTACCATAATACCTGAAGATTTAGACCAGTTACACATATACTATATTTCTTAGATTCTAAGATGCACTTTTTTCTCTATATAAATATCTCTAAAAATCAGGTGTGTCTTAGAATTGCAGGTATATCTTATGAATTTTGATTAGTGGTGGTGGTACTGAAATTAGGGTGTATCTTGCAACTGAAGAAATACAGTTTTATTTATAAATATTATGTCCTTTTATTATAGAACAAAGACAAAGATCTAATTCATAAACTGTATGTTTGATCTAGTGTTGGAATCATATGTGTTAGCAGTCTAGAACATTATGCTTAATGGAAATCTCAAATTTTGGAAAATTAGGATCCATAGGTAGTTGACAATATATTTAAACTCTCAGTACCAGTTTTAACTTTAAAGGTGTATGAGTCCAAAGGAGTTTTATGACACACAATCCATGTTTATTTTGAGATTTATCATTAACCAGGTCTTCATACTGATAGACCAGAATATTAAGCTCAATAATTTTCATACAAATCACTGCCAAACAAACACTGTTAAAATAGCATTTTACAGGGCTTTAATCTCAATGCCATCTTTTCAGATTCTGACTACAAGGCATGATTGGGGCAAATGTTCTTTTAAATACACGTTTCCTCCTGTACTCTTAAATAACCACTCCAGTGTTTTCCCCTTGTTGTAAAATTGTTATCAGTTGGACTTCATGTGACACAGACAGCACTTTCAAAAGCAGAGCATGAAGAGCCTTTGAAGCCATAAATCTATCAGCCTTAAAGAGTGGTAAAGACTCTAGTGTGGTACAAGCACCTCATGTAGACATTTGAAAAAGACAGAATGTGAATTATTCAAACTGTGCCCATGAAAGAGACTGAAACTGAACTAATGGGATATGGAACCCACTCAATACCTAGTGAGCCCCCCCCCCCCCCCCGGTCCCAAAATACTTTTAATACAAGGAATCGAGCCCTTGGTAGTGTAATGAGTATTGACTCTTGGTGTAAGCAATTTTAACACAATGTAAAGGAACAAAAAAAAATCTAACAAATCTTAAATCGCTAAATTGCCATATATTTTTTTAATCTATAACAGTTATTATTTATTGCTTTATCTTTATGTATGCTGAAATCCTGTGTTAAAGGACAGGATATGACTATTTTAATAAAAAACAAAGTTGTGGGGGGGGGGGGAGCACTCAGTCTCAAAATCATAGTGGTCAACATAAAATCTGAGAGTAGAAGAGAAACACAGAAAACTGTTTACTTGTCTACTAATAAGGCCTCAACGTCATCTGCTGAAATAGAACATTATGCTGTTTTACTATTGCTAGCGTAGAGTTGAGCGTAGACAGGAAGTTCTGGCGTGGGCTGGTCCATGAGGTCACAAAGAGTTGGAAGCGACTGAACAAATAAACAACAACAGTGTAGAGTGGAGATCATACTGCTCCTGGAAGATTGTAGTTCTCTCATGTGCAAAAAAAAAAACATGCTTTTCACTTGAGTGAATTCTTCTTATTCATTCTCAGAAGAGAAGAGTCAATATATATTAATTCATAACCATAAAAATGGTTTGATACTACTCAATTCCCACCCAAATACACTTTTATAAGCTGCACACAGTGTATGTTTCACCATGCTCTCCAAATCTTAGTCCCAAAGCATTATCTAGCATAGGCAACTATGTTGGGAGCTAAAGTTCAACATCATTTGTAGGATTTTAAAATTCTCATTCCTGCCATATATACTTACCTTTTGCACTACTGAACACACTGGGATTTCAGAGTAAATATAATAGAATTTCCCTGCACAGCTATAAAATGTTATGGCTAAAGACTTTGTTGTTAAATTACTGATTAAGAAAGTGCACTGATCATTCCATCAAGCTAGAGAAGAGAAAGACTCAAGGCAGTCAGGGTTATGCCTCGTTTCTGATTTCAGATTGAAAGACCATTCCATTAAACTTTCTGAATTTATGTTGTTCCATCTGGTCATAACAAGAAACTTAACATGCTTTAGTATGCAGTCTTCCACCTTATCATATTTCCTTATTCCTTTGTGTGTCATGTATTTTAGGTAATTTCCAAAAAGGAAATCATATTTGACTGTTGCAACGAAAACAGTCCTGCAACACCTTAAAGGCTAATATGTTTATTATAGTATTGATGTTATCCCTAAAATGCTTCAGTGAGCTTCAGTCAGACAAGACTGGGCGATCACAAACATGTATTTACAGCAAAAAGCTGTCTGGAGTCTCAGAA
This sequence comes from Anolis sagrei, assembly GCF_037176765.1. Classification (NCBI taxonomy): domain Eukaryota; kingdom Metazoa; phylum Chordata; class Lepidosauria; order Squamata; family Anolidae; genus Anolis; species Anolis sagrei. Next base: position 37,315,091 of record NC_090024.1, on the reverse strand, counting down.
CCATCAAGCAGACACACAATTCTATGTGGCGATTACAAAGTGTACATGAATACATCACAACTACTTTATTTCTATGTATAAGTTGACCTCATGTCTAAGTTGAGGGCAGATTTGGGGGGGGGGGCAAATTATGGAGTTTGATATGAACTAATGCTACCTGTCATGAACTTTCATGGACTATCTCTCACTGATCCTTGAAATGTGTCACTGCTTGGAAGACTGAGAAGCATATACTAACACTACTATATGATCTGAGCATCATGGGGTTCAGCTGTGCTGTAAAATTAATGCTGTTTGACATAATTGTAACTGTCATGGGTCAATACTATGCAATCCTGGTATTTGTAGTTTAGTGAAACACCAGCACTCTTTGGCAGAGAAGGGTAAAGGCTTTTTCAACGGTTCTGGCCCAGCTTACTTGTCTGAACGTATCTCCCTCTATGATCTGCTTCAGAAGTTAAGATCAAGATAAGATTCCTATCAAACAACTTTCCCAACCCCGGAAGGGATTCCAGAAATCATCGGGTGAGGCCTTGCTCTCGATTCCACCCCCATCGCAGGCGCAACTGGTGGGGTGAGACAGGACCAAATAGAACTCCCTCCCCAAGGAAATCAGATTACCTGATTTCAGGAAAAAGCTTCAGGAAAAAGCTTAAGACGTGGCTGTGGGACCAAGCATTTGGCAGTCATTGTAGACGTGCAATAATGATAATGAATTAATGTGATTGACAAATGGATAGGCCTGGGACTATGATTAGACTCTGCATTATTTTAACTGTTGTTTTAATAACTGATCTTTTTTAGTTGTTTGGATTTTAATTGTATTTGTTTATTTTTGGATTGATATGTGTTGGCATCAAATCGTTGCCTGTTGTAAGGCCACTCTGAATCCCCTTAGGGGTGAGAAGGGCGGGGTATAAATGTGGGAAATAAATAAATAAAATTAAAAAATACAACTCCAGTGATTGCATAGGGCTGTTAAACTGCATTAACTCCACAGTGTAGATGCACCCATAGTCATGGAGACTAAAAGCGTAAGAAAAACAAGAGAGCAGAGAGGCTTAAAGAGTTGGGCATGTTTAGTCTGAAGAAGAGAAGGCTGAGAGGAGACATGATGAGGACCATGTACAGGGTGAGGCAGCATAACTTCCTTTTTTAAAATGCGCGCCATTCAGTCGGTTGAAGACATAGCGGAGTGCTAGTGGTTTCGTTTGAGAGGTGGGAGTATAACGTTTTGTCCTGACACAGTTCAGTTGCCATCATGCATTGGAAGAGTGAGGGGCATGCTTTTGCCGTTGAGGCCTACTTTTCGAGCGGATTTGGAGTGGCCGGTCCGCTCTCCATGGGGCCTTTTGAAATCCCGTGTTTATGTGAACCGTCCAAGGACCCTACAAGATTTGAAGACCAACATCCAGGAAGAAATTGCCAACATAATGCCTGCTATGCTGGCAAAAGTCATAACAAACGCCAGAAATGGGTTTACTCAGTGTATGGAGAATGGGGGACGTCACCTACCTAATTTGATCTTTAAAACTACGTAAAACAAAACTACATTATATAAAAAAAATTCTGATTCATACAATGGGTTTTTTATTTTGAAAAAAGGAAGTTATGCTGCCTCACCCTGTGTAAATAAGTTAGAGAAAGTCATAGGGAGGAGAGAGCAAGCTTGTTTTCTGCTGCCATGGAGACTAGGATGCAGAGCAATGGCTTCAAACTACAAGAAAGGAGATTCCATCTGAACATTAGGAAGCACTTCCTGACTGTGAGAGCTGTTCAGCAGTGGAACTCTCTGCCTCAAGAGTGTGGTGGAGGCTCCTTCTTTGGAGGCTTTTAAACAGAGCCTGGATGGGTTGTTGTAGGTTTTTCGGGCTATATGGCCATGGTCTAGAGGCATTCTTTCCTGACGTTTCGCCTGCATCTATGGCAAGCATCCTCAGAGGTAGTGAGGTCTGTTGGAACTAGGCAAAAGGGTTTATATATCTGTGGAATGACCAGGGTGAGACAAAGGACTCTTCTCTGCTGGAGCTAGGTGTGAATGTTTCAACTGACCACCTTGATTAGCATACAGTGGCCTGACTGTGCCTGGGGCAAACGTTGTTGAGAGAGGCTGGATGGCCATCTGTTGGGGGTGCTTTGAAATTGATTTTCCTGCTTCTTGGCAGGGGGTTGGACTAGATGGCCCACGAGGTCTCTTCCAACTCTTTGATTCTAGGATTCCATAGTATTAATTCTTGACCAGGGTGAGACAAAGGACTCTTGTCTGCTGGAGCTAGGTGTGAATGTTTCAACTGACCACCTTGATTAGCATACAATGGCCTGACTGTGCCTGGGGTAAACTTTGTTGAGAGAGGCTGGATGGCCATCTGTCGGGGGTGCTTTGAATTTGATTTTCCTGCTTCTTGGCAGGGGGTTGGACTGGGTGGCCCACGAGGTCTCTTCCAACTCTTTGATTCTAGGATTACATAGCATTGAGTCATAGCAGGTAAAGCGAATTAATTCTACTCTTTCGAGGCATTCCTATCAAAGAACTTTCCCAACCCCGGAAGGGATTCCAGAAATTTGGGAAACCGGGGGAAGACTAAGGAGGGGCGCACGCCCCGAGAGCAACCGCACCTCGCTTCCGCCTCGACTCCGCGGGGCCTCGAAGAAGAGCCGGCTCCTGGCGAAAGAGGCCGCTCTGACTAAACGCCGCGCTGTCACCACAGCAGCTCTCGTTGCCATGTCCGGTGCAGTCCCTTCTTCCTCTTTAGGACCCAATCAAAGCCGGAAATAGTCATTGCTGAAGCCCACCTTCAACATCTTCACTCTATGAGAGTGTATGTGTCCGCTTTAGAAAAGCCGCCGGAGTGGTACACGAGCCGCGTGGCGTTCCGTTCCGCTCCTCGCGGGGTCCGTTCTTGGCCAATTGCCGCTCTTGGATTTCCCGCGCGCCAATGACGTCACGGGATCTAGCGTCGGCATCTCTAAGCGTACTACTTGGGCTGCGTCACGTGACTTTCCCCATAATAAGGCGGGGGAGGGAGATTTGAAACAAACAGGGGGGAAAAAAACCCAACAAGCTCCTCCAGATTAGTTGAGTTGAAGACTCGGGGCGCATGCGCAGAGTGTATCTCTCCTCCTCTCCTGCTTCCCCCTTTGGGAGTGGTTGCTGTGGTGACACAAGGGCGAGGGAAGGCCTGACGTGGGAGGCGCCGCCCCAATTAAGTATCTGGGAGGCCTGTTTTTTAATGGCATCCTCGTCTTCGTGGGCTCGGCGTCGCTTCTGAGGAGCTGGTTGAGGCCCTTTCCCTAGAACCGCTACTTAGGGGAGGTTTGTACTTAATGAGAAATCAAGAAGACAGAATTTGCATTAGATACAAAGCATGGGGTAACCTGAAGTATGTATTTATGTCTCCAAATCAGGATTAGCTGGCTTTTGGCCTGGGTCATTACTCCATTGCTGAACTATACAAGGAGTTTTGGGGAAAAGTTCCTTTTAATTGCCTTGGGGTTATTTTCTCCTTCAGATAATATGCTAAAATAGAAACTATGAAGTGTTTGCAAATGCAGTAAATTAATAATAATAATAATAAACCCAGTTCTTGTGGGTTTTTTCGGGCTATATGGCCATGTTCTAGAGGCATTTCTCCTGACGTTTCGCCTGCATCTATGGCAAGCATCCTCAGAGGTAGTGAGGTCCTCACCTCTGAGGATGCTTGCCATAGATGCAGGCGAAACGTCAGGAGAAATGCCTCTAGAACATGGCCATATAGCCCGAAAAAACCCACAAGAACTGAGTGATTCCAGCCATGAAAGCCTTCGACAATACATTGAATAATAATAAACTTTATTTCTATCCCGCCCTATCTCCCCGAGGGGACTCAGGGCGGTTTACAACAGAAAATTGGCAAACATTCAATGCTGGCATAACATAACAAACCTTGGGAAGTCTGACTTGGCCACGGTAGTCCACGCTCTGGTTACATCTCGCATAGACTACTGCAACGCTCTCTACGTGGGGTTGCCTTTGAAGACTGCTCGGAAGCTTCAAATGGTCCAGCGCTCGGCAGCCAGGTTGCTAAGAGCTGTAGCAAACTAGGGATTTGTGAGAGCAAACTGTGCCAGCACGAGCGATGCTCCGCCTCTTTCTCCGCCTATTTCCCTTTGCTAGGGCAGCGTTGCGAGCGTACGCTTGTGCCGCAGCAAACTACTGGAAGCGAAAGCGAGCTTGCGCTCGGGCTTGCTCCGAAGCCCCGCCTTTTTCCCCCCGAGGCTGCTTTCTCTCTTGCTAGCGTGCCTGTTTTCCATTGCAGAGGGCAGGGATGCGAGCGTACGCTCACAGTTGAATTCTGCCAACTGCGAGAGTACACTCTCATCGCTTCCCTAGCAAGGGAAAACAGGCACACTAGCAAGAGAGAGAGCAGCCTCAGGGGAAAAAAAGGTGGGGCTTCGGAGCGAGCCGAGCACAAGCTCGCTCTCGCTTCCAGTAGTTTGCTGCGACTCTTACAGGAGCAGCACTCAGGGAGCATACTACTCCTCTGTTGCGCCAGCTCCACTGGCTACCAGTTTGCTACCGGGCACAATTCAAAGTGCTGGCTTTAGCCTATAAAGCCCTAAACGGTTCTGGCCCTACTTACCTCTCCGAACGCATCTCCTCCTATGAACCGACTAGGACACTGAGATCATCTGGGGAGGCCCTGCTCTCGGTCCCGCCTGCATCACAGGCGCCCTTGGAGGGGACGAGAGACAGGGCCTTCTCAGTGGTGGCCCCTCGGCTGTGGAACACCCTGCCTGCAGATATCAGATTGGCCCCTCCTTGCTGGCGTTACGGAGGAAAGTGAAGACCTGGCTGTTCGAACAAGCATTTGATTAAACAAGCAATTGAACATAGGAATACGGAATAATGGATGACAAGACTGGATTCTGATTTTACAGTTGAGGCGCTAATGATTGTTATACTGATGTTAATTATATATGTGATAATTGTATTTAATTGCCCTATACTTGTTTTGTGATATTTTGTACTGATGTTCACCGCTTTGAGTCGCCTGAGGGCTGAGAAAAGCGGTATAGAAATAAAGTAAATAAATAAATAAATAAATCAAACCATAAACAATAAAATAAACAACATCAGGTGTACTTGTAGAACAACTCAAAAATAACAAACTTAGATATTTAAATATATAAATCAAACATTTAGAACATGTTTACTGCTAGATCTAATAATAGCAAACACGCTAAACATTAAAAGTAAAAAGGCATTTACAAGTCAACAGTTTGGCTGCCAGTTTGCTACCGAGCTCAATTCAAAGTGCTGGTTTTAGCCTATAAAGCCCTAAATGGTTCCAATCTAGCCTACCATCTCTTTCTACGAACCCTCCAGGAAGTTAAGATCATCTGAGGAGGCCCTGCTCTCGATCCCGTCTGCTTCGCAAGCACGCTTGGCGGGGACGAGGGACAGGGCCTTCTCTGTGATGGTCCCTCGGCTGTGGAACTCCCTGCCTAGGGATATTAGATCAGCCCCCTCCCTCCTAACTTTTCGGAAGAGAGTAAAAACCTGGCTCTTCGAGCAAGCATTCGGAACCCTGGAATAAATAGTCAAGCTTGAGATGGAGAATGACCCAGGAACGGCCAAGACGATGAAACGGATGAGGATTGGAATGAGAGGATATAGCTCTTTTTAAATTGTTATTGCACTGTCTTTTTTGTCTAAATGCACTTAATTGTTTTTGCTTTTTGAATGTATGTATTGATGGCATCGAATTGTGCCGATATGTAGACTGCCCTGAGTTGCCTGCGGGCTGATATGGGCGGGATATAAAAATGTAAATAAATAAATAAACAAATAGGGCAGAGGTGGTGTCCAAATCAGAGTGATTAAGGTGCTGGCCAAAGAAAATTATTATATTGCACGATTCCACAAGTTAAAATGGGCCTATAAGGGTCTAGTGACCTGGCCCTCTGATAAAATGTTTGAGGACCCCTGGGTTAGAGCAAACGTAGACAACTTCGGTTCTCTGTTTTGGACTTCAACTCCCACAGATCCTTACAGCCTTAGGTCCCTTCCTTTTCCCCCTCAGCTGCTTAAGTCGCTTCCCACAATAGGCTTCCCACAGTAAGCTGGCTGGAATTTCCAGGTAAAGGCTGTAAACTTGGGCAACTTGAACCCTCCGGATATTTTGGACTTCAACTCCCACAATTCCTAACAGCCATAGCCCCCTTCCTTTTCCCCTTCAGTAGCTTAAGCTCAAGTCCAAAACACCTGGAGGGCCCAAGTTTGCACATGCCTCGGTTAGAACACTAGAGAGGCAACAAATTCTAATGGAAGGATAAGTACATTTAATGGAGTTGTGTGGAACTGAATGGGTGAGGCCTGGAGAAACAAGTCAAATCATGCTGGAGACTGAAAGCCTTGGGAACATAGTTTCTTTTTTTCCTCCTTCCTTCTTGGATGTTGCAGTTTATCCTGGTGTTTGGAAAGTTCAGCATGCATGCCAATAAAATTTCCAATGCACATGGTGAATCAAATCTAAACCGGTTTTTCCATTTTTAAAAAACTGAAGGTTCTAACTGCCTTTTTGAAAGGAAAATAGATTTTATATATGTCTGAGAGAAGGTTTACAGTTAAAACTGGCCCTAAAGTTTCGACAGTTTTCTGGGACTGAGATTGTGTGATTTATCTACAGTCACTCAGTGGGTTTTCATGGCTCAATAAGGATTAGAACCTCTGCCTCCAGTCATAGTCTATGGGTCGTGGTGGCACAATAGATTAAACCATTGAGCTTCTGAACTTGCTGACCAAAAGGTTTGCGGTTCAAATCCACAGAATGGGATGAGCTCCCGCTGTTAGCCCCACCTCCTGCTAACCTAGCATTTTGGGGGAAAAACATGCAAAGTAGAGTAGTGAGTAGATCAATAGGTATCGCCTGAGCAAGAAGGTAAATGGCACTCTATGCAGTCATACTGTCCACATGACCTAGTAGGTGTCTACAGACAATGCAGGCTCTTTGGCTTTGAAATGGAAATGAGTGTCACCCCCAGAGCTGGAGATTAGTGCTACCCCCCAGAGCCGGAGATGAAAGGGAAGCCTTTACTTTTATTTGTGTATCTGTGTTTCATTTTTTGAGGCATTGAATGTTTGTCTTGTTTCTGTTTATGTCTGTATATGTTGGAATTCGTCCTGATTCCCCTCAGGGAGATAGGGCGGAATACAAATAAAGTGTTGTTGTTGCTCGCACCAGTATGCCACTCTAATTCCCTTCTCAACATACTAGTTTTCATTTTGATTCCTCTGGGGATTCAGTTACGGTGTTCCTGCGTGTACCTTTCAGCAAGATAATCAAAGACGTACATGACAGTACAGTTATAAATTTGTATTATGGCGTAATCTTTCCAGGATTCCTCTTTTAAAGATAACAGTGTTAAAGACTAACCGGTTTTATTATGGACCCAAGCTTTTGTAGTTGTTCTTGAAAGCTTATTACAAAATAACATTTGTTTGGTTTTTTCCATAAGCTTTTTATTATGCATTTTAACTTCCCCACCCCTAAACCAATTTTTTTTCACACAAAGAAAAAAGGAGAACAAAGAAGGGGATGAGAGTTGTTAGTTTTTAAGGGGCTACAAAGCATTCATTGATTTAGATTGTGAGAAATATCAACTAATTCTTTTTTTTATTTATTTAGCTAATTTGCTCCTGATAAAAGAATGCTTGTGTGGGTTCATTTATAGGAAATACATTTCCTTTGAAGCAAATCTGAAATAATGAAAATTGTGGCCTGAAATTTTGCAAAAACAAAAATCAAATATACCTGGTTAAGTGATGAAGCTCCCCCAGCTGCCAATTTTTTTTTTAAAATGTTCTGTGTTATGAGCATTAATTTAACAAACTTAGAACTTCCATAGCCATTTTGTCATTAACAATTATTGTTTTAGTGTGGACTGAAATTTAACAGAAAAAAGGAAACATCAGTTGTGATTTTTATGCAGTAATGGGAGTGTGAGGATCTGAAGGTTGTATTTGATAACTCCTGTGTGCACACAGAGAACACTTGATATCTTTAGGAGTTGGCAAAATGCAGTCCTTGAGAAGACTGCATCTGTAACCCAGCAGAGTTGATCTGAAGAATGCAGGGAGTCAATAGTCCAATTACATCTGCTTTTGCCACATTTACTCCAGATCACCAAACAGAATACCTTTACAGAGCAATTATGTACAGCAGTCACATTGGCTCTGAGTTTTCCATATTACACATGAAAAATGTGGAAGACAGATATATGGACTTAAGCAGCTGTGATGATTTGCAAACTTACAGTCTTGTGTCTTTCAGGATATGTGTTTTATGCTTCCATGTTATAATTGTGTTTCTGCTGGACACACTGTATGCTATATCTTTAATTTCAGCCAATGTAATTTTGCTTGGTTGAATGGATAACATCAAAACAACTGGCAGACCAAAGGTTGGGGACCCCTGCTCTAGGTAAAGAACATGCTATCGGGTGCTTGAAGCAGTATTCTTTAATGTGTGTGTATTATACAAACAGCTAGTAGCATAACCGGTTTAACAAGTTTATTTGGTAAATATTTGAGCTGTATACACCTGTCTTGTACATTGAGTCTTCTAAATAAGCCCAGAATTAAGTAGAAACCCCTCCCTCCCTGCAAATGTGGTTATTTAAAGGGAGCTGAGGCAGTTTCTGCTGGATTTAATCCTCTTTTCCATTGCCACCCCCTTTCCTTTTGTGCTCTGTCTTTAGATTGTAACCCCAGAGTGGCTTGAAACTGTTCTCCACCCTATCCCGCTGTTCTTTTTCTTGTGAAGCACAAGGTTCGAATGTTGGACTCTGATTCTGGAGACTAGGATCTGAATCTCCACTCAGCCAAAGAAACCATTGACTAAAATAGTTTTTGGTGCAGAAGAATGTTTTGCCAATAAAACACTGATAGATTAACTATCAGTCTGAAATGACATCTGCACAAGGCACACGGCAACAAACAATGAGAATACTACATAAACTGGTAGTAGTGATATATGTATAATACATCTGAGTATAGTAAACTGATATATGAAAGAAGATTTTCTACCCATATCTTTTACCCATAAGACATATTCTGCATTGGAAGCTGCATGCTCATCCAAGATAGCTGACCTATTTCAGCTCGGGATTTCAAATTAGTGCCTTGGAAACTACTTCCTTGTCCATTAAAAACAGGGTAATAGACAGCATACACCCCTCCAGATATTTGGACTTCAAATCCAATAGTCCCTCACTATTTGCTAGAACTGATTGGAATTGCAGTCCAACAACATCTGGAGGTTTAGACATTGTACAGTACTTCCCTGTTCTCAGACCTAAATCTTAGCTTTTGTGCTTATTGGAAGTAGAGTCAGTCCCTTCACTTTTTCTTTCTTGTCAAACTGATTGGAATTCTAAAATCATTTTCCACATGTACAATGCCTGGTATTCTGCTTTTGCTATGTTTAGATCAGATGTTTGCATGCAGTATGTATACAGTTCATACATTATATATGGAGGGAAAATCGAATATTCCAGTGAGCTTATTAAACATGTTTAAATCTGTATTACATTGTGTTCTGGGCTGTTCATTTTTTAAAAAAAATATTTTCCTTAAACATCAAAGTATTTTTTTTCATCCATTATAACAGATGGCAGCACAATGTGTAACAAAGGTGGAGCTGACCATGTCCTGTAGCAGTCTCTTGGATAAAGATGTCGGTTCCAAGTCAGACCCACTGTGTGTGCTGCTTCAGCACACAAGTGGACAGCAGTGGTATGAGGTACAGTATGATAACACTTTGAATACTTTTGTATTCCATTTGGTAGTGTTCCACATTTTAATTTTGTTGTTAAGGAAAACAACAACAGCCAGCCATCTATATCCAGAGATTCAACCATCCCTAGCTTGATAATATTTTTAAAAATCTGAAAGGCAAATCTTGATTTTGCCCTTTTATATCAGAGACACAGTTATATATAGTGAGACTTAAACATCTACAGCAAGGTTGACCAAGCTTTGATTTCCCTGGGCCACATTAGAATAAGAAGGGCCACATATAAAAGTGATAACACTAACAATAATTGATGAGGGGGGAAAAATCAGTGCATCATTTTCATGATATTTATCACCACTGATAAGCAAAAGTCATTGAGTAATAATCCTAATTATGTGTCAGCGCACCTTTTTAAAATAATCAAGCAGGTCTTCTGGCTGAACTGTTTTTAATTATAATGTGAATTACAGATAATACTACAGTATTTGTAAACATAACATACTGTGATTATCCCATTGTCATCTACAAAATTCACTCTTGAGAACCACTCAAAGAAAGTTAAAAAGAAAGTAAGTTTGTGATTTTAAGTAACTTTACAATTTTGTGTTGGACTGTATTCAAAGGTAGGACGCCACATGCTGCCCGTTGGGCTGCAGGTTGGATAGACCTGATCCACAGATATGAGGGGTCCACTGAATTCTTCTCTTTGTTTTGCACCTGCAGTACTTTAAAGAAATAGTTTTATCCTGATGAATCACATCAGCATCTATTTTGCAACATTTTGCTTTTTCTGGGTGTGCACAGCAACTTTGTGGTGTTGAGCTAAAGTTTAAAGCCAGGATGAAAAGCAGCCTTTTCCAGGGGCAATTCTGCCTTCAACCAGCTCATTTGCCAAATTACATTTCAGCTATAGAATGTGATAGTTGCACAAGATTTTAATTAGTAAAAGTTAACTGCAATAGTGTAATGACCTCTATGTTATATTGCAGGTTGATCGCACAGAAAGAATAAAAAATTGTCTGGACCCAAAGTTTTCAAAGAGATTTCTAATTGATTACTACTTTGAGCTAGTCCAGAAACTCAGGTTTGGAGTGTATGACATTGACAATGCAACAGTTGAGCTGAGTGATGATGACTTTTTAGGAGAATTTGAATGTACCTTGGGGCAGGTAGGTACAAATTGTTCCTGGATTTTTCTCTGTTACTTTCAAATAATTGTGGTACAGTTAGCTCTCCGTATCTACAGACTCAAACAAGCACAGCTTGAAAATATTTTCTAAACATTCAAAAAGCAAAGCTTAATTTTGCCAGTTTATTTAAGTGACATCATTTTATTATATTGTATATATTTGAGCATCTACGGATTTTGGTATCCTTGTGAGGTCTTCGAACCAAACCTAGGGCAGTGGTTCTCAGCCTGTGGGTCCCCAGATGTTTTGGCCTTCAACTCCCAGAAATCCTAACAGCTGATGAACTGGCTGGGATTTCTGGGAGTTGTAGGCCAATATACTTGGGGACCCACAAGTTGAGAACCACTCGGGGATACCAAGGTTCAACTGTATTGTTTTGTTCTGCTCACAAAAATAACCTACCCCTCTTTGTTTACTTGAAGAAAAAAGTGTGGGAAAATGATTTGTAAGTCTTCATTCTGTCATGTCTCCTTTTTAATGAGAATAAGTTCTTTATTACTTATGAGAAGTGTTCCTAGCATTCTATGTGATATTTCCATGGATTAATTTAAGCATAGTACTAAATATATATTTAAACAGTTTTCATAAATTGGAGCAAACCGTCTTTAAAAACCTAATGTAAATACATAGTACCAGAGACAGACTTCTTTTAGTAACCTGTATAGATGATTATTATTTATAGATTTTCTATATCTTTCCCCCATTTTTCATCTCTTTTCACAGACAAGCCATTCTACATAAAGATGGTGATTGTTGGGAATTTTAAGTTTGTCTATTTTGAGCTGTTTCTAGAATATCTGTCTTATCTTAAGGAAATCATGGTTTCTTAAACTGAAAATAAGTGTTCAACCTGTATGCTTGATCACTGTTGCAAAGCCATTTTGCTTACCTCACCTATGTTTCCATCCTATAACCTTTGATCTAAGGTCACGAGAACCTACATGACAAACTATAAGGAAAAGGTCTCTATTGCTAGTACAGCCAAAGTTCTATAACAGACGAGTGGGATAAATATCAGCACTACAGATAAATTAAACTAAATCAAGATGAGAATGCAAGACACAATGATGTGATTTTTTTTGTTTTCTTTTCTTTTTTTAATTACATAGCTCACCATTACATAGCAACCCCTCAGAAACCCCTTGACAACCCCATATGGGATTACAACGCATGGGTTGGAAACCACTGGGTTAGATAGATTTGGTTTTGATTCCTAATACTTAACAATGCCTTAACATATATATAAAAGTCAAAGTATGTCTGTCTGTCTGTGTGTGTGCCACAAAGGTTGTTGCTATGTGAAGTGTTACTACATGAAGGAAGAGAAAGGAAAGGGGAAAGGGTAAGAGAGAGGGAACGAGTAAGAAGGGATGAAAGCAGGGGGGCAGCGGTCCCTCCAGCATCAGGTCAACGCCAGGTAGATAAGCTAATCAATAAACCTCAATTTTCCTGATTTGATGTGTATCAGAACTGTGATTTAAGGAAATCATGATAGTAGCATTGAAGTTGCCTTGTGAGGAAAACAGTGATACTGGAGGAGATAAATCTATTTTAGCTTTTAGAACCATGGTATATTGCTGTGAAATTTGCAGATCAACGTTTTGCATCTGAGTTGGCTCTTTAGATTACAGAATTCTTCCTCCAGACTCCAGACACACATTGCACAGACTTTTGCTTGCTTTTAAATAGTACTAGTTGTGAAAACTGTACAGTAGTAATTTTTCTTCATCTGTTTTTTCTCCCCCTGGGTCCTTTTGTATTTTAACAGATTGTTTCTAGCAAGACACTGACTAGGCCCCTAGTGTTGAAAAATGGAAAACCTGCAGGAAAAGGAAAAATCACGGTATGAAAAATTAAGTTTTCTTTCATTTGTGAATCACTGTGGATCTGATTTTAATTATGTCAATTCTTTTTTTAATCTGGTATCCAAAACAGTATGGATAGAGTCAAGAAAGAAATTAAATATTTTGAAACTCTGGGAATAATGCTACAATATATGTATTCTTTTCTAGAAATAAGCTCATTTTCTATACAATAGTGGCTTACTTTTTGGTTAGAACTGAGGTGGCGCAATGGGTTAAACCCTTGTGCTGGCTGGACTGCTGACCTGATGGTTGTTTTGCTGACCTGAAGGTTGCCGGTTTGAATCCACAAGATGGGGTGAGCTCCCTTCTGTCAGATCTAGTTTGCGGGGGCATGAGAGAAGCCTCCCAGCAGAATTGGTAACACATCTGGGCATGCCCTGGGCAATGTCTCTGGAGGCAGCCAATTCTCTCACACCAGAAGTGACTTGCAGTATGTTCTCAAGTCGCTTCTGACATGATAAATACATAAACAAACTTTTTGGTGATTCTTCGGTCCTGTTTAACCTTTTCTGTATTATTCATGTATTGTAGCCTTTATTTTTGTTGAAATTGTTTTTAAGTTACAGAATCACAACAGATCCAAAATACACTCAAGCTTAGTTGTACTTATTCAAATACTTGGACAAGTGATTCATTAAATAGTTTGGTCACTCTTTAAAAATGGAGCACAATTTTTAAAAGCATTTAAACATGGCGTGCTGTTTAATATAGCAAGTGCAGAGATGGGAGAAGTCAAATTTTGTAGAACATAGCCAAATTTCCAATATATATTTTACCAACTATTATTGATGTGGTATGTATGTTTTCATTTCATCTATACTAGGTGTCGCGTTCTAAATCCAATATGATGCTTGGTTTTTCTAGTCCTCTAGTTTATAGTCCGTCATGAAAATTGCTCATATAACTTCCCAACCACCAGGAACTGATTTTAGGCCACACCAGAAGATGCAGGAATAAAAAAAAATGCCCATTTCTGCCAGTTAAAGCAGATTCCACTGATACAGTGTCACCACTGGACACTTACTCTTTTAACAGCTGCCACTATCAATAGGTTCAGTCTGTTTCTGGGTGTAAGAAATACAGGGTTAGTCAAAATGAATAGGCCAATAAGAAAATTAATTGTACCTGAATGTATGTTTACTGTAACCAAACCACAGCTCTGAACATCTCTGAAGGTGAGACAAAACTTTGATAATTTATCTGTCGATACGTAGCTGTAGTTTGGTTACAATAAACATACATTCGTCTAAAATTAATTTTCTTATTGGCCTATTCATTTTGACTAACCCTGTATGTCAAACTTCCCATAAAATCATTAACCATTCTTCAAAGAGCACAAGATGTATTTCATTGGAAGGAAACATTTTATGCTGAATCTTTGCTATGCTTACTCAGATTACTGCTGAAGAAGTAAAGGACAATCGAGTGATCATATTTGAAATGGAAGCAAGAAAACTGGACAACAAGGTATGTGGAGGAAAAATTATTTTGAAGTCAAATTTTTCTGCAGTTTTTCTGAAAAACTATCATCAATAATACTTTCTCATGAGATTTGGATCTCAATTTCCCTTATTCCGTGGTTTGGTATTGATGTTTGTAACTTGAATTTATGAGCTCTATGCAACTAATTTTACTAAAGCAGTATTATCAGTTGGTTGGAGGAAGAAGCACTTTTCTTTTTCATTTTCCCATTGATCCTTAAATAAGCACTTTAAAAATTAAGCTGGTTTGCATTTGTTGAACATGCTGATCTCAGGTAAAAGCAATACAAGCAATACAAAGTTATGTTGTGGTCAGAAAGGCCCTCTATAATTGATCAAAGTGTGTGGTTGTTAGCTGCCTTGAGTCCCCTTGGGGAGAAAGGATGGCTATAAATAACGTAAATAAATAAAAAGTAAAATAAAAGATAATTTTGGAGTAATAACCAATCTTTAATTGCAGGATTTTTTTGGAAAATCAGATCCTTATTTGGAGTTCCACAAGCAGACATCAGAAGGAAACTGGGTGATGGTACACAGAACAGAAGTATGTTTCTTTCTTCTTACTCTTTTATGGGCTGGGGTGAATTACTTAGAAGTAATTTCATATCTGAGTAGGGTCTGCTCAATCTGCTTTGATTTTCAGAAGATGTACTACTTTAGAATGATAGCACATATGGAAGAAAATTGTAAAATGTTGAAATAAACACATCAGTCAGCACCTTTTCTAGAAAACATTAATGATAGCTATTAGCTATCTCAATTACTAAATAGCAGGTTTTATCAGAGATGGCTAATGCACCACAAAACCTTGATATATCCTAATATTTGTGTTCCTGTTTAGGTTATTAAAAATAATTTGAATCCTGTCTGGAGACCATTCAAAATTTCTCTCAATTCTTTATGTTATGGTGATATGGACAAAACAATAAAGGTAATGTATGATATGAAGAATATGTTAGTAGAAGGTATATATACTATTTAGAATGGGATTGAACAGGCTATTTTTCTTTAATTATTCAAAGCTTCAGTTATGTTTAGAAGGTATTTGAGTTATGAATGTGTTGCTTCCATTGCATAATGTACAGTCCTATAAGTGGAAGAATGTGTTAAGAAAATAGCAATAAAAGCCCTGCTGCTATCAGAACTTTGCTGCCTGAAAGTAGTTTTGTACTGACATATGTCAGCTGTCTGATTGTTTTCAGTGGCATATGTGCAGTTTTGCATATATTGCAGCATGCTTCTGCAAAAAATAACTATCCTACTAGAGGCAGAAGTTTGTAAAATGCGTGATCTCTGTGCTTTCAGAGCTTTCTTAAAGTTATATTTTTGCTTACTGGTCATAATTAAATGAATTCAGTTGGTGTCTCTGTGTTTATAACTCAGTCAATCAGGTGTAGATTTTTTTCTTTTTAATTTAATAACCTATTTCTGTGCAGTTTTCCTTTTGGCCAATTTTATATTTAAATACTAGTCTGTTACCCATTAGCAGCAAGGAATTGCAAATTATTGGAGGAGAAAAAGGTAATCTGTACCTCCATTGCAGTCATCTTGGAAGTCAAGCAAGTTGCCACAGAAGGGAAACCCCCTCTTCCTTCAGTAGCACAGAAATTCAGTGGGCCACTGTGGAAAGTCAGAAATCTCTTGACTGCCAGCCCTCAGCAGATGAGTGTAGTTTATCATTTATTCATGGAATAGTGTTTCTGTAGTTATGCACAGTACTGCTGCTTTAATTAACCCCAAATGAATTAGCCCCCCAGAATCCAATTCCTCAACTAATGTTGAAATGCACCCAGTTGCAGCAGTGTGAGGAAAAACAATCCTAGAAGTTAATTAGCAAATAGCAACTATTGAATTGTTTGCCCAGAACATACTTTTTGTAGCCTTACAAAGATGAGAAGCGATTTGCCAACCTAACTAATCTCACACATCTTGACATGCTTGGGTTCACGTTGGATGGGGTCCTTCAGCTCATTAACATGTATTTTGTCATACCTTCCTAGCTTTAGGTTCAGTTTACATAACTGTACTTTTGCCATCCAATATTTCTTCTATTCTAATCTTTCCAGTTGTATGTCATTTCTTTAATAAGAAAAAAAAGAACGATAATAATACTTTCCTGTATAGTGATTACATTTTGCATTTTAATTCTTTAGCAAAATACTTCTCTCGAAGTAGTTATTTTCATGATGCAAAATTCAATGTTCCAATAAACCATAATTTGTTTCTTACCTCATTTGGAGCAAAATGAAACTTTATGAATATGTAAGTCAGTGCCCTAGTATTCAGCATCTGGCTGCCATAATTGCATCCTCCAGAGAAAATGGGCAAAGTACAAGAGGGCCTTATTACTTTTTGAGAAGCGGTTAGAACTAAACTGTTGCTATAATGAATAAAGAGAAAAGCTGGTATGCTATAATGACCCACTAAATAATGCTTTAATACCTTATGCACACAGTATCTTATGTATCTGGGTATTTCGCTGTAGTAAGTAGAATCATTTTCTAACTTTACCTGACTCAGAGTTGGTTTCATGTATTGAAAGGGTTGTTTATGTAGTCATCCATAAACACACAAACAACTCTCTTTGATATTTCATGGTGTTATTTCTGAAGTGTTTTTATGTGAGTTGAAATGAATTGTTAGAGGCTTTTCTTATGGGGGAGGTAGGCATGCATTTCTTATGTTTCCTCATACACATGGTAAACATGTGTAACATACATCTCAACATGGAAGAAGAAGACTGTAACATTAATGTTGCTATTTTGGTTGAACATCTGTCACAATTTTCTTAATAAATGGATTGTTGCATTCATTGTCACACAAAATTGGAAAGCTACTTAAAAGTTAATATGAGGAATACGTTTTTGACCACCTTGTACCTTGTCTTCCTGATTTCCGCTGTATTCTAATTCTGTGTTTGCATGTTCATATCAGTTGAGAGAGCATGTGCATGTGTGTTAATAACTTTGGGGAGCTTAGGCTGCAATGCTGTGCCTACATCCTAGGAGTAAACCTCATTAAAATACAGTGTTTATTTCTCAGTAAACTTGTATTGGATTACACTACTAGTTCATGAAAATGGGGGTAGCAGTGGACCTAAGGAACATTTAAAAAAGTAAGGCTTGATCTCAAGCAACTTTAAATTAGTTCCGAATGGATCTTTGAAATTAAAAAGAGGGTATTTCAAACATGTAACTTGTATGTCTTATTGGAGTCATAAAATAGTAATTGATGTTCTTCATTTTCAGTATAGGACCTTACAAAAGCCACCGTATGGGCTCTGTAGGTCAATTCTGCTGCATTTTAGTCTCGCCTTCCTAATTTTAGAGTTGTGAGTGGTAGAGCCTTCAAATGTAGGATTTCTTATTTCTTGCTCTGTTATGTTTCTTGATAGTTGTGCTGTATCCCTAATACACAGTAATGACCAATACCTTCTTTTTAGGTGGAGTGCTATGATTATGATAGTGATGGATCACATGATCTCATAGGGACCTTTCGAGCCACTATGTCACAGCTGAAGGAAGCATCTCGGCAATCACCTGTAAGTCCATGTACCATTTCCCACCTTATTAAAGTAATGCAATGGTGTTCAGAGCTTTTCTTCATCGCCTGCACTCATAGGAACTAATATAGTAATAATGAGAAATGATGAAGTAAATCCAATAACATAACAATCTGGAGTAAACTTTTGGAAATCAATGGGATCACAGTTAGCTGTTCCTAATAAGTTACATTATTATTATGATACAATATTAATTATTTATACCCTGCTTTATCTCTCCCGAAGGAGACTCAAAGCGGCTTAACATAAAAGCATTACCATACAGCTTAAGATATACAAATATGCAAACATTAAAACACAGTATTAAAAACAGTATTAAAAACATTCACAGTTAAAATTCATTAAAACATATTCAGAGTTATTTTATTTCATTTGTAGATTTATTAATTTATTTGCAGTATTTGTATACCACCTTTCTCAACCCCTAAGGGGACTCAGGGCGGTTCACAGTGTTGGCAACAATTAATAAACTTGCAGTTATTAAAAAGGTGTGTTGGAGCACAGATATAATTCATCATATTAAGAAATAGTATCGACATTTTAAATGATCATAAAAATAATTGAAAATAAAATTTTGTGCAGATCCCCCTCCCAGATCAAACCTGTACAGATAGTGTATTGCAAACTAAAAAGTGATGGAAAACAGCAATGGTGTCTTCAGTGCCTATGAGATGCAATTCAGAAATTTCCTACTCACGAAAATTCTTGTGGTTGAATTATATCTGATTCCTGGCCCCATTAGCTCCAAAGCAGGAAAGGTAGAAAATAATATGCAAAATGTCTTCTGACTATCTTCTTTTCAGCAGATTTCTGATCTGGAATGCTTAGTCTCACAGTCTAAATACATGTCCCATTATATTCTATTTCTGCAGGTTGAATTTGAATGCATCAATGAAAAGAAGAAGCAAAAAAAGAAAAGCTACAAGAATTCGGGCATTATCAGCGTGAAACACTGTGAAGTTAGTATCCTTAAATGTCGTATTCTTAATTAAGTGTTCTCTTTATTGTAGAGTTGGCTTTTTATAATCCTAGTTAATGCAATTTGCAAGAATTTTCTGCACGCGAATTCCATCATTTTCAGTCATGCGAACACTATTTAAGCCAACATATGTTTATAAAAGCTTAGTATGACTATAACACAAAGATTGGGAAAGTGTGGTCTCTGTGTTGCAAATGTCCTTTGCCCCCCCAACCCAATTGGGGAAGGGTTGTGCTTTTAAAACAGAATGTCTCCTTGCACACTAGGGGCTGTGTGGTGGGGCCCACAGTTTTAGGCATGATGGGGCATGATCTATTTTAGGCCTGTGTCATAAAGTTGACTTTTGAAAACTGTAAATGAGGCACTTCCATGAGACTCTGTCATCAACGGTCCTGTTCAAGTCTTGCAAACTAAGAGAGGCCTTTCTAAAAGAAAGAAGTAAACAGGTACTCATTTTAAGCAAATGAAATAAAATAAAAAATAAAAGTAAGACTAAATTCACAAGTTTGGCTCTCAGCACTCCAGCGAAGTGCATGTACAAACCATAGATGTTGACACTGGTTTTTAGGGAAGAAATGATTAATTGCTTTATGACCTAGAGTATATCACTGAGTATTTGAATATTTTTTTTCTGCAGATTATTATGGAATGTACTTTCCTCGATTACATCATGGGAGGCTGCCAGCTGAATTTTACTGTAAGTAAGCTATAGATCAGGGATTCTCAGGTTATTATAAGTGGGTGAAGAGATCCTATCCAGCTGAGAAGAAGCAGTGCAGAGGGACTAGTTAAGGTTCTTATAGATGAGGGTCAAGATCCTACATTTGGTCAGTGTATATAGTGCAAATCTCTATTTGTGGAGTTGTACATTGATTAGGAGGTACAGCACTGCAACTAAATGCACACCCAAATGTCAGATCAGTTGCACATCCCATGCACATGTATTTTCAGTCACATCTGTGTACAACCCGACTTCTGAATTCTGATTTTTCCCATTGGAAAAGAAAGTCCAACCATTTTCATAGGAAACGGCATGCATGTGTAAGACACTGACAGGATTCCATCCATAAATGGAACTGGTATCCTAGAAACTAGCTAAGAAATCATGACATAAATTTTATGTTGTCATTTCCGACTTATGGCAAGATGAGGGGAAACCTATTATGGGGTTTTCTTAGCAAAATTTGTTTGGGAAGGTGGGTTCTATTGTCTTTCCCTGAGGCCACCCAGTAGGTTTCTATAGCCTCGCAAAAATTCAAATTGCCCTTCAGTTCTCAAAGCATTACACAAAACTGGCTCTCTGGCAGCAGAAATAGGTAATTGTTCTTCCTTCCAAGGAACAGGAAACTTGCACCAAAGAAGATCTCTAGTTCTGCTCACTTTGATTTGTACAGCAACCTTTGCTTGGAATAAATTTATTGTAAAATATCATAAGCTCTAATGGAAAGGAAAAGTAGGTCTGGGGGAAGAGTAAGCAAATCTTAGATTTTCCCCTCTATTTTTCACAAGAAATCAAGGAAGCATACATGGTTGTTCGTCTTTTACATTTTATCCTTGCAACCAGCCCTGTAAGATTAGCATCACTGAAATTGATTCTTGAAGACTTCTCCTAATATTAATATGGCTTGACAGAAGATGTCTTGGAACAGAGAAGAGTTCTCAATTTGTAGTTTTCACACTGTTCACACATGACTTGATTTTTAAGCAGTAGCACTACATGTTCATTTTTTTAAAGGAAGAAATACTTCACACTTCTTCCATCTTTTAACTGCACAAAGTCTTCCCTTTTGATTTAGGCTCTACTATGTGTGAGGAGAAAAGTAATTTTCACACCAGTAATGTATCTGTCTTGACAGGTTGGCATTGACTTTACCGGCTCTAATGGAGATCCCCGCTCTCCAGACTCCCTGCATCACATCAGTCCTAATGGAGTGAATGAATACTTGACTGCCATTTGGTCTGTGGGGATGGTCATCCAAGACTATGATGCGTAAGATTCTCTGTGTTTGGCCATAGATCAAAATAGTAAAATCAAATGATGAGAACTATGACATAATAATGCAGACATTTTGGGAAACATGTTTTAAAAGATTTCTTTTGGCTTATTTCCCCTTCTTTTTCCATCCGAATAATAATAATAATAATAATAATAATAATAATGATGATGATGATGATTTATCTATATTCTGCCCCTCTCCCCAAGGGGACTCAGGGTGGCTTACAACAAGGAGAAACAATGTACATAATATTAGTCACACAGTCCAAAAAAAGTTAAAGCAAAACAAACAAATCAAAGAAAGACATATCACAATATATAGAAGGAAAATCCCAATAAACATGCGAGTTAATTATAATTCTTAAATACCATCCATATAAATATAAAACTTTACAACAATTAAGACATATAGTGCCACCAAAAACATCATTGAACCTGCTCTTGTTGGTAAAAGCAATAAAACCCAATTAAGTTAATCTCATTAAAAATCTCCATCTCTTCATTTACAATTAGCTATTTTCAAATGCTTGCTTCCAAAGTCATGTTTTCAACTGTTTCCTAAAGCTCATTAAAGTGGGGACTATCCTTCCCTCCCTTCCTATTTTGAGGTAGAAAATTAGAATGTTTATTTGTGGCCAGTGTCATGGCAACCTTTAAATATGTATCTGGTACCAATTTATGCCACCGATGTATCCTCATGATTTTGTTTTTCCGTTTAATTAATGGATGTGGTATTAATTAAAGACTTTGGCAATACATTAAGAATTGCATTGGATTTAGTATTGTATTTCTGGACTCATTCTGCAATTGTGTGGGCATCTGCAAACTACATACATTTGCTCCTTTCCAGAAGTCTTTCTGCATGTGAATCCTGAGCTGTCTGGGAAATTTCATGTGCAATATAGTGCAGTAGACATGTTTTCATTCTTTATTCTGTCAGACATGAGATTTATGAAAAGTTTCTTTCTATTTATATTAAAAAGGTAAAATAATAGACATTGGCTATTTGCAACAGAGAGCATAAGCATGGATTCAGTCTCCTGTTCTGCCAAATATCTGAGTAATAGGGGTGTAGGTCTTTCTAAAGGACATGCTAACTCCCACACATTCTTCATTAGATTGGGTTAATTACATTTTAACCTTCAATTACATCGCCAACTGGATACTACTTTGACCTTTAGGTAATGTCCATTTTTCTTTGCTGGCTTGAGATTTAAAAGGGGGCAACTACATCTTCTCTTTCTGATTTCCCTTCAGACCGTTTACTACCTACCTACTCCAGAGAATAAGAAGGAATGGTTGAAAAATGGCTAAGGCATTGTGGGAGAAAAGGAGATGAGCAGAAGCTTTCTTTTTCTGAACCATGTAATTCTGTAAATGTATACCCACAGATGAGCTCACTGAGTGCAGTGAGAATTCCTCCAAGTAACCTGCTGCAGGATTGTAGAATCTGTTAACTTATATTAGAATCTAAACTATTGTTGACTTATGATATTTTTTATAGATGAAAATAAACAATTGAAGGTATTGTTCATAAAACTATCCTTTAATAATGGCAGTAGGAATAGGTTAACATTTTTGGTTTATGGTGGCTGTGAAAATGTGAGCTTGCTTGCAATCAGTTTCTCTAAATTGCTTTTACAGGGATAAAATGTTCCCAGCATTTGGATTTGGTGCGCAAATCCCTCCATCATGGCAGGTAAACTATTTTACCTGTTTGAGAAGATTGTTTAACCTAAACTAAAGGTTTTTTAGATGGTGACAAGCAATGCATAGTAACATGGTTTGAAAGAAAGCTTGATTATTAGGGATGAAACTATAAAAACAACTGCATATTTTCCATGTATTTATAGGTGTCTCATGAGTTCCCATTAAACTTTAACCCATCGAACCCATTCTGCAGTGGTAAGTTTCAAATGTTTAAGATAAAAATATTTAAGGATGCCCTGGCATTTTTAAGGTTACTGATAGTAAAGGTGGCAGCTTCTTAAGTAGTTGATTGTGGGTTTTTAGGCTGACACCATTAATACTACAAAAAAAAATTGGGGAAGGATGGGAGAGGCTAGTATAGATTAAGTACAGAAATAACACAGTCTCAAAATCACCTACATCTTATTAGCTCGGGAAGGTTTAAAAGCAAAAAGCTGAAAATATAGGAAGAAAAATGTGTAAAAAAATCTAAAATTTATTGTTGTATTAAAATATGATAAAAAAAGACTTATCAGGATTTTAGTATGTTATGATTTCTTCTTGTGATTTCCTTTGTGCTCTTAACTCTTGTTTGTACCATTAAAATTTAGTAATACAAAAGGTAATTGAAATAGGAGTCTGTGGTGCTTGGTCCTTTCTCCTGCAAATACTTTATGGTGTCAGTGAATAACTTCCCCCATATCCTTATGTTTTAGGGCATCGCTGCCAGCCTGAAAGAAACTATTTCCATGGCAGATATTACAGGTTTTGCTTTAAAGACCATATAGTCATAGTTACCATTTGCTGTGTGTTGCCAACAAAATTACTTTCTGAAACTTCTTGAAATATTCTCCCACTTACTCACACTATGTTCGATGAACTAATCTAGTTACCTTTACAATCCTGATGCTTACTGTAGGTCTCATTCTTCTTTACAAGCACAATCCATTTAAATATCATGGTATATTGAAAGCTAATTCCATAAAGAGAGGTCCATAAAACCATGAGAAAGATGAAAATATGAAAAAAGTAGTGAGATGTGTGCATTTATTCTTCTCAGGAATCCAAGGTATTGTGGATGCATACCGAGTCTGTCTTCCTCAAGTAAGATTGTATGGGCCTACGAACTTTTCACCAATAATAAATCACGTGGCAAGATTTGCTGCAGCTGCTACTCAGCAAAAGACAGCATCAGTAAGTATTGGGTTACATTGAAACAGAAAGTTGCATGAAACAAGAGTTAGCTGCCTTACCAGGAGTGATTGGCACCTCTAGTCCTCAGTGACTGGAGACTTTTTCTATCTTCCCTGGACTGTCTATAAAACCAGTCACAATCTTTCATGTTCCATTTCACATTTGTGAGAAAGAAATTATATTGTTTAGCACAATGGTAGTAGGTTTGGAAACAAAAAAGGAGACGAGCTCCATATGCTAATATATGCTAAATTATTTATTCCTTTTCAAAGCCTGACAATTTGGCTTATATGAGACAGGACTTCTTCAGGGATTAAAAACAAAACATAAATGTGAATTTATTACAAAGGCAGGCAGTCCCCGAGTTACAAACATCCAACTTACAAATGACTCATAGTTAAGAACGGGGGTGAGACAAAAGCAAGTGAGGAATCTACCCCTCGAAGGGAAATTCATTCTTGAAAGGATTATCATGGGAAAAGGTGTCTCCACTGAAGCTTCTTCACCAATCCTTATGTGCACAATAAGCCATTTTTTTCAAAATCCAATTATCACAGGGACAGAAAGTGAGGTGAAATCTTCTGACAATCAAACACCACAGGGGTCTTAATCCTTCCCTTTGCTATTCAATGCTTTTTTAAAAAAATGGCTAGAATTACACTTAAAAATGTATTAATAAATTCATCTTAAGAACAAGTCTACAAAACCTAGCTTGTTCGTAACTTGGGGACTGCCTGTATTATAAAAAACAGGGTGACATTAAATTAAGCATATCTTATTAATGCTGTGTGTATAATTTTGACATGAAATGATAATGTGATCTTGTGCATATTTATGGGATATTGTTAATGTCCTGCTTTTTAAAATAACTTTTAATATTTGGCCTTTCGTCAAACAGACCAAAACATGTTGAGGTTTTTAAAGGAATATACAACTGACCATCTAAGGCAGAGTTTTCCAAAAAATTTATGCTGATGACACGTTTTTTAGCCATATATCTTTTCTCAACACGGTAATTCAGTTTAACTAGCAAACTGGAATTTAAACCAACCCCTTATAAGATTTTTGTTATATTGATATAATACAACAAGTTTCATATAATCTTTACTGAATAAACAAGTTTGGAAATTTCTCTGTACACTCCTTATGAATACATAAGGAGTGTACAGAGAAATTTCCAAACTTGATTTTTGTGTAGTTTCTTCTATAGCTGCTCCATGTGGTTCATCTCAAACACTGTTGTTAATAGAATTTATTTTCTTAATTATAAATGTACCATTTTTGTGGTAATTACTGCACCTCAATCAACTTTACTTTAAAGATCAGATTGTGAATATGCAGAGATTTCTTGGGAGTACAAAATTCAAGACTTGTAAACATTATTTTTTGGAGAGGGGAATTTGAGATGTGGACATTCCTTTAGTTCTTTTCTCCCACCCCCGAACTGGATTCTTGTGGGTCACTTCTGCTTAGCTGGGTCTTAAAGAGCTCAGGGCCCTTTAAATCTTAGCATGATGCCTGTCCCCTGCACTTTTCAACGTGGAGATTGATAAGAAGCACAAGTTGTGCCTGGCTACTTGGGCCATTTAATTTTTTTAGATCCATATAAACACAACCTTATTTTTTACTTTATTAAATTGTCTCACCATGGCAGCTTCAGTTCCAGGGTAGTTTTGAAGGCAAGCAATGACTGATGTTTCAACATTTCTATCCTCAAATAATTGGTTTGAGTTTTAATGGTTCTCTTGATGAATATGTGATTCAAAAGAAAGGACGCAATTTTCTTCTTCAACCTTATCAGCTGGTGGGCCATCTCCTGTTATAATCTGAGTGTGCATTTCTCCTCTTGTTCTTGTGCATTTGTTCAACAGAGTTATTTTGTGCTCCTCATTATCACTGATGGTGTGATAACAGACCTAGATGAGACCCGATCTGCAATTGTTAATGCTGCCAAACTTCCCATGTCCATTATCATTGTTGGTGTTGGAGGAGCTGATTTTAGTGCCATGGAGTTCCTTGACAGTGACAATGGAGCTTTGAGATCACTGTCAGGAGAGGCTGCTATCAGAGACATTGTCCAGTTTGTACCATTTCGGCAGTTTCAGAATGTAAGTATTATTTCTTCTGTTACGCTCAATTTGGGTTCCGTATTCAGCCATCTTTCTTTTTAAGTCTGAATGAATCAGAATGGCAGTTCTAATGTGAGATTTAGTGACACTGGCACATTTGCTTTCTAAACATACCATATTGACTCAAGTATAAGCTGATCCAAATATAAGCTGAGGCACCTAATTTTACCACAAATAACTGGGAAAACACATTGATTTGAGTATAAGCCAAGGATGGGAAATGCAGCAGCTAATGGTAAATTTCAAAATAAAAATAGATAACAATAAAATTACATGAATTAAGGCATCAGTAAGTTAAATGTTTTTGAATATTTACATGAAACTTTAATTTAAGATAAAAGATTGTCCAACTCTGATTAAACCATTATTCTAACCTCCTTCAATGTAAATGTGCTTATGTATCCTTCCGATCATTGTTGTTGTTCATTCGTTCAGTCGTCTCCGACCTTTCGTGACCTCATGGACCAGCCCACGCCAGAGCTCCCTGTCGGCTGTCACCACCCCCAGCTCCTTCAAGGTCAGTCCAGTCGCTTCAAGGATGCCATCCATCCATCTTGCCCTTGGTCGGCCCCTCTTCCTTTTGCCTTCCACTTTCCCCAGCATAATTGTCTTCTCTAGGCTTTGCTGTCTCCTCATGATGTGGCCAAAGTACTTCAACTTTGTCTCTAGTATCTTTCCCTCCAGTGAGCAGTGGGGCTTTATTTCCTGGAGGATGGACTGGTTGGATCTTCTTGCAGTCCAAGGCACTCTCAGAACTTTCCTCCAACACCACAGTTCAAAAGCATCGATCTTCCTTCGCTCAGCCTTCCCTAAGGTCCAGCTCTCACATCCGTGGGTTACTACAGAGAATACCATGGCTTTGACTACGCGGATCTTTGTTGCCAGTCTGATGTCTCTACTCTTTACTATTTTATCGAGACTGGACATTGTTCTCCTCCCAAGAAGTGAGCGTCTTCTGATTTCCTGGCCACAGTCTGCATTTGCGTCTAGAAATACAAAGTCTGTCACGGCCTCCACGTTTTCTCCCTCTATTTTCCAGTTGTCAATCATTCTTGTTGCCATAATCTTGGGTTTTTTTATGTTTAGCTGCAACCCAGCTTTTGCGCTTTCTTCTTTCACCTTGATTAGAAGGCTCCTCAGCTCCTCCTCGCTTTCGGCCATCAGAGTGGTGTCATCTGCATATCTGAGGTTGTTAATGTTTCTTCCAGCAATTTTTACCCCAGCTTTGCATTCATCAAGCCCCGCACATCGCATGATGTGTTCTGCATACAAGTTAAAAAGGTTGGGTGAGAGTATGCAGCCTTGCCGTACGCCTTTCCCAATCTTGAACCAGTCTGTTGTTCCATGGTCAGTTCTGACTGTTGCTACTTGGTCCTTGTACAGATTCCTCAGGAGAGAGACAAGGTGGCTTGGGATGCCCATCCCACCAAGAACTTGCCACAATTGATGATGATCCATACAGTCAAAGGCTTTAGAGTAGTCAATGAAGCAGAAATAGATGTTTTTCTGAAACTCCCTGCCTTTCTCCATTATCCAGCTGATATTGGCAATCTGGTCTCTCGTTCCTCTGCCTTTTCTAAACCCAGCATGAACATCTGGCAACTCTCGCTCCATGTGTTGCTGGAGTCTTCCTTGCAGGATCTTGAGCATTACCTTACTGGCATGAGAAATGGGGGCCACTGTACGGAAGTTTGAGCAGTCTTTCGCATTTCTCTTTTTTGGTATGGGGATATAATAAGAGTAAAATAAGAAATGTAATAGAGTAAAGTAAGAAATGTAATAATAACATTAATAAATAAAGTAAAATAATACATTTAAAATAATAATAGTAATAATAATAACAATAACAACAACAGAATAAGATAATAAATAACCTTGGCTATAAACTGAGGGGGGGGGGGGTGTTAGCCTAAAAAATAGCTGAAAAATTTGGCTTATACTCGAATATATGCTGTAATAGAACTTTTGGCAACAATCCACTTTTTCTCTCCACAAAGGAGACTCAAATGTGCAAATATATTCTCTGCCAGTTCTAATATATACCCTCATGAAAATGCATCTTGGAACGATCGTCCTAATAAGCTGGAAAATTATTGTCTCTATTATTATTATTATTATTATTATTATTATTATTATTATTGATGCCCCATTTTTCTCTCTAAAAAAGAGATTCAAAGCTGCTTACAGTAAAACCAACACAATACAATGTAAAGTTTAAAAAAATACAAACATTAGAATAGAATTAAATATTAGCAATATTAGAAATAGTTTAAACTCAGCATGGGCAAACTTTGGCCCTCCCGGTGTTTTGGACTTCAGCTCCTAACAGGCTGTTAGAAGTGGTGGGAGTTGAACAAAACACCTTGAGGGCCAAAGTTTGTCCATGTCTGGTTTAAACCCTGAAAACCCATTACCACCACATATACCCCCCCCCGAGTTTATCTTTAAAACTTCCTTTTATAAAAGCCCCCTGAACAAAAAGGTTGTTAGCCTGTTGTCAGAAGAATAGCAGGGAGGGCTTATTCTCACTTCCCTGGAAAGAAGGGAGTTCCAGACCTGTCTGCGTTCATATTTTGGTTTCTGTCTCTTGCCTTTTTTAATAAGGCTCCGAAGGAAGCTCTGGCTCAGAGTGTCCTGGCAGAAGTGCCACAGCAAGTGGTCAACTATTTCAGCACGTTCAAGCTCCAGCCACCAAAGAAGCCTGAAGCAAAGCCAGAGGGGAGCTGAACCGGAGATGCCAATTTCATTTGCCCAGGTGGAGAATCACTGCACCACCTGCCTTCTTCATTTGTCGCATAAGTATATAAAGTGTTAAGATTGTCTTTTTCATTTTTGTTTTCTGTTGCCAAAGATGTCATTTTGTTTAACAATCCATTGCAAATTGGAAAAAAAACCAACTCAGGCATACTATGCAACTTTTGGGGAGAGCAGGGCAGCTAACCACATCACCAAGTCTTTTGATTCCTTCACTATGGGGCCTGGAACAAAGCACAGTAACTGTCTCATAGTGATAAGTTGCAAAACAAACATAGGATTTTGGTGCCTTAGAAGTAGTTGTTGCTGCAATTTGACTTCTTACGTGAGAGGACTTTGGCTTGCAGAAATGTAGCATAAAGCATGTAATAACTTGTGAAGAAGCATTAAGGCCATGGAAGGGCACAACCTATCTTAGAAGCATCTATTTTCATTTTGCCTCAGTGCCTTGTGTATTAGCCTTCTGTACACCTTGAGACATTTAATAATATAAAAATAATATAAAAAGTATAATATGAAACTGAAGTATTTAAAGACTTGCAGGTTATATTATTTTAAATCAAGGTAGGCCATTTACATATCTTCTAAGATTGCCATCAGTCAGTACCTTTCTATTCTGCATACAGAGGATATATGTGTCATAAGGATTTTATTGTGTCATTTTACAAAACCGGTTAACTTTTGAAGACTATAACTGTAGAGGGACAGCATGTGATTTATCATGTATTAGCAAGCCTTTCATCTGCCGATAAGGAGTAGTTCTCTTCATGGAGATTATTTCCCCGAAGTTTTATTTTGTATACAATGTGGAATATTTGACCTAAACTTAGTTATTAGACTCAACGGATTGAATCAGTTGGAACTTGAAATTTGCATTGATTCAATGGGAATGCTCTAGTTGGGTCTAATAATTGGATTTAGGCTTCTAACAAGTATTTATAATACCTTTGTGTAGATAGTTCCAGGATGCTTCTGTCATCTTCATTCTGCTGGTCTGTAACTGGCCCAGAATGATCACAGTCACCTGTTTTTCATAAAACATGTTAAATTATTGTTATCCAGTGTCCATTGTGCCTTTGGGAATCACTTTTAGTTTACTAACTGCAAGGAATTTGTTCAGAATTCACCTGGCTTCAGCATCTCTTCATCTCAAAACTGCATTGATCACGAGGCTGACAATGGAAACAGTTTCTTGTACTTTATTAGAGTATTGTCAATATGCCAGATATGTATATAGTATTTCTGTTTTTCTTTATATATAGGTTAAGCCGAACTATTTGAAAATTATTGTGAAATGTATAATGTGATAGATTATAAAGATGATTTCCGAATAGCCAAAAACTAAAGCCTAAAAACAAGATACAGAGACTAGCATTCATGTGTTCTCTTCGAACACGGGAATTAACTGTCTTAAACCTTTGTACTTTTTCTGTTATCACAAGTTCAGTTCATCTGAAGCTTAAACGGGTGTCCTTAGGTTGGTAATTTTGAATGTGTCCAATCGATGGCAAATTTACCTTCTTAACTGAAGATGATCTAACTAGAAATAGCCTTTTATTGCTGTAATCGAAAATGTTGTGCCCACTAGAAATATTTCGCACTGAAATGTCTCTTCATTGATGTCTTTGTAACAACCTATTGGGGACTTTCTGATCCTGTTACATAAATGTCAGTGACTTTTCGGTAACTGTCTTAATTAAGATCATGATTCCTAAGCTAATACCAAAACAAAACATATCCCTGTAATGTGGATGTGTGTTGTGATGTCAGATGTTTTGTATTACTGAATTATGGGCAGCCTTTTCAAAATTTGCTTGCAATCAAAATGCTTGGGAATTCGAATATAATCATCATTCGTTGTTGTTTTTTTTTAAAAAAAATCCAACAAGGTATATAAATGCTTCCATATTTGTAGTGCTATTTAACAATAAAGTCTGAAATTATCCATCTTCACTTTTGTTGCCTCATACATTTGTTTTCAGACAGCTGAGGGAAAGCATTTTCTATGGGCGCTTTTTCAACATCTGTTCTTTGCATTTGGTTATCTCCCAGTAGACCATTCTGTAAATGTGCTGTAGCTCAACTCCTGCGGAGTTTATAATTGACTGCCAAACCAACTGCAGTTTTCCCCTTTGAACATCTTTGAATAAAAGATATTCGCAAGAATAAAACCCCTCATTTATTTATAGAATATTTACTTAAATTACACTAAATATAAGTTGAACATCCCTTATCCAAAATTCTAGAATCTGAAAAATACTCTATAATTATCCACATAGGTGGCTGAGATAGTGGCTCTTTTGCTTTCTGATGGTTCAATGTACATAAAGTTTATTTCAGGTATAAAATTATTTAAAATGTATGAAATTTCTTCTTGCTACTGTATACGGTTTATATAAAACCTAAATGAATTTTGTGTTTAGACTTGGGTCCCTTCTCCCAAGATATCTAGCATGTACTTATATGCAAATACATGTATTCCAAAATTTTGGTCCCAGGTATTTTGGATAAGAGTTACTCCACCTGTGTTGTTTCTTCCTCTCTGTTTTCTATATGCTGTGTCCACATGAGTTTTCTGACAACACATTCGTGCCACCTTGTGGTAGAATTTGGTTATTGGTATTTTTGTAGTAAAAAGATTTTTTTTTTTATATGAAACGTATGCTGTTCTTTGTTTGGCCACAAATTTTATTTCAGATGTGGTGCCATCTTAGTATATAATGCAAAGTATTTAATTCATCACGAACCTCTTTTGTTAGTTTTCTGGGCGAGTTATCAATTACCAGTCCACATCAAATTTCATCCAGTTGCATTCAATGGGTACAAATGTGGTATTAAGTCTCTGCTACAATAGGGAAAAAAATCCAGTTTCCACATCCCAAATAACTGAGAGAAACCGATCTACCGTATCAAATTGTTGTAATTCTATGTCCGTCTTTGCTTTTCTGGCATTGAGTACTTAATGTCTGTGTGATAGTGGAAGAGATAAGAAATACGCCTTCCTTTTACTAATGTTTATTCTGTTCTTATTGGATTTTGTTTGTTTTTCAAACAGAAAACCAAACACATTCCTTATAGTTGAGTATTTTTAGCTGCATATGTAAGGAAAAAATAAAATTTTAAGAAAGTAAATGTGAGATATAATTTCCCAAATAAGCTGTACTTTTAATATGGTGGTCTGTTCTTCTGTTTGAGTTCCTGATTTTGAGGGGCCCTATTGGTGGCTGCTTTACAGGAAAGGTTGACATTTATGTGGAAATATCATTTTGAAAAGACATTAGGACAGTAGCACTCTTTATGGCCTGAGCAAAAACACTTTTCCCCAAATAATTGAGTAGGTCTCTTTGAAGCATTAAACTATAACAGTGGTTCTCAACCTTCCTAATGCCGTGACCCCTTAATACAGTTCCTCATGTTGTGGTGACCCCCAACCATAACATTATTTTCATTGCTACTTCATAACTGTCATTTTGCTCCGGTTATGAATCGTCATGTAAATATCTGATATGCAAGTTGTATTTTCATTCACTGGACCAATTTTGGTACAAATACCCAATGGGCCCAAATTTGAATACTGGTGGGGTTTGGGGGGAGATTGATTTTGTCATTTGGGAGTTGTAGTTGCTAGGATTTAAAGTTCACCTACAATCAAAGATCATTCTGAATTCCACCAACGATTGAATTGAACCAAACTTGGCACACAGAACTTCAATGACCAACAGAAAAATACTGGAAGGGTTTGGTGGGCATTGACCTTGAGTTTGGGAGTTGTAGTTCGCCTACATCCAGAGAGCACTGTGGGCTCAAACAATGATGGATCTGGACCAAACTTTGCACGGATACTCAATATGCCCAAATGTGAACACTGATGGGGTTTGGGAAAAATAGACTTTGACATTTGGGAGTTGTAGATACTGGGATTTATAGTTCACCTACAATCAAGGAGCATTCTAAACCCCACCAATGATAGAATGGGTACAAACTTCACACACAAAACCCCCATGATCAACAGAAAATACGGTGTTTTCTTATGGTCTTTGGCGACCCCTCTGACACCCCTTCACGACCCCCTCAGGGGTCCCGACCCCCAGGTTGAGAAACACTGAACTATAAGATCCTGATGTATATGAGGCAAAAAAGTTTGTTCACTAATATGCCTAGCAATTACTTTTCTCCAAACATTAGACCGGCTGCAATTTAATACTCAGGTGCCCCCAATAAGAATACGAAGTATCAGAACTAACTTATTTCCTGTTTCTGAGATTTTCTCCCTAATCTGATGACATTAAATAAAAAAAGGCTCATAAAGCAGCAGATTGTATTTAAAACCGCTCAGTTAGGCAGGAATTGACCTTTCCGCTGACAGTAGTTTATTAGCCGAGGAAAGGAAGAAATGGGACTTACTCTGGAGATTTGCTGCTCTAAATGAAATAGTGGAACATGATGGAAGGCCATAAGGAAAAAGACTCTAGCAGGAAAAAACTATTAAAAACTCCTTGCCATCTAGTTGGTCTCCAAGAGCTATACTTCCTGAATCAGAATTCCCTTTGTGACCCAGGGAAGATTTAAGAAGCTGTGAATGAGCTTTTCCCATTCTGTTGATAATCAGAAGGGTGGCACAGAAGGCTGTGTGATGTGATATGTGTGTCTGAGGTGGAATAGTCAAAAGAAAACTGATTACAAAAATCAAGCATGGGTTTCTCAGAAAGCAATTATTGTACCCATCTTCAAAATGGTTAGAAAAAAGGACTGAAGCAGCCAGTCAGCTTGACGTCAGTACTGTATCAGGAAGAATTCTGAAACACAGCAAACATTCTGTGGATATTCAGAAAAAAATGCTGTGATCACTAAGAGCCACCCAATATTTCTCAAAACCCAATTATGCAAGTCTAAATTTCTTTTATTTCTCAAGGTGACAAGTTTGATAGTTTGGGGAAATGATAGAGGGACAGTATATTCTTGATTTCAATTAAGATCTTGAGACCTGTGATATTCTTAAATGAAAATGGGTTAATACAGTGCTGTTGCTAGCTGGAATTATAACTGATTGTTGGAACAAACTCAAAAATGAATTCATTAATGGTTGATTTTTCTTCTGGAGACAGGTTCCTAGTAGGATGGCACAGGGTTCTGTCCTGGGCCCCCACTGTTCCACATCTTAATATATAAAAAGCTTCTTTGTGTCGTTAGTAGGCTAAAAACAAACTATGGGGCCAACAGACATCAAATTTGGCCTCCAAACGTCTCATACTGCAAGGTATGACCAACAATTTAAAAAAACAAACCCAAAACCGAGAAAATAGCTTTAAAATTCTTAAAAAATAAAAAATACCTTACCACGCATGCGCAAAACCTATTCCCGCCCCCTCCTGTGCAAGAGGGGGGAAATGAACAGCCATCTGTAGCAAAGCAGCTGGCCGCCCCTGCTTCGGGAGCCAAGTTGAGAAGCCAGAACAGCTCGGCAAAGCTGCACTGAAAAGCAGCCTTTAGAGCCTCCTCAGAGAGAGGGGGGAAGGGGGGGGAGGGACAGAAGAAGCAAGCAAGCCTTTTCCATCTGTCAGGCAAGGAAGGCGAGAGGGGAAGGGAGGGAGGGAGGAGGAGCCACGCCAGGAGGAGGCTGCACAGGCCTCGAAAGAGACACAGGGTTCAGTAACAAATCCCATACTCCAGGCCTGGACCTACTTGGGTCCTCCAGTCATTTTGGACTTTTACTCCTATAATTCCTATCAGCCATGCTGTTCTGGCTGTTAGGAATTGTGGAAACTGAAGTCCAAAATGACTGGAGGGCCCAAGTAGGCCCAGCCCTGCACACATATACAAACACATAAATTCCTTCTTGTTATTGGGTTCACAGACTCTTCAGTGCCTTTCCCAAGGTTATGAAGTGGTGGTGAGGCCTCTTTCCCTAAAGGCATATTCTGCTAATTGGAACTAAGAAGAACTGCTGCAAAGGGAAGTGTTTACCATTTTTTAAAATTTTTCTAAGTATATTTCTGAAGATTTTGTGTGGCCCAGAGACATTTAGGGAAATAAAGAGGTGCAATTACGTAGAAATTAAAGCATCAGTCAGCTATTTTGTGATTAATTTTTATTTACTTATAAAGAACATACCACATTCTCCACTTAAAGAGTAGTTTACAAATAAGATACCCTGGTAGTTTTCTAGTCAAGCAGCTCAAAAGAATTACTGGCAATCATTGATAAAATGCATATAATTAAAACATCAAAATGCATCACTAGAAGAAAGAAAAGCATTCAGCTTGATTAAAAGCCCCTTTCACAGCAAAACAGCATACTTTCCCTGTATAGGGACTAAATCTGTTCACATCTAGCATTACAGATTTACCCTTTGCCGATCAGTCTATGGGCAGATTTAAATTGCAGTCCTATGTGCAATTAGTTATCTCTGAGTAAGCTATGTTAAACAAGTAGAACTTCCAACCAAACCTACGCAGAAATTCTGGTCATGGGATGTGGGGTATTATAGTCAGCAAGTAGTTTTTTGATGCTTCTCTTCAGCCTCCTTATTCTGAGGCAGCGTTGCATTTTGTTGTACATCAATTGGATCAAGAGAATAAAAGCAAGTGACTTCTTTTTCTGACCTGCAAGTTAAACATTGCATAGTACTTTGAGGTGAAATTAGCCAGCTCCTCTGATACTTTTTAAACAAGTGATCAAGGGATTATTTTGTTTCCTTATACAGATCATACTTATATATAAGGGTACTTGTGAAAAAGTAGAGTTGTTGTTGAACACAGCTGAATTTTTGCTGCTTGGAATTTACCATTAGAGGGCTGAGAAGGAGGAACTGCCAGGAATCGCCTTGTCAGAAATGAAGAAAGTTGAATTGTGAGGGGAAATAAAACCTATCAGCATGTTACGTAGAACAGATGTCCCTGTGGATATTGTTGGAAAGTGGTCCCCAGAAGCCCTAGCCAGCAAAGTCAATAGCGAAGAGTGCTAAGAGTTACAACCCAACTGTAAATGAACAGCTATATAACCCCCCCCCCCACACACACACACACACACACAAAAGTAAAGCTACCCACGCAATTAAATTTTTGTGGTTTTTAATGTCAAAATAGAATGCACTATTTTATTCTACGTATATATTCATAATCCCTTATGTGGAAAAATAAGTCAGAAAAACATTTCCAATAAAAATCC
This sequence comes from Anolis sagrei, assembly GCF_037176765.1. Classification (NCBI taxonomy): domain Eukaryota; kingdom Metazoa; phylum Chordata; class Lepidosauria; order Squamata; family Anolidae; genus Anolis; species Anolis sagrei. The sequence goes on along the minus strand of NC_090024.1, from coordinate 37,279,309 downwards.
AGTTCAGAAATTAGAGTCTATATCAGGCATCCTCAACCTCCAGCACTCCACCTGTTTGGGCCTCCAACCCCCAGAACTCCTGACCATTGAACAAGCTGGCTAGGGCTTTTGGAAGTTTGTTTAGACCAAGTTAATGGCCTTTTAGGCTTTTTCCATGTGAATAGGAGTTCATGTTTTGAATAATAATTATATGTCAGAATTTTATAGAAGCTTGGGTATAGCATGGACAAAAAATGGTTGGAAGCCACTTTAGATAGATGGATAGATAGGCCAACCAATGTGCCCCTATACTGATATTCTTCTACGGTCATCAGGTACCAAAATAAATGGGTTTATTTGAGACAAAATTGCTCAATTTGACATAGATTTGCTGGGATGAACAGTGTTTTCAGCTCTGCCTCAGATGACAGCTTGTCTTGGGTTGGATTTGCTCCTGAACATCTAGAAACTATAATTTTAAGTGACAAAATGAAATCACCTAGAGTTATAAATGGTAAAGTAACTCAGGGTTACAGACTTTTTAATTGCTCTACATACATATATGCTATGCATTCATGATTCATCATTGCTACATTATTGCTCCCCAAACCCATCTTAACCTGAGGGACAGGAGTCTGTGGCACAGGCAAAGACCAACCTCCTCTAATCCCCAAACTACAACATATGAGTAGTTTCTAACGATTGATTCCTTAGGTCATTCTTAACTACATTTACATAATTACATATATGTAATATAGGAAACTATACAAGCACAGCTAAGGCTCTTGAGGTCCTTGTCCTTTTTTGTGACAAGAAAAACTGATCCAACACCCTGGAGTTCAAATCCCAGTTGCCATCGCAAAGCATGATTTTTGTGGATTCCTTCTCCAGCTGTATTTTCCCAGATCTTTTCAACTGTTACACTGGATGCACATGTGAGCTGAGGCAGGACCTGCTCAGATGCTGCTCCGCCAATCATCTTTCACTTGGATTCCTTGAATATACAAAGACTGCCTGAAAATGGCTGCACTTTTATGGAAGAAAACTTAGATCCTGGGAATGCTGAATTGAGCATCTCTGATGCACAGCCTTGGATATAATGCATGGCACAAGAATTTGCCAATTAAGCTTGCTTCTTTTCTTTAACTTCAACAGTAAGGATTTCTCCTTCTCCAGGTATGGTGGAAGGTCCCATGGTAATGATAAGGGACTGGTCAGTGATTCCTCTCAACAAAGTTGGTTTAGGAGGAGGAGGGGGAGGGGGAGGAGGAGGTTGTGGTGGTGGTTGGCAACTGGCAACTGGCTCTTCCTTCTGGGCAACTGGCTTAGGTTGTGTTTGAGGTTCTTGGCCCTGTGGAACTGGGGGTGGCTTTTCTTCTGTTGGTTTGGTTTGAAGCTGTACTTTCATCTTTCCTTTTTTCCCCTTTTCTGCCTTTTCTTTTTCTGCCTTTTCTTTTTCTTCTTTTTCTCTCCTTTCTTGTTCTTCCTTTGCTTGTCTTTCTTGTTCTTGTCTTTCTTTTTCGTCCTGAAACAAAAACAGTCAAATATTAACTTCTCTTTTCCTTTCATTTTTCTGCCTTTTCTTTTTCTTCCTTTTCCTTCCTTTCTTGTTCTTGCTTTTCCTTTTCATCCTGAAACAAAAAAACAGTTAAGCATTGTTAAATTAAAAAAATGCATGAAGGGAATAGAAGAAGACCACATAGTTCTCATAGAGAAAATGGTGAGGACAATCTTGGAAGAACAGCTCTCATTTCATATAATCATAGAGTTGGAAGAGACCACAAGGGCCATATAGTCTAACACCCTGCCATGCAGGAAAAGCACAATCAAAGCATCCCTGACAGATTGCCATCCAGACTCTGTTTAAAAGCTTCCAATGAAGGAAGGATTTGTTTTTTCTGATAGAAGAAAAGGCCACAAAGCGAAGGAGAAAGGTTTGGATTGAAATGGCTTTTAGCCATATTGGCTTCGGGATGCTGTGAGTTATAATCCACACTGTACCTTTTCCAAACTCTGCATCTGTAAGAACCATTTCAAAACCTAGATTATTCATTGTTAGCTGTTCTTAGCTGATACCATCTCGAGATGTTCATCTTCCTTGTGTCGTCCAAAGTTCACCCTTCCCATTGCGTACCTGTTCTCTTTTGAGCTTGAGAACTGCAGCCATGCCACCTCCTTTTCCGCCAAGCAAGGCTTGGAACATTTTGGGTGGTTCTAATTTCTGAGTCAGCAGGGAAAATCCTTTTGCAGTTGGGGCAGGTCCTGGAGGAGGCTTGCCTGTCTTCTTCATGAGTGCTCTTGATCATAGAAAGAGAGAGGAGGGGAAAAAGAAAGAAGTGAAATAGGGTTTAAACTCCCAGTACAGCAATGCTTCTCGGTAATTCTTCCAGCTTCCGTTAATCTTTCTGATATTTGCGTCCCAACCAGTCAGTGAAGTATACACCTTTTCTATTGACTCCCCCCCTCCCAAGACTCAGGCCTTGTGCTATATCTGACCTTTAGTCTCTGTTTCCATTATTTTTCTTTCATTTATTACATTGCGTCTTCCATTTCCTCCAAGGAGACCATGGTAGTGAATGGCCTCCTTTCCACACTGATTAAAGTTTCATTGGGAACAAAGTTATTCTACTTTTACTGTTAACCTGTTCTTTTTATCCTGAATTAACAACAGTTTTAGTACACATGTGCACATGTACACATACACATGGACTCTATTCTTTCAGTTTTAAGCTACAACTATTTTATTTCATAGTGTATAAGCCCCTGGTGGCTTAATGGGTTAAACCCTTGTGCCAGCAAGACTGCTGACCAAAAGGTTGGCGGTTCGAATTCGAGGAGCGGGCTGAGCTCCTGTCTGTCAGTTCCAGCTTCTCATGTGGGGACATGAGAGAAGCCTCTCACAAGACGGTAAATCATCTGGGCATTCCCTGGGCAGCATTCTTGCAGTCGGCCAATTCTCTTATACCAGAAGCAACTTGTGATTTCTCAAGTTGCTCCTGACATGAAAAAACCCCAATATTTTTAAATTTAGAAAATGGCAATGATTCCTTTGAGAAACTAATGAATGCTTAATATAGCCTGTTAAAACCACTACAGGAATAAAGTGGAGAAACTGAATTTGTATGTTGGTTGCCTTGAAGAGTAGGACTCATTCATAAGTGGATGGCAGGTTCTGGGAGCATAATTATGGATTTTGGCATGACCTTATGTTGAGGGTCATTCTGCGGAGCGGGGAAAGCACCAATGCGGCCTTAGATGACCAGCCACACCAATCAAGAAGATCAACATCTGGCCAGGAAACAGATGGAGCCAGGATGGAAGACGTCTATCATTAATTTACAACGTTGGGACTACATCAACAGAATATTCCTATAAAAGACTCAATCTAATAATGCTCAAAGTGTGACAGACAGAACTTGTTCACCCGCTATGCTCTGCTCCATAGGTAGGAGAAAGATAGTGTACCATGGAGTGGCAAATTTGCAAGGGAGCAGTCTGGTCACTTTGGCCTTCTTTCTCAAGGGAAGAGGAAGAAGTGTGCTTTGGAGTCTTAGATTTTGTGCAGGGAGTCAGGTTCTGCTATATGGAAAACAGAGATCTGGTCCTTGGCATTGTTCTTAGGGAAGAAATTTTGGCATTTTGAAGTTATGGCGTTATGGAAGTTATGGAACTATGCATTGGCAGGCCGCAGGAAAGCAGGGTCTGGCCTAACAGGTGCTTCACCAAGGAGGGAGAAAATGATATGGTAATATTTGAATGCCTGAGGATGAATACGTGTACATGTGGCATGAATGTCGAGTGAAAATGTAATTCCCCTTTGTTTGTTTGTTAGCCATGTAATTGTAAATCCAATGTAGTTGCATAGAATCTATATGTCTGTATGTCCAATGTCATTCTTTGTCTAAATGTTTTTTTGTAATCTGTTATACCTTCCCACACTGGAAATTGCAATAAAAAGAACCTATGCATTAAAGTTATTGAAAAGTCATTCATGATTGCATTAATAAGCCACAAGAAAAAGACACACTTTCCCTTCTTCCGCAAGAGCTTCTCAGAATCAGGGTAGTGCACCAAGATTTCATTCAGTGTCTTCTTGTCGAGAATAAACAGATTGGCAAATCCGTGGGCTACGACATTTGCTGTCCGCCGATTTCCTCCACTTGCTGCTAATAAGCTGAAATGGCAAAGAAACAGGTATTCCTCTCAGTTTCTGAGTCTAGAGAAGTTTTCTCTGTTACTTAGAATTATTCTTATAGTTTGATAGCTTGCTAATCTTTATTTTTAAGTTAAGCCTACAAATTCCTGGCCTGTTCTCTGTAGATGAGAACACTTGCACTCCAAAATCTCTCTAATGTAATTTTAAATATTTGAATAATCTATATTCCCCTTCTTGTATTTTTGTCTATTTCACTTTTCTCTGACTGTGCTCATATGGTCTACTTGATTTGTCAGTATTCATCTTGAATGATGGTGCCTAGACCTCAACATGGTATTTTGCTAGTGCCATCATTTGAGCATTTTTAGATCTAGATTTAGCATTGTTTTAGCACTGCTCATTAGGCCTGGGTAACAACGCAAAAATTTGTTTCTAAAATTGATTTGTAATTGGGGTGTTTTTTTGTTTCGATATTTAAAATAATTACAAAATTTTCCAAAAAAAAAGTTCGGTATTTACGAAATTTCGTAAATATTTACAAAACATTTTGTAAAGATGGCGCCCTTTTTTTTCCAATATTTTTTAAATATTTTTTAAATTTAATTATTAATTTAGTAAAATAGGGAGGAGAAATTATTATTGAGGGAAGGCAGGCACTCACTCTGGCGGGCCCTCTCGCTCGCTGCTCGCTCGCCGCTCGCCCTCTCGCTCGCCCTCTCGCCCTCTCGCTAGGATGGGTTCCTTCCAGGAGGGGCTCTTTTTCCCAGGCTGCCAAACTACAACTCCCAGGATGCTACAGCATTGAGCCAATGAAAGAAAGAGAAGGAGACCTCCCTCTTGCCCTCTCGCTCGCCGCTCGCCCTCGCCCTCTCACTCGCCCTCTCGCTCGCCGCTCGCCCTCGCCCTCTCGCTCGCCGCTCGCCCTCGCCCTCTCACTCGCCCTGTCGCTCGCCGCTCGCCCTCTCGCTCGCCCTCTCTCTCGCCCTCGCCCTCTCGCTCGCCGCTCGCCCTCTCACTCGCCCTCTCGCTCGCCGCTCGCCGCTCGCCCTCGCCCTCTTGCTCGCCGCTCGCCCTCTCACTCACCCTCTCGCTTGCCGCTCGCCCTCGCCCTCTCGCTCGCCGCTCGCCCTCTCGCTCGCCCTCTCGCTTGCTCAGCCGGCGCCGAGAGAGGAGAGCTCCCAGCAAGCCAGGCGGCCATCTTACGTATTTCCGAAATGGACGGAAATACAAAATTTTTTGGCGCCTGCCGTTTCGATATTTAAAAACACTTCCAGGTTTAAAAATAAGTTTTGTAATCGTTTCGTAATTCAAAAATTAACGAATTTTTTTAACGAATTACGAATTAACGAAACGAATTGACCAGCCCTACTGCTCATTGCTTTGAATGTTACAAAAAAGCAGCATACAAATAAATATGATAATGATGACAATAACACTATGTAACAAAATTTGAAAAAAAATACGTTTTTTATTTGAAAGTGTTATTTCCTGTTTAATTGTGTGGTATTTACTCTGAAAATAGTTGTCATACTCCAGAAACTTCATTTTTGTAGCTGCCACAAACTATGTTGAATTGGTTGAGTCTCTATGAGATATTCATTTTAAAAACTATAGCAAAGCGGATAATAGAAGAGAGATCCCGAGAGAAAAGTGGTTCACATATAATCAATTAATAAAAAGAAAAGGGCAAGACATAACATTAAAATCTCAAGAGAAATTAAAACAAATGGACCCGACAATTTCCTGGTTACATTATTTTCAAATTAAAGAAAATTTCGAAAGAGACAAAAAAGTAGGTTTCGAAAAAGAAACCTTCTGGGACAAAATAATTAAAAAAACAAAAAAATAATTAGAAAAATATACCAGCAGCTGCTGAGATGGTCAACGGAAGGGGAATTGGTGAAAGAAACTATGATAAAACGGGCCAAAGATATAGGTTGCTCCATCAATTTTTCAGAATGGGAAGGGATATGGTTAAGGAAACTAAAGTACACATACTCCATCGAGCTCAAAGAAAACTGGTTAAAACTCTTTCACAGGTGGTATTTAACACCAGTACAGATATCCAAATTCAACAAAGGTAGAATAGGAGGGAAATGCGGCAAACATAGAGGAGACTTCATCCACATGTGGTGGAAGTGTAAAATTGTCAAAACCTTTTGGCATCAGATTTACAAAAAAAAAATAAAAATAGAACTAATTCTTCAAATCAAATTTGACTTTAAACCGGAGTACTTTTTATTGGGCATTACAGATTTTGACATGGACAACAATACGAATAAGATTATTATTTTTTTAGTCACAGCAGCGAGAATTAAATTAGCACAGTTTTGGAAAGCTAAAGAAACACCCACTTCAGAACAGTGGATTTTAAAAACATTAGACATTATGAATATGGACTTATTTACACAGAGTATGTCACATAATAAAACCAAAATAAAAGAAACGAATTGGGACAAACTCCTAAATTTTCTTGAAAAAGAGAATAAGGAAATAAACATTCTTAGGATGAAATTAGAGTGAAAAAGTAAATCTTTAAAGGACCGACGACCTGAAGATAAGAAGAATGGATACACTCACAGTCGAGAAACATAAAGTGAATTGCTCAAGCCTGGGAGACTTAGAAGTATGTTATTCCATCTGAGACCAGCCTTTTGGTCAATGTGTGTATCCCCCTGCCCCCCCTTTTTTTTCCTTTTCTCCTCCTGGAGTTTTAGGTTCGTGTGTTTCTTAAGAGTTCTCATTTCTTGCTTTCTACTCCGCTCCACATTGTTCCCTCACTTTCAATGTAATCAGATACTTTTAATTTTATAACACCTAATGCCGTTCTTTCATGCTCCACTCTTGTGAGCATCTTATTGTAAATAAAAACAATTGGAAAAAAACAATAGCAAAATGTGCTGCAAGATGTCCTGCAAAAACTAAGTTTTTGCAGTTTAATAAACTTTTCCATATTTTTATGACATAACCAATTAGGAAATGGCATTTATAACCCGGGAACAAAAATTGTGTTACATAGCGTAATAAATTTAGCAACCTTTTATGAAGTCAAGCACTACATTCCTTGGAAAGTGAGTAGAGCAAACATTATATATAAGCAGGGATTTCCCATTTCTTCTCCACCCCCCCCCCCCACCCCACACACATTTTGTTTTCACTTTTCTATTCTTCTCTCCATTCTCCCCAATCTCATCCCATTGTTTCTTTATTTTTGCAGACTACTTTCATCCTGGATAGTGTGTATGGAATGTGGCTGGGAGATCAAAACATGTGTAATAAACAAGGAACAAAACCACCACAATGTCATCGTTGTTTCTGCTTCCTAGCTTTCATGCTATATCACTCTAATCCACATTCCAGTTAAATAGAGATATTTTTCTTCCTTCCTTCCTTCCTTCCTTCCTTCCTTCAACCTGTTCCCTCCTAAGTCAGCCAGTCCGCCTGCGTGTCTCTTTCCTTGAAGAAGGAAAACATCAAAAGTCTTGTACAATACCCCTTGAATGGTAGCACTGGAAGCATTCTTTGTGGAAACACCCATGGTTTCATTTTACCAACAAGGCATTTCTTTAACTTCAGGGCAAAATCAAATAGTAGGAAAATGTTTGTGAAAGCTTAAGTCACAGTCTCAGGTCTCTGGACTTAGGGAGAGATTATGAAGCTCTGTCACATTCTTAGTGGCAAGGGGACTGATCAAACATTTAACACCATGTGTAAGTAAGAATTATTTGCAATGGGGTTACATTATGTGAAAGAATGGTGTGGAGATAAGATACAGAGAGGAGTGATGTGTTCATGCAGCTGTCCCCACTTGTGCATGTTTATGTGATTGCCATGAAGCACCAAAGAGTCATTGATCTGCTACAAGTTTTGGTCTGAACTAGTTTGGGAAAAGGTTCAGTACCTTAGATAGCTTCTTCAATGTTCAAACTCAATGTTGGAATTGATATGTTACTTCAGTATCCTGGAAGCTATCGTTTAGCATCTATATTGCTTAGTCGGGTCTGTACATTCTAGCAAGGTAGTTTAGAATCATGTTGTTGTTCATTCATTCAGTCGTCTCCGACTCTTCGTGACCTCATGGACCAGCCCACGCCAGAGCTCCCTGTCGGCCGTTACCACCCCCAGCTCCCTCAAGGTCAGTCCAGTCACTTCAAGGATGCCATCCATCCATCTTGCCCTTGGTCGGCCCCTCTTCCTTTTGCCTTCCACTTTCCCCAGCATAATTGTCTTCTCTAGGCTTTCCTGTCTCCTCATGATGTGGCCAAAGTACTTCAACTTTGTCTCTAGTATCTTTCCCTCCAGTGAGCAGTCGGGATTTATTTCCTGGAGGATGGACTGGTTGGATCTTCTCGCAGTCCAAGGCACTCTCAGCACTTTCCTCCAACACCACAGCTCAAAAGCATCGATCTTCCTTCGCTCAGCCTTCCCTAAGGTCCAGCTCTCACATCCGTAGGTGACTACAGGGAATACCATGGCTTTGACTAAGCGGATCTTTGTTGTCAGTCTGATGTCTCTACTCTTCACTATTTTATCGAGACTGGACATTGCTCTCCTCCCAAGAAGTAAGCGTCTTCTGATTTCCTGGCTACAGTCTGCATCTGCAGTAATCTTTGCCCCTAGAAATACAAAGTCTGTCACGGCCTCCACGGTTTCTCCTTCTATTTTCCAGTTGTCAATCATTCTTGTTGCCATAATCTTGGTTTTTTTGACGTTTAGCTACAACCCGGCTTTTGCGCTTTCTACTTTCACCTTGATTAGAAGGCTCCTCAGCTCCTCCTCGCTTTCGGCCATCAGGGTGGTGTCATCTGCATATCTGAGGTTGTTAATGTTTCTTCCAGCAATTTTCACCCCAGCCTTGCATTCATCAAGCCCAACACATCGCATGATGTGTTCTGCATACAAGTTAAAAAGGTTGGGTGAGAGTATGCAGCCTTGCCGTACGCCTTTCCCAATCTTGAACCAGTCTGTTGTTCCGTGGTCAGTTCTGACTGTTGCTACTTGGTCCTTGTACAGATTCCTCAGGAGAGAGACAAGGTGGCTTGGGATGCCCATCCCACTAAGAACTTGCCACAATTTATTATGATCCACACAGTCAAAGGCTTTAGAATAGTCAATGAAGCAGAAGTAGATGTTTTTCTGAAACTCCCTGCCTTTCTCCATTATCCAGCGGATATTGGCAATCTGGTCTCTCGTTCCTCTGCCTTTTCTGAACCCAGCTTGAACATCTGGCAACTCTCGCTCCATGTATTGCTGGATTCTTCCTTGAAGGATCTTGAGCATTACCTTACTGGCATGAGAAATAAGGGCCACTGTACGGAAGTTTGAGCAGTCTTTCACATTTCCCTTTTTTGGTATGGGGATATAAGTTGATTTTTTCCAGTCTGATGGCCATTCTTGTGTTTTCCATATTTGCTGGCAAATGGCATGCATCACCTTGACAGCATCATCTTTTAAGATTTTAAACAGTTCAGCTGGGATCCCGTCGTCTCCTGCTGCCTTGTTGTTAGCAATGCTTCTTAAGGCCCATTCAACCTCACTCCTCAGGATGTCTGGTTCTAATTCATTCACCACACCGTCAAAACTATCCTCAATATTATTATCCTTCCTATACAGATCTTCTGTATAGTCTCACCACCTTCTCTTGATCTCTTCAGCTTCTGTTAGGTCCCTGCCATCTTTGTTTCTTATCATACCAATTTTTGCTTGAAATTTACCTCCAATGTTTCTAATTTTCTGGAAGAGGTCTCTTGTCCTTCCTATTCTGTTGTCTTCTTCCACTTCCATGCATTGCTTATTTAAAAATAGTTCCTTATCTCTTCTGGCTAACCTCTGGAATTGCGCATTTAACTGGGCATATCTCCCCTTATCCCTGTTTCCTTTTGCTTTCCTCCTTTCTTGTGCTACTTCCAGTGTCTCAGCAGACAACCATTTTGCCTTCTTGTTTTTCTTTTTCTTTGGGACGTACTTTGTTGCCGCCTCCTGAACAATGTCGCGGACTTCTGTCCATAGTTCTTCTGGGACTCTGTTTACTAAATCTAGTCCTTCAAATCTGTTCTTCACTTCCACTGTATATTCGCTAGGAATGTTAGTGAGATCATATCTAACTGGTCTGTGTATTTTCCCTGATCTCTTTAGTTTTATTCTAAATTGAGCAATAAGAAGTTCGTGATCTGAGCTACAGTCAGCCCCAGGTCTTGTTTTCACCGACTGGATGGATGTCCGCCACCTTTGGCTGCAAAGGATGTAGTCAATCTGATTTCGGTGTTGACCATCTGGTGAGGTCCATGTATAAAGCCGTCTTTTAGGTTGTTGGAAGAGAGTATTCGTTATACACAGCGAGTTTTCCTGGCAAAATTCTATCAGCCTGCGTCCCGCTTCATTTTGTTCTCCCAGACCATGCTTGCCTGTGATCCCTGTTGTCATTTGACTTCCCACCTTGGCATTCCAGTCTCCTGTAATGAAAATAATGTCTCTTTTTGGTGTATTATCCAGTAGGTCCTGCAGATCCTCATAGAACTGATCTACTTCTGCTTCTTCAGCAGCTGTGGTTGGGGCATATATTTGGATCACTGTAATGTTGAAAGGCTTTCCTTGCACTCGAATTGAGATCATTCTGTCATTTTTTGGGTTGTATCCAAGCACCGCTTTAGCAAATTTCTTATTAATTATGAAGGCTACTCCATTTCTTCGATGTTCCTCTTGTCCGCAGTAGTAGATCTGGTGGTCATCTGATGTGAAGTGGCCCATTCCAGTCCATTTCAGTTCGCTGACCCCCAGAATGTCTATCTTTAGTCTTGACATCTCACCAATAACAACATCCAATTTGCCCTGGCTCATAGATCTTACATTCCAGGTTCCTATGGTGTGTTGATCTTTAGAGCATCGGATTCGTCGTTCACCTCCAGTACCGTCGGCCGCTAGCCTTCCTTTTGGCTTTGAGCTAGCTGCGTCATCACATCTGGGGCTAGTTGAACTTATCCTCTGCTCCTCCCCAGTAGCATTTTGGCCATCTTCCGACCTGGGAGTCCCATCTTCCAATGGCATACCGACATATCTCTGGTTGTACTGGTCCATTTAGTTTTCTTGGCAAGGATACTGGAGTGGTTTGCCATTGCCTTCCCCAGGGATCACGCTTGATCTGACCTCTCTGCCACAACCGTCCCGTCTTGGGTGGCCCTTCACGGTTTCGCTCATGACATCATTGAGGTGCTCAAGCTCCAGCGCCCCGACAAGGCGGTGATCCTTTGCTGGAGGTTTAGAATCATAGAATCATAGAATAATAGAGTTGGAAGAGACCACATGGGTCATCTAGTCTAACCCCCTGCCATGCAAGAAAAGCACAATCAAAATATCCGTGACAGATTGCCATCTAGCCTCTGTTTAAATTCTTCCAAGGAAGGAGCTTCCACCACACTCTGAGGCAGAGAGTTCCACTGTTGAACAGCTCGTATGGTCAGGAAGTTCTTGCTAATGTTCACGTGTAATCTCCTTTCCTGTAATTTGAACCCATTGCTTCTAGTCCTAGTTTCCAGGGCAGCAGAAAACAAGTCTGATCTCTCTGCCTTATGACACTCTCACATATTTATATATGATTATCATGTCTCCTCACAAGTTTAGTAATCGTTTTTTCTCTGTTCCCTTTTCCCTTTTGAATGGGATTTTCCCCTGGGTTTTATAAGCATCACTGTGGAATAAACTGAAGCATTCTGTTTGTCAAAGGCTGGATCCCAGGCTCTTCCTGCTGAAACCTGCCAGAAGACAAAGTAGAGAAGGATCCAGGTGTTGTTTTACGGCATGTGATAAACTGGAGCACAGTTCCATTCCTGTTGCCATCCTGCTATTGTTAATCTCCTGCTGGCAAATTTAAGCTGCTTTTGGAAAACAGGTGAACAGCAATGTGCCAGGTTTAACTTTATCCTCTATTTGCAGCTCGCCCTATGGCAATGGAAATGTGCCAGTTGTATTTAACAAAATGCCAACAGCTCCTACTAGTCCATAAATAGGCAACTCACAAACACATGTTTTCAAGTTTCCCAAAGACAGAAGAACGGATCCACTAGCATATTCCACTGTCAGATGAGCATTGAAAGGAATGGGAAAAGCACAAGAAGAGCCCAGGAAAGTCAATGTCATTTGTAACATTCTTAAAAGGTTCTATATGTCCATTCATAGAAACATAGTGTAAATTTGAAATGAAATAGAATTCCTGTGTATTCATCATGAATTATCACTATCTCTGGCATGGTACATACACATACATCATAATGTTGTCCATGTTTATTCAGATGTAAACTCTACTATGACCAGTCAGGATTACTATGTAGTTAATATTTTTAGAATTGCATGTATAGTTATCTAAAATCAATAACTAAACCGTTGCTGAATTCAAGAATTGACTCCATTGAAGAACATTGTCTGTGGGGTGAATCCAGATGATGATGAAGCTCTTGTTAGCAGTGATTTAAATTGTGATGGCTTGTTAATAGGTACAATGTTCTCCATACAATCAGAGCAACCAATTAGCAGTATTTTTTTTACAGCTGTTCTAGATTTGTTCATCTGTAGGAAACCCTAATTTATCCAAAGCAATACAAGAATACCTGATCTCTCCAAATACAGCTCCTGCTCTCAAGGTGACCAGGACTTTGGTGCCATCAGGACCCCCAAGTACTTGAACCTCACCTTGTTTAATGATGTACATTTCTCGACCAATTTCACCCTAGATGCACACACACAGAGAAGAAAGTATTGGAGGTTCATTGTAGATTGATGATGATGAGTGTTATCCTAAATAGAAAGTGTAAAGGCTTTCCCCACCACAACTTAAGGAATTTCCTCAAATTCAGCCCCCCCCCCCCTTAGGACAGTTTGATGAAGCAGGATTTTGCATCATGTTGTAAGATGGCCATGACCATAGTAAGATGACTTCTTTTTTCATTATGATTACATCACAAGAAAACCAGGGATGGCCAACATAGGGGCTGTTCCATTTTTATCCATTTACAGTCATGTACTTCAAACAGTCAAAGTACAAAGGAAACTGGTATGGAAGAAACCACACAACTTGCTATTCTGAAACTTCAAGTTGTTTCTGACTTATGGGGACTCAAGGCTATATTATGATACATAATTGGCAAAATTTGTTCCTAGGGATGGGGTGACATTGCCTTCTTCTGCATCTGTGAGAGTGCAATTTACCCAGGGCAATCCATCAAGTTTCCATTGCTGAATAGGACTTTGAACTCTGGTCTTCTCAAACCATTACACCACTCTAGTTCTCAAACTCAACACCTCAGTGTAAATTCTGTTGTTATGAGATATCATGAGATTCTTTCCGAGGAGCCTCAGGATAGCATAATGGGCATATTAACCTCACTTGACATTTCAGTGAGCTTTGTGGCTGTTTCCAAATCCAGCTGTCTTTATTCATGTATGATGCTAGACATGAATGTGTTCACTTGCATGTTTACACATATCAAGTCATTCTGGAGGTTACTTCACCAGCACCCTTTGTAGAAATGGATAGTGCTAGATAGATAATAATGAGGTTCCTTTGGGAATGGTGGTGAGGAATTTAGATTTGTTGAAGTGGTGTGGGGTCAACCACTTTTCCTCTTCCATCACTTGATATATATAATCCCTTATCTATGCAGCTTCTTTTAGGAAAATAAAACACTTTTAGGAGACATCTCCCACATCTTGTGTTGTTGGCTCTTACATAGTGAAGGAAAAAAACTGATGGAAAATATAGAATAAACAACTCTGTAGGAAATGCAGAAAGGCTTCAGATGGTATGTCCGTCAAGGTGCAAATATATTGTCCTACTGACTTATACAAGTACCCGAACAGCTAAAGATCTTTTTACCTGCTTGCTATACTTTGAACAGATTTGGAAGTTGATGTTTCCTTTAAACACTCAGCATTCAGTGATATTCAACAGTTTCTCTACCACCCTCTTCTCTGATCCATGCCAAACAATCTGCCTGGTTGTTTATTAAGGAAAGAAATGACACTCTGGGCAATACAAGACTCAGATTGGGAACTATGAAGAATTCTAATTGTCACAAAAACTAACCAGTTAGCTTTCAGCATAACTATTTTGCTCTTAAAAATGGAAATAATGGTTGGCTTCTAGACCTGACAGCAGGACCATCTCCTAAATCTGTACAACACAAGTTTATCTTATATGCAATATGGAACTGTATTTGGTTTTTTTGTACCAGATGAATTGGTTAGATTAAAAATATGTTGAAGGCTTTAGCTTCTATTCCACTTGGAAGAGAATAAAAGGTTTTAACTTTCACAGAGTTCTTTTTCATAGACCAAGTAAATTCTCTCTCAATAGATGTTACTTTTAGTATCCCTTTAACGCACCTTGCCTCTTGCATTCTTCAAGGCAAGCACAGTACCAACAACCCAAACAAATGAAACATTGCACATTCAAAAGTAAATCAGCATTTTAATTATTTTCCTAATGCATCATTTGCATAATTTCAAAGGGGGAATCAAGAATAATCAGCCAACCAAAGCATCTGCTGTTTCTTGCATATTTACCAGCTCATTTGCAAACTGATTAGCATCCAAATGAAGCCAATTATACCTGGACAAATAGGAATGGAATGTCTGTGGTTATGATATATCTATCCCAATCAAAGTAATCTAGTATGCTAAAAAAAGAAAGAAAAGGTAGCATAAAATGAAAGCCAGTATAGTACAATGGTTTAAGTGTTAACTATGACTCTGGAGACCAGCGTCTAATTCCCCGCCTTACCATGGAAACCCTTTGAGCTAACTTTGGCAAGCACATACTCTCAGTCCCAGAAAACTCCATGACTTGGTCACATTAGGATTGTCATAAGTCAGAAATGACTCGGAGGTGTATAAAAACAACAAACATAACATGGTAGCATAGTTCAGTGAGTGTTCTTTTTGTACACCTCCGAAACTTTGTTGGACAGCAATGGTGGGAATACTGGCTATTAAATCCAACTAGAGAACTGATTGATTTCTCTGGTATACACAGTAGACCTGCTTGTGCAGAGAATCTCAGATAAAGATAGTCAAGGTTAAAATTGCTTTTCAGCCCTTGAAATATGACATTAGAATTGTGCAAGCACTTCACAAGTCTGATTTATGTTCTTTAAGTAGCAGTCTCTGTGTAGTTATTATAAACAGGACTACTTTTCCTCATTACCTTACACTTTAAAGAATACTGTTTGGGGCCTTCCCGCCACTCTGCAATTCCTGTGAAAATTGTCCTCCTCAATTTGCTATTGAGTTTGGTAAGGATGTTCCATTTAGCACTATGGAAGTTTTGCTCTTGTGCCAAATATCAGAGAATGACAATTTATCAAGTGTAAGAGGTAAGATTTTAGATTATTGGATTGACATATCCATACCCACACCCCCACAACCAAGAGGTACTATTTAAACAGTTGATACTCCAACACAACACTGAACCAGTGAATTAATACAATCTATAGTTTGGCTCATACTCAGAAAACTGCTGACCTTGAACCAGTAGATATTAAAACAAGCATGAATGGTAATGCTAATTATTTATTGGCAGAGAACAGAGTATTTAATTTGTGCATCTCAGAAATTTCAGATGGTAAATCATAGTGCGAAAGAGTTCAGTCTCACATGTCCCTCTGTGTATATACTTAAGTACAATTTGGAGCCTGCAACATTTCACTTAAATAACAAAGCCTAATAATGTGTGCCAATAGATAACTCATATTTAAACACAACAGTTATTCATACTTCAATTACAAAAAAGTTGATCATATAAGTAATAAAATCCATATTTTCTGGACCAAGTTTGAAATCTGAGAGCACATTATTATGATTGCACAGAGCAGTGTAATTACTTTTTATGGTATGTAATTTACCCAAGATTAATTTTGTTCAGATTTTGTTCTTGACCTTTAGCTGAACTCCACTTCTAATGCCCTCATTACTCTTGAATTTGTAAGAGAAATAGTCAAGATCACCTTTTTGCAGACAAAATCACCAGGTAAGTACACTATGGATTTCAGTCTCAACAGCATATCGCATATCATTTGAACATCACATCCCTGAAAAAAAAAATCACAATTGCTATAATTAGAATGATAATTTGGGTAAAACGCTCACTCTTAATATTTTGCAGTACCAGCAAAAGGAAGACAGTTTAATGAAAGGATTATTTTTAATCTTCATGACTGGATCAAACGAGTTGGGTGTATAATTTGCTGAGCTGTAGACTAGGTGTAGAGAACTTTTGACCCTTCAGCAATTTCATCTTATAATTCCATCATTTCCAGTCTGCATGGCCAAAGGTAAGCAACTTTGGGAATTAACCAGCCCTCTAACAATTTAACCCTAATTACTTCTTTTTGTGTAATTAATGGATTGGAGAACATAGTCTCCAACTTCATTAAACATTAAATGTTCATGACTGCATATATAATACAAATATTCTAGATTTCATATTCCTTTAACTGGAAATATCATGTCACACAATAATCAGGTTCACATTGTTGTCTTTAAAAGATTGATTGAGTGTCGCGTTGAGTGTTTGGGCCGCTATTGCGTGTTTGGGCTGTTGAGTGTTTGGGTGTGCTCCATGTAATGATTCTCCCATCCCCTCCATTCTATCCCAGCACAATAGGGACAGATTTTGGGACTAGAGTTCCCATTTCTCAAGGCATGACTCTGAAGTTCTGGCCTTTTTTCTCCAGTCCTCAGAGTGAGGATGAGGGATCTCAGTGTGGGAGCGTTGTTTTCAAAACACTTCTCCCATGTAGCTACTGTCATTTATTGTCTATTAAAAGCAAAGTTTGTAAAGGTCTTTGGTTGGACTACAATTACCTTGTACAGGCAGTCCCCGAGTTACAAACATCCAACTTACAAACAACTCATAGTTAAGAATGGGGGTGAGAGAAAAGGAAGTGAGAGGAATCTAGCCTAGGAAGGGAGATTCACTCCTGAAAGAGTTATCATGAGGGAAAGGTGCCTTAACTGAAGCTTTATCACCAATACTTTTTTCCACAACAAGCCATTTTTTTTTCAAAATCCAATGATCACAGGGATAGAAAGTGAGGTGAAATCTTCTGAACAAGGGCACAGATACCAAAACGAACATTACAAGAGTGTTAACCTTGTGGCATAATGTAAAATAAAACACGTGCGGTTCATGTTTGATCAGCCCACACACTGCCTTGCCAGAGAAAGAAAATATGCCACACAGGTGAACAGTAAAGAACAAGTAGTTTACTCTTCTTACTACTTCATCACACTAAAGAATGAATCCACTTTAAATACTGTTTCTGCCTCCTGCAGAATTCTGAGGCTTGTAGTTTAGAGAGGCTGTTAAAGGCTCCTCCCTGAACTACAAACCCCAGTTCAGAACAACATATGTACCCTTTGGGGTGAGAAGGGAGGCATATAAATGTCATACATAATAATGATGATGATGTGATCAGTTGCATCAATTCACATAATGTCATTCTATGAGAGATTTAAAATAGTCTTTCTTTGTCCATTTGGATAAACTCTTTCAGCAGCTCATGAAGTGAGAGTACACTCCAATGTCTGTCCCTCTCTGCTTCTCTCTTCAAACTGCATAGATCAAGCCTGAACAAAAATGCTACAGGATCCAAAAGTCCCAGGCTCAGCCATCTCCCTGAGCATTGCCCGACAAGATGCAGCTTCATGCATCTTGTTTTACAACTGACACACACATACACACTCATTCCTTGCATGCTCCAACAAACCCGTCCCTATGTCATCCAAATCATGTGTGTGTGTGTGCGCGTGTGTGTGTGTGTGGCTGGAGTTACACTTCAAAAATGTACCTATACTGACTTGAAAACAAATTTAACTTAAGAACAAACTTACAGAATCCATCTTGTTCGTTACTTGGGGGCTGCCTATATTCTCAAAAACAATACATGTAAAGGTATTAAAACAGAACTTGGGGAAATGTGAGGTTTTTTTTGGTCAAAACTGAATTTCCAACCAGATAAATATTTTCATATTTGTGCTAGGCATTTCTTATATGAATGTCATGCTCTGAGCAGCTATATTTGGAACTTAGTGTATCATGCTTAATGACATCACCATGCCCTGCAACTTGTGACAGCATCTGAGGTATGAGTCCTAGGTCTCAGGGTTAGGCCCTAAAATCTCATGGCCTGGGATACTCCTGACTTGGAAACTCTAGTTAGAACATCCAGGTCATAGTAATGTTTATGAATATGATGTCACATTGGCACATTCCTTTGATAAGCACATGTGCATGGCTTTGGTATGTTATGGAGGCCATATCAGGGCAATTTCGAACTACTAGGAAATACATATTTCTCTCTTTCATATGCTTCTGTGTTCAGATATTTTCTTATTTTGCTCTACAACAAGCTGCAAGTTTCAGGAAAATAGTTGGGTATCTTTTATCTTCCAAATGTTTTTGATTACATCTCCCATAGTCAGCCAGGCTGCTTCCACACAGCTGAATAAAACCCCACATTATCTGCTTTGAACTGGGATATATGGCAGTTCAAAGCAGATATTGTGGGTTACTCTGCCTTGATATTCTGGGCTATATGACTGTGTGAAAGGGCCCTCAGTAACCATGAGCTGGGACTTCCAGGAACTGAAGAGCAAATGCCTATGAAATATCAAATATGCATTGCCGTTCTCTTAGATAGTACTTGCTTACTTTACAACAATCTTTTAATTTGATTCCATACATTGTATTATGAATTTAAATTGTTTATTGTGGTTATTTTGGAACAAATACCTTTCAATGCTCAATGTTAGTTTCCACAAAAATCAACTTACTTTGAACAAGTCAACTTTACTAACTATGGTAAAGTTCACATCGATAGCAATGGCTAGATGCATTTTTCCTGGCATCTGTTCCAGTAATTCAGATTCATCTGCAAGACAGAATTATACAACTGAAAAAACCCTTTTTATGTTTTTGGTTTTGTGTGTGTATATGTGTGTGTGTGGCTGGAGCGACGTGATAAACTGCAACTTCTGGTCTAGAGAGTTGGTCATCTGCAAGGACATTGCCCAGGGGACGCCCGGATGTTTTACCATCCTGTGGGAAGCTTCTCTCACGTTCTGGCTTGAGACACTGGAGCTGACCGATGGGAGCTCACCCCACTCCCTAGATTCGAACCACCGACCCTTCAGTCAACAGTCCTGCTGGCACAAGGGTTTAACCCATTGAGCCACTGGAGGCATTGTTGTATGGTACAGTCCCAGATAATTCAGAATATCAGAATTATATAATTACCAGAGTATGGCTAGAAAAAAAATCTTCTGTTTATTTACAAAAGTGGAAAAACTGCAAAAATTATACTAAGCTTTGGACTATTGGGCTGACCAGTATTTCAGTTTACTTTGTGTGTGGTGTTTGTGTTTTTAAAGGAATAGTTATACTTTTGGACTGGGGAAATACCCATGCCTACTCCAGTTTCAAATATATCAAATGCTATTGTTGTTCCTAATAGATAAAAAAGGAAAACATTGTTTCAGAATTTTACCCAGCATTCCTTGGGAGTCCCATGTATACTCATACCAAGTTCGAACACGATTCTGAACAATTCTTGGAATTGTATTAACGTTCATGTATGAAACGGTGTTATCCATAGAAGCACGATAGTAGTTCTGCCCTGCTGTGGCTGCTCCAATGACATCCCGCATCTGCAAATATCATCAGTAATATACATCATATTATAATAGCTTGCTGAGATTTAATGGTCAGTTAGAGGTGCCAACTGGAGATGGCAGTATCTGAACTGGGTATTTTTCTTTAAGAGACAACCTTGTCTACAATATCTAAAGGAGTCACTCAAAGAATGGAGAAAATAGCTATATCGATATCTACCTCTTTATCTATAGTTAAATGCACTAAATATGTTTTAAATCTCAACTGGATTTATCTGTCTAGCCTTCCCAAAGCTAATCTACACTGTAAAATTAATGCTGTTTGACGCAATTTTAAAAACCAAGGCTCAATACTATAGAATGGTAAAAGCTATTAATTTTTAAAAAAATCTTTATCTTTCTCTGCCAGAGAAAGCTGGTTACTCACTAAAATAGGATTCGATACCACTGAGTTCGGGCTATTAAAGTGGTGTCAAACTGCTTTAAGTCTATAGTGTAGATGCACTCATTTTCTAGCTGGGGATGAATCTATCACTGGCAAGGCTGAGGAAAATGAATCCAGTCATGTTTATACCCTTCCCAAGATATTTATTGTAGCTTAACATCAGGTTTAATACAGAAATGCACATATTGATTACAAGATACATTTTAAAATCAAAAGTTAAATTAATTATAATTGTTTACCTGACCAATCAAACTGGAGAATACAAAGACTCCTGAGAAAAAATTCAGAAGTTGAAAAACGATTTCAAACGTGGTTACTGGTTCAGGAAGTCCACCGATAGTAATTAAAGTTCGAACTGCCCAATAGTAACTTCGTAGATACCTGAAAATATTACAGAGTATTGCACCATCATCATCATATTTTTTTTGCTATTTTGTTAAGCAAGTAATACCCAGAGAAGGTTTGTCATTGCTAACATTTTTATTTTTGTTGTAATTTTGTGGATATTTTAAACCTTTCCATTTTCTATTATTCCCTTTAAAATAATGCATTTATAGGAACCGTTTCAAATAGCACCTCCTCGATGAGCAGTGAACTTGTGTTTTTTTTTGGTAAGAACAGTTTTCTAATACAATTTTTTGCAGAAAGCAAAAGCAACAGAAAACTGCTTAGCTACAAAGTTGTTTCTGTACAAATGGAGGTAATGCATGAATTCTCATTCCATTCGCTATAATAATAGAAAGCATGCTTCACCCTCCAGTAGTCATATCTTTGGATATCCTCCCTCCAAATATATCAGATATACAAAACTGTTCATGAACACAAGAGACATTATTGATCACCCCATTAAATTTCAAAAGAAATAGTCTTTCTAAAAGTTAATTCTATAAAAAGGAGTTTGGTTACACAGAACTCCTTTGAAAAGTCAGAAAATGCCAGAAGTTTTGTCTGTGTTTTTCAGTAAGACATCTCCGGAAATGTCAAATATGTCAATGTGATACTACTAGAGCTAAATAACTTATTTTAGGCAATTGGTTAAATTCTGATTGTAACTCAATTTTACCTGTCTCCATCTTCCCATTATTTGCTGAAATAACATAAACAATGTTATTTCAGCAAATAATGGGAAGATGGAGACAGGTAAAATTGAGTTACAATCAGAATTTAACCAATTTCCCAAAATTCAAACTTAAGAAAAATTAAAACAGATTTGGAATCACGACAGGGGTGAGAAATGCAAAAACAAATGAATAACTACAAAAAATACAAAAGAGCTTACATATTTCCTTTGCCATCATAAACCCATTTAGTGCTGCCAAGTCCCTCATAGACTGAGGCACAATAATATACGCATGCATTCAAATGTAAGATGAACAAGAGGTATCCAGTAGTTCGAATGACTCTGCAGAACACAAATAATAGGTAAAAAGAATGTATGTAATTCCTGTAGAATATATATTTCTTTGTTTGTTCTCCCTTTAGAGATCTTGATTTTCATCAATAGTCATGATACATCCTCAGTGACTGTAACAATGACTAGCATTGACTGAGTGAAGAAAACCAGTTGGTAATCTGTCTTCCGCTTCTCCAAAAACCAAATGAACACTGTCATATAATAATGGGAAGACAGCTCTGGTGAGGTATGTATCCCATAAGATAGCTCCGCTTGCAAATTCATTTCAATCAGCTAAGAATACTTATAAAAGATCCAATGGCATTTACTAGTTTTGTCAGATTTTGTCAGTGTGTACATCATACATAGAATTGGGAATGGATACTTACTATTCATCTAAAGTTTTCTATTCAGGATTTCTCTAAACTGAAAAATACAGCAAACAAATAGCCCTGCCTTAAGGCTTGTCTATAACATCTATTCATCCGGAATCCAGTGCTAGCAGCCTTCAAGATACACAAAGATCTCCAGTAAGTATTTGGAGTTTTTTGCACTGAAGTCCAGTTTTGCTACACACTAAGCAAAGTTGGGGGATACTCCAGAGCAGCGGGTTCCCAAACTTTGGAACCCTTTGGAAAAGTCACCCCCCCCCCCCAGGAACCCTAACTCTTTCTCAGTTTTTCCTGTGAAACTAACTCCGTCCCTAAGCATTATGAACTCACAAGGTTCTTCCTTCTTTCATCTATTCCTATTGTCTGAGTGTTTTGTATCATGTAATAGGGTTGGAGAAAAGAGAAACTTTATGAAAAATAATGACGGATGCTTATTTTGTACAAAAAATATTGGATTCACACCAAATGTTCTGAATGAAATATTTCATTTTTGTACTTGAAATAGTTTTAAAATTGGGCTTTATGTTCAAATCTGGGGTGGCACCCAAATTACTCCTATATTTGTTTTTGGTGTATACCCAAACTGAAAACCTTGATTTGCATCAATATTATTTATTTATTTACTGTATTTTATACTGCCATTCTCAGCTCGGGGGCGACTCCTTGCGGTTTACATTAATGGCACAATTCGATGCCCATAACAATATGATAGGTGAACATGAAGGGGAGCATTGCTCAGGTAGCCTTTCTGGCTCCTGACAGCTCTATACTTATCAGTCATTCAGTGGCACAGATTCATTTTTTTCTTTAAAGCAAAGATACATGGAATTTCAATAACTCTACTCTGACACATAGTTCTTTAAAAGATTATTTTCCAGATTTTAAAGGGTTTTTTTGTGGAATCCCTACAATGCTTTTGTGGAACTCTAGGGTTCCATGGAACACAGTTTGGGAACTGCTGCTCCAGAGTTTGCAGGAAACTCTGGAGTTCTCTGTGACCATCTGGACAAGTAGACTAGTTTCATTTAGGCATGATAGTTGTTTACAAGAACACCACCACCATCACCCCTTTTCCTGTTCTGATCAGTGCAGGGAAGGTAAGGGGTAGTACTTGTGTCACCACCATAACTCCTTGCTAGCCATGAAGCTCCCTGTGAGCACCTGGTCATCACAATCACATTTGCTGAAGCCAGAATGGGGCAGCTGAGTATTCAGCAAGAAGGAGGGTGTCACTTTACCCCCTCCTTGCTGGTCAGTAACACGGGCATTATATTATGACTTGAACTCTCATTATAGATGATGTCTAGATGCATTCACGAAGCAATATGCAAAAGGACGGTCTGAACTATTTGGACAGATGCATTCAGCAGGTACATGCTGGATCTAGGGCAGCTCTATGTTACAAATGCCCTGGATTAACTTGCCACATTTAGACACATGTCGCCGCCCTGAGTCGCCTTTGGGCTGATATAGGCAGGGTAAAAATAATATTAAATAAATAAATAAGTAAATCTAACCTTTCCAAAATATCCTTTTGAAGTAGGTTCTTGTAATGCTTTCATTTTCAGACAGCAAACAAAGGAACTGAAAATAATCTTACTCATTGTAAGAGATAATAGATGCTGAAATATTTATCAGGACATCACAACATGAAACTGGAATATATGACGCACATACCTATAGATGTAGGCTTTATCCATTATTCCCTCTAACCGGTCATTAAATTCAAAGAATGTGAGGACCTGAATGTAAACCAAGAAAGAGGAAAAATAACTGTATTTTAAATAGCAATAACGCATTGTGTACTTCCAACATTATAACAATGTTTAAATGATCCATTTTACAGTCATCACTTTGCACAACTGGCAACACTAAAACCCCAACTATTTGACATTTTCAATATTGCTTTTCACCCTCAGGACCTGGGTTATGGATGATACTTTTCCATTTAGCAGATCAGTGATCTTGATGAATTATAATGATAGTGATATTTTAGTCATCCAACCAAAGTTTCTTGAACACAGAGAAAAAATTTCAGTTCTACTAATTTCTGCTCCTAAGTTATTATTTTTTCAACAGGAAGGTGACAGTCGGGATAATTACATTTCTAAATTTTACAAATGAAGAAGGTTTATTTAGACAATTAAATGGAAATGTATAAACAAAATGAAGTGGTGATGGTGGTGGACCCAGAACTATGGAACACATGGCTCTGAGAATGATACCACTTCCAAGGAAGCAATAATTTCCCATCATCCAGGTTGTTTGCACATCCTTTAAGGAATTGCTTTCTGAAAATAATTCAGAACATGACTCATCTGATCTGAGCTCCCAGGGGAAGAAAAAACCACTTGCACTCATTTTCTTTCAGCCAATTGAGTGCAAGGGAACTGCCTCCTTTCCCTCTGACTCTCTTCCATGAAAGCATGCACAAAGCAAGGTCTCCTCCTGGGAAAATGGCTTGGCAGTGACAGTGAGGGAGAGGAATATCACAGACATCCCCAAAGGCATTTGGAGGTGAAAACTATACTTTTATTGCCGGGGGGGGGGGGGGGGACAAAACCATCCCTTAAGCTACATGCTGACCATGGGCCACAATGTACTCACACCTGTGTTCATTTAATAGCATCCACTATTCCTGTGGTACAATAACATGAAATTTGGTTTAGCTTCGTGTTTTCTGAATGTTGGTCTTCCAGAAATTTTGGGCTTCATCTCCAATAATTCCTGACTGTTGGACAAGCTACCTGTGGCTTCTGGGAGTTGGCTTCTGGGAAACACTAGTCTAGTCATTTGTAGGAGGTGGTCTTAATAAGAAATGTCTTTAACAAGAAATGAAAAAAAATCATTTGTCTTCTTGGAAGAACACTGTGAAGATGTACAGATAGTCACCAAGATCCTACATCATGCTGATGGAGTGTAGCTATCTGCCAGTATACATATGGCAACCTGCTCCCTCTGTCTGGTTGCTTGACTTGGGGGAGGGTATTACCCAAATGCTTGCTTGCGGACAAATGTCAGCGTGCTGGAAGAAGCAAAGACCACCAGCATTGAAGCGATGGTCCTCTGCAATCAACTCCGCTGGGCCGGCCACGTTGTCCGGATGTCTGACCACCGCCTCCCAAAGCAGTTGCTCTACTCCCAACTCAAGAATGGAAAACGGAATGTTGGTGGACAGGAAAAGAGATTTAAAGATGGCCTCAAAGCAAACCTTAAAATCTCTGGCATAGACACTGAGAACTGGGAAGCCCTGGCCCTTGAGCGCTCCAGCTGGAGGTCAGCTGTGACCAGCAGTGCTGCAGAATTCGAGGAGGCACGAGTGGAAGGCGAAAGAGAGAAATGTGCCAGGAGGAAGGCGCGTCAAGCCAACCCCAACTGGGACCACCTTCCACCTGGAAACCAGTGCCCTCACTGTGGGAGAAGATGCAGATCAAGAATAGGGCTCCACAGCCACCTACGAACCCACAAGGAAACGCATAATGGAAGACCATCTTACTCGTCCAACAAGGGATTGCCTAAGTAAGTTAAGTATTAACCAAATGCAGCTCTCTCATCCTGGCCACTACAGTTTTGCCTCCAAGGTTATTTAAGTTACTTTTCCATAATCAGAGAAAGCAAAGGTCTCTTCCCCCACTGTTTAGGATGTTCACTTTCTTAATTATTTATTTATTTACTATATTTATATACCGCTCTTCTCAGCCCTGGGGCGACTCAGAGCGATTAACAATAGCAAAATTCAGTGCTCAAAAACATCATAAAGCATTTAAAACAATTAAAAACAGTAGCATAATAATTCTCCATTAGTGAACAGTTAGAACAAATCTGGGAAAAGCCCTGCAGCCAATCTGGGAGCTAAGAGTTGGACTTGCACCCTGCTGCCTACTGGATGTTATTGGTCTTCTGGCGGGACACCTCCTTCTGCAAGATCTTAAGAAGTAACTGTATATACTTATGTTTAAGTCAACTTCATATATAAGTAGAGGGCAGATTTATGGGCCAAATTTCTGGATTTGGATATGACCCATGGATAAATGGATGGTCATTCCACAAGGGAAAGCACTTGTGCTTCTTCAGGTGTTCAGCCGCCACTGCCACTAACATTTTCCTAATAAGCATTAAAAAAAACCAACAACAACAGAAAATGTCATAGTGGAGAGAGTAGAGGAAGTCAGTGCTTCCTTTATGTTTTCCAAGATTGACAAGTCAGAGAAGGGAACACTCAGAAGTATGGTATAGTACTTACATTGACTTTTGGATAAGTTGACCCAAATTTCTTGAACTGATTTTTAGACATGAGTATATACAATACATCTGCATTTTATCACAACACAATATTATACATTTTCTGATAAATTACTGCTAGAAAACTACTTTGAACATTGATTTTAGTTATGAAAATTAATGTCTCCTAAGAATCTGATTAACATTAGTATCAAAAGGCATGTTCCAATCCACTTAGTCAGAACTGGTATAGACAATGAAACCTCTTTTTTTATATATAAAATATAGAAATTTGTGTCATGCCAACAGAAGACATTTGACTCCTTGCTGTGCTTCGTATCTTTGGAAATCTATTCCCTCACTGTCTGCCACTTATCAATGTGATTGAGTCATAATAACTATTCTCAGATTATAATTTCTATCCCAGAAATGAATGCAATAGTAGATAATCTCATTTTACCTTAAATACCCGGTTTGCTCTGAATATTGCGTAAAATCCAAATATAGCATATAAGACATCGAATGGTATTACAGAAAACACATCAAGCTGTTGGAGAAAACAGTACAGTTATACTATTAAATTAAACATTATGCTTTCACAGTTTTGGTGTACAAAAGTTGGAGAAGAGTTATATGCATATAACAATGGTTGCCAAATTAGTGAACACCTATGACCATCATGCATTTGTCCAAATTGCAGTTAATCACTCACCTTGAGAAATAAAGGAAAAACAGGAATACCTGATTCCAGAGTTGTCTTATCTATTAGGTACTTTTAGAGTTTAAGGCAGGCATGGGTAAGCTTCAGCCCTCCAGGTGGACTTTAACTCCCACAATTTCTAACAGCTGGTAAGGTGGCTGGGATTTCTGGGAGTTGAAGTCCAAAACACTCGGAGGGCTGAAGTTTGCCCATGCTTGGTCTAGGGCCTATAAAAATGGCGATTAACAAAAAAGATTATAAGATTTGGGAAGCAAAACAAAAATTAAATACTACTACTACTACTACTACTACAATTACTACTAATTTTGCATCCTGTCTCCATTTCCCGAAGGGACTCAGGGCAGCTTATAGGGGGACAGCCCGATCAAATATAACACAACAAAATTAATAAAACAACTTCATAAACAGTATAAAACATACCACGCATAACACAACCTAAAACAACCTTCGAGCAAACCACCAATGGCCTGAGTGGTAAACAGTTTCTGAGCTCAGGTGGGTGGACTGGTGCAAATCATTTGCAAGGACAGGGCTCATGGATAAAGTGCTGGAGCCAGATGACAAATCAGGGAATGGAGGGAGGGCAATGATAAAGAGCACTATATCTTTGGTTAGGGAACAGCGGTAATGTGTGAGGACTAGGTTTTAGATCATAACTGGGGGCCAACATATCTGGTAAACTGTCTAATCAAAAGCACAGTGAAACATCCATGTTTTTAGTTCTTTGCGGAAGTTGTACAGAGTTGGTGCCAGTCTAATTTCCCTATGGAGAGAGTTCCAGAGCGGGGGGGGGGGGGCACCATCGAGAAGACCTTCTCTCTTGTCCCCACCAACCACACTTGTGATTAGGGTGAGAACGAGAGGAGAGCCTTCCCAGAAGATCTTAGAGATCATGCAGATTCCTAGGGGAAGATGCAGTCACAAAGTTAGGCAAGCCCCAAACCATTTAGGGCTTTATAGGTGATAACCTGCACCCTGAATCGAGACCGGAAACTTATCAGCACACAGTGGAACTGTTTGAACAGAGGGGTTGACTGCTCCCTATAGTTCGCTCCAGTTATCAACCTGGCGGCCAACCTTTGAACTAGTTGCAGTTTTTGTTCAAAAATTCAAATAATGATATTTTTGACTTCTGGTTTGTCATAGATATGGATTTTTGAGATCCATAGAGGTTGATGTGACAAACTCTATGTTTTTGAGCAAAATGCAATATAAGCCAGCTGCGACCATACCTCATGAAGCCTGACTTGATGACTTGACCACGGTGGTCCATGCCTTAGTTACCTCTAGACTGGACTATTGCAATGCACTCTACATGGGGCTTCCCTTGAAGACAGCCCGGAAACTTAAATTGGTCCAATGCTCAGCAGCCAGACTTCTAACTGGGGCAAATTACAGGGAGTGCTCAACCCCCCTGTTTAAGGAGCTCCAATGGCTGCCATTTATCTTCCAGTCCCAATTCAAGGTGCAGGTCATCACCTATAAAGCCCTGAATGGTTTGGGGCCCTCCTACCTTTGTGACCGCATTTCCTTTCATAAACCTGCACGATCTCTTCGATCTTCTGGAGAGGCCCTTCTTTCACCCCTTTCTCTTTCACAGGCTCAACTTGTGGGGACGAGGAAGAGGGCCTTCTCCGCTGTGGGCCCCCGCTTCTGGAACTCACTGCCTAGGGAGATCAGGCAAGCCTCTACCCTAGCTCCTTTCAAGAAAGATCTTAAAACTTGGCTTTTCCAATGTGCCTTCGGAAAGTGACCACTCAACCCATCTGGTTGCTTCCATTTACAGCTGCCCTCAGAATAAAGCACCTTCCCCTGCCCTCTATAAAGGTAAATCCCATTGCTCCTCTCTTTCGGCTCCTCTTTTCTAAACACAGTTTTATCCATATCTCACCCAGGGTTTTAACCTTTTCACATTTTCCTCATACATCTGGCCCGCCCTCTGTGTTTGAGTTTATTAGGTTATTTTATATTGTTTCCTGTATTTGTTATTTTATATATTTTGTTATAATTTATTTTCTTGTCAATCTTGTATTTAATCATGTTGTATTATTTTGTGCTTGGCCTCATGTTAGCCGCCCCAAGTCCCCTTTGGGGAGATGGTGGCAGGTTATAAATAAAGATTATTATTATTATTATTATTATTATTATTATTATTATTATTATTATTAATGTAGGGCCCATCTTTGGAAGATTGCAAATAATTCATTAAATTTCATATGTTGTCAGTGTTTTAATATGACTTCTTGGTTTTATGATGGAGGAATTCCCTTAGAAGTAATTTATTTTATTTCAAAGGAGGACTATTGTGTGCCATAATACTTGGACTGTGAGGAAATAAACTGACACTCAAATATTTAGAGTTTGGAGACCTACTATTAGATTTGTCAAGAAATATAGTATCTGTTATAGAATTGTTTATGTCAAATCATGTAGATGACAACAAAACAAAATAAAATTCATAGCTGCATTCTGGAAGATAGAAGAATGGGACAAATGATCCAAAGTTTGCTCACTTACCCGAAATTTTAATGAACTGCGGTAATATTTCTTCATTTCAGCTGTATCTGACTACAATTAGAAGCAGAGAAACACACTCAGCTCAAACTCAGTAAAAAACAGTCCAGTATTATTCTGATAAACACACATTTTGGAGGAAACAAAGGCCAGGCGGCTTCTATGCAGATGACCTTACTAATTGAGTATGTTGTCTTCATGGTTACTCACATGCTAATGGGTGGATCCCACTCAACACATACAAATCTAGCTTGCTAATTACACCCTTTACCCATGTTTAACCGACAATGGTTCCTTTCTCCCACCCTGGACATTTCACAGGTATATATACTCTATTTACTTCAGATCCCCTGAATATGCCAGCCACAAATGTGGGCAAAACATCAGG
Source organism: Anolis sagrei (assembly GCF_037176765.1). Classification (NCBI taxonomy): domain Eukaryota; kingdom Metazoa; phylum Chordata; class Lepidosauria; order Squamata; family Anolidae; genus Anolis; species Anolis sagrei. Next base: position 37,249,440 of record NC_090024.1, on the reverse strand, counting down.
AAAAAAAGTCTGCTTAGAACATGGCCATGTAGCCTGAAAACCATACAACACCCCTGTAATTCCGGGCATGAAAACCTTTGACAACACATACTCAGAGATGCTTTGGCAGTTCCTCTGAAATATAATGTGAACTTCATTTGTGTTTTCCCATTTCAGTACTAATCAGGAGTGGACCTTCTTAAACTCTATGATTATATGAAAACTGGTAATTTAGAACATTTTCCATTTCTTTTATGAACCTGGCCTAATAATTAGCAGATCAGTGGATGGCTGATAGTACAGCACATTTTACTGTACCATTAACACAGTTTGACACCACTTTAACTGATCTGGTTCAAAGACATGCAATCCTGGGATTTGTAGTTTGGTGAGGCATAGCATTGATCCATGGCATTAAAGTGGTGTCAAACTTTATTAATTCTACAATGTTGATGCACCTCTAGGCCAACGCTCAAACCACTACAGTGTGCTGACTCTTAACAACATAAAAATAAATACAAATATAATACAAGTAGCAGTTTATATGAGTATGTTTTTCTACCTTAATAGCCAGAGATATAATAAATGGATCAAGGAGATGATCAAGTGATTTTTCTGTCTCTTATTCCGGATATACTCTACTTACTATTATATCTCCACCTCTCACAAATTCTACTCTGGGCTGAAATACCAGTACATCACAGATATAGCAAAGGTCACATAAGAAGTCCACAACAATCCAATTTATCATGTTGCTTGCTGTGTGGACTGGGAATGCCATACGCAGTGGGATGAGCCAGCAATTCCAGTTATAAGTTATGGTAACAAGGAACAGCCATCCTATATAGCGACGATCTGGAAAATAAAGATATGCGTATTCATAGAAGCATTGTTCCAAAGCATAAATTAAAGCAACCAATGGATACAAAAATTAATTGATGAATCTAAATGCAAATGAAGGACCAATCCAGACATTACATATTGGCTAACCTACAGTTTTTGATGTTAAGTAAAATTTCAAATTAGAGATGGGGGGGGGGGAGGGATTGTGTCAGGAATGACTTGCATTAGAGATGGTAAATTTTAGGAACAGGCTTAGCTTTCCGCAAAAGGGAATTTCAGAGCTCCAGGGGCGTAGCCATTGAAAGACTCTCTAATGTATGTATTTTATGGGGATGTGTTTTAATTGTGTTATGCCCCACCTTGGGCAGTGAGGAAAGGCATGTAACAAATTGATGATGGTGATGATGATGATGATACTTGATCTTTCAAAGTCACATTGAGAGAGAAAAATGTCCTTCAGCTTCAAGAAATTTGGAATAAACTCTAGGCACACACAAACAATGCACAGATTGCCCAGAAAATGATGGGAAGATTCTGTTTGCAGAATAAAGAATGTTTCCAGGTAGCCATGTCTGTTTTGTGAAAGCTTGCTGCTTTTTTTTTAAACAAAGAGAACAACAATGTTGCACAACAAAAAATGTATCCGGGAATGTTGCACAACAAAACCAATTTTAATTTGACATTGCTGTTATCCAACATTGCTGAATTACGTGTAAAAATAAAAAGAGTAAACAACAAAAATATTGTATAACAATAATATTGCACAATAATAATATGGATAACAAAACCAATTTGATTTTGTACTTGGCTTGTTTTTGTGTAAATGTTATGGACAGTCCATGAGGCCTCCAGAGGATTCCAGGTTAGAAAATTGGCCCATGGACATGCTGGAGTTGGTTATTCCATTTCAAAGAAACTGTGAAGTTGTCAGAGGCCTCTATAATCATAGAACAGTTCAAACCCGGTATCCACAATTCATACCACCAAGTGGATACTTGGAAGCAATTGATAATAGCAAACTATATATTTTGACTATATTTTGGACCAGAAGATTCCCATAGAATTGTTCTGGAGGACATAGGGACACCAACAAACACTTTCAAGGGGGTGGAGATTTTTTTTGGTGTGGATAAATGAAACCCTCGATATCGAATCTTTGGATAAGGGAATCATATTGTATGTAGCACCATAATGTCATTCTGTGTAAAGTGTTTCGTTGTGAAAGGAAGCACCCATCTTACCTGTGTATGCATCTATACTTTCTGGTAGCTTCAGTTTTTTCATATATGCTTTGATGGGTGGCCTCTTGAATTTACAGCACAGCATGTCACAGTAATGGTCTTCCTCAGGTTTGACTTCTTCTGCCTTTTTTTCTTCATCCTTCTTTTCATCCTTCTTTTCATCCTTCTTTTCATCCTTCTTTTCATCCTTTTTTTCTTCTTTTGGCGGAGGAGGCGGGGGTTGCTTTTTGGGTGCTAAGTAAGTTTTCAAAAGGCAGCTTTTAATGTAAATTACTCAAAAACACCAAAGCACACACTACTGTAGTTGTATGTATAACTACATACTGTAGTTATATTGAAGTCTCAGGTCCAGTTTGATGCTGACAAAATGAACTTTCTTTTTGGCACAATTATGTTGAACTGTGTCATTCTGCACACAGTTGTACAAAATGACAAATTGACAGACAAGACAAGACAAATTGAAAACTTTTCACAAGCATTAAAAGCTTGCACTGTGCCAGCATCACTTACCATCATACTTTTGACTACTGAAATGCCCTAAGTCAGGAGTATTCAACCTTTGGTCCTCCAAGTATTTTGAATTTCAGCTCCCAGAATTTCTGATTGTTGGACAACTTGGCAAGGGCTTCTGAGAGTTGGAGTCCCAAACACCTAAAGGACAAAAGGTTGGACACAACTACCCTAAGTTGTACTAGTGTATTGAGACAACTGAATAGTGACCAAGGTAATATTCTTCTCAGGTGTCTCTGTTAACAACTGTCAATAAAGTTTACATTAAATGCTATTCTGCTATGATTGCAATGTGCATGCCTCGTGTATCAGTGTCCTAATTCAGAAAAGTGGTAACAAGGGATGAAAACCAATATTTTCTATCTCCTTACCTGCACAATGATATCATTAATATTACTTGAATAATATGAAATGTATTTTTTCATCATGGTCTCTGTGAAATTGCACACATGAGTCTTCCATGCATGCACAAAGCAGTTTGGAACCTTCTAGAAACTCTACAGTGAAACATTTTGGCAGTAGCCCTGCTCACTCTTTGTCCCTTTTGTCCACAGCAAAAGCAACAGTTTAAGAACCTCTCAATCTCTAGCTCCAATTCCTAACATTTTTTGGACTTGGACACATTTTTGACTACTCTTTCTGATACTACCTTGGACTTGGCTCATTGATTGACTGATTTCCTGACTACAATTTGGCTATCCTCTGGACTCTGCTCATGCTAAATGGACAGGCAAGTTCTTTCTCTCTGTTCTCCTTGCAATGATGGCATCCATCTCGAGCTGTAATCTGCCTCGAGCTGTAACCCACCTCAAGCTGTTAGGAGGGGCAGGTAAGAAATAAAATAAAATAAATAATAATAATAATTCACAATGATGCTTTAAAAGTGCACATCTAAACCTGCACCTCAAGATGCTGCTGTACAAGCGGGTGCTGATGGGGTAACCTCACCTCCCTGACAATCACACGTCCCTCTAGCAGCCTACCATAGATATGGATTTAGCTTCCACATTGGCTGCACAGCTCTTGCCAGCCTCCGGTGGCCTCAACTCCCATCTAAAAGTGAAAAAGCCGAAGTGCCCCTTAGCTCGCTTCCTCTCAGGCAAAGAGGCCGACCATGCCAAAGTAGTTCAAGAGAAGGGCAGAAAGGGGAAGCAATGAGATGGTGGAAAGCCCTCGGCTCCCCACTCTAAGGTGTTGGGCTCCCCCAACCCCAGGCTGTATCAGAGGGTAACAATACAGATCCTCCACCATTATCACCATTGATCGATTCTATCCTGCCTGCACATCTGATGTTTGTGGAGCCCCAGCAGCTGCCTGTGGAGAGGGAGTTGCTCCTCGCCCCTCCCATAACTATCTCAGGGGGCCTGCCATCGCAAGAGCAAGGAGGATCACTCTCTTTGAGAGTGCTGCCCCCGAATGTGGTCGAGATCATTTAAACAGACAGGAGGGACTCTAGATCGAGGCCACTTCCCCATGTGCCACTCCTCCTGGTCTTGGTATTCCTAACAGTACCATTTTCCATCCACAAGATCTTGGAGCTCCTATTCATGCAGCCTCTCCTGGGACACCTTCTACAGAATAGGCTCCTCACCTGAGCATTTTAGCCATCCCTAGTACTGGGCTAGACTTTATGGCTATTACACCCTTATGATTAGTGCTCACATGAAAGCCTCCACCATCTTCGTCTCTCATGTGTCCTTCACCAGAGTGCGCCAAGTTGCCAGCACCCCCCCTCCCCCAATGTGGTGGTTTTGGCAAAAGGAAGGGCATTGCCTTTCTAGATCAGCAAGGAAGAGATAATGAATCAAACCTTGGAGCCATTTCCAGAAACACTAAACAAGCCCTCACTAGATGACCCTCTTGAGGACACTGAATCAATGCTCTCGAACAATCTGTGTGGATTTTCAGCCTTCATGATGTGCCTCTCACATGCCCTGAGCTTAACACTGGCACAACCAACTGTTGATAGAGGACCTGGTATTCTCTTTTTCATAGCACAAGGCCCCAACTGTTACATTGAAACTGCACTATATGGTAAGTTTAGACTCAAATAATGCTGTTCAGTGCAGTTCAAGTATATTATATGAGTCAACACTGACCATATAATGCAGTCTCAAATCGTATAATATGGCAGTATAGATGGGACCTCTAATATTGGGCAGGATACAATTTCAATTGACTTACTGGCTGTTGGACTGGGCTCGGGAGAAGAGATGACGGGATCTGTCAGCTTTTCTCTATACACAGCTGTCCTTTCTTTCATTTTCTTGACAATTTCTTTTAGCTGTTCTTGGGCATATTCATTTATGGGTGTTCCTGGTCTTTTATTCTCTGCACTATTTGGGCATGGATGGGATGAGAAAGAACAGTTGAGAAGTTAGAAACAAATTACAGCATTGATATAAGTTTGACACATAGCAAATAACAATAATTTTTACTAATTCAAAATAATTAAATAGTAATATAGTAAGTAAGAACATATGATTACCAGGGAAGCATTGAGTGACATATATAGTCCTTTGCCTTGAGTAGCTGATGTTATTTTGTTACATAGTTCAGGTCTTCACAAGTGTCCTGTACTATGCTTCCTTAGCAGAATATTTTGAAGTTGTTTCATAGTAGCTATCAAAAGCCCCACATTAATGTTATGTTCAAAGTAGGCCTCCTAATTTGCCACTCCCTTGACATCCTGGAATCTTAAATCAAGGTTTCTTCTTGGTTTATCATTCCTGACTTGTATGGAAGCGAAAAGATGATTTTTCATGCTGATGAGTTCATGAATTGTAAATGAAAGCTGAGAATTCTGCTTGACAGAAATGTGGCACACCTTTCATGCATACTCCTTTACTTTATATATGAGTGGGATAAACACATGAAAAGAAAAACATATAGTAACCTATGTGGAACATCCAGAGTCCTTGACCTCCAGAATACAGTGTATCACAAGCGTGATTGGCAGAGACAAGGGATAGAGTCTTCTCAGTGATGGCCCCCTCCCCAGAGGTATTAGATTGCCCCCCTCCATCCTGACTTTCAAAAAAAAAAAAGGTAAAAACTTGCCTCTTTGAGCAAGCTTTTGAGAATGCAGTGGAATAGATAACATGAAACTATGAATGATGAACATGGAATGGCCAGACGATGTTACTAGAAAATGATTTTAACAAGATGACATTGGTGACTACATGTTTTAATGGTTTTTATATATGTTTTTATATTGTTATGTTGACTGTTTTTAATCACAGTTTTATGAATGCATAGCATCGAATCATGCCAATCTGTAATCCTCCTTGAGTCGCTGTTTGGTTGAGAAAGGTAGGCTATAAATGACGTAAATAAAAAAAAATAAATATACAGAGGCATAGGATGATGTAGCATTATTACCATGAACATATGAAGAACTACTTTCAATATAACATTTTTCACTTCTGTATGACTTGCTCGTCCACTGGTAATAAAGACATATGAGCAATTGGCTGTCTCAGATATATGCAATATGCAAGAAGGATGAGTGGGGGAAATTCACCTCTTGCCAATGACCTTGTCCACCTTTTACAAAGAGCTATACTTCTAAATTAGGCGAAGGAAAGACATTTTTCATGTCCAAATTACACTTGATTCATAAAGTGGAAAAGTAAATAGGCTGACAATGGTAAGGAAGCTCATTGGATCATCCTTTGCCACAAGCAATATGACAATCAATGCATATAGGATTAGGTAGTTAAACTGGCATATATTGTTATCTTAGAATCATAGAGTTGGAAGAGACCTCATGGGCCATCCAGTCCAACCCCCTGCCAACATAGGAGAAAACTCTGTACTCTTGCAAGAAAGTGTACATTGATTCTTTTGTGCCTTATTCCATATTATTTCCTGCCATTGGACTCATAAGCTAAAGGAGAAAAGATGGAAAAGTGATGTACACACGCGCATCTTTACAATTAAGCACAACTAAACATTTGAACTAATGAAGGTTTGCAGCTTTAATGCTAACACTATCATGGAGAACACAACTCCCATGAACAATACCTTCATCCTTTGGAAAAATGAATTTGTTCTTTGTAAATCTGATTTTTGAGTTACAGCATGTACATAAAACTGACTCAGTACATTAACTTGTGCTGAGTTTGCATTGAAGCCGTAGCCCCCTGACCCTTATTCACTCATAGCATGAAAGATAATCCATTGGGGCATAAGAAAAATAGATCTGAATACAGCTGCAGAAGGAGTCTGCATTTAATTTAAATATTTGCAAAGCATGTTAATGTATTTTTAAGCAACATAGAGAATACCCTTATGACTGCAATGGGTGGATCATAAACATATGATAAATTGGCTTTAGTTTGAATGAGTAACCAAATATTTACCATTTTACACAACTCTCTTGAGTATGGAAAATGTAGAAAGTCAAAGTTTGAGTGATCAGCTGGAAATAAAACTGTTGTTCTGCCTTTTGCCATTTTGAAAGAAAAATAGGCTGCCTTTCCATAAATGCTGGAATCAAGTTTCCCTATTTGTATCATTATGGGAATGCTATTTGTTTGAAAGGGCACAAAATGTAGCTTGCTGCCCTTCCTAGTTTTTCCCACAGCTTTTTTGGATAACTTATGCTTTTTGTTATACACTCTTATCAGTCTTGCCTGGAAGAGAATGATGTCTATAGTTCTCATGGGCAGAGGAGCATGTTCCCACAGAATGCATATCTCTTCACAATTTGAATGAGCAGGACCCAGGACCTCATCAGATGGAGGCCCAGAAGCCGGAGGACAGCAAAGGAAACTGTGGGATAGTGTCCAGCTTCACCCCTTACCATGGTTGGTCATAGGCTCCCATCTCACAATGTTTTCCAGTTAGAATCATAGAATCATAGAATCATAGAATCAAAGAGTTGGAAGAGACCTCATGGGCCATCCAGTCCAACCCCCTGCCAAGAAGCAGGAATATTGCATTCAAAGCACCCCTGACAAATGGCCATCCAGCCTCTGCTTAAAAGCTTCCAAAGAAGGAGCCTCCACCACACTCCGGGGCAGAGAGTTCCACTGCTGAACGGCTCTCACAGTCAGGAAGTTCTTCCTAATGTTCAGATGGAATCTCCTCTCTTGTAGTTTGAAGCCATTGTTCTGCGTCCTAGTCTCCAAGGAAGCAGAAAACAAGCTTGCTCCCTCCTCCCTGGGGCTTCCTCTCACATATTTATACATGGCTATCATATCTCCTCTCAGCCTTCTCTTCTTCAGGCTAAACATGCCCAGTTCCCTAAGCCGCTCCTCATAGGGCTTGTTCTCCAGACCCTTGATCATTTTAGTCGCCCTCCTCTGGACACATTCCAGCTTGTCAATATCTCTCTTGAATTGTGGTGCCCAGAATTGGACACAATATTCCAGATGTGGTCTAACCAAAGCAGAATAGAGGGGTAGCATTACTTCCTTAGATCTAGACACTATGCTCCTCTTGATGCAGGCCAAAATCCCATTGGCTTTTTTTGCCGCCACATCACATTGTTGGCTCATGTTTAACTTGTTGTCCACGAGGACTCCAAGATCTTTTTCACACGTACTGCTCTCGAGCCAGGCGTCCCCCATTCTGTATCTTTGCATTTCATTTTTTCTGCCAAAGTGGAGTATCTTGCATTTGTCCCTGTTGAACTTCATTTTGTTAGTTTTGGCCCATCTCTCTAATCTGTCAAGATCGTTTTGAATTCTGCTCCTGTCCTCTGGACTATTGGCTATCCCTCCCAATTTGGTGTCGTCTGCAAACTTGATGATCATGCCTTCTAGCCCTTCATCTAAGTCATTAATAAAGATGTTGAACAGGACCGGACCCAGGACGGAACCCTGCGGCACTCCGCTCGTCACTTCTTTCCAAGATGAAGAGGAAGCATTAGTGAGCACTCTCTGTGTTCGTCCACTTAACCAATTACAGATCCACCTCACCGTAGTTTTGCCTAGCCCACATTGGACTAGTTTCCTTGCCAGAAGGTCAAGTTGTCTCGGGCTTCTTCCCATGCTGCCCCCAGCTTCTTCAATGAGTAAGTATTGTGCCCTATCTCCCCAAGAGGACTCAGGGCAGCTCACAACATAAAAGGCAAACATTCAATGCCATAAAAAATACAACAATGAATTAAACAAATTCAGATAGACCACACAGCACACTCAACAATCATACAAATCACATGAGAAGCAATAACAACAAGTTAAAACAACATCAATAAAATGAGGGCTTGAAAGGGCTGCAAATAGAAGCAAAGGTTGCCTGCTTTGGCCTGCCCATAAGAATTCTAGCAGGGATGCTCATAAACATTTTTGCTTGAAATCGGTCACCCATATCCATGGGGCTTCCTCTTGGTGCACTGCCAGTGTGCTGCCAACATGCTGCTGGGATGGAGCCCCACTGGAAGTAGTCCTGTATCACATGATGTTTTCTGGCGGACTCCATTCTGACAGTATGCCAGCAGTGTCTACATTGTCAGATTAGACTGCTGTATATTTGGTCAGTGCAGCCCCAGATCCAGTATGACACTTTGCCTTTGGCAGTGGCAGGCGTATATAGATCTTACCAGGACTGGCAGCCATTGATAGAACAGACCCTCCAACATCTCACAGATGGAAACTGAGAAACCTATGGATAAGCAATATCAGAGTGTGGTCAAAAGGTGTTGTCAGGCAAAAAGTAGACTGAAATTCTAATTGAGGAAGAATAGACAAGGTTATTATTTTAAGCAGAGAAACTTAGATATTTATGTAGTGAGTTCATGAAGCCCTGAAATGATACCCAAATCAATAAATACAAACTATGCGTGTGTGAGTATACACACAGCATAACTAAAAGTAAATAGGATATTTGAAGTAACATATACAAAGTGTTCTGTGTTTTGAGTTCTTCTGGAGAGACTTCTCTCTGTTCCACCACCTTCACAGGTACATCTGGTTGAATGAAGGAAAGTGCTTTTGTGGTGACTTCTCTCAGGCTCTAAAATTCCCTTTCCAAAGCAGTTGGCACTTCCATTATTATGGTTCCACAGAGAGAGGGGTTTTTTATTGTTTCAGCAGGCTTTGAGGATTGATTGCTTAGTGGGAACAAGCCTTGTATAATGTGCTGAATATTCTTTCCCTCAATTTTTTAATGACTTACATTTTCGCTGGTTTAAATTTTTTATATAGTTTACTCTATATTCTAATGTATACATCTAGAGATTATAATTTTAAAATCATCCCCCAATATGTAGGTTGACACAGTACTTCCCTTTTATAAAAAGGGAATCACCTTTTTTATAGGCGAGAGAGGAAAGACAAAAGGCAAGAGCTTAGTCCATCCTGGGAGAATTTAAAAGAAGCACCAATCTCCTGTACTTTCTCTGTTGTGGCATCTGTTTTGGCCTTTTTGAATGTCTGGGTGGTGAAATAGTGGAGGTGGCTTGGGTACCTGGCCCTAAAGGGGTCTTTGTGCCTCCTCCTCTCAATGGAATGACCCTCAGTTTATCAAAATCCATAATTTTGGCCCCAGACCTGTCCTCAACATATATGGGAAATCAGTATATATGATAATTACTTTAAAAATGTTTGTATGCCACACGTTTTTAAATACTGTTTAAATGTAGCATGCATTGAACTGAAAAAAGGCAGGAGGTAAAAAAAATCCTACTCAAAATTATTTGTTTTGAAGTAGCTGGGAAAACAAAGGGGCAGAGAAGAAACTGTGTCCATGTTAAATGATAATTGCATGGGATGATATGTTAATGCTTTCTAGCATGTGCAGTTAATGTACCTTCATCCCTGCCTACTTCTCTAAAATATTTCAAATGGACGTAAGGTTGCTTGTGGAACCCCTGAAACACTGCTGGAACATTGTCTCTGTGCAATTGCCTTAAAACAAAAATTAAAACTGTACTCGGCATGGCACTGTGTTATCTAGCAATGTCCTCCTCTATTGCCAAGATTCTGTTCAGCAAACATTCCTGTGGTGTTAATTAAAGCTCCCTTGCTCATAATTTTTCTCTCTTTTATTACTTCCTGTTCAGTGTACTTGGGGGATTAGTGATACATGGCCACTTAATCCCCTCTTCATTACCTTATGGGCATGGGTTTTAATTACTGTTTTCTTTTCATTCTTTCCCTCTGTTGTGAAATAATATGACAACTGGCCTTTTTTGTGGTCCTTTGTGACTTTGATGGGATACTGTGGATAGGTTAATGCTTTGGGATCGGGTCTCTTTTTGTGGTCATGTTCACACAAGTAATTAAGGCAGAATCAAGTTTATTGTTGATAGGAGAATGCTGATGTAGACTTGCCCATCTGTTTCCACTTGGATTCTCCCACAAGTGCTTGCCAACTTATGGCGGTCTCATTAATTTCATAATATTTCTTCTTGGTGTGTGTCTTGAAATCATTTCTGACTCATGTCGACCCTAAGGTAACTGTATCATGGCAGGTTTTGTTCAGAGAGGGTTTACCTTTGTCTTCCTCTGGGGCTGAGAGAATGTTGCTTGCCCAAGGTCATCCGGTAGGTGTCCATGATTGAGGATTCAAACCCTGTCCTCCAGAGCCACAGTCCAATGCTCAAACCATTACTCCATGTTTTCTGTGCCATGCTGGTGGAGTGTAAGTCTCCATTCGTATGCTTATGGCATCCAAAGAGATGATATACAACAACAGCCAAAGTTTACATGCATGCCTCTGTCCCCTGAACTACTGATTGGCTGTTAGAGTCTGTCTAACCTTGTTCCAACTGCTTCAAAACAAAGAAATAAGAGGAACATGCCACTACCTCTTTACAAAGGCTATAAAGACCTCTTCAAGGCCTTATTTCCCCCTTTCTTCTATTTGTTGACAGAGCCTGCCAAGTGTCATCAGACGATGCTGGCTTGGTCTCTCCCACATTCCTCCCAAATGGGAGGGGAAGTGTCACAAGTTGCTTCTTTTTACACAACAGAGAGGAAAGTGTTTAATGCATTGTCGAAGGCTTTCATGGCCAGAATCACTGGGTTGTTGTAGGTTTTTTCGGGCTATATGGCCATGTTCTAGAGGCATTCCCTCCTAGGAGAGAATGCCTCTAGAACATGGCCATATAGCCCGAAAAAACCTACAACAACCCAGGAAAGTGTTTGTCTGGTAGCTCCAATTGAGCTCCCTTCACTTTCCACTCCATTGCCCTATATGATGGGAGAAAGGGCGACAGGGCAACCTACGTTGCTGTCCTTTTCCCCATCTGATGGAGACAGTCCCCATCATTATTTATTTATTTTTATCCCGCTTTTCTCCCACAGATGGAACTTGAAGCAGCAAACAAACAGTAAAAAAACCAAAACCTACATAATACAATAACACATTACCCCCCCTCCAACCCAAACATATAAACAATAAACCAGGCACATTGCATAAACACATTATATACCATATAAAATAAGCATAAAAATAACAACATTTATCACTATCATTAAAATCCCTGGGCCACAGGCCACTGAGGTTGCCCTCCACCATAGGATGGGGGAAGGAGGGAGGGCACGCAAGATGCCATGAGCTGCCTCTTGCACCTTCCCCTTCACCAGTGACTGCTGGTGATATGGCATGGCCCCAAGGGCCATGTGAAGAGGTCATATATTTGTTCTTCTCTCTCTCTATGATCAAAACCCAAACTGGAAATAAGGTTCAGAGCACCTTGGAAAGTCTCTTTTAATTTTAGAATAAAACCCAGGGAACAATTATCCTTCCACTTATAGGAAAGCCACAAACTTTCACTGATATACTATCCATCTCTCATCTGTTTTAATGCCCTCAAGTATTTCACACATGAAAATTGGGATATGTGTAGCTAGGAAAGTCTTGTCAAGATGACAAAGGTTACTAATGAAGAAGAACATGCAAGCAAGGAACTATTGCAGCAGTTTGCCTTTCCCTGACCCTATAGGGAATAAGATCCTACCCTCTCTTCTCATCTTCCCTTATTGAGTTGAGTGCACATTACCTTTGTATTTAAATTCAGTTTGCAGCAATTGAAGATTGCTGGAGACAAAGGGGAAAATAGAAGGAGAATAGAGAAATTGGGACAGTATAAAATAAAAACATAGGATAGCAGAGTATTAATCCAAATTTAGACAACTCCACAGATAACAGCATTTTTCATCCTTAGAGATGACATCCTAATTTACTTCCAAATAACTGTGTTTAGACTGCACCTCAACAAAATGGCCACAGTTCGCGAGGGGAGAGAAAGTTGCTCCATTCTTATTTTCCTCAGGAGCTTGGTTTATTTGGTCAGTTAATTTCTTTTGGAATATGACCAGTTCCTTCAAACTGAATTAATGAAACCCTAAAACTCAGTTGAGGAATGACAGGCTTAGTGGTAAGCTTTTCCTGCCTCAGATTTCAAGACCTGAGAGTTTAAACCAGGCATCCACTTTTTCTCATCCATTCTCAGTGCAAGAAACTGTATTCTTGTTGAAGCAATATATTGTGATGGATTTTCTGGCTGTCATTCAAATGTAAGCAAATGTAATTATTTCATGTTTTGATAGTGTGATTGCACATTTGTAATAAATCGAGGCTATTCCAAAGGACCTTTTTATGTGACTCATACATCATAATGAGTGTATCCCAACAAATATATATTTGTGCAATACATCCCTCTCATCTATGATCTTTCCAAGAAAAATGTGGTATTTGGGAATTCAAGCAGCTTTGGCTAAAGATTGCCAACCCATAACATAAAACTTGTCACTATTTGGCATTGATGGTTATGCAGGTGGATATCTGTGTTTAGTTATATCATCCCATGTTGCTTTTCTCTCTCCTCTACATCTTTCTTTTTGCCTGTCCCTCTGCTCTTTTGTCATCTCTTAACAAAATGCATACGTTAACCTTTTCTGGAGCTAAGCAAAACAATTTGTGTATTATTGAAGCTGCACTTTTACTGAACTTTGAAAGAAAAATGAGAGTGAACCTCAAAAGAACTTAATGTGTGAGGTTAGAAAAGTTCCATTGGATACAGACTATATTGGCAAAAGAATTCTGGGAACTTTAGTACAAAAAGTAAATTTTTCAGTCTTAAGCTATATAACAGTTCTCTTCAATCTCTTTAAGAAATCATAATTTCTCCTCCTGAAAATGCTAGTTTGCAGTTTGGATGTAGTCCTGGACTTATTTCTAAGCTTATTTCTCTGCTTTGCCACCCCCCACCCACCCCTGCAGGTTTCAGTGGTGCTCAGGACAATGTTTGCCCTATTAAAATAATGTCTTAATTTATTGTTTGGAGATGTCTGATATGGCCATAGACATATGCCTTGTGGGATTGCCTTTTGAAGGTTTGTGAAAACTTCAACTGGTCTAGAAGCTTTGACCAGACTGAAGACTAAAGCTTATTGCTAGAATGGAAAGTGCTAGTTATGACAACTTTATTGGCTGTCAGTCTATTTCCAAGCATTGGAAAGTGTTATGAACTAAAAAGCCCTAAGAATCATAGGTTCAGTGTAAATGAAAGATTGTATCACTCTAAATGAGCCTGCCCAAGCTCTGAAAGCTTTGAAAGACAGTTTTCCCTCTGTCCCGCCACCCTTATAAACACATTTGGTGAAGGTATGAGGGAGGCCCTTCTCCCAAGAGTTATATTATCCCATATTCAGTTTCTCCAGATTTCTGAAGTGACAGTGTCTTAAATCCTACAGTTAGATTTCACTACAGTAAACCTAGTGTATAAGTGAGATTTACCAATGTGCAGTTGACTGAACCAAAAAAAAAAATGCCTGCCAATGTATTGTTTTGGCTTTCCTTTCAGCCTGGTTTTGGAGGATTTTTGGTTGATTCAGGACCAAAATGTATTTATTTTGGGGACCATATGGACTTTAAAAAAAACTAGAGCAGTGGTTCTCAACCTGTGGGTCCCCAGATGTTTTGGCCTTCAACTCTCAGAAATCCAAATAACTGGTAAACTGGCTAGGATTTCTGAGAGTTGTGGACCAAAACCTGGGGACCCACAGGTTGAGAACCACTGGACTAGAGGGACCCAAGGCCCTCTAATAAGGTTGTTGATACCTGTGATGCACTAAAATGTGGCCCATGTGCCCTCCAAGGTTTTTGAGCTAGCAAGGGTCCATTTAGTGTGAACATTTATGAATATCTGAAGAAGAAATGCATCATGACTTACACAAATAAAAATGTCAGGAAAGATACCTGGTTACATATTTGCATATATTACCTGATCTGAATAAAACAATGTAATTAGGAAGAGAATTAATCTCACCATAGTGGAGAAAATTGAGATCAGCTCAGCTCTTTGTATAACGTAGGACACAAGCCCATCCTAGATCCATTTGGTAGTAAAACATAGTTTATTTAAATATATATCTACAAACTAGAGATTGCATATACATTTCTCTTCCCCTCCTTATTTTGAAGCATCATGGAATTAATGTGGTGTCTTGAAACTTGTTTCATGCTCCAACAACATGCTGAATTTAGATGGATGCGGCTTTCATTTTACTAGGTGATTCCTCTGAGCTTTAATTAATGTAAGCACAGTGATTAATAGCATAATTAATTGCTGGTTTAGTAGCTCTGATTATAATACCAACTTTTGGGCATGAGTAAATTTTGGAGAGGCTAAAGTAAACCATCCATCACTATATAGCTTTTGTGATACTTATTTCCAAACCACTGTCTAATCAAAAGAAATCTTCTGATGCAGGCCTGCTGGACCTGTGACCCAGCAAGGTGGACACATATCTCACTAGTCATAATTATGACTAGCCTGTGAGCAGCTGGATAAAATCTGGTTAGAGCAGACCAAAATGCCAAACAATCTATGGGACTGCTTGTAGAGTATAACCTGCAAGATGTTCAGGCCTATTTTCTTGGGGGAAAATACTCCAGCTTCAGGCCACCAATTGAAGTATTTGGTTTGGTAATGAGAAGGGTGATTCAGAACTAATGTGGTTTGCACCAAGTAATATGCAGCTATGATACAGAAGCCTCACCCTATTGTTTTCTACATCAAAACTGCTCTAATTGTGAGATGATGATAATAATGATGATGATAATAATAATAATTTTATACCCTGCCACCATCTCCCTGAAGGGACTCAGGGTGGCTTACATGTGGGATCAAGTACAAAGAAAACAACAGAATTTACCACTAAAACACATTTTAAAACAATAACATATAACAGTCCAATTAAACAATTAAAAACAGCAGGGTATAAAAATATCAATAAAATGTATCAAAAGCAACTTCTACAACCAGTGACCAGAAATAGGGTGGGCATAATCAGAATTAGAGAGGGCTGGGCAAGCACTTGTGCAAAAAGCAGATTGTAAGGCGAGGGCTGAGGATAAAGTGCTGAGTATAATGTATCGGTCAGTTAGGGCTGGGCGTTCATGAACAGGCCTAACCATCATCAAATGCACACTAGAACCTCCAGGTTTTCAGGTCCCTCCGGAAGGCGGACAGAGAGGGGTCTAGCCTAATCTCCCTGGGAAGGGGGCTCCAGAGCCAGAAGACTCTCTCGTCCCACCAACCATGCTTATGATGGTAGCAAAAGCAAGAGGAAGGCCTCCCCAGCAGATCTTAGAGCCCGTGCTGATTCATAGGGGAAAATGTGGTCGTGAATATAGGCAGGACCCAAACTGTTTAGGGCTTTGTAGATGATAATCTGGACTTTGAATTGAGACCAGAAACTTATCAACTACCAGTGGAGCTGCTTTCATAGCTTCTATGTCTATTACTCCTGAGTCCTTACTATTCATTTTTAAATTTTGTAATAATTTGAATGAGCCAGTATAGCTTAGTGGTTTGAGCACTGGGCTACAATTCTGGAGATGAGTTTGAATTCTTGCTCAGTCATGGAAATTCACTTGCTCACCTTAGATAAGGCACTCTCTCTCAGTCTCAGAGGGAAGCAAAGCCCCCTCCAACAAATCTTGCCAAGAAGGCCCCATGATAGGTTCACCTTAGGGTCATCATGGGCCAGGCTGGTGGCACAGCTGGTTAATCAGCTGCAGTAAATCACTGCCGACTGAAAGGTGGCAAGTTTGAAGCCCGAGTTGGGGTTGAGCTCCCATCTTTTAATAGCTGTTTTAAAAAATAGTCCAGCTTACTGTCCACCTAAGCAGTTCAAAAACAGCTGTGCTATGACAAATTAGGGACCACTTAATGTGGGGAGGTTAATTTATGACACCATAAAAGTGCTGGACAGCAAGGAGGAAATACTACTATCAAAAGGCTCCGCATCATAGTGGATGAAGTGACAGCTCTTCCTGTGACCGAATCAAGCAACCTCCACGATCTACTGAATGGCCTCTATCTGTCTGTATGACTTGTATGTCAAAAACGACATTGAATATTTGCTGTGCACATGTGCATTGTGATCCGTCCTGAGTCCCGTTCGGGGTGAGAAGGGCAGAATATAAATACTGTAAATAAATAAATAAATAAATAACACATTGGGAATCAGCTTGAAGGCACTTAACACACACATACTACTTGTGTTTTGTTTACTAATGTTACACGTCTGCTATCATTTGCTTCATTTTTAGCTCTTTAATCTTATGAGTGAGGAAAGAAGGGGAGGGGGAGATCTGTCAAATTTTATATATTGTGCCATAACTTTAAATGTGTGGGTATAAAATCAAAGCTCACTGTGTCAATCCATTAGAACAAAACAACAGCCAGAATTTACAATACCATTGTTTGGATCAGCTATAACTTGACAGCAGTGTGCAAGCTGGTTAAGTGGCAAAATAATAATAAGTAAATAACAAATTATAAACAGGGAGGAATACAGACAATCCAAAAATTGGACTTAATGTTTAAGTGATGAGATCCACAGAGGAAGTCTCAAGATGAGGAATATAGAATGGATGAGTCATTGCTAGGTATGTAGATATTACATTATATCTAACTATGCCTGTTGGGATAATGCAAAGATTGTAGGTTGACATCTTGGGTCAAATATAATTAGGCAAGTCTCCTTTGGTCTGATCCATTCAGATATGCTGGACCACAATTCTCCCCTTTCCATTAACTCCAGGTAAGAATGATAAGGTATCAGGTTGGAGAAGGCTGGCCTAGCTATGTGACATATCTGCTTACCTACTTAGGTAATAATTTGTCCCATCCGTTTAGTGAAATATACTTCAACCCATGAAAGCTTATGCCACAAAAGGTGTCACAAGAAGCTTAGCTGAATGATAAATGATAGCTTTTAATCATAATTCAAATTCCCCTAACAGCATATGTGACTTGCTAGAGATTTCTCCAGCTTCGATTAAAGGTTTGTCATGGAAATTTCCTCCCCAGTTGTCTTTAACAGACCATCACTGCAGGTGGTGAAATCTTTTAATCTTCACCTCAGAATTTTCTAAGGAAAGCAATTCACTTGCTATGCAATGATAAATTTTTTCCAACTGAGGTATCCAATTAAACTTTGAATTCTCTCCCCCTCCCCACCTGCTTTAATTACTAACTCTATGATGTGGGCAAGGTAGGAGAAATGGTAAAGAACACAAGCACGATCAGCTAGTGTTCTAGATTCCACATTTTGAGGTGATAAAAAATACACTTCTATTGTTTCTAGAACATGGCCATACAGCCTGAAAAACCTACAACAACCCAACTTCTATTGTGTTTGCATATATATATGTGTGTGTGTGTGTGTGTGTGTGTGTGTGTATGTATGTATGTATGTATGTATATATATCCCACTCCCTTTGCTTAAAAATTCCAAACTAAATCGCTACAGAATAAGTAAGAAATCATCTTTTACAGGACTTTCACTTTTCACAGAAATCAGAAGGAACTGTGTCACATGGCTTTCCTATTAAGCAGTGATTAATTTTTTTCAGTTTGAAACATCTTTAATGAGCCTTTCAGGAATAATTAGAAAAGGCAGGCTATTGCTTCAAATCTTTGCAAAAACTTAATAGCTTAAATGGGTATAATGGTAATGCCGAGGTAGAA
Organism: Anolis sagrei; assembly: GCF_037176765.1. Taxonomy (NCBI): domain Eukaryota; kingdom Metazoa; phylum Chordata; class Lepidosauria; order Squamata; family Anolidae; genus Anolis; species Anolis sagrei. The sequence goes on along the minus strand of NC_090024.1, from coordinate 37,230,927 downwards.
AAAATTAAATCAGAATGAAACACTTTAGGCTGAATGGAGTTGTCAAGGTATGAAAATGCATGGGATGAGGCTGTTGGTTTTTCTGAACATACAGAACTGAAAGTATGTTCTTACATGAAGATTTATCTCCATTTGTCTATTCTGTTTTTTTCTTTTTAGTATTCATTTATTTTAATTCATTTCTGTGCTGCCACTCCTAATTCACAATTTGCAAAAAGGAAATTAGTTCTATTGTTGGAATTACCCCAGAGCTTCAACTACCTCAAGCTGGCCTTCAATCGTGCAGGCATGTTGGGTGGTGGACTCTCCATCTGGACAGTGAATTTTCTATCTTTAGGGGTCATGAAACATAGGTAGGATAAGCATATTTTAGTAGAGCATTGGCTGGGATTCTTGCATGGCAGGGGTTGCACAAAATGGCCCTTGTGGTCACTTCCAGCTCTATCATTCTGTGTTGATGTCATCCCTTTTAGTTCAAGTACCACTGAGGTTCTCAACTTTGCATGGGGTTCTGTTTGCATAAGGTGGACCCTGAATTTTGTGCAAAGGTTATATGAGGGGCTGCTGATAAGCCTTTGGCTTTACCCAGAAAGAAACGAGATAAGATGAATCTTCACATTTATTCCACATAATCTCCACTGATATTAACTCACTTCTTACATCGGTATTCCAAGTTCTGTAAGCCTTACAAAAAGAAAGATTTCAGTTTTGCCTCAAACCAGTCATCCATAGTAGCCATGGCATCACAAATGGTGTGAAATTTGGTACCCTTGAGGTGTTTCTTCAGGTTTGGAAACAGATGATAGTTGGAGGGAGATAGATCCAGTGAATAAGGTGGGTGATCAACTAGCTGGAAGCCTAGCTCCACCAGTTTTGCCTTGTGCAGTGTGAGTGGAGGCATCGTCTTGCAGGAACAAGATTCCTTTGAACAGCTTGCCGTGCCTTCAACTGCCTTCAATTGGTCCAAAACTTCAGTGCAATAGCTTGCATTGATGGTGGAACCATTTTGAAGGTAGTCCACTAGCAGCACACCCTCCTTATCCCAGAACACAGACACCATCACCTTCGTGGCTGATTTCTGCACTCTGAACTTCTTTGGACAAGGAGAGCCACTGTGCCTCCACTCTTTTGACAGCTCCTTGGTTTCAGGGTCATACAAATAAATCCAGGTCTCATCCATAGTGACCAGTTAATCCAGGAAGTTCTTATCAATCCAAAAACACTGACAAATGGACTGGGAAGTTTACACTCACATTCTTTTCTGATCTGTTGTCAAACATTTGAGGACCCACTTTGCAGCTATCTTCTTCCTGTTCAAATGTTCATTGATAATGACACAAACATGTTCATGAGAAATCCCCATGATGTCTGATATTCCTTTAGCTGAAATTTGCCAATTCTCCAGTATGAGATTGTGCACAGCATCAATGATCTTCGGAACAACAACCACACTTGGTCGTCCAGGACATTCCTCATCATTGGTGCTGAAGTGGCCCATTTTAAATTTGGCAACCCAGTTCTTAACTGTAGAATATGAAGGGTATTGACCCCCAATGTCTGCAACATATCACCATGAATATCCTTCACGGACTTTCCTTGCAGAAACAAGAATTTTATCGCCCCTCTGCTCTCATTTGCTGTAAATATAGCCTTAGACTCCACCATTTTGTTTTCCTGCATGCCTAGATCACTGTTGTCATAAGCTACAAACACAAATTTTTGAAAACATATATCAGACACATAAGGCTTTCATGTGATGTAGCATTCATTACCATTGAAACTAAAAAAGAACACAAAGCCAAGGACTTATCAGCAGCCCCTTGTACAACTCCATCAGGTAGGTATCTCTACTTCATGCTATACCCCCAGTTAATCTTCTGAGATCTGGAGATGAACAGGTCCTGCTTTCATACTGTATTTATCTGCTTTATATATATTTGTTATTGACTACAAATTGAGCCTCCAGTGGCACAGTGGGTTAAACCCTTGTGCTGGCAGGACTGCAGACTGACTGGATGAAGGTTCGATTCCAGGAAGAGTGCGGATAAGCTCCCTCTATCAGCTCCAGCTCCATCTCCTCATGCGGGGACATGAGAGAAGCCTTGCACAAGGATGGTAAACATCCGGGTGTCCCCTGGGCAATGTCCTTGCATATGGCCAATTCTCTCACATCAGAAGTGACTTGCTGTTTCTCAAGTTGCTCCTTGTAGAAGCAAGTTGCTCCTTATAGAAGAGTATACAATTTCTTGACAGAATAATTTTAAATTTATTTATTTATTTATTTATTTATATACTACTTTTCTCAGCCCTGAGGGGACTCAAAGTGGTTTACAACCCCCCCTCCAAAAAAACCTCCACAAAAAACCCCCCACAAAAAACACCCAGAAACTTTTCACACAGTCTTTGACATAGCTACTGCAAAGTAAGGATATATGATCATCTGCAAATATAAATAGATCAATAAACTAGAGTGCATTTTAATTTAAATTTTGGTCAAGGCATTTTGACAGGTTTAAAATGGATGGCTCAGTCCCTGCAGTTAACAGGCATGAACCTTGTTGGGCCATCCACATTTAAGGGGAATTGTCATTTATTTGCCAAATAATCTTGGATCATCTTGGTCCATTTCCCTCCAGACAGATTTGTTTGCAAATCCCTTTTTTTAGGGGTGGGATGGTCCACCTCAAAATCTGGAGTTTTGGATTTGGTTTAACTTGGACAAGCAATTCTAATTTTGGTTAAAATATGCAGAAAATCTGTGTGAGGCCTAGGATCTGAAAATTCTTCATTTTGACAGGTGCAATCCCCTTAAGACAGTTTAGATTTTTCTTGAAGAAATTAATATTACCACAAAACTCCAGGGCAGGAGCCTGTATTAATAGGAGAGAGTGCAAAGCAGAAAAAGAAAAGTAATGAAGCAGGCAAGGTTTTAATGCCTGTTCCAGTTATGCGATATAATTCCTCTGTGATTGAGTAAGTCAGGACATATGGTCAGCCTGTGTAAGTCTTTCAACCTCCTCCTTGTTGATGTAATAGCTGGCTATGGCTATGGCATCGGCATCACTGTAACTAATCCCTCAGGTGGATTTTGAAATTACCTCACTGATGTGGTGGTTTCTCCTTCTCCTCTGCTTTGTGTACTTTGAAACAGATTCAAAAGCAAACTGCCCTCCCTCTTCTAGTTCAAATCTATTTTGCTGTGGGACTGAAAACCAAATGGCCTCAACATCAAGGCATCTAGTCTTATTCCTTATATAGAACGTGCTGTTCCTTAAAGTAGTTACACTGCAAAGCTGAGTGCAGCTCACCAGGCATATGTTTTGGCTTGCCAGGTGCTTGGGGGTGAAATGCCCCAACTAAGAAAGGATGATCCTAGCAATTCCAAATCATTTCTCTTCCTCAGGCATCTAGAAGCAGACTTTCTACAGATTTGCGAGGTTGGTATCATCCTAATTCCCGACACTTCAGAGAATAGGTGTTTGTGACATCACAGCAACTGAGCTTTATGATATCATGGGATGATTTCAAAAAGGATTGGGAGGTTATCCAGAAATACTTCTGAAAAGTATGGGTAAACAGGAAGAGTGTGCATAAAGTCTAGCGAGTCAGGTAAAAGGCAGCCTACAGTAGATATATTAGGTGCTGTCATTCCTGTTATGTCTTGCCTCCCACATTGACTTGCCCACACAGTGGTTTAAGTAATAGGCTATGGCTCTAAAGACCAGTGTTTGAATCTCTGTTTGGCCATGAAAATCCAATAGGGGACCCTTGCGAAGTCACACTTTTTCAGCCCCCAAAAACTCTATAATAGATTTGCTTAAGAATCACTATCAATCAAACTGGAAGGCACAACAATAAAAACAATTATAACACATTTGACATTTATTTCATGATGTATGCTGCATTTTGGACTTGAAAAAGACTTGCCATTTCCCCTTCCTAGGTTTCTGTGCTGCCACCACCACTGAGGCTTGTACATCAATATGAGTCACTAATTCTGTTGTTCATTCATTCAGTTGTTTCCGACTTTTCATGACCTCATGGACCAGCCCACACTAGAGCTCCCTATCAGCAGTCACCACCCCAACTCCTTCAAGGTCAAGCCAGTCATTTCAAGGATACCATCCATCCATCTTGCCCTTGGTTAGCCACTCTTCCTTTTCCCTTTCATTTTCCCCAGCATCATTGTCTTCTCTAAGCTTTCCTATCTTCTCATTATGTGGCCAAAATACTTCATATTTGCCTCTACTATCCTTCCCTCCAGTGAGCAGTCAGGTTTGATTTCCTGAAGTATGGACTGGTTGAATCTCTCACTCTCAGAACTTTCCTCCAACACCACAGTTCAAAAGCATCTATCTTCCTTTGCTCAGCCTTCCCTATGGTCCAGCTCTCACATCCATAAGTAACTATGGGGAATATCATTACTTTAACTATGCGGATCTTTGATGCTAGTGTGATGTCTCTACTCTTCACTATTTTATCGAGATTGATCATTGCTCTCCTCCCAAGAAGTGTTTTCTGATTTTTTGGCTGCAGGCTGCATCTGCAGTAATCTTTGCACCTAGAAATACAAAGTGTGTCACTGCCTACACATTTTCTCCCTCTATTTTCCAGTTAACAATCAGTCTGGTTGCCATAATCTTGGGTTTTTTATGTTTAACTGCAACCCAGCTTTTGCACTTTCTTTTTTCACCTTGATTAGAAGGCTCCTCAGCTCTTCTTCGCTTTTAGCCATCAAAGTGGTATCATCTGCATATCTTAAGGTTGTTAATGTTTCTTCCAGCTATTTTAACTCCAGCTTTGCATTCATCAAGCCCTGTACATGTGAGTCACTAATACTCCACTCAAATGGCAAGATGGGTCCAAGTGCATGCACTTGTTGGCTGGTTTTGGTGCAGTAGCACTGCATAACATGCTGCCATGTTGAATGAGAAAGTTTTGGCAGCAGCAAGGAACATGTAAAGATGACTTCCCATACAAAATGAATATTTTTTTCATAAGATTTGTACCCATGCCACTAGATGCAAAGCAATATAGCAATTCTCGATACTTCAGCCAACATCCTGTGACTATCCAATTTTTACCCTCAGCTTTGTTTCATCCACATCCATGCCTTCACCTGCCATCCTGGAATGGGGCTTTGAGGAGCTACAAAGCAATTCTTCTAGCTCATTTAATCCAAAAACAAATAAAGGTAACGATTGCAAAGAAGAAATCAAAGTCTGGAGTAACTTATTTGGCAGCACTGTCATGTCTGGATTTATTGAAAGTTCCTCCTTCTCTAGGGTCTGCTACCAGATGCTTCCCGGTAAGATCTGGTTGAAAGTTCTGTTGCTCTGATAGTGGCTAATGGCAAAGAAATATCATTAGGCATGCTAGATTTAATCCAAAGATCTCTTATTCCCAGAAAAGAGGCAATACCACTTCGAAAACATCTGATTTTAGAAGTTCAGCAGGATGGATTACCATTGAGGCTGGGACATCACTAGGTAATATCAAGGGATCTTATCCCAGCCCCTCCTCCTCCCATTTTAAAACAGTTCTAATCTATTGAAGGGACGATTTATGACTGAGCTCTTCCTGCAAAGCAAGGGAACTTCCTGTCAGCTCCTTCACAATTTGTCAGTTAAACGCTAGAAACAGTCATAAAAAGGGAGGGGGGAGTAGATGATTATATAAAGAAATATCGTTATTTTAGTAGATCACTATTTTTCTTTGCTTTTAATAACACACATTTAGATACTGAGAGAGTTTGAAGTAAGACCCTTTTTTTAAAGGGTGAGAAGGTGGAGAATCCACTCACTTGTGGGATAAGAGTGAAAGTGATTAATAATGAAGAAACCAGCAAATTCAGATGACATGTAATAAGCAATGAATAATGGAACATAGTGATTTGCAAAGCTAGAAGAGTAAACACCAGGATTACATGACACTACCTCCCCCCCCCCCACACACACACATAGGATAAGGTCAAAGGATCTCCAGATATGACTAAAAGGCAAAGGTAAAGGTGTCCCCTGACATTAAGTCTAGTCGTGTCCGACTCTGAGGTGTGCGTGTGTGTGTGCTAATTTCAGTTTCCAAGCCGAAGAGCTGGCATTGTACATAGACACCTCCAAGGTCATATGGCCAGCATGACTGCCTGGAGTACTGTTGCCTTCCTACAGAAGCAGTACCTATTGATCTACTCACACTTGCATGCTTTTGAATTGCTAGGTTGGCAGAAGCTGAGCCTAACAACGGGAGGTCACCCTGCTGCCTGGATTTGAACCGCCAGCCTTTCGGTCAGCAAGTTCAGCATTTCAGAGGTTTAACCTGTTGTGCAAAGTATCCTGGAAATCCACTGCCAGTTAAATTTGACAGTACCAGGCTAGATAGACAAGTAATTTGACTCAGTATAAGATCCTTAGGCTCTTGAAATAGCCTATTTCTTCCCCTTCTATCACAACCAATGCAAGAGAAAAATGAAAAATCAATACAACAAACAAACAAAAACAGGAAATATAGTCCACCACAAACGTCCCCTCCCTGCCTCCTCTTTAATAGCTCTTCATGGGCAATTGAAAGGTCAAAGCTATGCTAAGACAGGGGACAGAGCCTATACTAGAGCTTCTCTGAATACATATCCCCCAGAGATGGAAGTGATGAAAAGCTGTATGTAATGACTAATCATTTAGTCCTCCTTTCTGCTTCTTGTTCTTTAAACAATTCATGAGGTGACCTTTAATCTCTTACTTCAGAACAGCTTACTTTATTCAGGAATGCTTCATAATGGCAAACCCATTTGAAAATCCATATATTGCATAGTCTGCTTTTGGGGTGCCTTAGAAGGAAAACAACCAGCAGCTACAGATATCTGTGTGCCGTCGCGCCTGGGGGCTATAACTCTTAGTGAAAGAGGCATGGAAGTGACATCTTTCCCCCTGGGGATTGATTCTTGCCCTCCTTTAGGAAAACTTGAACTCCCAAAGACTAAAACACTGTAGATAACTCAAAATAAGTTTCATTGTTCACAAAGAGTTATCCCTTTAAGGCAATAAGCTGGACGTTTCAAAGGGGTAAAGGAAAATATACATTACAGTCTCTGGTTGTTTTGGGTCCAAGGAGTTTTGCAGCTGAGAAGCTTTTCCAGGTCCCTCTTTCTCAAAGGCTGTGAATATCAGAATAATCACAACCTCAATTCCAATGGCCTATATTTTGAGGGCACAAAGCCTTCCTCTGGTGCCAAAGAACTGGTTTGAAGGCGCTTGAGACTTCTCAATGTCGTCCAGGTTAATCTGAACATGAAGCATAAGTCTCAAGGGTAAGAACCTCAGAATTGGTGCTGAGATGTAACTTAATCAAGGGCTTCCGATCCAAGTCTCTCTCTCTCACATCCATCTGATAGAAAGTCTGATGGTGGAATGGAAAACGAAACACTGTCCTGCTCTCTAGGAAGAGGTGGGGTCAAACAATTGAGCAGGAGCAATTCAACTGGTGCAAACAACATTGATTGACAGCTATAAATAACCAATCTATCCAACTATACATTTACAGAGTAAAAAGGCAAAATCAAGCATGATACAACAGTTCAAATTCTGCAACTTACAGTTCTACATATAGGTGGCACCACTCGCGCCATCACAATTTGAATGCTCTTGAAAATTCCTTCATATCTTTGGAATATATGAGTAGACTAGCAACAGTTTGAACGCATAGATGGGTGTGACCAGTGCATTTGAATCACTTGTAATTAAATTAGAATGTCTGGTTCAGATTCTATAGGTGTGTACTGCAATCTGTCAGTGTCTGTTTGATAATGTTGCATTTTTACTCTCTGTATGTGCTTAAAAAGTGACTGTGAATGAATCATCAAATGAATTTTAATATCTTTTTTCTTTTTCTGATCTAAGCAAGAAAATAGATGAATTTGTTCCTTTTGATACAGAAAAGCAACTCCCTGCATTTCTTTAATCACTGTTCTGAAATTCACTATTGCCATTTTTCATTCCAATGACATAAATTAATTAATAAATAATAAATGACATTTATTAAGGAATGTCCCAAGGAAACTATAACAGATTCCATTGAACAAGCTTCCCTGCATAACCTCAGAGTAACATTTAAAATTGTCTTCTTCAGCTTCATTTCCTGCTATTAAGGATTCATTGTCTTGTTTGCTGACACAAATGGTATATTAATTTTACTTGTTGCACTTGGAAGCAATACATGGCAATATGGCATCATGTTTCCATGACTCAGAAACTGGTAAAGTTAAAAATATCACAAAGTTCTTCATGGAAATAGCTCTTGTGCTGTTATTATGAGACAAAATAACAACACATTGATAGACAAGCAGGACTCAGAGAGAATCCCGATTGAAATAATTAGACAACTGGCATTTAGAATTATCTTTAGCATAATCATCATTCTGTTATTCAGTCCATCAACCATTCATGTGTGCCAACCGCTTTCAGACATGGCAGTCAGATGTGACTAGACAAACTCTAACTAGGTCTACATCTACTATTTGCTAATATTCATAACAATCTATTTCTGTATATTTTTAAAATGAGGAAGTACTGAGATGGAAAGCCAGAAAAAGGGTGTCATTTTTCTTGCTAATGGACTGTGAGGATATTCTGGGGTGAGAACCTTGTCTGTCAGAAGCTAACTGAATCATTTGACAGGATAACAAATTAGTTTCTTCATCCCGAGGTGATATGCTAAAAAACAAAATAAAAAAGAAGTTTCCTTCAAAATGGAAACTTTAAAAATGGTGTTTTGTAAAGGGAGCGCAGAGATCAAAATGCAGTTGAGCAGCCTTTATAGTAGCAAACAGAAACAGCAGGAGGAGTCTAAATCTGGGAGATGACATTTCACTAACTGTCCTGCTTTTCTGCTTTAAATTGACCTTACTAAGTACTAATAGGGTCTGGAAAAATGTTTTTTGGACTACAATGTCCAGTATCTCCATCCGAATAACCAGTGGCCATGCTAAGGAGGGGACTATGAGAAATGTTGTTTAGACCAGGGCTTCTTATACCTTTTCTACTTGCAACCCCTTTCTGCACAATAATTTTTTACAAAACCCCAGGTACATAAAATAGGTATAAAAATCAAACATCTGCATTTTCAAGCCTTGGTGAACAGGCTGATGTTCCTTTTTATGAATTACAGCTGAAGCATTTGCTGCACAACTGATTCATTTAAATGCCTAAAACAGCCATTAGGTGACATTTAGATTTTTTTTGGAACCCCGACATTGAGCTAAGAGAACCACATTTGGGGTTGTGACCCACAGTTTAAGAAGCAGTGGTCTAGGCAGGTAATGTTTTGCTCTGGTTATTAACTTTTGTTTACACCTTGCAGATCTGTACTGGAATGGCAGGTAAGACATAAATGAAACAGCCCCTAAATCCCCAAATTCTACTACAACTACAGTACTGTATATATATATATAATGGCTATAAACATAATGAGCTGTTTTATCCTGAATGACAGCATTAGTCCCTTAACTTGCTAAATCATTAAAGTGCCAGTGTACAGTGACTGGCAGTTGCTATTTAGGGTTTCAGCCTTTCTGCTCTATGTTGAAGATGCCAGTCACTGAATCTGGTGTGGTTTGCAAAGCATGTGGTGTATATATACCTCTTCCTTACACAAGTAAGTGGGGAGTAAGTTTCACTGAAAATAGTGAGACCTATTTTTCAATGGGCATGTATAGGATGGCATTGATACCAATGTTTTTTCATTCTTAGAAGTTGCCTCCATTTAATTCTACCATCTCTTTTTAAGTTGCAAGTCTCTAAGTTGCAAGAGATCTACTCCATCGTGGATTGCAAAACACCACAAGTACGGTGAATAACTTCACCACCCCTGCCACCATCATGACAGGGTCCAATCATATTTGGTCAAATAATATAAATGACCTGTTTTGTCTAGAGATAGATGCTTTGACTGCACTAAAAGAAAGGCAGCCATCACTAGTTTAACTCTATTTCCAACTTTTAGGATCCTCAAAATACAGGAAAACCACTGTGTATACAAGAATACTATTTCTTTTTACTGTTTTTTTATTATCATAACAAGTAGCGTTTTGTACTATGATATTATATTATGTGATTATACTTTCACCACAATGGCTGGAGCCTATGGAATCTTAGGACAAGAATTTCTGTCAGAAACACTAGAGATGGGGTTACACCAATTAGAACTTGGTAGACTTCTGGACTCAGCCCTGAGTCTGTATTTTTGCAAGCTACTTTGGTACTGGGAGAAAACATGATCTATCTTCAATGGATGTGAATTCTAAATATACATCCAAAAGTACAAACCTTGGTGTTGAACAGGAGTGCATTCACACAGTTCAGGCTTATGTCTGTTCCTGGAGATATTGGATTTGGCCATGGTGGTACATTATTTAGTTGCATCTCATTAGGGGACGGTAGGGTAGGGTAGTATAGTGTAGTGCAGGCCTGTAGCGAGGGGGTGGTTTTAGGGGTTCAACCCCCCCCTGAAATGTTTCAGATTTTTTTTTAAAAAAACCTGGTTTACTCATGAATTTTAACTGGTTAACCAAATCCCCATGCTAAGTCTATGAGATGCAAAAAATTAAGAGTCCCTCCAGAACTGTAAGCACTATCTCAAGCAAATATTGACAATTTATTCACACTGTCATTACTTGCAGCAATAGCCAATGTAGTGAAGCAACCAAGTTGGGTGTGTGTGTGTTGAATGCTCTCATTAAGGAGGCCAGACTTGGTGGAGGTGGTTGACAGGGGTGGAGCTGCAGCTATTGAAGGCTGCTCTGCCCCCTGCTGTGCTCTTTGCTTCAGCGTGAGCTAGGAGGCAAGTTTCAACCCCCCCCCCCAAATTTTCAACCCTCCCTGAAATTTTCAACCCCCCCCCCCCCCGAAATTGTCAACCCTTCCCGAATTTTTTTTTCTGGATACTGCCCTGGTGTAGTGTGTTCTGTTTGGAAACTTCAGTTGGCACAAACAGTTGCAGTCAGATTGATAACTGGGTCTCGCTATAGGAAGCACACAAGCACACTCCATTAGCTGCCGGTCTCTTTCTGGGCCAAATTTAAAGGTCTGGTTTGGACCTGCTAAGCCTTATACATTTTGGATCCTGGCTTTTTTGAAGGACCATACCTTCCTAATTCTAGAGAAGGGCCTCTCTAGATTTCATGTCTTTAGATCTAGAGAGATTTCTCCCTTTTTTCACTCAATCTCACAGGTACATCTGGTGTAGAGAACCTTCTTGTGGCTGATCTCAGGCTCAGGAACTCCTTTTGTAGAGAATTTAGGATGACAACCCTCTTTTCTATCCCTTTATACTAAGCTAGTGAATTCTCTGTTTTAGCAAATTTATATTTTTAACTTCTGTACAATGCTTTTTATTATATTTTGTTTAGCTGTGGTTGTTTCAGTTTTGAAAGTCACCTTGAGTCTGTGTCTAGAAAAAGGTGGGACAACAAAAAAAAACAATCTTCAGTGGCTTTGAATTCTAAACAGCCCGCTCTAAAGTACTAACCCTAGGATTCCATAGTAATGAGCCATAGCAATTCAAGTGGAATCATAGTATTATAACTGCCTTATAGCAGAGCGGACTTTTCAGCTGGCCAGTGCTGAGTATATTGGAAACTCAAAAAGGATCTCTTCACACGGGGTTTTTTTTATGGCCCCTTTTCTTTCTTTGGGACAGGGGCTTGGCCCAGTTCCCATTTCTCCCAAAGTGGAGGGGAAAGTGTGTTTTAGGTAGCTCCATCAGATATTTTTTTTGCCCCTTTCACCATATGATGGGGGAAAGGGCAACATGGCAACACGTCACCTCCTTTTCACCCAAATGATGGGGACAGGGCACAAACACACCTTGTCCCATCCCCACCATATGATGGGGGGGGGAGGAGGGTGTGTGGGGCGCCACAAGGTGCCCAGCATGCCTACCATTTCCCAGGTGACTACTGGCAAAATGACATGGCCCCAGGGGCCGTGTGAAGAGGTTGAAAAACTAGAAAGTTAAAATGTTGCAGTCATCAACAGATTTTTAATAATATTATTTCTTTGATATTTGTTTCAGTTCCATTCAGTAAATATTTATTTGCAAAACCAATTGTTTGGATGCACCAAAGTAAAAATATTTATAGTTTTTAGTTCTGAATTTATTATTATTCAGCTCCAATCCTCCATTACTAGAATCATTATGAATGACCATGAACCAGTCATCCGTGTTACTTACTCAGCTGCCTCTTCTTTCTCCTTGACTGGCTGTACCTCTTCTGGGTTTGTTGTTCCAGGAGGGTTTGCTGATTTTTTATCTTGGGAGGGTTCAGGAACTTTTGCTGTAGTGTTGGCTGCATCTAGGATCAAATGAATAGATGTGCTGTTTATTACAGAACATTGCTTAAGCTGAAAACGAAGAGCTATTTTTTGCTGATCCAATAAACTCCACAAAAAGTGAGAAAGTTACTTCAAATTACCACTTCCATTGTCCCCAGCAAACAAGGACATTGGTCATGCTGGCTTTGTAATTCTGGCAGAGCAGAAAGGTTTCTTCGGTTCCAGAAAGATGAAATAAAGGCTTGCATTTTTTCCCCAAACACATGTTTTGCTTGAGTACCACCTAATATTGGTACGGTGGGGGGCTTGGGAGGGGGTTCAGCCCCCCCCCAAATCCTCATGGTGGTCCACGAGAAGGCCTTACTGGTACATTATTTAAACTGTTATGTTTGTTCATATCATGATCTGATCACCATGCTCAATATATCCCATATGCATGGGGGTATTGGGGTAACACTACAAAATGTTTGCTAGGGTAGACTCTCTTTCACTCAGACTCAGCCCCCACTGAATCAAACTCAGCTCCCCCCGAAACAAAATCCTATGGGCCTGTATTGGTGATATTGTTCTACTAGTGGTGACAGCAAATGAAGACCAGAAGCAAAATGGCTAGGGGATTGTAGGACCCTCCAGCTGAAAGTAGCGGGGGCGGGGGGGGGGGTGATCTCAGGGTGAGAGCACTCCTCTTGAAAAGTATTTTGTTCAACTAAAAAAAAGGATGCCATGCTCTACATAAACACAAGGCCACCTGGCCTCCAGGGGATAAAGTTAGGGAGTTTGGATGCACAGTGGTGTAACACTATGGCAAAACCTGAGGCCCAGGTTTTGTGACTTGTGTGTCTTCCAGATATGATGGATTACATCCACCACAATTTCCTTGCCAAGTTGGCATTAGGCAGTCTTTGACAATCACACTGAAAAAGCAATGGCTTTTGTTTAAGAAAGAGCAGACACGGGTCTGTTTCTTCACACTTCTGATTTTTTCCCTTATAAAAACAGAAAAGATAAGTTCTGAATCAGGTACATGAGGAGTCTGGAGAGATTTCTTTTTATCTCCTTTTCAGATGAATGTTCTTGGAAGATGATGAGATTGAAATATTCACCCACAGGTATATTTTGATTTACTCATTCTGACACAATGATGTTTATAAAACTCGATGATTGTTACACTAATAATGGCTGTCACACTTCTTTGCCTTCCTGGATTTGTGTTTTGAAAAATAGGCTGTAAAACAGCTACAAGATAGATGTTAATATAGGTATGTGAATTGCAAATTGGACCAAAATTCTATGTAACTGACTCATTGAGAAAGCATCCTTTAAGATGACATTTTACTGTCTGGAGATTATTATTTTTTTCTAATTAATCTTACTTGGTATTTTAAAACTAATCCAGAAAACATAGGTTCTGTCGTCATATTGATGTTCTGCATAAGGGAGATGCAGCATAATCTTAAAAGCGTGAGATGATTATTGGGAAAAAGCCTGGTGGAGAGATTGTAAGACATAAATCCATACTGTAGTTTTTCAGATGCATTGGATTTGAGAAACAGTCCAGTCATAAATCAGGCCTTTTGATTAATAGGACTTGATTAATTTTATTACAATTACTTTTGCTCACACTGAAAGATTTATTGTTTGAGTTGGTGACAAATCAAAATAATTGCTCAAAACAAACAATACCTGAAAAATAAAACCACACAGCCCACATTAGATGTCTATAAAGAAACAATCAATATAGACTACCTTCAATTCTAGTGGTTGATTTGGATATAATAAGTAATTAGATAAGTCACGAGAACCCTCTTTATTTATTATTTATTTATTTACTACACCTTTATCCCGCCCTTTTCAGCCCAAAGGCGACTCTTTATCTCTGCCTATTCCATGTCCCCACCTATTTAGTGCTACAGTCCCTCTCAGACTCAAGGAAATTAGCTGAACAATGAAGAAGTAAACAATTCCACATGCTGTAGACTATAGCATCTGTAATTCCTGAAAACCAGTGGTGCAATTGATGGGAGTTTTAGTTGAAAACATTTATAGAGCACCTCCTGATCTTCTGGGGAGGCCCTGCTCTCAGTCCCACCTTCGTTGCAGGTGCAACTGGTGGGGATGAGAGTCAGGGCCTTCTCAGTGGTGGCCCCTTGGCTATGGATTTCCCTCCCCAGTGAAATTAGATCAGCTCCCTCCCTCCTGTCCTTCAGAAAGAAAGTGAAGGCATGGTTGTGGGACCAAGCCTTTGACAGCAATCCACAATGCAATAATGATCTGCAAAAATAAGTGACTATGGAATAGTGCAATTTATGGAACGGCTCCTGGAATATGCCTTTGGACTGTGTGATTTTTAATGTGACTGTTTTTAAGATTTTGTGTTTAACTATTAATGTTAATGTATATGTTTTGTTTTATTTTATGTATGTAAAAGTGACATCAAATTGTGCCTTTTTTGTAAGCCACCCTCAGCCCCATTTGGGGTTGAGAAGGACAGGATATAAATGAAGTAAGTAAATAAATAAATGTTGCCTGTCCCCTCTCTTACAGTATGACAGTGATACTCAAGGGGCTTTCTGATGCTAGTTCATGCTACTATGTGAATGCCACATTGGTTTAGGTACAAAACCTTGTGTCCCGTGTTCAATTGCGATCAACAGTGGGAAATCAGACTGTCAGTGCTCCCCCCTGTGGGATGGGGCAACTAATGAGTCAGGCAATGCAAGGAATGGGGCGATGGGTTTCCCCCATCATGTACCACTGGATTTGCCATGATGCATGGTGATTCTGGTGACATATGTGAAGAGGTCCTTATGCAGGGAACCACTTCACAAAGTTTGTCACATACTTGAATTATTTATTTATTTATCGTGTCATCAGCAACCATTGTATTACAATTCAAATTCAATTTACAAATTCAAGTATGTGTTTTGCTCTGTTAGAATTGTAATACATACTTGAATTTTCCTCCATGGAAAAATAAAGTCAGGATGAAAAACCTGTGTTTCCACAAAAAATCAGAGCCCAAATCCAATTGTTACTTCAAAATTAAGAAGACTCATTAAGTGAATGGAATGAACACAATTATTGTGTTGTCAAATGCTTTCATGGCCAGAATCACTGGGTTGCTGTAAGTTTTCCGGGCTGTATGGCCATATTTCAGAAGCATTTTCTCCTGACATTTTACCTACATCTATGGCAGGCATCCTCAGAGGTCGTGAGATTTTGAACTTCACAACCTCTGAGGATGCCTGCCATAGATGTGGGCAAAATGTCAGGAGAAAATGCTTTTGGAACATGGCCGTACAGCCTGGAAAACTCACAGCACCCAACACAATTATTGTCGACATACCAAATATCAACTCTGATCATGAGGAACGGCTAGATTCAAATCTTCATATTGGAATTTATTATGTTTCTTTGGTCCCTTCTAGACTGTAGCAAGTTGGAAAGACTATTCTCCACTCATTGATGTTTCCATTTCCCACTTCTTTCCACTGTTTGAAAAATATGCTTCCCTAGCTTTGCAAGCCTATATTAGGTGACATTCCAACTTGAGCTATCTCATAGAATTCATTGGCTGGTTCAATGTTGTTAATTCTTACTATTACAAAAGCAATTACCACGAAGTATATTTTAGAAAATGTGGCATGGTTAAAGATAGAAAATATATAGCTACGGGGTTTATTGGGTAATGCAGCTGTTACTTTACAGCCTTGCTTACTCTATAGGGTGTTTGTGAGACTAAAATGTTACTTTTGTAACACTAATAAATTTGGTTGTTTGTGTTTTCAAGGTATTTTCAACTTATAGCAACCCTAAGGTAATCCTGTCATAGGGGTTTCTTTGAAAACTTTGTTCATAGAGGGCTTGCCCAAGATACACAAGGGAGCGTGTCTTGCCCAAGGTCTCCCAGTTGGTCTCCATAGCTGAGCCAGGATTTGAGCCCTGACCTCCAGAGTCATAACCCGCAAACTACTACACCATTCTGAGCCACAATTACAATAAGCAATTTCCCCAATAATTTGTTGTTCTTTTACACATTTTAAAATTATATTGTTGGAGAAAATAGGTGTCTGTTTTTCTCTCTCAGTAAGCAACTCTGATAGTTCTGTATCTAAAAATTCAAGTACTCTGTAACTACTCAACCTTTGCATCTTAATAACCACTTCCAATGCTAATCCCTAATGTCAATGTTGATATAAAGTATTAAGTATTTTTCTACTTTGTTCTTCCCTCTAGGTAAATGAAAAGATACCATTAGATTATATTGTCTTTATAAGGTTCTTGGTAATTATGGAAACAATGAAGAGAATCAATTAAGTGTATAAAGTCTGTGTTACTGGTATAGAAAGTGTGTATGCAAATTGCAAGAGATGTAAATATCTGTTACCCTTGAATAGTCAAGCATATATATTTTGATGTTTGCCTCCAAAATGATGGTTTTGATATTAAGTTTGGAAACACAAGTATTTTCTTCTGCATCTCAGCTCCCCTAGTACTGCTGAAAATATATTATCCATCTGGACAAGTCAATAAATATATTTATTTGCTTTCAGGCTAGAATCCTTGCTCATTATACGGTAATTTTCCATGTCTCAGTCAATCACAGCTGAACACGAGCTGGCAGCATGATGTGATTACTAAAGAAAGTTAATGCAATCTTAAGCTGCATTAACCAAGGCATAGTGTCCAGGTTTATCCACCTCCATTTGAGCCTCTTGCACTACAAAGATTAGATGCTTCTGCTTTGGGTCTATAGTAAACTACAGTTAGCTATCCAGAAACTGTAATTTACGAGTTGGAAAGTACACTGCTTTGTAACCTGTTTTGCAATAAACTTCAGTTCTAAAAAAAATTGGCGACTCGAAGATGCATTTTCTCTTCCTCCATCTCCCTCCTTCTCTCACTATAAATTCTCTGTTTTTCAAACACATATAAACACATGCTAAAACAGCAATTTTGATTTTTTATTGAGTAGGTAAGGAATAGTTTACTCCAACCCTTGAGAGATGTGGAAGTGGATAGAGAGCTGTGGAAAGAGAAGACTCAAGACTGCTGTGCTAGCAACATTAATAAGAAGACATAGCCATGTTAGTCTGGACAGTTAGTATGAAAAGGGATCTTGTTGCACCTTAGAGACTAACCCGAGAAAACAAAGTTGGTAGCTTAAGCTTTCTTAGATTGAATACTCACCTACTGAAATCCAGGACAAGTCTGAAGGACTGATCTTTCAGACTGGTTCCAGATTCCATGGAGCTGTTCAGATGCTGTGCCACAAAGCAATGTGAACAGGAGAAGTGGAATCTAGATAGACCATCCAGCTGAGTGAAACCTGTTTTGGCCCAATTGGACAGTCACCCTTACCCGGATTACTGTTTTTGTTGTTCTGGAGGCCAAATGTCAGCTCCAGAGAGCTTCTAGCCATCACTGAGCAACTTTGCCGACATCAGCAAATACACCTCCACAACCAAGGAGAAGGAGGGTGGACCAGACCCCCCCCCCTCTGATCTCAATGGGTTGGATTCAATATGAAAGCATATTCTCATTAAAAAACAAGCAATCAAACAAAAAGGTAGAAGTCATATATGCAAAGCAAACAATCTCATTAGAATCAAACGTATAATTTTTTTAAATCTATTTTCTGTACACTGATCTTTTAATGAAACCCTACAATTCCACCTTGGTATTAAATATAGAAAAGCTTCCAAATTCATTGTTAGATGCACATTTAGCATAGTGTCTTGTTTGACTCTGAGATTCTCTTTCCTGGATTAGCAAGACCAAAGAAGATTTGTGAACAGAGAGAAGGAGCGGAAGGGAGGAAAAGAATCACACACACATGTAGAACAGAATTTTCCTGTCAACAATCAGAAGTGAGGATTAGCTTCCTACATTTTAGCCTTTTACAGCTGAAAAAGAGTAAGCAAGTTTATTAAATATGTGAAGCTCCAACTAATCTTGAGTGACAATGCATATATTTCCCTAAGACCACAAGCCTACATAGTGACTGGTTGAAAGAACAGAGGATCAGTATTAAGTGTCCAGGAGATGAGGAGGAATTAAATTGATGCTCAAAGGGCTTTTTTTCCTTGACTGACAGTACTCACTGAGCCACAACCCTGAAACCCAGTGTCCGCTGAGTATTCATTATAATATCAATCATATCTCTTATATGCTTCAAGTTCCACAGCTTCTGAGACTTCTTTGCTCAGGCTTCTTGCACAAGCACAAAAAGTGGATGAAAGATACTTTGCTAAGCTCCTACTCCACATAGCTGCAGTGTTTGTGTGGGTCCTTAGTTGCAATGTAAGACCTATCATATGGGTCTTTCCCACCCAGCAGATTCTGCCATGACATTTTGGTTTTGCTTAATTAAAAGCATTGTAGACTCCTGGACCCTCCCTAAGTGGCAATGGGTTGTATAAGGCTCATTGTTTTAGTAGAATCTGGGCTTATAGAGACAGGATGGTGATGTTGGTGAAAGATGATAACCACTATTGCCACTCTTCAGCTTCATTGTTCCCACTGAATATAACTGAAATCCTCACTGTAGGTGGTATGTGAGAATGAAAGACATTCATTTTCCCCCAAAGAATATCTGGCTGTATAATTTCCCATGTCCCACATTTTGGGTCTATCTAGAAGGGCCCTAAGAGGCAACCAGAGATGATGTGTTGCCACTTCCAGCCATTAAAAGTGGTGGCTGAAACACACAATGTGATTTTTTTTTTGGAGGAAAGGAGAAATAGATGCAGCCTTTTGGGTGTTGGGTTATATCTGTCTTCAATCCATAGGCCCTTTGTTGGGTGGCCATTGTCAGGGAGAACCAGATAGATTGTGGTTGTGGTAAGTGGCAGGAGTAAAGGTCTTTCAGAGATCTCTGCTACATTACCAGTGCATGTTACTTTGTATTTAAAATACCATAAATGTAGAAGATAATAATTGTTGCCAGGAATGGTCTCTTTATGGTTATCTAAAATCCTGATATTTCTGTTTGACTCTGAATTTTCATTTACCTTTAAGCTGAGTTGGCTTTGTCCCCACCATGGGGTTCATGACTCTCTGACTAGTAATTCCATAATTGGTACAAATAGAAGCTAAGTGCATCTAAATAATCAGTACAGACAGCGTTAAGTGCCAGTTTCCCATTCTCTTGATGATTTGTTCCCCAAACTTCTCAGCTGTCTTCTTTCTTGACAGCTGAGAAGTGCATGCTGAAATGCATGCTGGGAAAAAAAAGTTTCTGACTCACTACATACATTAGCAAACATTTACTGAAATATTTCTTAAAGGTGATAAAGGTGTAGCTGTTTTCTAAACCCAATAGATCTTCTCTATTTCCTTGTCACTTCCAATTTAGAAATTATACGAAGTAACTTTGTTTGATCCCAAACCATGTTGGCCTTATCTTACCCCCCCCCCCCCATTAACCTGTGCTAAATGTAGATTTATTATAAGGTAACCACCTAGGACCTCATCAGATGCAGAGAGAAGAACACCTTCTCCCTGCTTCTCTCCACTCCAGAACAGAATCTCCTGGAACCCACTACATGACACTGGGTAACTTCCAGAGGGCTTCTGTTACAGCAGCAGAGAGAAGCTTAGCTCAGAGAGCCCCTGGAGGAATGTCAGGAGGTAGCAAGGAAAGATGGATTTGGAGGGGAAAATGACAAGTGAAGACAGAGGATGGATGGCAGGGAACAGAGCCTAACGGTTCCCTCCACTGTCCCCTGCTTTCCCCCTGCCCATTGATGAGGTCCCTGGTGTGCATTTACCCTGTAAACTTAATGCAGTTTGACACCAGATTATTTGCTACAGCCCCTGCTATGGAGCTCTGGAAACTGTAGTTTGGTGATGCACACTTTGGCAGACAAAGCTAATGGCCTCATTTTAGAGTGTGGATGTGTCCTTAGTTTCTGATTTAAGCAACAGTGTGTAGTGACTTTCATGTCAAGGAGGCAATAAATACACTTTGAGTTTACTTAGAACTTCAAAGTAATTATCCAAGGTGCTGAAAGCTATCTCACAAATAATTTCAACCCCTTAGTTATCTCTCTTTCATACTGGAGGGATTCAACATTTCAGTAGCCATTAGCCATCATGGCATTTCAAGCAGCAAACCTAAGCATTTTGACAATAAATTTAATTATGAGGAGGAGTCCTAGTTTGCCAGTACAAGTTCTGTCCAATGAACACATCAGTTACATAAAATGTCTGCTGAAACATGGTTACATTGATCTCAGAAGTTTCCCTTTCTTTGATTATGGCTATTGTATCATCTGCCTAAAATGAGATAAAACATTATTTTAGTATATATAAGATATTGATAATGAAATTCTATTTGTTTTATTTATTAAAGTCACATGTCTGTGTATGTCTCTCTCTGTGTTTGCTTATATGGCAACTGAATCATTCTGCCATTGATCACCCACTTCTATAGTAATTTCATTTTTTTCAGAGTCCCCCCTTATAATTGGTTACTTGTTTATATAAGCATTTGATATACAAGAGAAGCATAACAGAATGAACTGCTTGGCTGCATTATGACCTTTGTCTTTCAAAGATTATTAACATTTTATGTCAGTCCTCCCCTCTTTTATCTCTAATGCTGTGGATCACAAAACCCAATTTGCAACTAAGGATCAGGGAGGAGCCTCCTCCAGACCTCTTTGGGCTAGAATAAGCCCATCAACCATAGGTTCCCTTCCCATGGCATAAAAATAATCATTTTTGCAGTCTTGCTGATGCTATATGTCTGTACTACACTTATTCAAGGAAGCTTCCATTTTACTCTATAATATTTAAAGAATGTCAGGTTTGGGTATACCGTTATTGTTAATGATGGGAACTGCAATTCAACACATCTCAGTGACCAAAATCCTCTGATAAATATAAAAAGCTATAGATTTGGGTTATTTCTCAACAATTTATTAAGAGATTTCTGTGGCCATTGCTTCATTTGTGTTGCTGCTTTTATGCTTCATTTGTGTTAGCTCTCAGCCTCAAGGCTGCCAACCAAAAAGGAAAAGCATCCAAATCAAAATAATCGGGTGAAGTTGTTTATGGCATGGAGCTATTTCACACAATACGGGTGTACAATAACCTGCTGGTTTGTTGTTGTTAATTGCCACCAAGTTGGCTTTGACTTAAGGTGGCCCTGTGAATGAGACAGCCTTCTTCACAACCAAACATTCATATTCCTACACAGATACTGAAAACATTATGGTATAGTCAGTTCTGACTGTGGTGGTGGTGGTGGTGGGAAACAGGCTATACACAGGCACTACCAATACCTCACATTGGGTATAAATAAAGTGCAGAGTGTACATAAAGTGACTGGTTGATAGATAAACTCAAAACTTTCTCTGATGCTTCTCTCCCAGTACTGTATCAGGTTCTTCTGTCTTGCCATTTTGGTTTTTTATTTTTATTTTTTGTTGCAGTCACAGAACTATACTGTTTTAGTATTACAACTATAGAACAAAGAGAGAAGGAGGTGGGGGAGCAGGAAGGTGATGGAACAATGTTGAATCTGGAAGCCAGAAATGTAATGAGAGAAATACATTTTGTGCAAAGCACAAAAGTCACATTACCATTCTTCACACCAACACATATTGATATGTAGGAAGGTGTCCAAAGAATGGTGACCAAAATGGTAAAAGGTCTGGAAGCCAAGTTCCATGAGAAACAACTTAGGGAGCTGAGCACGTTTAGAAGAAAAGGTTAGGAGGTGACATGATAGCTATGTTTAAATATTTGAAATGATTTCATATTGAAGAGGGAGTGGATTCAAACTAAAGGAAAAGAGATTCCACACTAAACATTAGGAAGAACTTTCTGATAGTAA
Source organism: Anolis sagrei (assembly GCF_037176765.1). NCBI lineage: Eukaryota > Metazoa > Chordata > Lepidosauria > Squamata > Anolidae > Anolis > Anolis sagrei. The sequence goes on along the minus strand of NC_090024.1, from coordinate 37,208,760 downwards.
AAACAGTTCAGCAGTGAAATACAGAGTATGTTGAAGGCTCATTCTCTGGAGGTTTTTAAACAGATATTGGATGGCTATCTGTCATTAGTGCTTTATTATGTGCTCCTGCATGGCAGGAGGTTGCACCGGATGGGATCTCTCTCAACTTTTACGATTTATTTATTTATTTATACGCTTGTATACCGCTAATATCTCAGCCTAAGTCGGCGACTCATTGCGGTTTACAACATTTAAAAAAACAGTATTCAATTTAAAAGCATAAAACAACATATACAGTACAAATTATTGGGCCACCAATAAAAATCCTACGCATCTCGTAACTGAAATCGCAATCCAAGATTCGTCGTCCATGATTCTATGATCATTAGTGGGAACACATAAAAGTACAACAGGAGCAATGGAGGAAATGAATACCCCAACCCACTGGAAGGAAAAAACCAATCTAGATGCTGCGGAGAGTTCTAGTTGTTTCTAACACAAGAAAAATACCACAAGCAGAAGAGCATTGTATGGCTATCAGACACCCATCACATTCCATGGATAAACTACAGCTAGCACTTTGCCCAATCCTCAGCTTTTTGCTGATCTGGAGGAGCCCATTATATATTTCTGTTACTAACCTTGTTGATTGGAATTAGGCTGGGTGGTGTTTTCTGTCTCTTTCTTTGGAACACCATTTGCACCCTCATTTTCTTTCTTTTCTTGCTTATTTTCTTCCTTTAAAAGACCAACAGAAGCACTTGTAGTATATGAATTTCAAGAACAGAACTCAAAATATATTACTAATCATTTCCTATGTCTAAAAGTATAATACTCAGCATTCTGTATCTCTTCTTTTTCACATCCCATATCTCATACACTAGGTAGTACAAAAATATATTAATTTCAAGTGGTCCATTGCTTTTGCATTATTTTTCAATACTTCAGTATTGATGCACATTGGACACTTTGGACAACTAGATGCTGCTGTTCCCAAACAGAGAGTAGAGTGCAAGAGATCCAGTGAAACAATCTGGTAAATTTCTAATGTTCCACTGCATTTTTGTCAGTTCATTTCTAGACACACGGAGTTTTTAAATGCAGAATTTCCAACTGCATACATGTGCCAGCAGACATACTAAAAGCAAAAATGAAATAAACAATAATCCACAAATACAGGACATATTTTGCTTCCTGTTTACATGTTGGCTCAGTTATGAATTCTCTACTCAAGTCAATAGTTCTCATCTATAATACAGAAACAATTCAATAAAAAGAGATTGCCTTTAAAAAAAATAAATCTTTAAGAGATAAAAGAGATAATTGAGGTGTGCATGAGGAAACTCACCATTCTGTATGAGGAAAAGACTTTGGAAAGAAGAAAGGAAAGCTTAGCCTGAGTGGAAGGAATAATATTATAGCCTAGAAGGCAGATTTAGGGATTAGGTTTAAATCTGCCTAGTATGGTTGCCAGAAATCTATATGCACCTAGAGTTAAGGGAGAAGCCATAGCTCAGTAGGAGTGAACATACTTTCTATGCAGAAGGTTTTAGGTTTTATCTTTGCCATGATCCTAGAAAACAATCAAGATAATCCTGTGAAGTGTTTTTTTCTGGGTATTCTAGGCAGCACTGACAGTCAGAGAAGACAATACTCATAACATGATCAGGATTTAGCAACTTGTGCCATTCCACCTGGGGTTTCTGGGCCACATCTTTATGAGCCTTGAAAATCTCTGGAAACCAACAAAGCTTCCAGTTCTTTTACCAATTCCCCTACCAATTCCCCAAAGGTTTCCAAACCACTTACAAACACAGTGCTTCAAACCACTTATCATTGAACCCTAGAACACTGGACAATGCTGAAGAAATTGATCAAATTGATTAAAAATGGTGACTCTGAATAACTTCCATTGAAGCTAGATGCACAGATATGCATGACCCCCCTGGAGTATGATCACAGGACAAAAGCTGGCCTCACTACCTGCACAAAAGACCACCCCTGTTCTATTCTAATAGACATCTAACTCTGGGGTACTTAATGCCATAGAAGCATTTGCTCTTTTCTGCCTCCTGAGGAGCAAATTAGTGCAAGGATCAGTTGGGACAATTAAACTTCCAGTCTTGGCTAGGAGATCTGTTTACACTTATTTGAGAGAATAACCAGACCAATATGTTTGGAATTATTCATTTTGAAAGCATCTAAACCAGGATGGGCAACTTTGGAACATCTGGGAACAACTTTATCAGCTCCTAAGACACACTATTTTTCCCTGTGGTGAGCAAAAAGGATTTAAAAATGAGAACCAGAAGCAGGCAATAGGTAGTCCCTAAGTTATGAACAAGATAGGCTCTGTAAGTTTGTTTTTAAGTTGAATTTGTTTGTAGTCGGAACAGGTATATTTTTAAGTATAACTCCTGCATATATGTATGTATGTGTGTGTGTGTGTGTGTGTATGCTTTGAGTAGCATAGGAAAGGGTTAACATCCCTGTTGTGTTTGTTTTGTTGTCTGTGCCCCTGTTCAGAAGATTTCACCACACTTTCTGTCCCAGTGATAATTGGATTTTGAAAATTTTGTTTTGTTGTGGAAACAAGTATTGGTGATAAAAGCTTCAGTGGATACACCTTTCCCTCAAGATAACTCTTTCAGGAACAAATTTTCCTTCCTGGGGGTAGATTCCTCTCACTTCCTGTTGTCTCACCCCCATTTGTGACTATGAGTCTGACGTTTGTAACTCGGGGACTGCCTGTAATTCATCTCTTGTTTTGCTATTTTGTTTGAGAGAGTGTGCTTCTTAGAGCTTCCTAGGAATGAAATTACATTGAAAATATTTTTGATTGGAGTGAAACTGTGAAAACATATTTGAGGAAGCTTTTCACAGAATCAAGTTCATCTGCCTATTTGGATGGGAGATACTTGCACATTTGTTGAAATGGTTGTGTGGAGGAGGTATTGCATTATTTACTCTGATGTCCACTTGATGCTTATCCCAGAGAGTTTTTTCTTTCATCTTGTCCTAGTGGCGTTTGTGAACAATGTATGTATACTGCAATCCACTTTTGTGTGACAAATATAATCACTTATCAAGTTGCCTGGTATGTGACTGCTGTTAAGAAAAGAAAACAAGAATCTTGGAAGAGATGGAATTGTTGTATTGTAAGAAAAACTCAAATATTTGAAAGAATTAATTTGTTGAATAAATTTAACCAATTTGGTACTTGAATAAATATTATTCTTTGTAAAAAAAAATCTACTTACACATTCCTACAGAAACTAGATTTATCTTATCCGGAAGTTTTCATAAAATGGCATCTACTATTTCATATACACGACAAATGAACAAATATTGAGTACATTATAATCTTGTGGCACCATCAATCATAGGATGCCACGTTCTGTCTTTTTTTGGCCACAGAAATTTTTGTTTGACTAGCCATTTTATCACACCAGGACTTTAAAGTGGGCAGCCCTGCATTTCTGACACCTGCAGAATTCTGGGAAATATAGTTTAGGGTGGGACCTTTTGAATTCTCAGCTACAGAGGTCCTTACCTTCCCAAATGCCATAAGGGCTGAAAGGCCAGTGGTAGCTGTTGTGAGACATATTTCTCCAAAGTCCTTGATAGCTGGAGGTTAGAGCTGTGTGTCCCACACAGTCTGTTTTCCCAAGATGATGAAGAACATTGTATCCCATCATCTGAGTAAAAATGTAAAATTCCAATGTAGTTTCCCTTTACACAGAATTGGGAAGGTGAGGGAAGATCATCTTACCCTTTACTTCAAGCTGCAATATGTCTTAATTCAGGTTTCAAATGCTCTCTTTTGCCATCATGGCTCTGAATTTGTTGTCCTCTGCTTATTTTTTAAAAGATAAATAACCCATCAGAAGATAGCAAATCTCCCCTCTCACATCTGTTTCAATCCTCATTTCAGCTTCTTTGATTGTTTTTTTTTTAGAGAAGAAACAAGTTCCCTTCATGTCAAGCCTTTTTGCATACATTTACATCTCAATCACAAACACATTTATTTGGATGTTGAGTGACATTACTTTCCTGTGGAAATTACCCTTCTCATAAAATGTACTTGGGATCACAGCCTCAATTAAGCCACTTTAACCAGCAGAAGCAGAGTTCTCTTTGCTAACAAAGAAGCAATTAAGATGAATGGTTCAGAGCTAACAGCAAATAATTTGTTTCTTCTTTAAAAAAAGAATAATAATTTTAAGCCACATCATCATGATACGGTTAATCAAAAACTGCTTTATTGGCCTTTAAAGTGGAAGGTTTGCACAGTTTTATAGCACACCAGATATTGTTCATAATTATAAAATATTATTTAAAGCATCTAACATACTACACATTCTGTCCACCTTAACTCAGTTGAATAAACTTTTTGGAGATTTTCAAACATTGTCAGACCAATGTAGGGCTGCCAGTAATACCTTCCATGTGCTCCAGCTCCATGTGCCCAGGGTAACGTTGGGATTTGGAATCTCATCTGTGTCATGGATAAATAGTGCCCATGCTGACTGGTGCTGACCTCATCCACAGAGGAGATGGACTAGTTACCTAGCATATTAGGTAAAGGTAAAGGTGTCCCTGACATTAAGTCCAGTCATGTCCGACTCTGGGGGTTGGTGCTCATCTCCATTTCTAAGCCGAAGAGCCGGTGTTGTCTGTAGACAACTTCAAGCTCATGTGGCCGGCATAACTGCATGGAGAACTGTTACCTTCCCGATGGAGAGGTATTTATTGATCTACTCCCATTTGCATGTTTTCGAACTGTTAGGCTGGCAGAAGCTGGGGCTGACAGCAGAAGCCCACCCTGATCCCTGAGTTCAAACCTGCAACCTTTTGGTCAACAACTTCAGCAGCTCCGCGGTTTAACTCATGTGCCACCAGGGGCTCCCAGCATATTAGCTAACCTTTATACAAGTTGGAACTGGAAATACAGCAATTTCTTAAAAGCCACCTGGGCAGGACTTATTTCCAAAATAAGCTATATTACTATAGTAACTTTGGGGTGGATTCTCTTTGTTACATAGAAGAGAGACATTTCCAGGTTCTGCTGTTAGCAATAAGAGCTATAGCGTTATGAGAATTTAGACCAGATTATTCTTTTTGACTTTTATGTCTAGTGTGAGTTCTAAAACTGTGGTATTGATGGAGTTAGAGACAAATGGCATTTAAGAAAAATGAAAAGGATCTTGGATTCAGAATCTCTTTTAACCTGGTTGAGACTCCATAAATAGTACATTCAACTCATCTCAGTCGAAGGATCAACATAGAACACTGGTTAATCTGATTCCAGAAATGGGTCCCTTTTATCCCTTATTAATCAACAAAGTTGGACAAGTTCCTCTATTGTCCCCTGTTCCCCAGGCCTGTCCTGTTGCTGGGATTCTGTGATAAAGATTAATCTTAAGAAGCAAATTTGCTCAGGAGAAAAATGAGAATTTCTTTCTTGGAAAATTTCAACTCTATCCTGAAGCCCACTGGAACTGTGAACTGAAATTTCCTTTACTCCCGGTGCCATAATGATTTAGCATGAGTTGAATTAGGTCATTTCAGCTTCGTGTCTCCTTGCGTTTTCATTCCCAAGCAAATATATGTATGATTGGATCTGCACAAACTGACAGTCTGCCTGTTAAAAGATCACTTGGGGCCTCTGTTTGGCTTTGAAATGTTGCAGAAAATGATACTTGTCCAATCATATAAAGTGATAGGAAGCAGAATGCACAAAATAAAAAATAAACTAAAATATAGGTACCAAGGAGCAGAAATGTCAATACTGGAAATGAATAAGCAAAGTCTTTTGACAGTTTGTTCATTTCAGCTTTAAATAATGTCATTCATTGTCAGAAACAAATATAAGGTCAGCAAAGAGAATCTGTTATGAAGTCCTACCTGGCCTGGAGGTGGCTGAGGTGGAGGTGATGGCTTTGGAGGGTCTGGATCATGGTTCACTTTTTCCTCTGATGGGCTTGGCATCACTTTGGTAAATTTTGCTTTCAGTCTGTTAAACATTTTCACTTACGGAGTTGTTCCGAAACCTCTGGTCTCTTACAGTTAAAAGCTAAAGGCATTTGGCTTCCTTTGCCATGACTGTTCAAGCCAATTAGTTGTTTAATCAGGGCTTAGGTTTGGTATTTAGTAACCTCCTGCAAAGACAGGCTGTTCCAGTGACTGCTTTCTTTGCCATCATTTCTTTTGTTTTATAGACTGCAGTGAAAGTATGGGTAGGTTTATGCTTAAAATGTGCTTTGAGGCTTCAGAGTTTGAATATCAACAAATGGAACAGAATGTTCAATTAATTTCTGTGTCTTGGCTGGAATATAGCACTGCTCATTTAAGAATAATTCTAATTTGGAGGCAAAAGCTAACCAGAAAGGCCTTAAGAGTCTGACTGTGAAATGAAAATAATAATAATAATAATAATAACAATAATACATTGACTAATATCTCGCCTTGCTATAGTAGTTTATATGTTCTCCAAATTGCTTTTGTCCTCCTGTGGTCCTGATACATGCATTTCAGAGAAAGGGAGGGTGGTTGGGCTTATGAGGGTTTATGGCTTCAGTATGTCAAGTTAAAGAGGAAAAATAATATTTTAGCCTGAACACATATTGTGAAGCATGACATCCCCTCCGGGATTTATAGCACATCAAGTGCACGTAACCAAATATAGCTGTCCACTGCCATCCAAGGAGTCCCAGTGACCCTATGGCAATCCAGTGGCAACAGCCCACGAAACCCAAACCTCCACCCTTATTTTCTTTTTATTAACTGCCCCCACTGGTGTGCTGAATCGAGCGCACATAGGAATGGGATCTAGACCAGCAAATCTCCCTCTCAAGAACTCTGATCCCTCCCTGATGAAATGTATCCCTTTTTCATATCTAAACATTTCCCTCCTACATAAAACCTATATGTAATATGTTGCTTTTTAGCACTTTTTTACCCTGACCTTTTCTTTGATAGATCTAGATCTATTCCTCCCTACATCTACTATGTTGGGCAGGAAGGTTGTCACCTTCTAATGACTCCCCTATTGGATACCACTAGCCCCAAAACAGGTCAACCTTAGACAAAGGATTTCCTTAGACCAGGATTTCATTTTAATCACTGACAATATTCACTAATCCAGAGATAAACACATGTGCAAGGACTAAATACTAAAAATGAAAGGAAACATTATGGACAGGCTTTGGACTGCGTCATTGGTCAGTGAATCGGACTCAGATATGGCAGTATGATTGATTATAATGTTTTAAATTGATTTTTAACCTAATGTTTTTATCTACTCTGTTATGTCATGTTGTGTTGTGGTTTTGTATGTGTTGGCATCAAATTGTTGCTGTTGTAAGCCACTCTGAGTCCCCATTCAGGGGTTGAGAAGGATGGGGTACAAATGTTTGAAATAATAAATAAATAAATAAATAAATAAATAATAACAATGTCTCACGATCATGTTAAAAAACAAAGTATGTATTATCGATGTTGCAATCCCAGGTGACAGCAGGATTGAAGGGAAACAACTGGAAAAGCTGACACGATATGAGGATTTAAAGACTCTGGCACAAGCCAGCCAAGGTGGTCCCAGTGGTGATCAGCACACTGGGTGCAATGCCTAAAGATCTTGGCCTGCACATAAACACAATTGGCATTGACAAGATTACTATCTGCCAGCTGCAGAAGGTCACCTTACTGGGATCTGCACACATTATTCGCCGATACATCACACAGTCCTAGGCACTTGGGAAGTGTCTGATGTGTGATCCAATACAATAGCCAGCAGAGTGTCTGCTGTGGACTCATCTTGTTGTATTTCAAATAATACTAATACTACTAATAATAACACATTATTTATATTCCTCTCTATCTCCCCAAAGAGACTCAGGGCGGATCACAGTACACATACACAGCAAACATTCAATGCCATTTTGGACAGACAGGACAGAGACAGACATTACAGAAAGGAGGTAAGTTGTGTCGGCATCCCGCTTTTTTGGCACCTTGGAGGTTGTGCTTGAATCCAGCCACGGGGGGGGGGGGGGTGCTGTTTCTCCATCCTCTATGACGAAGAGCCATCAGGACTTCCTCCTTCCTTTTGGTCATGGGCATGTTCCAATCCTTTTCTTTATGGTGTCATAAAATACTTCCCTTGCTTGTTTTAGCGGTACCTAATTTCTCTACTTACAGCTCAAGCTGTTTTTGAATTGCTTAGGTAAAACTCCCGGTTGACAGTCAGAAGCTCATGCCATTCTGGGGCTTCAAACTGGCAACCTTTTGGTTGGTAGATCTTATCATTGCTGATGATTTACCAGGTGTGCTAAAGCCCGGCTGGTTAAAAAAAGCCCATCTAAAGATCTATTAGCTGTAGTTTGTGCATGTATAGTAAATGCAATTTTATTCTTTTATGAACAATTTTGAATGAGTACATTTCTTTGCAACACATTTTCTCGATTTGCAAAGTGGCACCTCTCTTAGAGAATTTTGATGGGCACAAATGAAATCCTCAAGAAAAAACAAAACCTTGGAATGGAAGTGTCATCTTTCTTCGATTATAATACTTGGTGCAGATTCTAATGCATAATTAAAATGCCTGAGAAATAAACGTAACAGATATTAACAAGGAAATGCCTTTGGGAACTTGTTAATAACTATTGACATCTGTGACTAATGAACGGGACATTGGTTTAGGCTGTGACTAATTAAATAAATGTTTTGAAAACCCCTCTAAGTTACCATTTTATAAACAGTAATCAGGCCACGATGAAGCTGATAGGCCCAAACAAATTGAACTATTTGTTCTATCAGCTCTTCTTTCATTCTTCCCAGCCCAAGTCTTGGTAGAGGTGATTAACCTGCCTCACTATTGGGTTGCTGTTTTATGTACAATAGCTATTTAGTTATATCCCCCATCTACTGAACACACTAAAAGCACTCCAGTTAATTGAACATCATGACCTGCTGTTAAATAAGAAGATTAATGTAGCACAAGGCAAGGCGGTGAGTCTGTATCCAATTAGCTTCTCAGCCATGCAGGGTCTGACCAATATTTACTACTAGCTAAAAGCTTCTCAAGCCTGACACACACAGGCAGAAGGAATGATAGAATTTCCCATTCTTTTCATAGCACCACCTCAAATCCTCCCTTCTGAAACATGAAAACAGGGCTGCCATTTCCCATCCCACTCTCAATAGTGTAACAAAAGGTTTGGGACCACCCTACCTGCGCGACCGCATCTCCATCTACGAACCCACACGCTCACTTCGATCATCTGGGGAGGCCCTGCTCGTGATTCCACCTACGTCGCAAGCGTGCTTGGTGGGGACACGGGACAGGGCTTTCTCTGTGGTGGCCCCCCGACTTTGGAACGCCCTCCCAAAAGATCGCCGACAGGCCCCTACCTTAGCAGTTTTCAGGAGGAATTTAAAAACTTGGCTGTTCCGCTGTGCCTTCTCAGAATAGGAATCCCCATCCCAAGCCTTAGTAGCACTTTAATCACAACTAATGTCGCTGCACACCGCACTTTTATCCTACGTTCCTCCTACCATTTCAGCACTTTTAACCCTGTACCCCATCGTGCCGGCCGAACCAGTTTTAATAATGTCTTGATGTATTGCCATTGTTGTTGTTTTGCTTAATTGTTTTGATTTGCTTTGTTTATTGTTGTGTTACGTTTTTCTATTGTATTGTGTTTGAGGCTTCGGCCTGTGTAAGCCGCATCGAGTCCTTCGGGAGATGCTAGCGGGGTACAAATAAAGTTAATAATAATAATAATAATAATAATAATAATAATAATAAAGAAGTCTTCTATTCACCACCTTTCTATCCATTATTCATACCATTACCACACATTCAGTCCTGTTGTTGTTGTTGTTCATTCGTTCAGTCATTTCTGACTCTTCGTGACCTCATGGACCAGCCCACGCCAGAGTTCCCTGTTGGCCATCACCACCCTCAGCTCCTTCAAGATCAATCCAGTCACTTCAAGGATGCCAACTATCCATCTTGCTCTTGGTTGGCCCCTCTTTCTTTTTCCTTCCATTTTCCCCAGTACAATTGTCTTCTCTCAGTCCTATCATTAGGCCAATTAGTTCGCAATGTGTAGCAAGGTGTTACAGAACAGAGGTGTTTGTACTTCGCCATCTACCCTATGACCTCCAAATGAGCCTCCTGTTCTCAGGTGTGCTATGCCATTGATAGTCCTAAATTAAGATTTAATTGCCAGTTCAGTCACCTCCAATCTTAGCTTGAGAAAGTTGCATTTTAATTACTACTCCCAATTTCCAGCCTGATGGGATTTTTTGAATTGTAGTTCAGAAAAATATATTTTTCAAAGCGATTTTTCCAGTAACACAGAAGGAAAAGGTCTGGAAGTTTGTTCTTTGACTAATTGAGCAAAATATCTTGGCCGAGTGTTGATGAAGTCAGATCTGCTTTTTCAAGCATGATCTTGATCCTCTTTTCTCACAATGAGCACAGATCTACTGGCCTGGTCGGTTTCTTTGTTCTCAAATTCCTTTATATTGTTTGGTATCAAAAATTCAACACCAAAGGGGATCAGATCATGGGAGTTTGGTTTAGAAAGATTGCAAGTGCCATTCATGTTGACTTCACTTTTGAGTTTCCATAGTGACATTTTAATTGTGCCTGAAAGCTTTTGCAGCACTTGTGTTGATTGTTATTTCTTTCTGCTAATAAGGTTTTTTTAATGCTTTGATTTGTAAGCTGCCTCTAGTCAAAAAAATAAGACAAAATTTATTTTTAAATAAATATGTTGCAGATGTTGGTTGAATAGATCTACACAGCATTAGATTATAGCACAGTAACTATTGGTCTTGTTGATTACTTCATTGTGTCCTCAGCATATGACTGAACTAGTGTTTAGTAGATTATGCCTGAAGTCATGCTGAAAATATTTTTCAGTGGTGCAGCAAACTTGATTTGAACTGGAAGATGGGGTGAATGCGCAAAAAGTCATGCTAGCTCAGTGTTTCTCAACCTTCCTAATGCTGTGACCCCTTAATACAGTTCCTCATGTTGTAGTGACCCCAAACCATAAAATTACTTTTGTTACTATTTCATAACTGTAATTTTGCTATCGTTATGAATCATAAGGTAAATATCTGATATGCAGGATGTATTTTCATTCCTTGGACCAAATGAATGAAAATACACTCAAATTTGAATACTGGTGGGGTGGGATGAAGGGGATTGATTTGTCATTTGGGAGTTGAAGTTGCTGGGATGTATAGTTCACCTACAATCAAAGAGCATTCTGAACTCCACCAATGATGGAATTGAACCAAATATGACACACAGAACTCCCTCGACGAACAGAAAATATATATCAGTGATTGGTTGGGGGGAGGGCAGCAAAATACTGTGTGCTTACTGTTGAAAATTACCTAGGGCCGCCTCTGCCAGTGGCAAGTATCCTGTATGCTTAGAAGTGGAAAATGACAGAGATGCCAGCTGTAGAATACTGAACATTCAAGATGTAGAAAATAATAGATATTGTTAAAGTATAAGTTCATTTGATACATTCTCAAAAGAATAGAAACCTTTTACCAACATATATCTGAGGAAAAGGGAAAGACTTTTTGTATATGTTTGGAAATATAAACTATTTGTGGGACATAAGGTGAAAGAAAAATATTAACTTATAGAAAAATAAAAAAGGGAAGCAAAAATCAATTCTAAAATTGAATTTATAGATATGGTTTGTAGTTTAGACTTGTATGTAATCAGAGTAGAGATGTATGTTGTATAAATTGATATATAATTTTTGTTAGGTATGTCTGTGTTTATGTAGGTAAAGGTACACCAAGTCTAGCCGTATCCAACTCTGGGGGTTGGTGCTAATCTCTATTTATAAGCCGAAGAGCCAGTGTTGTCCATAGATGCCTCCAAGGTCATGAGGCCAGTATGACTGCATGGCGCACCATTACCTTCCCGCCAGGGCAGTATCTATTGATCCACTCTCATTTGCATGTCTGTGAACTGCTAGGTTGGCAGAAGCTGGAGCTAATAGCGAGAGCTCACCCTGCTCCCTGGATTCGAACTGATAACCTTTTGGTCAGCAAGTTCAGCAGCTCAGCGGTTTTAACCCACTGTGTCAACAGGGGCTCCTTGTGTTTATGTATTGTTTGTTTGTTTTTTTACCTGGCAAAAATTTAAATTACAAATATTGGGGAAAAAATAATTTATCATTTTGACCCTACTCAGATGCTGTTTGTGCCCAAGCATGCCTTGATTATAGTATTATTAGAACAGCATTTTGAGGTGTGACTTTTCCCTATTTGTGTTCTCTACCAGATTTTAAACCCAAAGGATGGTAGTCTTACACAGCTAAGGGCTTCATCATATGGAGGCCGAGAAACCATGGGGCAGCATAAGGTGGTACTGTTGGTAGTCATGGGAGCCCATCACATAATGTATCCATACAGTCCCTGGCTCCCTACCGCTTCCTCCCCGGCTTCTTCCATGAGGAGTTGAGTGTACACCCAACTTTTCTGGGCTGTTTCTTGACACTGTTGCCATGGAGCCCAACGGAGCCCTGTCAGAAGTAGCTTTGAGTCATTTGATGGGCTCTGGGGGACTCCATGCCAGCAACATGCCAACAGCATGGAGAAACACCGAGAAGACTTCTATGCTTCATTAGAAACATGGTTTCAACAGTTGCATAGTTGGCATTTTCCAGACTGCATATGTCATTGCCTGACATATATTAGCTATGGAAAAATGCAGTTTTATTTTATTTACTTAATTCACAAAATTTGTATGGTTCTAATAAGATGTGGCTTTCAATTAAAAAATAGAGAATTCTGTTGTTTAAAATGCCATGCCCCCATCTTTCCACTACAATTTCTAAATTAGAATATAGAAGTCAATGCCTCACTAATTTGAGATTATTTCTAGCATGCCAAAATTGGGAGTGTCAACTTTCTCTTAAAGGAGAAGGTTAGAAATACCTCTAAAACTGTTATAAGTAAGCAATGTCAACTTATCTTTCCAATTCTGACATATCACATGATTTATTATTCACAGTAAGAATAAGAACTGTCTCACACATTATGTTCACCACTATCAATATATTCTTGACTGTTATTAAAAATAGTGCTCTTTTCTGAATTTTAAATCTTAGTGTGCAGGTTTTTCAAATGGCTTTGCATTGACTTGCCATAGTAAAATTTTGACTACTATATATTAAAACTTATTGAATGTGGACTGAAGTTCTTAACACTGCTTAATAGCGTACAAATCTCCTTCTCCCCAAGACTTTATGGGAAGCTAATTGCTTAAAGAACTTGCAGAACTTCAAAAGCAAGGCCTATAAAAACCCTGATTGACTCCCACCTCAAGTCTTTTGGATTATAAAAGTATTTTATTGCTGTGCAAGTGCTAAAGCTTTTCTGATTTTAATATTTCCACAAAATAGGACAGCCTGTTGAAAATATTATTTCCATATTTTATCCAGAAAAGAGGACATATTTGCAGAAGTGACCAAATGAACTGGCAAAGCCTAGATGCATATAATGTAAACCACAGCCTTTAGTTCTTTTGGTTCAGTGACACCACTTTGCATTAAGTTATTTTTTCTCAGCTTGGAGAATAAAAAAAAAACATCCCTGAGAATCTTTTACCATTGCCTGGAACAGTCAAACTGGTGGATGGGAAGAATAAGTTAGCTTTGTCTTATTGGTACTGGATTACCACTAATAGAGGCCAATGAAAAATATAACTGCATGCCAGCCATCAAGTAATCCCAAAGATGTTACACTGATGGTTTTAAACTAGGGATGGGAAATCATACAGTCCTCCAAATGTTGTTGTAAAATTGCTCACAATATCCCTATCTAACAGAACCAATGGTGGAGAACGCTGATAGATGCAGTTTAGCAACAATGAATGGGCTGCATGATTTCCATCTGTATTTAAAATTATCTGGGTGAATTCTGGGTTTTTAAAATGCTTATCAGAAATTTCTCACTATGGCAATTTTCTGCAGAACAGTACTAACATTTTTGCACAGTATAATATTATATCACAGTCTAAGGACTGTCTCACTCATGATTGGCAAACTGCTGTCATGCAACACTGTGGGCATTCCACAAATGATTCCCCCCACCATGATCCTTGTGCCCCTAGCTGTTGACAGGTAGACCCCCATCAGTAACCCACAATCCTGATCTATTCTTGTCACCTACCTTTGTGTGATGGGTCCCTTCCGCTTCTGTACCGATATTCTTTTTTAAAAAATGATCTTTATTTAAGAATTTTCCAGTTAACACAAAAAGGTAATATGGGGGAGAGGAGAAGTGGGTATACGCTAGATCTAGGGTAAAAGGGCTAGGGGCTAGGGGGTGGTGATGCTGGTTGATTGGATTAAAGTGGGTAGGGTAAGGAGTAAGGGATATCTAGGGAAGTAGGGGAGGATGGGTTAAGGGAGAGATATGGAGGGGAGGGGTTGGTTGACTTTGTGGGGTCTGTTTTCTATTCCTCTATTTTCTTTTGTATTCATCCTCTTCTTCTTTGTATTTTAAGGGATATCTCTACCCTTCTCCTTTAAGATTATATTAATATTTCCATTTTTTCTTGTTCCATAAATTTTGTTAATAGAGTCCAATCTGTTGAATTGTCTTGTCATAATATTTGTCTTGTCATAATACTGTCATAAATACAAATATTTGTACCAATATTCTTGAAGTAATATAATGGGTTATCTTCCTCTCCCCCTCCCGTTTACTATTCCCAAGCGGATTGATTTCCTTTTATTTTATATATCTTTGCCTTTTTTGTTTTTAATGCTGAGATGAAGAAGAAGAGGAGGAGGAGGAGGAGGAGGAGAAAAGGGAAGAGGGACCATTGCAGTGGTGCAGGGACCAGGGTCATGAGGATGTGCTGAAGTATGACCACAGAACCACACACTGGCACATCTGTGCAACAGAAGAGAGGTATGATAGTGAAGATGCTCAGCATGCTAAATATCAATTATCTATGCTAATGCATCTATAGCAGAATAAAGAATAGATGTGATGAAATATTAAATTTACACTGGGTGATGATGAAGTCTAGCATTGCAGTTGGAATTCTTGGACACATATTCACATGAAATTGTCTCCCTGGAGAAAGAAATCATTTCATTTGATGATTCTTTGTATATCATCTGTCAATGGGGTGAAACCATTTCCCAACTATTGATATTTCAAAAGATCAGGAGTTTTATTATATAGTTAAATAAAGCACTTGATGTACAGAGAATTTGTGAAGAACAACCAGAATAGAGAATTTTGAGTTGAGAGCATGGACCATGTTCGTTTTAGCTATGCTTTAAGGCAGGGGTCCTCAAACTTTTTAAACAGAGGGACAGGTCACAGTTCCTCAAACTATTGGAGGGCCGGATTATAATTTGAAAAAATATATGAATGAATTGCTATGCACACTGCACATACCTTATTTGTAGTGCAAAACAAACTTTAAAACAACACAATAATTAAAATGAAGAACAATTTTAACAAATATAAACTTATTAGTATTTCAATGGGAAGTGTGGGCCTGCTTTTAGCTGATGAGATAGGATTGTTGTTGTTGTTGTTGTTGTTGTTGTTGTTGTTGTTGTTGTGTGCTTTCAAGTAATTTCAGACTTAAGTTGACCCTGAGCAAGGGCCGGGTAAATGGCCTTGGAGGGCCGTATCCGGCCCTTGGGCCTTAGTTTGTGGACCCCTGCTTTAAGGGCTATAGAGCTGTGCTTTGTATGCACTAATTTTCTTAGCTATCACAAGAAACAGAAACCGTAAACAGTTAATGATAGTTCTAGTAATGAACTATAACTGTGGAGCTCAGGGTTTGATTCCTTGCTCCACTTTGGAAATCCACTGAGTGTCTTTGGGCAAGTCATATACTCTCAGCATCAGAAAACCTTGTGATAGGTTCTCCTTAATGTTGCCCTAAGTTGGAAATGATTTGAAGGCACACAATAATAAAGTAATGTCAACAATTTTGTTTTGTAGCACAGACTTGATGTGCAAATATGCTTTCATAGCATGTATCATCTTATGAAAGAATGGTTTCTTTAGATACTTTGCTTTTACAAAACTGGCCAAAAGAAACAGCAGTGAGGAATGCTAAGAGTTACGATCTACCAACATCTGGAGAGTTGCATAATTATTATGTTCTGATCTATATCATTTAAAAGCCAATAAAGCACTGAACATCTCTGCATTGCACAATGTCTGGCTTTTCATAACAGTTCTGATGGTGATAGAGATAACATGATTTAATTTCCAGGACCAAGGACCTGTTAATATTGCCAACTTATGAAGATCTGATATGGGCAAGAGGTCCTACTAGTTTGATTCTTATGGACAGCTCCACTGCAAGCAGAACAAACAACATAACTATATCTGAAAATCCGGCTTGTATTTGGAATTTCAAGACTAATACCTTTTGGAAAGGTTCATCTGTTAGAATGGAGGAAACTGAACAAAAAGGCCATTGATTATCCTACTACACTATAGTCAAGAGCATATAATTCTTATGCCTATGGCATAATTGCAGTGTGTACTCACTATTTATAAACCTTTTAAAATGGGACCTTATCATGAACTTGACCCGCCATTTTCTACATCACCCAAATGTTGATTATCTTGCTATCTGCTGTGCACTTAAGATAGATGGATGAAAACAATCCCTTTTCCAGGATTGTGTACAGGTTACATTGAAGCCTCAGACCTTATGTGTCATTAATTCAAACACCTTTTAGTGGCACTGATGTATGTTGTTCGCTATTTTAGAACCATTTGGCTTGAAAGAAATCTCATATGGTTGGTTGCATCAAACTGTTTCAAAAATACCTGGAGCTCATGTTGGTACTGTTGTTAAAACAATTAGCCAGACATGCAGTTCTGTGCTCATGTGTTTCTCAGCTAAAGTGATGTGCAAAAGTGCACAAGACTGAAGCATTTGAGGCAAATGTAAGCCAATGAATTTAAGCAAAGTAACTGAAAGGATTGCAATTAGATATAAGCATGGGTGTGAAACTGAATGTGAATGAAATTATCTGAAGAAACTGAGCCATACTTCTGGTTCCTCTGGTATATTACTGGGCACATAACTCCCCAGTTCTCAACTGATATGTACTAAGATCAAAGCACAGCTGCAGCCAAACAAAGGGATCTTGCAACACCTTAGAGAGTAACTGAAAGAACAAAATTGGCAGCATATGCTTTCACAGACTAAATCTACATTCTCAGATGCTTGGAGTGAAGTGACTTACTGTGTTATCCCACTAGGGCTTTAAAGCAGACAGCCCCACATTTCTGCCACCTGCAGAATTCTGTGAAATGTGGTTTTGAATTCTCAGCTAAGGAGGTACTTGCCTTCCCAAACTACATTTGCCAGAATTCTGCAGGCGGCAGAAATGTGGGGCTGCCCACTTTAAAGCCCTGCTGTGATAAGGAAGCTTTAAACTTTTGCTACAAGCTTCATTATCTCAGTTAGTCTCTAAGGTGCTATAAAATCCTCTTGTTTGGCTGAAGCTATGCTTTCATGTGGACACTTAGATCACCCTACATGTTGATATTTCAGACTAATATGACAATGTTCTTAATTTCAACCAAGCATTCCATATCCTTCTTCCCTTCCAGCAGTCAAGCCTTGGGAAGGGCTATTACTACTTACCACTGGGGAGAGAAAGAAGGGATAGGGAATTCACTTGCTGCAGGGGTACAGGTGTGAGGAAAGCAGTTAGGCAGAACACACCTCCTGAACCCTATCCAAAATGAGACATGTGCAAATAGGCTATGCTTACATACATGTGTTCCCTAATAGGATGGCAGACATACATGTTGAATTTCAAGCTACTACATGGTTGTGATGGTGATTTGTGCTCTCACTCTCCCAATCTAGGCTTCTAGTGGTAGAGGCCTTCTGAGAGAGATATAAAATCTGAATTTGCAAAACATTTTTCAGAAAAGGCGTTGACATCAAGAATTGTTTCCCACAATCTCAATATAAATTTTATTTCTGAAACTGGTGTTGCTAAGTCAAATTTGGGATTGGGAACTGGGAACTTGGATGGATGTTCCCAATAAATGTTCAGATGCACATTTTAAATATGCAGATTATGATAGAGACACCATGATTTCCAGAGTCCTACTCCGAACCCTGCAACCCACTGGGTTATGATGAATAGCCTTGTGCAGGAGGAGGAGCACACGGCAGGCTCTTTGCACATCGTGTGCTTCCGTAAAGGGGAGGAGGAGCCGTGATCAACTGCCACATGGTCCCATTACGGATGGGAAACCACAATGGCTGGGCCCTTGCTGTTATGGCCATCCAACCAAGCCAAAGAAGCCGGACTGGCTGAAGGAAAATGGCTAAAACAGATCCACACACAAGCCTAATGATAAACACTTCAATACTTAGAGAACACACAAAAATACTGTATATAACCATGCACATATTTTTATGCAGAAATTGATTAGAAACTTCATTTTACCCAATTTAATATAGAGCTGTAAAAACTGAATAAAGTCGGATCTTTGTAAATGTAGCAATAATTTTTGAATCAGAACTTTTTCTCAATAATCCTTCAGGCTTCAAGTTGTTTCTAAAACAAAGTTAAGTTTTCCAAGTGTAAAGGGAAATAAAATATACCAGTAAAGACTACAAAAGTTGGAATTATGCCTTTGCCTGCTGGTGTAACGGGACTTGGCAGGAGCTGTAACTGCTACATAATTGCTTTGCTGCTTCTGATTAAAAAAGTATGATTTTTTTTAAAATAAACCCATTAATCAGGAACATTACCAAAGTCCTGATTAAGCAGCTCATGAGAAAAATCAGGTTGTGTCATATAAAAGAAAAGATGTCCACATGCTTGAGTTAACATAATGGGCTGTTCCAAGGTTGTGCAAAGCTGTAGATAAGTCATTTTCCTTCTTGTAAAATTCTGAACAATCTGGTTTTAGCTGACAATGATCTTACACTTTTTAGACATATGATTTGTAGCATATCACATCAGTTTGTTAGTTGTACAAAATGGAATTTTTCTGCCAGCCTTTTGGTCTCAAGTGAAGATGACTAAACTATCATATTTGGGTATATCTTGAGATGACACGAATTATTAGCAAAGTCCACAATGTTTTGTAAAGTGAAAAGCAGAGGAAAAGAGAGAAACAATACTACAGGCAGATTCAATCAAGGAAGCCATGGCTCTGAATGTGCAAGACATGAGCAGTGATTTCTTCACAGGGTCAACCAACAGGGACATCTCCATCCTTGTCTAGTTTAGCATAGATTGTCCATTGAGATGACTAAAGCCATTGCCACAACATAAAACCTGAAAACAGACTGAAATTGATCTAGATAAACCATTGTAATCATTAATTAGAATGAAGGCCTAGGTCAAGAAATCAGAAGAATACTAGAACTTGAAAGGGCAGCAATGAAGGAACTAGGAAAGATTCCAAAATGTAAAGATATATCATTAAATGCTAATACTAGGATTGTCCATGCCATCATATTTCCAATGTAAGGTTATGAAAAGTGGACACTGAATAAAGGTGATAGAAAAAAAGTTAATTCATTTGAAATATGATGCTGGAGAAGACTATTACAGATACCATGGACTACTAAAAACATTTTAATGGATCCTGGAGCAAATCAAAGATGAATTCTCCATTGAAGTCAAGGTAACTAAATGGATACTTTGGTTATTTGTACTTTGGTTATTTCATGAGAAAACATGCCTCACTAGAAAAGATAATAATGCTTATCTTTTAGGTAGAAGGAATAGCAAAAGAGGAAGACTGAATTACAGATGAACAAACTTAATCAAGTACTCCATGAACCTGAGATTGTGAGACCTATGCAGGACTGCTGAAAATAGAGTGAGTTAGAGATCACCCATTTATAGAGTTGACATAAAATCAAGTGAACTTGACCACAGTTAACATCAACAACCTCTATCTTATATATGAATCTCTAGATTATAACAAAACTATGAAGGATATTGTTTATCATTATTTTATTTTAGAAGTTTAATGTCTACTTTTCCATGTCTTGAGAATCCAGTAGATAGAAAGTAGGTTGCTTAGACAGGTAGACAGATAAGTATGCTTTTTATCTGTCAGTCTACCACCCATTAGTCTCCTTGAATGTACAACACATGAGCACTACTACCTATGCAATTGCATATAGCTTTCTATGCAATTTTGTGATATAACTAATGTAACTTACTACATTAATTGCCATTATTTGATAGCTGAAGTATTTAAATACCAACCAGTTTCCAATCTTCCTCCTCCTGAACCCACAGCATTGTAAATTCTCATTTCCAGCTCATACCTGCACTTCTCCCTGGTCGCATCGACTTACCATGTGTCACTTTGACACAGATAGGTCAAGCTTAGCTAGTTTTGCACACAATAGATATCTCTGCACCAGTGATTACTGTCAGTGTTTTGAGTCTAGAAGAGTCTGACACATCGGCAGTTCAATGGAGTTGCAAAGAATTCTTTTCTGATTCCTCTCCTCAAGTGGTGCTTTAGGAGTTAGATATTTGAGGAAATGAAAATTAAGCTGATAGTGCTAAGCAATTGTCAAAATCAATTAGGCTTTCTTCTTAGTCAACAAACAAAAGCTTAGACTTTGTCTGCAGGAACTTCAAAGCATGTTGTACTTTTTTGTGGGTGCTTTAGCTTGAGAGAGAGCAACCTATTCATAATCACATACTAGTAGATTTAATTTTTTTCAAAATAATAAAAACTGTTTATACGCTAATTTAAATTGTTAGAAACTAAAATGTATCTCTGCAATGCATTATGATAAGATTCTGTTGCTGACATTTAATGGAATTCTTATACAGTGACGTAGTGGTATATTTTGAAGTGTGGGTGCTTATCATGACAGACACATTGCCCGCAGGAAGGCGGTTGTGTTGAACCATATTTACAAACCAGTTTATAGTAGTATCAGGAGAAAGTAATCTGTAACATTAATTAGGTCTTAATTGCCTATTCAAGGCAAAGGCAGACAAATTTGTTTTGTTTTTTTGCACTTCGACAGAGGCAGCTTATATTAATGCATTATTGTTATCAAAATTCATTCCTTCTCTAGCTATTGTGATGATTTCTGTCAAGCTGGGGAAGGACAGGAAAGCTGAGGAGATGTTGTGGTTTGGAGATGTCATGCTTATCTAGCTAGTAAAAAAAATTCTTCACTCTATTAGACCATTATTTAAAATTACTAATTATTTGTCCATTTTAACCAAATTCACAATTTAAATGATACAAATTGGGTGGGGCTGGTAGCACAACTGGTTAATCAGCTACAATACATCACTGCCGACCAAAAGGTGGCAAGTTCAAAGCCTGAATTGGGGTTGAGCGCCCGACTGTTAATAGCTGTTAAAAAACCCTAGCTGTTAAAAAAGAAATTGCCCAGCTCACTGTCAACCTAAGCAGTTCGAAAACAGTGTGAGCTGTGAGTAGAAAAATTAGGCACCACTTGAAGTGTGGAGGGTAATTTATGACATAATAAAAATGCTGGAGAAGCAAGGAGGAAATACTACAATCAAAAAGGCTTGGTGTCATAGTGGACAAAGTGACAACTCTCCCTGTGGCCGAATTGAGTAACCTCCAGGACCCAGTGGAAGAACTCCTGAATGGCTTCTATCTGTCTGTATGTCTTGTATGTCAAAAACGGCACTGAATGTTTATCATGGATATGTGTATGGTCATCCGCCCTGAGTCCCCTTCAGGGTGGAATATAAATACTGTAAATAAATAAATATCTTCAAAAAAGAAAAAAAGTAGAAAAAAAGAAAAAGAACATACTGTTGCACTCCAGAACTGGAACTAGCCCCTCTCACTATAAACACACCACAAGTTGAGTGAAGGTACAATCCTTTTATTAAAGCTTAGCAAAAAAAGCCAGTAGAAATAAATGTTTGTTAAGATAGATAAGGTTTCAAAAAGCAATAAGGCATTAAAAGGCAGCCAGATAAAAACAGTGTTCAAAACGTAGTAATCAAAAACATTGTCCAAAAAACATGAAATTATAATCCAAGGCAATGATATCCAGACAGGAATCAAACTAGAAGCAAGAACAAACCAGATGCTGCTAGTCACCTTAAGAAGCTAGAAAAACCCATGAAAACAAGACCACTTGAACAGGGATTCCATGAGCCTTACACTTGGTTTCCAAACGATGCTTGATCTGACAATATTTTCTACAGACAAACCTTAAATCCCAAAAACTGGTTTCGCTTTCCCCCAGACTTAGACTTTAATTGATGAATTCTTTCAGACCTATGCAAACATTGGGCCTCTTGTCGATTCTGGCTAATCTCCAGCCGCCGACTCTGCTTATCTGACTCTTCATTAACTCTAGCAGGTGTCAGACTGTTTTCCAAACTAGAATCTGGAAAGCTCACAGACGAAGGGAGTAAACCTTTTCCCCAAAGCCTGACAGAAGCATTCTCACGAGAATCTGCCCTTTGCCCCACATGCTCCTCTCTGTCAGTGTCTGCATGAAACTCATTGACCAAAGTGTCTCCAACTTGCATCTCAGAATCAGTCGCAGCATCTCCCACATCAGAAGCAACAGGGGACTGACTTCCCTCCTCATTCCCCCCATCAGACACAGAAAAAGGAGATTGAAACACATTCACAGGTTCAAGCACAGGCTCAGGTTCAATCACAGGCTGAGTTCCAACACATATAATTAAAACACACTAATAAAACCTTAAGCATCATCTAACCAAGAACCTTATTGAATGAAGGTGTTAGTCCACAGCAGTCATCATATCACTAATAGGAGCTACATACTGGCATATACCAGTTATCATACCAATTTCCATTTACACAACTATACCATTTCACTCATCATTGGGCCTGCACTTCTATTTCCACATGCTCTCATAACCCCCCCCCCCTTTTCCATACATCCATTGCTATATTTTCAGGGCTATATGGCCATGTTCCAGAAGCATTCCCTCTTGACATTTTGACCACATCTATGGCAGGCATCCTCAGAAGTTGTGAGGTTTGTTGGAAGTAAGGCAAGGGGGGCAGGTGGTTATATATCTGTGGGAGAAAGAATTCTTGTCTGTTTGAGGCAAGTGAGGATGTTGCAGTTGACCACATTGGTTAGCATTGAATAGCCTTGCAACTTCAAGGCTTGGCTGCTTCGTGCCTGGGGGAGAATCACTTTTGCAAGGTGATTATCTGGCCCTGATTATTTCTTGTCTGGAATTCTCCTGTTTTTGAGTGTTGTTTTTTCTTTACTATCCTGAATTTAGAGTTTTTAAAAAATATTGGTAGCCAAATTTTGTTCATTTTCATGGTTTCTTCCTTTCTGTTGAAATTGTCCACATGTTTCAACAGAACTGATCCATATTTACTATCCGACTAGACTACTGTTTTTAGATGATTTTGGCATTTAGCAGTATTACAGATTAGAAAACATCGATTTTGAAACTTTTATCACAGAGAGATATTTTTAATTGAATGTTAGGAGACTAGTTCCATCACAATCACACAGTATCTGGAAGCATATAATCTGGAAGCATATAATCTAAGATGGATGGTGATCTGGCTTTGGAGAAGGCAGGGCAAGTTGTCTCAAGTCTAGTCCACAGCTTTTACCATGGATTGGTTCTTCAAATTGGAGATCTATGCCTGAAGCAACAGCTGTATATTGTAAGTGTAATCAGACTCATATTGTTTCCTGATGTCACCCAGGCCGACAGGGCTGATTAGCTACCATACATTCTCCAGCTATCATATGAACACCCTGCAGCATATTCAATTTAAGACTAATAACTTCTTCAACCTGAGAATTGCCTTGATGGTGCAGAGATGAAAATGACATTTTTATTAACAGAGGGTTTTTAAAATTTTCATCCCATTGTTGTTCAGTGAGGGGGAAAAATGTTCATGTATCTTTTGCCTAAAAAGGAAGGTGGGAGAAAAAAGAAAAAAAATGGAGCATCACATTTAAAACTAACTGGTTTTACTTCAGCATTAGCTTTTGTGGATATACACTTACTTCTTTGGATGCAGTACAAAGTGATACTCAGGTATAAAGCATTTATTTACACAGTTGTAGGAGTTTGATGAAAGTTTCTTTGAAAACATACCTTTTGGTTTCATATCACTGGAGAATACCATGAGACCCAAAATCTTTTTTTTTAAATTGATATTTTATAATAATGCATGAAAGTGAAAGATATGTTTCTGATGTACTTTAGACACTATTTAGTCCATTAATAAAATGGACCAGAAAATTATATATAGTAAAAATGTATGTACATTGTGGAAAATGTTTTCAAAATATACACAAATGTTTGTAGAGGTAGAAAAAACCCAGTTTCATAACAGGATATAAAATAAGGACAAGAAGAAAATGCATGATGGATTTCAGAAAACTACTGAAAAATCATGGATATATTTTGACTATCTGAGATGCAATGCATGAGAGTAATTTGGATTTTAATTGAATGCTTATAATTGTTTTAATTGTGTTAATTGTAACTGTGTGTTTTAATGTATTGAGGGTTTTTGGCATCTAATGACTGCCTGCTGTCATGACTGCCTGCTGAGTTCAGAGGTGTGAAGGGTGATATAGAAATGCTAGAAATAAATAAATAAATAAATAAATAAATAAATAAATTTAAACTACATGAGAAGGGATTCGACCTAAACCAATGGTTCTCAGCTTCCCTAATGTCACAACCCCTTAATATACTTCCTCATGTTGTGGTGACCCCCAACCATAAAATTATTTTTGTTGCTACTTCTTAACTATAATTTTGCTAATGTTATGAATCATAATGTAAATATTTGATATGCAGGATGTAGTTTCATTCACTGGACCAAAATTGGCACAAATACCAAATTTGAATGCTAGTGGGGTTGGGGGGATTTATTTTGTCATTTGGGAGTTGTAGTTCCTGGGATTTATAGTTAAACCACAATCAAAAAGCAATCTGAACTCCACCAATGATGGAATTGAAGCAAACTTGGCACACAGAACCTCCAAGATCAACAGAAAATACTGTGTTTTCTGATGGTCTTTAGCGACACTTTTGACATCCCCTCGAGACCCCCCCCCCCCGGGTCCCAACCGCCTGGTTGAGAAACTTTAGGAATAATTTCATAACTGTAAAAGTTTCTGGCAATGAAATAGACTGCATTAGAGAGTGTGTGGACTCTCCTCTTTGGAGGTCTTTAAACAGAGATTGGATAACCACTTCTTATGTGTGCTTTTGCTATGTATTACTGCATGGCAGGGGGTTGGATTAGATGGCTCTTACAGTTTCTTCCAACTTTTTGCTAGAAAACCTAATTAAAGCCAAATTTCCACTGTATATTCTCAATCAATAATAGATAAATTGAGCCCATGGTTCAATTGGGAACGCCCCCCGGGGGGTGGGGGGTGGGACTGCGGGTGGGGGAACTGCTATAGAGGTGGTGACTGGTAGAGGGAGATACGGGAAAGGGAGAATAAAATTTCCATCTCGGCCCAAAATTTATAACAACAATTTGACAACCTCTAAAGATACTAGAAATCGAAGACAGAAGCAAATTCGGCCCAAAATTTTCAATAGGACATTGGAATTTCCAAAAAATAAATACTTTGATCCGGCCCGAAATTAAGAATAGATTGGCAACTCCAAAACCTACTCCTGACATAATACAACTGAGATGCCAGGATGGTGGCCCCTCCAGGCTAAAGGTGGTGCTGCTCAATGCCAGGTCAGTAAACGGAAAAACTTCCATCATTCAAGATTTAATCCAAGAAGAACGAGCTGACCTGGCTTGTATAACAGAAACATGGCTGGACGAGGGGGGAGGGGTTAATCTCTCCCAACTCTGTCCACCAGGCTACTCTGTTCAGCACCAACCAAGGCTTGGAGGGCGGGGAGGCGGAGTCGCAATGGTCTATAAGGACTTTATTCCACTGATCAGGCGTCCCATCCCACAATCATCTTCCTTCGAATGTGCCGGCTTTAGGATAGGTGACCGGGACAGGATAGGGATTCTGTTAGTGTACCGACCACCCCGCTGCACTACAGTCTCCTTACCTGAGCTAGCAGGAGTGGTCTCGGACATGGCGTTGAACTCCCAACGGCTCTTGGTCTTGGGAGATTTCAATATCCATGCCGAGGCCTCTCTTTCCGGTGCGGCTCAGGACTTTATGGCCGCCATGGCAACCATAGGCCTGTCCCAGCTAATATCTGGTCCCACCCATAGTGCCGGACACACCCTAGATTTGGTCTTCACTCAGGGATGGGATGAGGGTGACGGGATGGAGGAGCCGACCATCGCTCCTTTGCCATGGACCGATCACCACCTGATCAGTTTTAGACTAACTGTGCCTTCTAACCTTCGCAGGGGTAGTGGACCCATTAAAATGGTCCGCCCCAGGAGACTGATGGATCCAAATGGCTTCCTGACGGCCCTTGGGGATTTTTCCACCTCCTTGGCTAGCGACACTGTCGACGCTCTGGTCTCTGGCTGGAATAGTGAGTTGATCAGGGCAATCGACACTATCGCTCCGGAACGCCCCCTCTCGAGTAACCGAGCTAAACCAGCCTCTTGGTTCACTGAGGAGCTGGCAGCGATGAAGCGAAGGAAGAGGAGGTTAGAGCGCGTGTGGCGCCTGAACCCCACCAATCCAGCTCAAACACACCTGAAGGCCTTTTTAAGGTCCTACGGTGTGGCAATAATGGCGGCCCAGAAAACATTCATCACAGCCAATATTGCATCAGCGAAGAATCGTCCAGCGGAGCTCTTCCGAGTTGTCAGAGGCCTGTTAAATCCGCCAAAAAGCAAGGCCTCGGATAGCTCGGTGACTCGCTGTGAAGCATTTGCTCGATCTTTCGCGGATAAAATTGAGCGGATTCGGTCAGGCTTTGACGTCACATTAACGGCAGTCTCTGGGGATGTAACGAGAGCATCTGCTTGTCCAGTTTTGTTGGATTCGTTTCAATTGGTTCAGCTTGAGGATGTGGACAGGATCCTTGGAGAGGTGCGACCCACCACATGCATCCTAGACCCCTGCCCTCCCTGGCTGATCAAGGAAGCCAGAGGGGGTTTGGCAGGGTGGGTGAAGGTGATGGTTAATACCTCCTTACAGGAAGGAAAATTTCCAGCGAGCTTAAAACAAGCTATTATAAAACCGCTGTTGAAGAAACCATCACTGGATCCCACCCAATTCGACAACTATCGGCCAGTTTCCAATCTCCCCTATTTGGGCAAGGTCATGGAACGTGTGGTGGCAACACAACTCCAGGGGTTTCTGGTAGACACTGATTATCTAGATCCAGCACAGTCTGGCTTTAGGCCGGGACATGGAACTGAGACAGCCTTGGTCGCCTTGGTAGATGATCTGCGCAGGGAACTAGACAGGGGGAGTGTGTCCCTGTTGGTTCTGCTGGACCTCTTAGCGGCCTTCGATACTGTCGATCACGGTATCCTTCTGGGGTGCCTCATGGACATGGGGCTCGGAGGCACTGCTCTGCGGTGGCTTCGATCCTTCCTTGAGGGACGGACCCAGAAGGTGTCTTTGGGTGACACCTGTTCGGCTCCGCAACCGTTGTTGTGTGGAGTCCCACAGGGCTCAATTTTGTCCCCGATGTTATTTAACATCTACATGAAGCCGCTGGGAGAGATCATTCGGAGTTTCGGACTAAGATGTTATCTCTATGCAGATGATGTCCAAATCTGTCACTCCTTCTCACCTGTCACCAAGGAGGCTGTCCAGACCTTGAACCGGTGTTTAGCCGCTGTGTCGGACTGGATGAGAGCTAACAAATTGAAATTGAATCCAGACAAGACAGAGGTCCTACTGGTCAGTCGCAAGGCCGAACAGGGTATAGGGTTACAGCCTGTGTTAGATGGGGTTACACTCCCCCTGAAGACGCAGGTACGCAGCTTGGGAGTGATCCTGGACTCATCGCTGAGCCTGGAACCCCAGGTCTCAGCGGTGGCCGGGAGAGCTTTCGCACAATTAAAACTTGTGCGCCAGCTGCGCCCATACCTTGAGAAATCTGATCTGGCCACGGTGGTCCACGCTCTTGTCACATCCCGGTTGGATTACTGCAACGCACTCTACGTGGGGTTGCCTTTGAAGACTGCTCGGAAACTTCAATTAGTCCAGCGAGAAGCAGCCAGATTGCTCACCGGAGCGGCGTACAGGGAGCATACCACCCCCCTGTTGCGCCAGCTCCACTGGCTGCCGATCCAATACCGAGCACAATTCAAAGTGCTGGTTTTGACCTGTAAAACCCTATACGGTTCCGGCTCAGTGTATTTGTCCAAACGGATCTCCTGCTACATCCCACCTCGAAGCCTAAGATCTTCTGGGGAGGCACTGCTCTCGACCCCGCCACTCTCACAAGTGAGGTTGGCGGGGACGAGGAGCAGGGTCTTCTCAGTGGTGGCCCCCCACCTGTGGAACTCACTCCCCGGGGAGATTAGATCGGCGACCTCCCTCCTGGCATTCAGGAAACAACTGAAGACCTGGGCCTGGGACCAAGCCTTTGGACACACTGGCAGCTAAATTAAGGATCTGACGACAGACAACGACAAATGGAATGGAATGGTTATATGGACTCTGAACCCGAGCATGAGATTGTTTTAATATTTTATTATGTACTGATGTTTTAACTTTAACTGTTGAATTGTTTTGTTGTATTTGTATTATTGTCAATTGATTTAGGCATTTAATTCTGCCTCCTCTGTAAGCCGCCCTGAGTCCCCCTCGGGCTGAGAAGGGCGGGGTATAAGTAAATGAAATAAATAAATAAATAATAAAATTGTGATGATGTTCTAGTCAGGGCTAATAGAATTTAGGGTTCACCAGGATCCCAAGGTTGTTGGATTTTCACCCATCCCATCCATGCTTCCTGGCAAAGATGAAATAATATTTGCATTACTTATTGCTTTCCTAAAAAACACATGGAAAATTCTGTCAGAAAAAATGGTCAAGAACCAATTATTTTGGATAATTTTACTCAGATTTTGCACACCTTAAAGTGTTTTGGGATACCATTTTGCACAAAAAATCATACGTTTATTCATGTGTGAGAATTGTGGGGGTTTGTACAAATAATGCAACCACTCTTTATAGGTAGGCCTGATTGTTTTTGTGTGCGTGCAAGATTTCTATTTTCTACTCAGAGGAGTGCAAAGTTGTACAACAGAAACTTTGAACGATGAAATCTTGCAACCAGACAGTGATTCTGCACAAAAAATAGGCAGATGGTTATGTTGTGCAAGATAGTTTTTTTTAAATGGGTTTCAGGTGTTGAAGTAACTTGACTGAGATTTAAGAGCTAGATTTAGAAGGATGAGGAGAGGGGAGCCATTGGCGGATACACGCTAGGCTGCAAAGTGGGTTTATATTGGGCTTGTCAAGATGTCTCTTTTTAAAAGGCTCCTTTTCAGTGTAAGAGTGGGAAACAAACAAATTCACTCTCTTCAACTTGATGGTAACTTTTAAAAAAAGATGCTATGAATCTTGAATAGTTAAATTGAACAAAAATATTTTGTAAGATGCATTACATCCACTGAGAAGCCTGTCAGAAGAAACACAGCATCAAAATATATGGGTCATTGACTTACTGGCATATGGATGTCACTATGATGTACCCTTTTCTCTGCCTCCATTTACCATGAGTAAGGTGCCTACCTTTTAGTTAGAAACCCCAAATCATCACTCAAAACACATGCACTTTGGTATTCAAACAGTTGTTTTCTGCTAGAAGAGAAGTGCTTTTTCTTTGGAAACAAATGTCAAATTTCTATTCTGCTTTCAAATGGATCAATTGCCCAAGAGCCCCTCCATCTGGTCTTATCCATATTCATAGAAATATTTTATGTTGTGTTTTTTCTACAATTCTCTAAATTCTGTTCATATGTTCTTTGCATCAGTAAAGTTTTATAGTTTCAGAAGGGAACTGTGCACCTACAGGCTGCATGTGGCCTCTGTTACAAACCCAGGGATTTCCTCCAGGGTCATATTAGCCCTCTCTCGCCAAAGAAGTACTTGCCCCAGAAATGGAGTTGCAACCCCAGAAGCTTCCAGAAGAGGCAATTCTCCTTGACATCGTGATCTTGACACAAAATCCTCTACATAATATTTCAAAAGTATTAAAAATAATAATGGAATTTGGCATTGTGTCGAGACTGTCGATCAATCAAAACAAAACAAAAATTATAACTCATAATATGAATAAAACGAATCAAGAGATGGTGAAACAAAAGACAACAACTGGTATTACAACAAAAGTAAAACATCTGGGAATTAAATTAACAAACAATAACAGAGCTATTCAAAAATAATTGTGAAAAAGTATGGGGAAAAGTTACAAAAAGATTTACAAAGATGGAACTATTCAAAAACAATTGTGAAAATGTATGGGGAAAAATTACAAAAAGATTTACAAAGATGTAACAATTTGGATTTGTCTCTATTTGGACAACCATTAAAATCAATGTACTTCCCAAAATGATATGCTTGTTTCAAACAATTCCAATTTTGACAAAGGAAGCATATTTAAAAATTTGTAATAAAGATTTGGCTGGGGAGGGGGAATGGCATCCCAGGTCAACCTATGTTTGACCCGGGATCCCATCTAGGCACCCCTCTTAGGAAAGCCCGAGTTTGGGTGGGGGATGGAGACTACAACGTGAGAGGAAGCAGGGAAGGATCAAGTATTAAAGGTGTTCTTAATTTAGTCATCATATTAGATCCTGTTATTCATCCATTATATTCAGATCATTAAAGAAATATATATAGTTTGTAGGTTATTGCTCCTTGTAAGATCAAGTGATGAACCGGCCTTCAAACACAATTAACTAGGAACTTCAAAGGCTTACATGTTTATTATAGTATGAGTGTTTGAGTTACTAACATTTTAGATATAGATATTTAGATGAATGAATGGATATATAGTAGGCCTGGGTAACAATGGAAAAATTTGTTTCTAAAATCGATTTGTATTTGGGGGGTTTTTTTGTTTCGATATTTAAAATAATTACAAAATTTTCCCTTAAAAAAGTTTGGTATTTACGAAATTTCGTAAATGTGAAAAAAATTACAAAACATTAACGAATCGATTTCCGAAACAATAACAAATCGATTCGTTAATGGAGGACGCGACCGCGAAATACGCTAAAAAACCTTCAAAACATTAACGAATTGATTTCCGAAACAATAACGAATCGATTCGTTAATGGAGGACGCGACCGCGAAATACGCTAAAAAACCTTCAAAAACTTCTGAAGCTTCCCTCTTCCTCCGTTGTTGACTGTTGGTGTGATATTATAATTTTTTTTCACTAATTAAACAAAAAACTTGCCCCAGACATGCGGAAATAATAACGAAACGACCTCAGAACAATAACAAAACGAATACAATAATGAAATACGAAGCATTTACAAAACATGTTTAAAAATTTGTTTTTTAAAAAAATTGCTCCAGAATGGTTCGTTATTGTTTTGTAATTGGAAAAAATAATGAATTATTAACGAATTACGAATTAACGAAATGAAACTGCCCAGCCCTAATATATAGCTAAATATTTTTCTTAATATCCTATTTTCATCACTAAAAAAATCCAGAATTATCATTGAGCTTTATAATAAGCCCACAAACACCAACACTTGAACAGAGATCTTGTTTGTCAAAACATATACCATATATTCTGGAGTATAAGACTACTTTTTAACCAAAGAAAATCTTCTCAAAAGTCAGGGGTCGTTTTATACACGGGAGTAGTCTTATACACGGGAGGAGTCTTATACATGGGAGTCATCTTATAGAGTGGGTGCTGAAAATTCCAATTGGATTGGAGAATCTGTGGTTGCCGCATATGGTGGGGGAAGCTCAAAAATGGCAACGGCCGTGTCCCTGCCATATGCAGCGACTGTATGAAAGCATTAAGGGTGATGCTGTACAAGTATGGTAGAAGAAAATCCATTCATCAGGATTCGTGGACTTAATGCGGTCCCGATGGCAAGGGGCACCTCACCGGGAAGGTGTAAGTGAAGGGTGGAGCAAGCTGCAGGCGTCCGGGACGTCCGGGATATGGAAAAGAGAGATAGAGTGGCTCTGGGCCCAGACAAACACACCTCTTTTACCTGTCTGGCCCACCCTTGTATCCTATTACCATACCTCCTCCTCCTCTGCCTCTCAGACCGCGCTCCTGAAGACTGCAGTGAAGTGGTGCAGGTGTGCATGTGCGAGATCTGAGAGGCAGAGAAGGAGGTACAGTAATAGGAAAATTACCATATTGAAATCAAATCTGATGCTTTTTAAATTTTTATTTTGTGTGCGTTGTAAAAGGGGTAGTCTTATACGTGAATATATCCCAACTACTATATTTTAACTGGAAAAGTTGGGGGTCGTCTTATACGGCCAGTTGTCTTATGTGCCGGAATATACAGTAAAAGGAAAATGCAGACCTCTCTCAGTTAAACAAGCCCAAATCAACACAGAAGCTCTTTTTCTTACAATGGGTTTTAATTATTATCTGCCTCTTTTTCCTTATTGTTCTCTGCCTATCTGGAAGGTTTCTTTTTTAAAATCAATGTTGTCATGGGGGGGGGGAGTGAAAATGAAAAAGGTATGGAGAAACAAATATTTTCAGTGTCTGGCTGTAAAAGCTTAGAGAACCAGACACATCTGTAACATTGGGAAAAATACCGTAAAGGGACCAATGAACGTAAAATCCAGCTGCTTCACAGAGGACATCCCTTTTATATTATTGAAGAAAACAGCCATCATGTATTCCATTTGTGGTGGATTTCTACTCATAAGTATAAATTTTTAATAAACACTCATGCTAGCCATTTCATATGCAATTAATGTCTAACTGCTTTTAATGCTATATGTTTAATATTTATTTACACATGTCCTAGTTCATTCTCAAATTGGATTATTACTACCTAGTCCCAATTTCAATGTTTATTTTTTATTATAAGTTTACTGTTACTATTGTGTATTATTATGTATTATTCCCGATGTTATTTGTGACTTTGAAGGCACTGAATGTTTGCCTATTTTTGTCTTGTAAACTGCCCTGAGAGAGGTGTGGTCTAGAAATAAAGATTATTATTATTATTATTATTATTATTATTATTATTATTATTATTATTATAAATTGCCAAATAAGCCAACCTGTCTTAAATCTCATTTGGGTGATAATGGCATCCAAAATATGTGGTTGGCAATCATGGAAGATTATCCTTGTTTGACCAAGACTTCTGGATTGAGACATGATCTGTATGCGCGCACACAAAGTTTATGCAGTGAAATGCCCTGAATTACAGCATGTCCCACTCAGAATATCATTTCCAAAATAAGTAAGCAAGCAGCAGTAAAGTTGTATGCTTAGGAAAATTTACTTGGTCCTTCTGAATATGCACTAGTAGCTAGCTACTAAAGAGAGTTAAATGTAGACAAATTGTATAAAAGGTCGGGGTGGGACTGACTGCAATAAAGTTAAATAAAAATTAAATGCTGAAAGTCATAAATTATTAGAGTTGTCCACAAAAGAGAGGGGAAAGGGGAAGAGGAAGTGCAAGAGAGGGATTTTTTAAACAATAGACTCTTGAGAAAAGCTTGGAAGATTGCTTAATTAGCTGCATCATCAATGCTGTACGTTACAATTTATGGCTGGCTGAGTAAAGTGAAAATGTAAGAGACATAAGTGGCATCCAGGAAACCCTGCCCTGTAAAAATACTGCCACTGCTCTATTTGCAAAGAGAATGTTTGATTGGAGCAGTGCATCCAGCAATCCATTATTAGCACATTCTGAAGGTTTTGCTAAAACTGTCAGCAAGCCTCCCATTATAGCTTTTTGTCAGCTGCCAAATTTGTGGAGATTGCTGGTAAGAACTATCCTCAAAACATCTGTCAGGAAATCCTGGCTCATACTGTTGTGATTCCAAGTGCTGCATCACCTGACTATTATCTCAGGAAGACAGTTACTTTTGAGAGCACAGTGACTGGCAGGACTTACTATATTAAATAAAATATCTCTTGGCAGCTGTGCAATCTTATTTGTGTGATTGAGTGTTGACATACGAGATGTCATCTGCAGCATGTAGGTAAAATAACAACAGACTTGCGTATACATTTCAAGAATCACAAGTCTGCAATCTTGCTCAGGAACCTGAACAGTCAGTAGCTAGGCATTTTTATTTGGAGCAACATAGCTATCTGATTTGCTATTCTTTGGAAGTCAAAACCTATCTCTTCCAAGGACTATGGAGAGAAGGGAAAATTTCTGGATGTTTTCACAGAATGAAAAACATAACACAACATGGTTACAATTTGGATAATAATACTATACAACTTCTTTTTGTAACACTCCATCCTCTAACATGTAGATTCGACATTCTTCTACTGCCACTGCGGATATAGTTCATCTTTATTTTGGAGAGCTCAAGAAGGTGGACCACAGTTAATTACATGTACAGTGGGGGGAAAAGTATTTAGTCAGACACCAATTGTACAAGTTCTCCCACTTAAAAAGATGAGAGAGGCCTGTAATTGACATCATAGGTATATTTCAACTATGAGAGACAATATGAGAAAACACATCCAGAAAATCACAGTCTGATTTTTATCAAATTTATTTGCAAATTATGGTGGAAAATAAGTATCAGAAGGATTGCAAATCCTAGCCCCCGCCCCACCAGGAAAGGGACATTCATACATATGTGTAGGTGTCTGTGTGGACAAAATTTCATTTGTAACCAATATTAAAAGGAGGAAATTGTAGTGTGCTGCATTATTTGCAGAAACTATTATCAAAGGAAAAGGAAAACAATAACAATATTCTAAGAAGTATCATCAGTAATAGCACATTTTCAAGAGAGTAGAAATATTACAATTTCAATTGTGTGGCAAGGTGTGAGTACAGATAAACATTAGGACTACACTTCTTGAAATGTATAAATAGTTGGAGGAATTGCTGAAACGTAATGTGCCTCCAGCCCACAAATTGCTGATGTAATTGCAATGCAAACATTACTGAATTGCCTGCAGCAAAATATTTTTTTAATCAATTCCTGCCTTTTTTTAACATATACACATGGAAATTCATGAACTGAAATCTCACTTGTGTCTTTCCTTCAGCTGTTTATACAATGTATGCTTATTAGCCTTTAGGGCAAAATTATTCCACAAGGTAATCTTCATATAGACAGGGCTGAAACTCAAACAGTCCTTGGTCTGCTGCACCATGCCACATTTGCTTTATTGAGCTATTTGGAGGGGGAGAAAAGAAATAGTATATACATTAGGAGAACTAGAGTTGATTTTGGAAACTGGAAAGTTTGGAAACACTTCACAGAAGGTTCAGTGTTCAAATTATCATCAGTTTTAATTAGCAGGGACCATATGTTTTCTAAAACCTACAGTTTTCCTGAAATCTCCACAGGATAACTGGGGAGAAAAATAATTATTCCCTAGTAACAATATATTGGTATATTCAAACACTGTTGTAGCTCAAAATATTTTAGAGTAGCTTCATCTTCAATGATTTATTTAGAACTTTTATATCCTGTTCTTCTCTACCTCTGTGGAGGGACTCCGATAAGGTAAGACATGTTAAATTTACCAAAAACAGCCTCAGATTGGGACTCTCCTTGGAAACACAGCTACACTGACTCTCACGATAAGCACCTGTTGTTCCAAACATGCCACAACAGAGCATTGTGCTCAGTTCATTTTGTACAACAAGGAGGAATTAAAAAGAATGAATTGAGATATTCAGAACAGATAGAGTGCTCCATGTTTGCTTAGGAGCCTCTAGTGTGTTTCCAGTTTTACTCAGTGACTTCTTTTCTGCAGTAGGAACCAGCATAAGGAAGGTGTGAGAATGGATTTGGATTGCACCCACCGAGAGCTCCTTTGGGCCCCAAGTTTTAAATAACTTGAGGAAAGTCTAAGTTCGTCCAATAATTCTTTTGAGCAAGATCGCAGTTGCTCCTCTATATTGAGTTTAAGGCTGGGGGAAAGCTACCTCAAGAAGTAGTTCTAAGGATGATTACAAGGTACTTGGCAGGTTATATGTATTTTAATGACAATTTAATAATAGATACTCCTTAGGGAGGACATGTTCTTCTCTTTCTGGACATACAGAAGTAGCTCTGTTTCATTCTGTCACAACCTGTTCAAAAGGAAAGATGCTCTTCTGGTGCAGTAGTGTTATTATTTGATACTTCAAATGTTTGTGGTTTTTGTGGATTCTAGAAGGCATCATAATGGATGGAAATTAGCATCCCAAACATTTGGTTGAAATCCATGATATGTGAAATACCTTGAGTTTTTGGCTGCCCACAGACTCAGGCCTTCTAATCTTATCCAGTTTGCATCTAGTTCTGACTAAGATCTCTGCTGGTATTACTTTGTACAATCTTGTCAGTTAAGGACTTCAAGCTGTGGGACTTTCCCCTGAGGGAAATCTGCAGAAATAAAATACGGTAGTGACATTTAGCAAAAGGTCTTCCCTCTTCTATCACCAAAAGAATGGGCTTGTCATACTGCTGGATTCAAGCACTTAATTTTAATCATTAATGGCATGTCTTAAAGGGAATCTCTTTAACCTGTTGAAAATGTTTTAAATTTCCGAATTCAGGTGTTTAACTTTTGACAGAATAACTGTAACTTAACATTTTTTTCTGATAGTTTTAATTTTTGCAGTACATATTTTAGCTGTATTCCATGAAAATATGTGAACCAATGAAGGAAAACCTGATAATAGACTTGTAAAAAAGTTTCAGGAAATTGCATAGATCTAATTCCCCAGCATCCCTGCACACTGCCTTCTGGATTATTTTTATATTCTCTTTGCAAAGCAACTTATTTTTGCCATTCAACTAAAATATCCAAGAAATTACAGCAGACAAGAAAGGGCTTGCTAAAAAGATGCATTGCCTCTCTTAGGAACTGTATAAGTCTTAGGATGTCCCACTTTTCACTTTGACAATCTAAAAATAAGTAGAATTTAAACCTAAGGCAGGAGCAAAGCATACATACTAAGAGTGTGCAATCAAGCATACCAAAACAAATTACTTTAAGGACTCTCCTTATTTTGTAGAACAGGTTCATAATTACAGCCACAGGTAAATTTAAGGTAGTTTTCTCATTACATTTGGAAATAATTCCCTCCCCTTTTTGGAAGTACTTTTGCTTCTCCCCAGATTGCTAAAGTTGCCGAAGCTAACCAATACGTAATCTAAAAGCAATTAAAATCAGCATTTAAGTACTGAAGTACTCAAGGTATATGCTAATTTATTTCAAACTACACGCTCTAGACGAATACTTGGAAAAGTTTGAATGATGCATATCATTTGTGCTTATTCGTTTATTATACATATTTGGTCTTTTTTCTCATCTATTTCCCATCCAACCACTGATAAGGGTGAGTAGTAATACTATTACAGCATGATCTATCCTAAACAGATTGGTTGCTAATGACTTCCTATAGGAGAAACTCTTTTGATTCAATTTATAACATCTCTTTTGAAAACAAAGGCAAACAAACATTTTGACATCTAGATAGCCTTGGGACTGTATCTTGCAGTTGCTAGGCAACTTCTGAACTGTCTAGACAGAACATTAGAGAGTGGCACAGATTGGCAGCTACTGTCTGCCCACCTTCAGACAGTGACAGGCAGTAGATAAGGCATGACTAAAAGAAGGTGATAAGACGATGCCCAACTAATTAGGAAGTCTACTATATAACCTCCAGTTCTCCTGGTTTGGCGAGAACCATCCTGATTAAACCTCTGCCATACTATTTTTCAGTTGCTTTTAAAAGGTTTCAGCTGTTTTTTCCTTTTTGCTTGGTCTCCTTTTATCCTTGGACTACTGGTTGGTGCAAACTGAGAAGAAATTGCAAAAGTAGTTTGGAAATTGCAAAAGTAGTTTGGAAATCATATACTCAGCAAGTTAGAGGACAAGAGGAGCCAATCTTGAAAACTGCCGGAACCTCTCCTAACATGTGTTACTCCTCACAAATAACTTTGTCACCTTGACCACACTCTGTTGTTGCTTAGGCGCACATCTGTCCTGGTTTTCATTCATGAAATGTTGGAGGCTATTTATCATGGATGGGCTAAGTGTCTTCTTTGGGATATATTTGGCTCAACACTGATATTTGTCAGCCCTGGACCTACTAAGCTCCTTCATTTTCTATCTGAAAGTAATATTATGTATATAATTTCCTCCTAATCCAGAGGTGGTAGAGAGGAGAGCCATCAAAACATATCCACCACAGCTCAAAATCACAAAAGAAATGGACCTTTGTCAATTTCCGTTCCCAGTATTCAAAAATTTTGTGTGTGTTGGGTATATACTACTGTGAATCATGAGGGTGAAAAACTGGTTTGGCAGCAAAACTAGGAAGCAATGTTGTTATTGCTAATGGGCCTTTATGTCACCTCTCACTTACAGAAACCCTGTCTTAGGGGTTTCTTGGCCAAATTTCCTTGAAAATATTTCAGTTCTTTCTCAAGCTGACTTCAGGAACTAGCAAGATATTGTGCTACCCAACGGTCAGCAGGAAATAGTGTTCCCTATCCAAGCCAAGATGTATATTACCCAAAGCAAGCTAGGTTGATTTAGTATGTGAAAAAAGAGTCATAATAATATACCAGATGTCTAAGATACTGTCTTACTCTGCCTATTAATAGGGTCAAACCTGGCAAAACGAATTTCACCTCCCCCACCCACACCTTTCCCATTTTGTTACTGAAAATTTGCCCATGCATGACACTTACTTTACAAACAAGAGGGGTGATGGAAGTTGATATCTGAAAAAGTAAGATGAGAATATATTCTACATATGTCTTCCAAGGAAGCGTTCCTATTCCACTCCAACCCCCCCCCCCGGCAAAAAAACAAACAAAAACAAAGCTTGGACAGATTTTCTCCATTCATTCGCAAGCATCTCCACACATCAATGTTTACTACTATTTTTATTTTGTACACAAACAGAAAACACAGCATTTCAAGTAAAACATTTTTTTCCTGCAGTCATGCTTTTACAAAACCTCATCATTTCTTATTTTTTTCTTTCCTGCAATATTCATAATGTTTCTCTTGAAAAGAACAGGAGAGACAAACAAATAAAACCATACCTGTAAGTCTTCTTTCTTTTCCATCTCACCATTCCTCCAATCATATAGGGCTTATTCTTCCCTCTTTATATTCTCTATGATCCTATGAAATGTGAAGGTTGAGAGAAACTGATTCCTGAAAGGATTCCCACTGAATTTCATGACTCCGTAGAGACTTAAATGTATATCTTCTAATTCGCAGTCTAACATTTTAACCACTATACTATAGTACACAGCTGGATAGCAAATCTCATTTGCTCTAGTATTTGGCTAGGCTTCTTTCAGATGACAAGCTGCTGAAACCAATGTTTGCCCTGTAGTTTTGACATTGTAATTTAAGAGATCACAAAAGTATAAACTGAGAAGGAATTGAGTACAACCTTAGCTTTAGGGCATTGCCAATGCATGCATTGTTAAAAAGAGGACAAAAGTAGACTTGGAATTTGCATAGAAATTGAATATGCTAATTTATATATATTGTTCCGTCATGGGGGAAAAGTGTGGCCAGGTGTTTGGCATGCTTGCTCTCTCAGCTGTACAAATATTAATCACTGATGAACAAATTCAAGTTCCATGCTTTCTTTTCTATGTTTTATGCTGGTTTCTGTGTAGCTGTTCAAGATGGTGCTCAGCTGACTGATGAAATAATGATATAATATATCTATCCATATCTTGGAAACAGAGGACTTGTAAGCATATGTAATATCTATATTAAAAATGCAGTCCTCCCTTCACATTATGAGTTAAGCATTCACAGGTATGATTGTTTGGAGATTACTGTATTTGCCACTGCCTCTTTTGCTACCCTATGCATGAGCAAAAAAAGAAAAAGTTCTCTCTTGATATTGCTAGGTCCTCCAGTGTAATTCTATTGTCAGATTCTGAGTGAGGCCTTGAAAATGCTTAGGGAAATGTTTACAAGTTTTTTTTTTTAAAAAAAAGCTTTTGTGATTTTTATTTTTGTGATTTTTATTTTCTCATGGTTTTTCTACTATTTTGGAGACATTCTGCTCCTAACCCTGCAAGCATGGAGGGACTGTAGTATTCTATACGTTCATTTACTGCTGGTGTCCATCACAGTCCACAATTAAATCATGGCTTGCAATAAGATTGATCTTATGAGAATCACAGGAAATCATGGTTCAATAAACCAGGATTTATCTTCTGTATCAAGTCATACAAGACAGGGAGGAAGTGTTCTGCGAAGTTCTGATTAAACAAACAACAGAAGACCTACCATGAATAAAGCCCCAGTATTTTAACAAAGATTGGTCAAATGCTAGACTCCTTGTGGGTTTATATTTTTAACACACCAGCCATTGTGAGAAAGATAATGGCCAAGTTGAGAGTTCAAGTTGCTGTGATCATGTCAAAAGAGTTCCAGAGTCCAATCAGAATTCCTGTCCAAGTTCAACAAAGTTGGCAGTTCAAAACCAGCAGAGTCCAAAGTCCAAGTCAGAATTAATAACACACTAGTCCAAGGTATAGTTCAGATTCATCAAGGCCAATAATTAAAGAGTGCAGATTCACACCACAAGGCAAAGATATTGCCATCTTCGACAAAACTGACACATTGAGAAATTTGTATCCTATATTCTCAGATGTTGCCTG
Source organism: Anolis sagrei (assembly GCF_037176765.1). Classification (NCBI taxonomy): domain Eukaryota; kingdom Metazoa; phylum Chordata; class Lepidosauria; order Squamata; family Anolidae; genus Anolis; species Anolis sagrei. Next base: position 37,168,010 of record NC_090024.1, on the reverse strand, counting down.
TATAGAGCCCATTTCTCTGCTAATTGGGCAGACATGTGGGCCACTTTATGGCTAGTAGGGGTGTGAAGTGTGGCATACAGTCACAAGAATAGGGAAAGGAGAACTAGAGAGAGGAAGCAGAAATGCAGCATTATATAAAGTGGGAAAGAAAAGCCTGCAGAATGATAGTGAGATGAGAGACAAACTTGGAATGATGGGAGACAAGGAGAGAAAACACTTTTTCTATGGTTTATTTTCCAGTCTTCACCTGAGCATGTTTTTGGCATTCCCTGCTGTGAAATTTATTGACAACAATCAGTTGTTTCATTCTAGCTGCCAATTAGTTGCTCGTTGGTCAGACCTTGGCTGCTATTCAGACTTCTGGGGATCCCATGAGATGGAGAAGGATATGAATAATGAAATAAAACAACAAATAAAAAAATCTTTCCATTCTCAGACCCCAGTTATCTTCATTCTTTTCCCCCATCTATTAACTGTTTAACTTAGTCACCCAATCAAATGGGTTTCTTTCAGCTGTGTCTTCCTCAACTCTCTTTTCTCCACACTACCTCGCTAAACTATCCTTGCATTTTCATGGCTTTTCTACTGCCACCCTTCAGAAAATTGCATTAGATAGACTCTGTCAGTTCTAGTTTCTTAAACATGGTTATGATAGTGTGCAAGCAGATTGTGACTGGTAAATGTTATATGTGCTATAGCTAAAAAATGGGGTGGATATGGGGAAACTGGTGTCATTTTTGGAATCAGCAGGTCAAATATAACCAGAAACAAGTCTTACATTTGATGCACCAAAATGTGTGCTGGTCAGTGCATCATCATCATTATTATCATCATCATTAAACATGGAGTGGAAGATTCATACAGGCTATAAACCACTTGGACTGATATAAATCTAAGGCAGTTGAAATGGTGTGCTGTTTACTGTTCCACAGAGCCTACATTCAGAGAGGAAAAATGAATGTGAACTTTCAGGCAGAATGTCTGCTTCTTTCTTTGGTGACATTATTAATTAGGCCAACCCTTTCAGCATGCAAAACTGTGACAGATGCTAGGTGCCCTGCAAGAAAAGTGTGTTCCTGGTGGAATGTTTGAAAGGATAAGAAGAAATGTTTAATGTTTCTCAGAAGTTATCTTCAAAGGTCTCCAAGGCTCTGAAGGTTGGAGAAGCAGTCTAAGGAAAATATGTGTACTTGCTGTAGTTGTTATTTGCCATGAAGCTAACTTGTATATCCACCTTCCATGTATGTTATTCTTAAGGATAATGCAGATGTTATACATTGATTTTTATTCATGTTATGTAATCTACATAATGTGTATTGTAAATTTTATTATTATTGTATTTATTTATTTATTTATTTATTGTTGTCAAGTTGACTGACCTTTGGCCGGCCTATAAATGAGAGATCTCCAAAAGTTTTGGGCATCAGCTGCTTACTCGGCTCTTGCAAACCCAGGGTTGTGGCTTCCGTAATTGAATCAATCCATATGTAATGAAGTCTTGCTCTTTTCTTACTGTTGTAATATTTTAACAAGCATTATCATCTTTTCCAATGAGTGAAATAAAGTGTGTTGAAGGACATTTTCAGGAGAAGCCATGAAGAAATCAGAGAGCTAGTGCAGACAAATCATTCATATTTTCTCAGCAATACAACAAAATCTATATAAATAAAAATGTAATGTTCGTTTGTGGAATTAACACAACTCAAAAACCACTGGGTGAATTGCGGCCAAATTTGGACACAAGACTCCAACCAAAGCAATTTATGTCCTTCACGCAAAAAAATAAAATAAAATAATAATTAACCAGAAAGAACTCTGCCCCCCCCAAAGCTAAATGCATATACAGAGCATGTGTTAAAAGAACACCCTGCCCTGCCCCTCTCTCCTGCATGAGGGGAAAAAAACCCAACAGCTGAAAGAGAGAGAGAGAGGCGAAGCGAGAGAGGGAGGGAAAGGTGGCCGGTCTATTCCTCTGGCTACCTCCTGCCTCTCTCTTCCCAAAGGATTCACAAAGATAGAGGGAGGGAAGGAGGGGCAGAGAGAGAGAGAGAGTGGGAGGAAACCCTCCTCCAGATCTCCCTCCTTTCCTTTCCTTTCCTTCTTGCCTCTCGATAGCATGGAGCTGCCTCCGCTGGGCTGCTGGGAACTCACACGGGAGGGATTCTCTGTGTGCATGTGCCCAGAAAACTCACCCATACTGAGTTATGGGAAGGAATTCTGGGAAATGAGGTCCAGTATTCAAAGAAAGGACAAAAGCGCACGCTCTGTGAGTTCAGAAAGGCTGTCCAGGAAGGCACAATCAAAACACTCCTAAAAGATGGCCATCCATTTTTACTTTATAGCAACCCAGGACTATAATATATCTACAATAATAATATCTATATATCTATCATAATAATATCTATCAATCTATAATAATATATATGTGTATGATATCTATATGTCTATAACAATGATATCTACATTTCTATCATAATATCTGTATGTCTGTAATAATGTCTATATGCCTCTAATAGTATCTATAGGACTATAATCCAGGGCCCTTCCACACATCCATATAACCCTTTGGCCTCAAGGAGACTGAAATGTGCCTATATTAGGTTGACACTTTGCCACTTCAGTTGTGTATTGATAGCTTAGAAACCAGCTCTTCCTCTTTTCTTTCTTTCCCATTTCTCTGCAATGCATGGCTGGGTACAGCTAGTTACTATATAAAACAGCAAAGATGGCCAGTATATAGGTGAGCCACATCAGGATTAAATCAATCTATTTAGCCAGTATTTCTGCAAGATAATATTAAAACATACTGTCCTTAGCAGCAATTTTGCTTCATATTGGAAGGAATATTTCTGATCTTAAAAAAAAAAAAAGGGGGGGGGGAAGGCTGCAGAAAGGACTCTTGAGGCTCAGCTTTCAGCCAGAGGTAAGGCTGTGTGCAAACTTCCAGTTCAGCTGGGAGATCAGCTATAATTTCCAATGATTACATGTGAAAGTACGTGAGCAGTACGTGTGAAAAAGATCTTGGAGTCCTCGTGGACAACAAGTTAAACATGAGCCAACAATGTGATGTGGCGGCAAAAAAGGCCAATGGGATTTTGGCCTGCATCAATAGGAGCATAGTGTCTAGATCTAGGGAAGTAATGCTACCCCTCTATTCTGTTTTGGTTAGACCACATCTGGAATATTGTGTCCAGTTCTGGGCACCACAATTCAAGAGAGATATTGACAAGCTGGAATGTGTCCAGAGGAGAGCGACTAAAAAGGTCTGGAGAACAAGCCCTATGAGGAGAGGCTTAAGGAGCTGGGCATGTTTAGCCTGAAGAAGAGAAGGCTGAGAGGGGATATGATAGCCATGTATAAATATGTGAGAGGAAGCCACAGGGAGGAGGGAGCAAGCTTGTTTTCTGTTTCCCTGGAGAGTAGGACGTGGAACAATGGCTTCAAACTACAAGAGAGGAGATTGCATCTGAACATGAGGAAGAACTTCCTGACTGTGAGAGCCATTCAGCAGTGGAACTCTCTGCCCCGGAGTGTGGTGGAGGCTCCTTCTTTGGAAGCTTTTAAACAGAGGCTGGATGGCCATCTGTCAGGGGTGATTTGAATGCAATATTCCTGCTTCTTGGCAGGGGGTTGGACTGGATGGCCCATGAGGTCTCTTCCAACTCTTTGATTCTATGATTCTATGATTAATTTTCTGCTGCAGTTTCCATAAATTAACTTAGTTTCCTCCTTCTTCCTCAGGGCCCTTCCACACAGCCATATAATCCAGAGTATCAAGGCAGATAATCCACAATGTTTGCTTTGAACTGGATTATCTGAGCCCACACTGCCACATAATCCTGTTCAATGTGGACTTTATACAACTGTGTGGAAGGGGTCTCATTCGTTGCTTCAGCAGGGCTAATCCATTCTGCTTTGCATCCACTTTTTGGCTTGAAGCTAGCAGGCTAGGTTTACAAATTCCTTATCCTGTAAGTGAGAATGAATAATCCCCTCATTTACCTTCATCTGAGAACAGCCTCTTGAGCTAAGACTTTTGTCTTAATTTCCAAATAGGAAAATACATTCTGCATGTATGTTAAAAAATCAAGCTGAGAGCCATTGTGGTTGGTACTTAATTCATGATGTTGAATGGCATCACCAAGGGTTATCCTTAAATGTCTGGAAACATCAGGACCTGACATGATCTTGAGTTGTTAATCCTGGCAAATATAGGAACATTAGAGCAATGAGGTACTATAAAATCAGTCTTGAAATGCCTCCCATGTCTTGTACCTTGGTATTTTTGCCTTGCTCTAAAAACTGTTCCTCATTTGGAAAGAAAGAAAGAAAGAAAGAGGAAAAGAAAGAAATAAGTTTCTTAATACAAACAACTGGGAGGAATGAACACATTCCCTATTGGATAAAAAGGAAAATTGGCTGAATCTGCAGGCAGATGAAGTGATGCACTAACACCGTATTGATTAAAGAGGATGAAACAAGAAATCTTGAAATTTATGAGAACAATGTGATTTTTCTCACCTTCATTTGGACAAATATTTATACTCTCCTTTTTGATACCTGAAGATTTTCTGAAGTAACCTGTCTGGGTGATAGCCTAGGGATTGTAGTGGGGGCATCTTCAAATAGCACCATAATGTCAATCACTGTCTTTTCCAAAGTTGAATCTAAAAGAAGCACCGTCTGTAATGACAGTGTTGGTATTACATCTATCTTGGCACATAACTGGCAAGTGACAAATGATTTCATAGCCACTTCAGCTTGAGCAGGCATTACTGGGCACCAAGATAAATCATGGAAGAACAGGCTCTTTTATGTCAAGGACAAAGTGTAGGAATTTTGTCGATGAAGATACTTTAAACAAAAAAAAGTGATACTGTACCACTCACCAAAGTGCTATCTCATGCGCTCATGCACATACAGAAGTAATTGAACCATGTATCTGATAAAGTGTGTTCTGGTCAGAAAAAAAACCTATGTTAAAATCTTTAAGATGGCATGATACCATTGTATATGGGTGCTTACAGGTCTTCAGAGGAAAAAGAAGTGAAAATAATTTCTGTCCTGTGGGGCCATGCAAGACACTTGGCCTAACAACTGCCTTAAAGACTTCAAATGGCTTTAAAAAAAAACGTTTGTGACTTCATCAGAGAATATTCTAAAATTCTTAGAATTTTAACTTGAATCATATTCCACTTTCTTCAGACAAAAGCATGGTATGGCAGGATTTTGTCTAAAAGCAACGAGAATGCTTACTGGTATGTTTATAACTGTTAGTAAGTTTTTGTCACTTAAACTTGATATTTGACATGCAAAAACATGTGAGATAGTTTTACTTGTAATGTTTTTACTTTAATTTTCCATAGAAGTGCATGAATAAGACACAGAACCTACTGGAACTGTATACATTGGTATAGGTTTTGGTTATTTGTGGATAACAGCCAGTGTGGTATAGGACATCTGACTATGATTCTGGAGAGCAGGATTCAATTCTCTATTTTGTCATGGCAATCTATTGGGCAATTGTTGGCAAGCCATGTTTCAGCCCAGAAAATCCCACATTAGGTTTGTTTTAGGGTTACCATAAGTTGGAAATGACTTGAAAGCATACAGCAACATGTGTGGACTCCTGCAATCAAAGATAGAAGATACAATGAGATCAGATGACTACTATAATATGGGCTAGCATTCTATTCTTGAGTCATATAGGTATCTAATTATGTCTATACAACTCAAATTTTGGTAATTATGGAGACTAGAATTCTCTCATGACTGCATAATTACCAAACTGCCTCAATCCACCTGATGAACTGCCCCCCAAACAAAATATGGTCATTTATTGACCAGTGGAGGGCAGGGGGCAGCTGGGAAGGGCCCAGCTCTGTTCCTGCAGCTGGATGCATGAAAATTATATTACACTCAATATAAGATCCTGGAGATCCTAAAGGATGCCTGTTGCTGTGCATTTAGCTATAGGAACATTGCTGGATACCTCTCAGCTACCCCTATTGCCTTCCACCAATCAGTAAATTGCCCACCAATCAGTAAATTTGGGTGATGATGTAGAGAAGACAATGATGCTGAGGAAAATGGAAGGAAAAAGAAAGCGGGTCCGACCAAGGGCAAGATGGATGGATGATATCCTTGAAGTGACTGGCTTGACTCTGAAGAAGTTGGGGGTGGTGACGACCAACAGGGAGCTCTGGCATGGGCTGGTCCATGAGGTCATGAAGAGTTGGAAGCAACTGAATGAATAAACAACAAATAGAGACATGATGTATTTGCCAATATACTTCCTAAATGGCCCTTGGCAGTTGAGGAGATACATCCCCTTATATGTACCCATCAAAGGAGTGAGGTCTGTTGAGAAGAGTTCTTCTCTATGTCTCACCTGTGAGGTCAATATACTGTCTGAGGATGTGAAGGAGAGCCTTCTCCTCTGTGCCACCCCAGTTGTAGAATATTTTACTTTTGGATGCCTGATTATTAGTGCTAATGCTGGTTAGTTGAAAAATGACTGTCTACTGAAGCTTTTGGAGTTCACTGATTTCAAAATAATACTGCATATGGTATGAAAGCTGTTGTAATCCTTTAAATCTGTTTGAAACTATTATTGTATTGAATAGTTTTTGGATTATTTAGAGTATTTTTGGTTTTAAAAGTAATTTTAACTTGTTTGCATTGATATCAGTGGAATACCAAGCTGAGATCTTTTGATGTAGGGCAGGACTGTTGTTCCTATTTGCCATCAAGTTGACTGTGACTTATAGTGATCCTATGAAAGAAAGACCTAGGATCTCTTCACACAGTCCACCGGATTTGCCACACATCATGGGGAATCCAACAGTGTCTGGTAGAGTGTGTGGGGAACCTATCACCCCATGCCCCACATTGCCTGACTTGATGGTTACCACATCCCATGGGGAGAAGCGTTGGCCACACAGTTTTCTCCCATGATCTCAAAGGCAATACAGGAAGCCATTCATGTTGCTGCTGCAACTGCATACCCCAGATCTTCTCTAGTTTTACCACAGAAGTAGTTCAACATCATTTGATGAGAGCTGATGGGCTTCATCATAAAACTATAGAAGATGTGGTGCATTCCATCAAAACTAAACCCATCTGATGATGATGCTGGTCATCAACAGCCTAGCTCAAGTCTTGAAAATTCAAAGGTGTAGCTTCCTTGATTGAGTCTATCTATCTATAATATGGGATTCATCTTTTCCTACTGTCTTCTACTTTATCAAATATTGTCTTTTCTAGTGACTTGCGTCTTCTCATGATATGGCCAAAGTATGACAGTATTGGTTTAGTCATTATTGCATCTTGAAAAAGTTCAGACTTGAAGTGTTCTAGGATCATTGTTTGTCTTTTTAGCAGTCCATGGTATCCACACCAAATTTTGAATAGGTTTTTTCCCTTTAAGCTTTCTCTACTGTCCAGCTTTAACAACCATATGTAGGAACTGGAAATACAATACTGTGGAAAATCCCAACTTTACTATTCAATTATATAGGCAGTCTCAAACTTATGAACAAGATAGGTTTATAGGTTTTTTTCTTTCTTAAATTGAATTTGAATGTAAGTCAGAACAGGTACATTTTAAGTGTAAGTCAGCCATATAACAGTTTGGCACTTTCCAAACTGTTCAGCCATCAGTTCTGAAAAATGTTCTGATGTCCTCTGCATCAAAGTATATATTTGAAAACAGACATGTAAACATTTTCACATGTCTACCACTTATAATATGTCCCTATGTGTTGTTCACATTTCTAACACAAGACCTTCTTATCACAGCAACCATGTATGTGCCTTTTTGCCAGTTGGTATCTAAAATGTCCAGGCTAAAAAATCTCTGTCCTCTTTTTCATAAGAAACAGTTGTGCTGCATATGGATCCAATCAGATATTTCTTTCCATTTCATTGCTCTCTTCTTCTGTTCTCAGTATCACAACCCCATCTTTTGAGTTGCAATCAGCCAAAAATATGTAGATTTGGAGCTTATAGATGGAAAAGTGTTGCTAAGGTTTTTAATTTTTCACACATCTCTTAAAATTATTATATACATGATGATACTTTTCGTATGGAAAATATCCTTTTTCTCAGGACCTGGGGATCACTCACTGTGTGCATTACTGTAAAGAATGTTGTGGATAATTTATAGACCCTCTGAACTGCTTAGAGTTTAGCTGTAATGATGTCAGTTGGCAAACGTCAGAAGGGCCAATCTTCCCTCTATAATCTAAAGTAGACCCAGCAGGCTCAGAAAAGAACTACAGTTTTGTCAAGAGTGAGTTGAACAATTATCAAATACGTTCATGTTAAAAAGCGCTGTGAAAACATAAAAATCTAAGCTCAAATGTTGATAACTTCCCATCTGTCAAATGGAGCTGCTAAGAAGGATTAGAAAATAAAACTAATTTACCAGAATTAAAATGAATTTAATTTGTGCTTGGCAATGAACTGTGAACATGAACAGAAAATGTTAGTTCAATAGCTCTGAGATTCAAATAATGAGGAGTACAGAGTAGGAATTATTTAAATGTGTGTGTTGCAGGGAGGGAGATTTTTTAACATTTCCATTTTCTATCAATATGTTTGTGCATTTGCATTTTGAATGATGCACAAGTCTGGCAATCCTATGTCCTTCATGGTCATCTAGTTATTTTCAACACTGATTTGTTGAGCAAAGATTTGCAAAAATCCAAAACCCACAATAGCATTGCTTCATTAGATGGCTGCCACATGCCCAGAGCACCTTAGGCAATTAAACATCTGTGCTGAATTAGTCTTCCTTGCATTCTAAAACTTTTTTATCAACATGTTACATTTTCTTCTCCTCCCAGTTCTGGTCTCAGTAGCATTCATTCATCAGTCCTCAAGTCCCATAGCACCAAATAATGTTGTTCTGCTCACAGTGTGGAGGATTCCAAATGAATCTTTGCAAATTGAGTGTAACATTGAAAGATGGTTGTATTGCTTCCAAACTACTTTTTTATTCATCCATGTGCAAAGCTTTTGTTTGCAAATAGCACATTTTGTCAACAATGAAAAGTGTTGGAAGCACTGCTGCAATCAAGTATTCTCTTTATGCCTTTTCCTTCTTTCTGGTATTAGAGCAATTGGCACGGTAAATTAGTGTGGTACTTTCAGCATGTCCCTAACCATATTTCACAATATTTCTTAAGCTTTCCCTTTGCTCACCTGTAGATTATAATGTATGATCATTGATTATCAGTGTAACACAGCAACAACATCTTATGGCCTTAGCAACTCTAAGGTTTACGGGGTCATGTAGAGATTCTACCCTTTTGCTTCTGTGACATAAGATAGAAAGAACTCAAAGGACATAACAAATGAGGTGTAGGGGTGCAACAGAGGCAAATTATGTGGAAAGAAAGAACATGGAACCTGACAGGAGGGGACACAGTCTGATGAATCCCTCTGCTGTTCCACGCTTTTGCTTGCTGTCACCTCCTTTACCCCTCCTCATTTGATAAGGTCCCAAAACATTGTAGTATTATTATTATTTAGAACATTTATATCCTGTCCTATTCTTTACCTCAGAAGAGAGACTCAGGGTGGCTAGTGGTTTGACAAACACAACAAATTAGCATTCAAAAGGACCTCCCCATACCTGACAAATCAGATTACAAAATCCTGAAGTGATGGGTTTCACACAGGACTGTAACCCTCATAATAATAACAAGGGGGAATCCAAACCAAATTACAGGGGGGGGGGGGGGGGGTCAGAAACCTGACTATGTTACACATGACTTTGCCTTTCGGGCAGAACAAACCTCAAATTCTGGAACAACAGGCATATTATTTATTGTGTCAGGAGCAGACCAAACTGTTGTACTGAATTTTTTAAACAAACAAACAAACAAAACACAAAGTTTGCAAGCTTGGTAGTTGATTAAATGTCCTTTGACCAGTAGCTGGCCACTTGGAGTGCCTCTGGTGTTGCCACAAGAAGGTCCTCCATTGTGCATGTAGCAGGGCTCAGGTTGCTCTTCTCCACACTTGCATGTCGTGGATTCCACTTTGTGGCCCCATTTCTTAAGGTTGGGTCTGCATCTCGTGGTACCAGAGCACAGTCTATTCAGCGCCTTCCAAGTCTCCCAGTTTTCTGTGTGCCCGGGGGGGGGGGGGAGTCTCTCATTTGGTATCAGCCATTGATTGAGGTTCTGGGTTTGAGCCTGCCACTTTTGGACTCTCGCTTGCTGAGGTGTTCCAGCGAGTGTCTCTGTAGATCTTAGAAAACTATTTCTTGATTTAAGTAGTTGGCATGTTAGCTGATATCCAAACAGGGGATGGGCTGGAGATGTCACTGCCTTGGTCCTTTCACTATTAGCTGCTACTTCCTGGCGGATATAAGGTGGTGCGATACTGGCTAAACAGTGTAATTTCTCCAGTGCTGTAGGGCACAGACACCCCGTGATAATGGGGCATGTCTCATTAAGAGCCACATCTACTGTTTTAGTGTGGTGAGATGTGTTCCACACTGGGCATGCGTACTCAGCAGCAGAGTAGCATAGCGCAAGGGCAGATGTCTTCACTGTGACTGGTTGTGATCCCCAGGTTGTGCCTGTCAGCTTTCGTATGATATTATTTTTAGTGCCCACTTTTTGCTTGATATTCAGGCAGTGCTTCTTGTAGGTCAGGGCACGGTCCAGAGTGACTTCCAGGTATTTAGGTGTGCTGCAATGCTCCAGTGGGATTCCTTCCCAGGTAATCCTCAGAGCTTGGGATGCTTGTCTGTTCTTAAGGTGAAAAGCACATGTCTGTGTTTTAGATGGGTTAGGGAATCAGCTGGTTTTCCTTGTAATAGACAGTAAGAGTGCCTAGAGCTTCGGAGAGCTTCTGTTCAACCATCTCAAAGCTCCCTGCTTGAGTGGTGATGGCACGATCATCAGCATAGATGAAACTCTCTGTCCCTTCTGACAGTGGCTGGTCATTTGTGCAAATGTTGAACATGGATGGCAGTCCGTTCTTCTGTTTTTGCCATCTGCTTCTTTGGCCCTGGAACTCAACAAAAAAAAATCCTTTTTTGTAGCAGATTTCCTATGAGGCGGGTGAGATGGTAGTCCTTTGTGATATTATACATTTTTTTCAGGAGGAGGTGGTGGTTTACAGTATCATAAGCTGCTGACAGCTGCTGTGATCTGCTGCCTTTCAAAGCCATCTTCTATGTGCTGAGTCAGGTTCAGCACTTGCAGCTTTTGCCCTTCCTGAAGCCAGCTCGCTGTGGAATCAGACATGGGTCTATTTTTTTTCCCATAATTCTATGCAAAATAAGTCTCTCCAGAACTTTGTAAAGATGGCATAACAAGGAGATTGATCTACAGCTTTTTGGATCATTACGGTCTTTGCCTGGTTTCAAGATGGCTATAACTCTTGCTTTCCTCCTGATTTTGGGGGTCTAACAGGATGCAGTGCAGTTGTTCATCAGCTCCAGCAGCCAGCACCTTGCTTTTGGACCAAAGTTCTTGATTTGTTCCATCCGTAGGTCATCCAGGCCAGCTGCTTTGGCATAAATCATGCTCACAACAGATCAGCTTCTGAGCATTTGGTATGCAGATCCTATCTGATCTTGGAAGCCAAGCCAAGCTAATCCTTGTTAGATGGACAAATGCTAACAAATATCAGATGCTGTAGACCAAGCATCCTCAAAATGTGACCCTCCATCTGTTTGGGCCTCCAACTCCTAGAAGCCTTAATGAGCTTGTTCAATTGTCAGGAATTCTGGGAGTTGAAGGCCCAAACAGCAGTTTGAGAATGCCTGCTGTAGGCTATCCCTTATCCCAAATACTTGGGACCAAAGGTGATTTATGTTTCTTATACAACCTGAAGGTAATTTAATACTATATTTTAATAATGTTGTGCATGCAAACAAGTTTGTGTACATGTGGGCAATTTTGGATTTGGAGTATTCCAGATTTCAGAATTCCAGATAAGGGATGCTCAACTAGTCTTTTAGATGAAGGAACTAGCAAAATGAACTCTGAGTATTCCTTTGCCTGAGAAAACCCTATGACATTCATGTGTTTGCCATAAGTCAACAAGCAACTTGAAGGCACATATGTACAGTAATGGTTTCAGCTGCCAAATATAATATGTTGTATGGTATCCATAAAATGATAGATTGATGGATGCTGTGGTGCCTTCTATTCTACCTTTTGGCTCTACAAACCCAAGTGACTAGCATGCCACCTTTTCATCCATCTGGGTTTGGACTGCAATTTGGAGCAATGTGGACAATTAGTTCTTTATTTCCTCCTCTACTACCTCCGCTATCATATTTGGTTGTTGTTTTTTTTACATGGTAGGTTTTAATTCACTTTTCTTTCAACTGCAGATCTCCAACTATTAGTCTTTTAGTGCCCAGAAAGCTTTATGTCAGTGAGCCCATCTCAAGCAAATAAAATTTAGACAGACTCAGAGATATATTTTTCTGTGATTTTCTTCACAATTTATAATTTGCTTTTTCTTTTGATAGATTTATTTCTGTTGCTTTATTTATTTGCTATTATTTCTTTGTTTTAAATATTTCAATCTGTTTTGGAAATGTGGCATATAAAAACCTAATTAACAAACTAAAGAAACAAATGAATGACTTTGCAGGTGTTCGAAGAGTGAACTATGACAAGTTAGATGCATTACTGAACATCACTGGGCTTCAAGGAAGGTAGGTTATTCTAATTGGTATGTGACATAGATATTAACTAATGCTTATTTGATTTTACATTTGTTTGTGTATAATTCAATTTTTTAAGCAGATGTTCTGGAGAAGGCATTTTAAAGGACTATATGAAGATAGAAATAGACATAGATATACATATATTTACTTTTTTAAAAAAAGAACAAGGAATTAGGGGGAAAAGAGGGAAGGGCTTGGTTGCAACATCCTTCATAAGCATGAAATCCTGTAGATATTTTGTGCTTGGACTGTTATTAATCCTTGCCAGCATGGTCAATGGTGAGGGAAATTAAAAACAATATATGCAGTGTGTGACTCAGTAAAATGAACATAGCCAAGAAGCTCTGCACTATAGCAGTCATGGGCAAACTTCAGCCCTCCAGGTGTTTTGGACTTGAACTCTCAGAAATCCCAGGCAGCTTGCTGGCTGTTAGGAATTGTGGAAGTTGAAGCCCAAAACACACGGAGAGCCAAAGTTTGTCCATGTCTGCACAATAGCCTACTTGGTGTGAGATAATCCCCTCTTGCCTTATGAAATCCTAGGCAAGAAGCAATAACAACAAAAGGCAATATGCCTAATGGGGCTGCCATACATTGCTGACACATGGTTTAGCACATCACATTTTCTGCAGGTCTGGGATGTAGCACTGTGTTTCAGCTATCTCAGGGTAGGGCACTCCAGATATTGCTAGACTACAGCATCTATTAGTAAAAGGACCGCCTATACTGCCATATAAAATCCAGATCAGGCATGTAGCCGGGGGGGGGGGGGGCCTCGGGGGGCTTCAGCCCCCCCCCGAAATTCTCATGGTGGTTCGCGAAAAGGCCTTACTGGTGCACTATTTAAACTGTTATGTTTATTAATATCATGATTTGATCACCATTCTCAATATATCCCATATGTATGGGGGTATTGGGGTAATGATACAAAAGGTTTGCTAGGCTAGACCCTCTTTCACTCAGACTCAGCCCCCCCCAAACTCATCCCCCTCGAAACCCCCCCTGAAAATTTTTTAGCCCCCCCCCCCCCGAAACGAAATCCTGGTTCGGGCCTGATCCAGATTATCTTCTTAGAACTGGCAGTGTAGATGGGGCCTAAGACAAGAAAACAAAGAATTTATATCTTTATTTACCATACTTGTATTCTGCCTTTCTCAACTCCGAAGGGGACTCAAGGCGGCCTTACAAAGGCAACATTTTCCATGGTCCAACTACTTGTAGAGGTCCACAAGTCTTCTCGAATCACAGAATCATAAGAGCTTTGAAGAGACCACAAAAGCCATCCAATCAACCCCTCTGCTATGCAGGAATTAATACACTCCAGAAAGATGGCTATCCAGCCTCTGCTTTAGAATCTCCAGAGAAGAAGACTCCAGCATACCTCAAGGAAGCTTATCTGGCTGTTAAGCAGCTCTTACAGTCAGAAAGGGTTTCCTAATATTTAGGTGAAATCTCTTTTCCTGTAGTTTCAAGACAGTGCTCCATGTCTTAGTCTCTGAGGCCACAGAAAAAAAAAACCTTACTACATCTTCAGTATCACATATTTTATAATATTTAAACATGACTTTTCTATCATCTCTTATTATTGCCTTTTCTAAGCTAAAGTCACGTAGTTTTCCAAGCCATTCTTCATAGGGCATGGTTTCCTTTTAATTTTGGGCCGCCCTTCACTGGACACATTCCAGTTTGTCAATATCCTTCTAGAATTGTGGTGTCCAGAGCTGGACACTGTATTTCACATAATATCTGACTAAAGCAGAATAGAGTGATACTATGGCTTCCCTCCATCAAGGTACTATACTCCTTTTAATGCAGCCTAGAATCACATTGGCTTTTTAAAAAGTCGTCATAGCACACTGATGACTCATATTCAGCTTGTGGTCAACTAAAACTCCTTCTACACTGTCCTTATATTCCAGGATCTGATCCCAGATTATCTGCTTTGAATTGGATTATATCAGTCTACACTGCCAGATAATCTATGATAATCAGATAATCTGGGACCAGATCCTGGGATATAGAGCAGCGCAGAAGAGACCTAAGACTCCTCGATGCCTTTCACACACACAATTTTCAAGCCAGATGTCACCCATCCTATATCTGTTCATTTCATTCTATCTGCCTGTGATACCTAAAATTTCTCCCTGTAGTGGTCATTCGGATTCTGATCCTTTTCTCTGTAGTATTAACTATTCTTCTTTGTTAATGTTTATAAGCATTCCATCATCCAAGTCAGTGATAAAAAATATGATTGGCACTGGGCCCAAGAATGAACTCTGTGGCACTCTAATGGTCACTTCTATCCAGGATGAGGAGAAGTCAATGGGAAATATTCTCTTTGTGTTCAATCAGTCAACCAATTCCCAATCCGTCTAACAGTAGGATTGTCTAACCCACATGTTGTAGTTGTTTATTTGTTCAGTCGCTTCCGACTCCTTGTCGGCCATTGCCACCCCCAGCTCCTTCAAGGTCAAGCCAATCATTTCAAGGATACCATCCATCCATCTTACTCACATGTTGTGGACTTATTTGTAAGAATATTGTGGGAAACCTTGTTGAAGGATGTACTGAAGTCAAGATATGGTGCATCCAGAGCAGCTCTTTCATTAAACTTTTAATTCTATCAAGTCTGGTATAACATGTTTTTGAGAAATTCATATTGACTTTTAGCAATCCTACTTCTGAATTCTGCATTTACTTTTGCTCAACTGTCCAAATCACATTGTTAGAGCAGAACTAGATGAGAAGATGGTGTTCCATACTAAGATCTCCTGTTTCTTTAAGATTTAATAAACAAGTACCATGGGGAGATCTGAGTCAGATCAGCACCATAGTATTGTGGGAGCTTTATTTCTATTTTCCTCCAATTCACTATCCTTATGAAAATCATCCTTGACACTACTGTTCAACCTGTTCAGGGAATCTTACTCATGCATCATGGATGCATGCATATATGTTTCTCCTATGAGCAGAAGTAGAAGTTTAAGATGCAAGAGTCACTTTGTAAACAGTAGCAGTGAAGAAAGTTAAATCCTTGTTTGTTCAATGACTTGACCCTCATCCAAATTAGAGGCTCTCATAAATACTATTTGCTAAAACACTCTTATGTTTCATCTAGCTTATCTTAAGTCTGAAAAGTACAATTCAGGGCAGCTCTCTCTTTCTTAAAAAACAGCCATCTTAACAAGAGTGTCAGCATGAAGACTAGATTTGGGTTTGATCAAAGGTTGAAAAGTGACACTGTTCTCTTGAAAAAACTTGAAAGGAGAAAGAAACTCAATAAGATAGCTACATCATTTGCTAAAAGCAACCTCTAAGGTAGGACTGGGATAGACTTTAAGCACTTTGTGATGATCTGGCTGCATAGATCGTTGCAGACTGCAACCAGGTATGGGAAGATGTGAATATCTTCAGGTAGATCAATCAAGACAGGCAGAACAAGACTGGAGCAATGTA
The DNA here is from genome assembly GCF_037176765.1 of Anolis sagrei. NCBI lineage: Eukaryota > Metazoa > Chordata > Lepidosauria > Squamata > Anolidae > Anolis > Anolis sagrei. The sequence continues at coordinate 37,151,848 of NC_090024.1, read as the reverse complement.
GCTCTTTAAAAAGGACACAGACTGTTGCTTTGTTCTAATACAGTTTGCCCTCAGGCTGCAGAGAAGGAGGTTTGACAGTTTGCTTGAATTTTCCAAAGCTCAAGGCTCTAGTTCTCCCTGAACTGCTGTAGTGGGAGATATGCAAATAAATAATGTCAGGGGATCGTGATTAACCAAAATGTTCATATTCTTCACATTTCTGTGCAAATAAGACTAGCTGTTGAAATTAGACTTTCATTGAAACTCTTATTGTACTTAGGTAAAGATTAACAAAAACTTTTAAAGAAAGTTGTTAAGGTAACAGTTCAGGCTTGGTCAAAAACCTCTTGACAACTGCAAGTCTCCCTTTCTCTTCTCCTCCCCTCCTTTTTTATCCTCTACATCAAAGAAAGATATATATATATATATATATATATATATATGTGTGTGTGTGTGTGTGTGTGTGTGTGTCTACCATATCAGTGAGTTCTGCATCCAGTCTAAACACAGTTAAATCTTTTAAGAAGGTAACCTGAGAATAGGCACATGGGATTAAGTACAGATTAAAACCTGGAGTTGAATCATTATCTCACTGATATGTGAACCACTACTATCACTTTTGTATGTGAATGTCCTTAAGTATATTATGATATATAATCCATCTCACAAACAGGCAGATGTGAGAACTGGTTAATCAATGAATGCTAATTTAAAGGAGAACTGTATATATTTAAAAGAGAATTTATACAGAATGCATATTTACACAGTTTATCACAAACTACATTTTATGTCATCTGGGCCAGAAAACGAATTCTCCCCCTTCTACATCAAAATATGGATGCAGCCTCTTCAATAAGCATTGAATTCTGGATGTCAGACCATAAGCTCAGTATATACAAACCAGTTCTACTGTGATATCATGATCCCATATCTCTCTCTCAGGAATCCTTCTAGCTATGAATTTGATTTCTGTTTTGAATTGATTAGTGAATAAATAATTGTCTTGATGAAACTACAAGGACTTATCAATAAAATATATTTCAGTCCAAGTAAGTGTCCATAGAGCTTTGAGATGAAGGACTTTAAAATCCACAGTGGAGTTGGCTGAATAAAACTGTAAGCTGAAAGATGTTAATCTGAATAATTTATTGATGGCATAACCTTTAAATTCAGGACATTTAAAAATGCATTTCTACATAATTAACAGTAATTTTCTTCAAAATGGAACATAATTAAAGAAAAAACCAGTGGGGGTATATTTAGATGATGGGAAAGTTAGTTAAATTCATATCAGACTGCACCTGCTGTCTTTTCTAATATGGAAGGCAGAGATTTACATTCCTTTTGAGTCCTAAGAAAATTTAAAATGTAAACTAAGAGAGAAGATATTGCCATGACTGTTAATCCCAAGAATCCACATTAACCAAGGAAATTAACAAGCAAACCCCCTAGTTGTAAACTAATTTCTGAGATCACTATATTTTCAAAATAAAACAAAGCTAAAGTGTCTTTCTTCTTTGTGGTCTCTGTGAAAATCATGCTTGTGGTAGTTTCATGTGCCTGCATGGTCAGCTTAGAATCTTCTGGAAAATCCTTGAAGTTTTAGGGCTGCAGCCCTGCCCATACACTTCAGGTGGTATATAGCCGGTGGGGAGGGCTGTAGTCTAGCAGCAGTTTTGGGGATCGTGTGCTCACTTTACTAACTTGCTTTACTTAATCCTATTTTGACTATGGCCTGCAAGTGTCTAATCTTCTTTCTTCTTCTTCTTCTTCTTCTTCTACTACTACTACTACTTACATAATTGACCCAGACATGACTATGATTCAACCACTTTACTGACTCTACTACTCAGGCCAGTAATGTCTACAGTGTCTTTAAAAATGTGTTCATCTTGTGGAGGCAATTAGTCTCCTGCTGATGGCCATAATGTGTGCTTGTTATGTCTGGCAGAGTGACACACAGTAATATGGAATATTTCTCTGGCCTTTACTCCCCAGGTGCACAAGAGCTGGGAGACCCAGCTCAAAGCCTTCTTTGGTGAGCAGGACATCCTCCCTCCAATACTTGTCTAGAACTATGCTGCATCATAACTGCCAGCTTACTCAGCCAGTCTAGTTAGGGGCACTTTATTGGCACAGCCAGATCTCCCCCTTCTGGCAGGCAAGTGGTCACCAGTGGAGCTCTTGCTTTTGATCTGCAAAGAACATCTGACCACAGGAAGTCTCCCAGAATGTTCCTGAAGTACTGAAAGAATGTCAGTGGCCTTGCAGTTTCTTCTCAGTGGCTCTCTTTATGGATTGTATCAACAATTTGCTTAGTATACCAGCTCTCTGAGTGAGAATTGCCTTTGAAAATTAAGGCACACTCCATGAAAGCTATTGTGACATTAACAGAGTTCCTGAGGGACATTCCCTTGGAGGACATCAGTCAGGAAGTCATTTGTTCTACCCCATTTACCTTTGTTACTCACTACAAGTTGGATGTCCCTTCCAAAAAGGATGTGGCCTTTAGCAGAGCTATTCTCTTTTCTTCAGTGGCATGAAACCCACCATCAGGGTTTGGTGGCTTGCTACATGAAGGAATGGTTGCTTACCTGTAACCTTGTTTATTTGAGTGATTATCTGAGAAATTTGCACATTCTACCCATTCTCTCTGCTTTCTGTCATGCCTTGGTTCTTTAGCTGCTGCTAGTTGGCATGGCAACTGAGGTTACAGCCCTTCCCACTGGCTATATACCACCTGGGGAGTGTCGGCAGGGCTGCAGCCCTAAAACTTTCTAGATTATTTTGAGCTGACTGTGCAGGCACATGAAACTACCACAAGTGCGAATTTCACAGATGACACTTGAAGACATGTTCACAGGTAAGTAAGTAACCATTCCTTCTGTTTAATGTGTTAAGAGACATATAAGTGAAAGACAATAGAGGGAAAGGTACTGCAATCAGCTACTTCTCTGAGGAAAGCCACACTCTCACATTGAATAAATGAAGAATGGCTATGAACTGGATAATGAAGCCATTTATACTAGGGTTGTAAGAGTGAAAACTGAAGCAATGCAGTTGCCTATGCCTTTAATGGTTGTTAGCTTGCTATTTGGTTACATGATAAGCAACATCTGAAAAAAAATCCCTCTTCAACCAAAATATTACAGAAACAGGAGCCCTCTCCTATTTTTAGTCTTAATACCTTAATTTTCAGATTATAATTAATAAAATTTGTTGGGAGATTATGGAAGTTCTTCTTTAAAACTGTGGCTCTTTTAAACTCTAATTTCAAGTAACAAGTTCCAGTTATTCTATTTTTAGTTTTCAGCTTAAGTCTTGTAATCTAATACCTAGCGTTAGTCCCAGATAGAAGAGACTAATTTAACAGAAATTTGCAAAATCAACAGCTATGGAAATTTTAGTGATTTAATGAGATTCTCTAGTTGAGATTAACAATTGGATTGAAGTATTGGTAGGAGTGTTAAATGACATCTATTATACAGTTATTATATTGAATAAGTGGAGCAAAGCATCTGGTGTAACAAAGTATGGCATTGAGCAACCCTGCTTCATAAACACTTTGCTTGAAAATTCAGTGATTCCATTCACCATGGAAATTTGCTGATTTTTTAAAGAATTATTACAGTCAGATGTCAAACCTCCATAATCTATTTTCAAGGTAATACAGTTTGAAACATTCATTTTAGGCCTATTACATTTAGATTCTTCAGCCAGTATGCCTGTTGGCCAGATTGGTTGAAAGAGTCTGAGAATTATAGTCCAAATTAAGTTATTGCACCCTCTAAATTAACCTTTTACACCCTGGAACATTTACTGGACCCAAAGACTAGATTTGGTACAAGTGTAACACTCCCTAGAACTTTGTTTTTGTTTATTCATTTCATATTTTTCTTCAGAGATCATTTGTATGCCATTGATGAAGCTCATGAAAAGTTTATGGCAATTTATCCAACCATTTTTGTTAAAGAAAAGGTAGTGTTACCAGGCATTCCTGAAAAAAGAACGACCGGGTAAGTCATAATTTATTTTCAAGCTGTATATAATATGAGGAAACTCCAGGAAAGAGAAGCAGACAATGGTGATACGGAGTTAGTCATTATAACCACATGTCATAAAGCAGCTGTAGAATACAAATGTAGAGGTGCATTCATTTTCTGCTTGAGTGAAATTTCAGTTTGTTTCTGCATTTGTTCTTCCTTTCAGACATTTATTGACTGTGTCGACCCAAGTCACTGTCTTATTTTGCTATAGAAAAGACACTGATGGGAAATGTGCTCTTTTCTTTTCCTTTTCTTAAGTCAGTCCTAGATAGAATTGAATCAAAAGGGACTGAATGTACCATAGATGTTCTTAGTATCATACCAAAATTAATAAATTCATGACAGGCGCATTTATATTCAGCTCCAGTTCAGCTTGCTAATACGTGTATTGCTGACTGCTTTTCTTTCCTGATTGCCAGGAAGCTATTTTGGGTTTGTTTGGCAAAGAACTTCCATAAACCAGAATGCTGATATCAGGACTTTATCACTTTTCTTGCTGCAGAATCAAATGCAGTTGGGGTGGGCTAATAACAACAACAACAACAACAACAACAACAACAACAACAATAATCACAAAATCACAAGTCGAACACTTCCCAAGCATCTAGGACTGTGTGATGTATTTTTCGAATGATGTGCGCAGATCCAAGTAAGGTGGCTTTTTGCAATCACGATCTGTCAACTGCAAAAGGCCACCTTATTTGGATCTGCGCGCATCATCTGAAAATACATCACACAGCCCTAGACGCTTGGGAAGTGTTCAATTTGTGATTTTGTGATACGAAATCCAGCATATAGATCTTGTTTGCTGTGACATCCTGTGCTTTTGTGTCAATAATATAATAATAATAATAATAATAATAATAATTTTATTTCTTACCCCCTCTCCTCATGGCTCGAAGTGAGTTACAGAATAATTAAAACACATACACATTGTAAAAATACCACAGATACACATATTTGAATGTATTTCATAAAAGATACATATTAAAATATGTATTAAGTATGTGTCCATGCAGCCAACAAAACTTATATAGGATGTATCCATCCTATATAGTAACCTATACATGCCTCATGTACTTTCCAATGGAAGTTCTACGTGGGTAGGAATTTTACAATCTGAAGCCTTATTACATGAATGAATCAGGCCCAAAGGATAGCAAATTAAGAAAAGGAGGAGGAGGAAAAGTGATCAGGTTGTAGGTCAGCTTAAACTGTGATAATATGCTTCCTAAAATAATAGATTTGAGATATATGGTAACCCAGTTGTAGATTGCTTTCTTTTTCATGTTCTTGGGAGAAATCTAGGATCAAGGTACATTTGCCAACATTCACATCAGTCAATATTATTTAGCAAAGGCGAAGAAAAGGATTACACACCAGTGTGACCTTTCTTTCCTGGGAATTTATCATTTAAACTTTAATCTAGCCCAGTGTTTACAGAGACAGAACTTCTAGTTTACCCTAGACAGGAAGTCAATCTCTTTGCTTTCAGGAAAACATCCAGTAAATGAAAGCACTTTAGAGTTCTTCATCCCCCTTGCTTTTTAACAAAAAACCAAGTTTTACAGATCAGCAAATTGTCCAATCTTTAAATGGAAAAAATATTTTAGCAGCTTAGGCTTTCTTCCTTGCTGATGCACCAAAATCCTCATTTTAATAGAGACTTTGAATTACTTTTAAGCACCACTATGTGCTTAGAGTAATTTTGCTTACAAGTGAACTGGGGATCAATGCAATCAGCTAATAAGATTATGCACATTAACTATAAAGCAATATCTGGAACAGGAACAAGGGAGATGCATATGTGATTGAATTTATTGCCTGATTTACTGTTGAAGTTGGTGTTTAATTTTCTTGTTGCTGCAATTGTACTTTTCTTCTTTCCACTGTTTTTTTTTGTAGAATCACGTGCACAAATCATATGCATGTCTATGTGAAAGAGATAGCTTATAAACAAAATTATATATACTGCTTCTTAGAAGGGTTTGTGGAGAAAAAGAAGTCTCCGAATACAGTGCCCTAGACACTGATTTTCAATTTGCTGTAAAGATGAGAAAATATTTAAAGCATTTAAACATTTTTCAAACAACTCATTTTTCATACATGAAATAACAGATGAAAGTCATTCCTAAAATGATGGGAATTTTCAGTTTGGAATTTGTTGTGTGCAAAATTTTCACGTAGTTCTGTGCAGAATAAGTGCAAAATTGCACACAGGCTTTGAAAACTGTGTGGAATACTTCATATATTTGATGAATGGGTTATCATCCAGGAAATTTATGTTATAAAAATGAATTTTTCTTTGAGATGAAGCAAGATTTGATGAATTTTACAAATATTCATGCTTGACTAAAAGAAAGACATTGTACTATTTTAATAATTTGTAAAGTGAGATAATGCCACAGACTTAGGGATAAGAATATTGAAGTAAGCTTATATTGAATCCAGCACATGGTCATCATAGTCCTTTACTGCCATACCCTGATTAGCAGCTTTTTTCAAGTCTGCAAAGATAATTTTCAACCGTGCTACCGGATTTTATATATTGTAACTGGAGATGTAAAACCATGATCTATGTCTTTTGAAAAACCATGATGTAATGCCTTTTGTCGTTGAGGTATGGCTTATCTTTGCAAAGACCAAAGCTTTGGCCAAGTAGAATGTCCTTGAGACATTTTCCTGATTGTATTATAATGCTTTTTGCTCCCTCAAAATACTTCAGATAGTTTGCTTGAAGTCACAATGTTTGCTTCAAACACTGCTTTTGATGAAAATCTGTGTTACTGTAGAGAAGTGCACAACTTTGTGAGAAGTTTTGTGTCCCTTACTAAAACTTTTGATTTGCTTCTGAATTTCTCAGACATTTTGCCTGAGGATGAACTCAAATGTTACTTTGATTTATAAGGGAAATTTCTGTGGCAACCTTACTTTCTCAAAAGTGTCAGATATCAGCATGTGCGTGTACTGCCTATTAAATTATACCTTATATATTAGAAGCTGTAAGATTACTTTTCTCTAATAGAAGTACTGTATCTCTTTTCCCTAGGGTACATTCCTGTTATATAACTGACTCTAAAACCAGGGAAGATTTTGACAGTCACAATGTCAAGTTCTACATGGATCAGGTGAAAGGTCCTCAAAAATTGCATTCTGGCTCTCCAGAATATATAGGAAAGCTGCAAGATCTTGTAAAGATACTCAAGAAGATGTAAGTTTTAAATTCACACATAACTTTATGTCCTTGTCTTATCAGTACAAACATGGGAATCAGTAACTTTCAAAATATATTATGAATGAATTTAAGAAGCTAATAAATTTATAGAGCTCTCTTATTGTGGTGGTATGCTAACCATTTTGCTTTAAATTGTTTCCAATGCCTTCTCACAGATTGTTTATCAATTGCAGTTTAAACTTTGGTGCATTGATTGTATGTTGGGGGCTAATAAATGTACAGGCATTGCATTGGAAAGGGTAAGAGAACAGAATTTTGTTAGGACTTAATATTACAACACGATTCTTAAATAGTAAAGGTTTATTATTATTCCCTACTTACATTATGCCTAAACACATGTAATTATATTGTGCCTAAATTATTTCTTCATTATCTCTGCATTATGTCATTCTGAATATTGCCATGCATATTTATGACACACTAGTGTTATTATTATTGTTCTTGTTAATCTGGACAATGACTAAAATAGACTTTTTCAAATAGCTTAAAATCATGAGACTTTTTCTTGATGAAGTAGCAGTATCTCAGTAAGACTCAATGGAATAATTATATTTTTCTAAGTATGTGGGGAAAAAACTATACACTTGGCACCTGAACAGCAGGATGCCGCATGCCTATCTAGAGATTCACAGGGTGATTAGAGACTGATTAAAAAGACTAGAAATCCCCCAATATAATTCTTCATCGTTCTCTCTCTCTCTCTCTTTTTTTTTTTAAAAAATAGATTTATGTTTATCTCAAAATATTTTAAATATTTTCTGTCACTTCCTGGTATAATTGGCAATTTTTATACTGGCTCTCCAGGTTGGTTTATTTTGAACCAATATAAAACTGGAATGACCCAAAAAATTTTCAATCAGTCTGGATGTGGCTGGAGATGACGAGGAAATTCCAAGCTTCTCTCCCAAACCTGCATAGAGATACCAAATTTACATGTCAAAGTTTCACAGCTGTATGATTCAAGCCTGAGACAAATAAGTAATTATTATGAAGTTGTATGTTCAACAGTATTGTGAGCATATAAATTATAATTTGAAAGATACTGAAATTATTAGCATGTTGTCAATGAAAGGTAGACAGCAGACACAGATATGTAAATACCGACTCATATTAGACCACACCTGGAATATTGTGTCCAATTCTGGGCACCACAATTCAAGAGAGATATTGACAAGCTGGAATGTGTCCAGAGGAGAGCGACTAAAATGATAAAAGGTCTGGAGAACAAGCCCTATGAGGAGCGGCTTAAGGAGCTGGGCATGTTTAGCCGGAAGAAGAGAAGGCTGAGAGGGGATATGATAGCCATGTATAAATATGTGAGAGGAAGCCACAGGGAGGAGGGAGCAAGCTTGTTTTGTGCTTCCCGGGAGACTAGGACGCGGAACAATGGCTTCAAACTACAAGAGAGGAGATTCCATCTGAACATGAGGAAGAACTTCCTGACTGTGAGAGCCGTGCAGCAGTGGAACTCTCTGCCCTCGAGTGTGGTGGAGGCTCCTTCTTTGGAAGCTTTTAAACAGAGGCTGGATGGCCATCTGTCAGGGGTGATTTGAATACAATATTCCTGCTTCTTGGCAGGGGGTTGGACTGGATGGCCCATGAGGTCTCTTCTAACTCTTTGATTCTATGATTCAAATGAGAAGCAGTTACTTTTGGTATGAGGTCCACTCTTCTTTTAATTCTAATTTTATCATTGGTATGCAATTGTCTAAAATGAGTAAGTCAGTTGCTATTATTCTTTATTAGGGAGATAGATTGGCTGAATTTATATCCCGCCTTTCTCCCAAAATGGGATTATAGGCATCACATGGTTCCCTTGTTGCAAGAACTCACACTTTTTAAAATAACATTCTCTCTTGCCAAGGATGAGCATTTCAGTGATATTTCTTTACATCCCTATATATAATATAAACCAATTTGAAGAAAGAACATTTAGCAAAGTGAGTAAAGAGAGAAAGAAGGGAAGGGAAATGGAGTTCTTACTTTTTTGTACAAAAAATAACAGCAAACAGCAAACCCACATAATTCCTTCTGGCTTCTAGAAAGGTGATGTTATCACAACAGATCCAAGGCTGTATGTACATCTTTAAAATATAATTTAATGGCAGCCATAGAGGTTGGAAGGATCAGATTGGAACTGACATTTGGAGGGGCAAATGTTAGCTGTTTCACCTACAATCATTTTCTCAAGATGCTCACACAGTGCTATTTATCGTGGGAGGAGAGAGAGGTACTTCTTCCTGTGCGCTAAATCGCAGCTGGGAAGGGGTTTAATTTACAATGGGAAAATACACATTAGAAAATGTTAACAGTCCATTTCTGCTGCTCCTATTAAAATATTAAAACGCAGCTGGCAATCCAATCACAGATCTCATGCTGCCACAACTAGTTTTGCCCTAATAGACACATTTTTAATTTGAAAAACCTTTGATGGGGTGGCATAGCAAGCATTGGTGCACTATTGTTTGCAGCGTTAATGACACATTTTCAATAATTGGTTGCATTAATGACTGTATTAATTAAATAGTTTTTGTAGTTCTGATTTTATGTTTTAGTTGACTGATTTAAAAAGGTTGCTTGTATTTTATTATGGGGGAGGAGTAGGTAAAAATGACTTTGAACTAAAATATGTGGTGCCAGAAATATAATAATACCATGCTGCAACTTGGACAAATTATGGTTTTGAAGTATGATTTCTTACATGGCTGGGGATACTTCGAATTATAGTGGAAAAAAGTAACTCGTCCAAGCATACTGTCATTCTGATCCATCAGTTTAGGTGATTATTCTAGCATTCATATTCTACTGCATATAATCTATGGTATACTAAATGTTACTGCACAGTTATTTTGTCTACCCTTTCTCTGCTTTAAGTGATGGGCTAATCCTTATTTTCATGCTGGCTAGTCATGTTGCACTGTTTAATTTCCAAAAGTTAATTAACCTGCCCTCTAGTAATGTTAGCTGCTATAATGTCATCTTGTCTGCCTACCTCAGTGCTAGTGGAGGGGGGTGCACTATCATTCTGTCAGTATTTGGACACATATGTTGGCTCCATGCTGTGAATCAGCTTTAGATGCCAGAATAAGGTGTTAACAGTGATTAGGTCTGAGTTTGAGAATTGGGAGCTTGTTGGATAGTGGCTGTGGATAAAGGCACAAGGTGAGGCACTTTGCACACTCTATTTAATATTGGGACTATACTGCAGCTGCCAAATAGAAACGAGTTTGGAACTTCAATGTTATGAGAAGGAGGGGGGAAATGTTCTCCATTATTTAGCTCCCCTACTATACTGGATGCAAAAACGTTATTATCTCGATATATTGCTTAATATTTATAATTCTCATAGTGGATCTATTTTGGAAAAAGAATAGTTGTTTTTTTATTATTTCTCCCTTTACATTTTAATTTATTTAAATGGATTATAACACAAAACATCCAAAACTAAGAATGTACAACAGAGAAGAGCTTGCCAAACATTTCATGTTGGTATCAGATTTCTTGGACATTTCTCAACATAGTAATTCAGCTTTACTAACAAACTGGAGGCTCTTAAAAGCCTCTTAAAAGAGATATAGGTACACATACCTAAATTGTAATGATAAAATGTATAGTGACACAACATATCTCACAAAAACCTTATAGTTTAATATATATATATATATGATTCCTTGCTTATTCCACATAGGCTCAGAAGTTTCTTGTTAGGTTCATGCGGCACACCTACACACTACAACTGACACATGAATGTGTCGCGACACCATTTGAAAAGCTCTGCAATACACCCTCCACTTGGGCCCACGTAAAATTAGAAAAAAACCCACATTTAAACATTAACTACTTTTTAACCTGAAAAAATACCTTTCTAGAATCTCTGGGTGTCCTCCATGAAGAGTGGAATCTTGCAAACGTCAAACCTGCACATATGGAAGGCAGACTGCATTTTCTTTGCATTTTTTTTGGACAAAGGCCATGCAGTATTAATTTATAGATGTTCCAGCTATAAGGTGTTATGTTTAGGGGTAGGTCTTATCTGCCATCAGAAATGCCTTTCTGCCAACTGACCTATATTAGTGGACAGGGCATTTTTTCTGGAAGATGTTGTCTGCTGAATATAGTCTGCTGGCAGAAGAGGATTAGAGGTGAGACAGAATGAATAGGGAGTTGTGTTATGCCTGATAATTCTTCAGGCCCATGGACACAGTGATAATGTTGTTTTTCCTTGAAAAGTTAATACAAAATTCAGCTCTCTTTGAACTATTTTAGAGATAGTCTGTATATTCTTTATTTGGGATTAAAATGCACTTTCATGTAGACGAGGGAAATTCATCACATTAGTATCCTGCAGTTGGAAACTAGTGACTTCATCACACTAGAGAATGAATCCACTTTAAATCCAGTTTCTGCCTCCTGTGGAATTCTAGGGTTTGTAGTTTCATGAGGCTATTAAAGGCTCCTCCCTAAACTACAAATTTCAAAATTCTGAAGGAGGCAGCAACCAGATTTAAAGTGGATTCATTCTCTAGTGTGATGAAGTAGCAAGTGGATCAGTTGGTTTTCCCAATTTCTGCTAGCATATGCTGTTTTGTGGATATTGACTGCACAGGAGGAGTGTTTCAACAGCAGCAATGCAACTAAAATGGTCAACCAAATAAGATTAATTGTGTTGACACATCACTTGGAAGATCAAGACATTTTTATTAGTCTTGTTGTTTTTACTGGTGTGTGTATGTGTGTGTGTGTGTGTGTGTGTGTGTGTGTGTGTGTGTGTGTGTATCTATATATCTATCACACTATCATCCAGAACCAATGTTATGTAATGATTTGACTGTGAAACTAGTACTCTGGGAGACATATTTACCTTTTTTTTTTGGCAGTAGCATGTTTCAATGGCTTCCATCACATCTTGGAGAACTACTTCCAGGGCAGCTCTGTGGCTGAATTGTCACAGAAAAAAATGGTGACAGGGAACAATGGCAGGCTCCTTATCTTTCTATTGAAGAAGATGGGTCAAGCCACCAAAAAGACAGTTGGAAAACTATGACAGAGTGGGGTGTGTGGCGATAGGTCCCTATGCCCCCTGCATGAGTGCAGTTGGTATGCAGCGATACCTATTCATTCCAGCAGTGTGTGTGATGAGGTGGTAAGATTGAAATCCCCTCTCAGTCACTTGTTGACCTTGAGTAAGTCTCATGCTCTTGTCCTGAAATGAAGGCACTGACAAACTGTGTATAAATTAATCTTGAAAGGAAAAAGTATATGGTACAATAACTTTAGAGTCACCATAAATCAAACTTGAAGGCATATAAAAAAAACCCACCTTTGAAATGGTCAGAACGAAGGCTGGGTTTTGAAATATTCTAACAAGCATTTGTATGACATACAAATGCACACATCTAACTTATCTAAAATGGGTCAAAGAAAGCCATGCATTTATTGCATATTTGTTAAATTGGGATAAACATTTGTGTCAAGATGTTTTTTTCTTTTTTATATGGATTTTTGTAAAAGCAATAAATACTATAATTGTTTTAAAAAGCAGCTTTCAAGATCTATTTATCTACTACAAAAATATATTTGGCTTTGTGTCAATTGCTGGAAATAATCTCAACCCTCTCTCCCCCCCCCCCCAATTGCTTATACAGAGATGAACTCATAGCTAACTGTGAAAAAAAAGCCAACCTGCCTCATCCATCTGCCAGAGAATTTCAGGCCCATAGAGAGTGATGCTTGGAACATGATTTTTCTTTTCTGCCACCAATTAACAGTTTTTCCTTTGAGAATATAGTGCAACTGAAGATTATCATGTTTCCACAAATTGGAGATGTAAAGCTTCTTCACTAAAAATGGCTTCAAGTAGTAACTCCAAAGAATGGCATAGTTTAAGCATGAGTGAAATTTTAGCGTGGGTCAAAAGACTGAAGGACCAAAGAGGAAGCTTGTTTTGTGGTTCTGTTTTTTTTTTTTTGTTAAATGAATGTAGTCTTGGAATAGAAACAGCAGTATGGGAAGATAACTTGAATAGTGTTTTATGAGTTCATGATATCATTGCATGTTTAGCAAGAACCATTTACTAGTGTCTCATCTAGTTATGTGCTATAGGCCAGGCTGACTACATATTTTCCCCTGCGGAGTTGAAGTGAATAGGAAAATGTACAGAAAATGTAATGTTGCTAAGACACATATTAGAGAAACTACTTGCTGTGGACATACAGTTGTTTTAGGGCAGGGTGGGCAGCAGAATAGGAGGAAAGGACCAATTTTCATTTCAGGCTGCATCCCCCATTGGATCTGAAAATTATCCCTGCATTCACTGATATATCAACCAAAGTATCACACTGATGTGATGCAGTGTCTTTTCAAATTGCCATTTTTACTGATACATGACCAAATACAAAAGTACCATGGTTGTGAGAATTATAAGAGGACATTTTGGTTTGAAAATTGTTTTGGGGCAAAAAAAATCCAACCTGCATCATTAAAAAAAAATAGACCCTTCAGAAGTCTCAAGAAGAGACTTGTGGTGGGAGTCCACACTCATTTGAACCTGAATTCTTAAAGATCAGAAAGAACAGTAGATTAACCAGCACAAGTAATACTTGTAAAATCAAGACAGCATTCAAAGTGAGAGGAAATGGGGTCGTAATGTTCCAAAGGAAAATCATACTCGAAAATAAAAGCAGTGGTGTCACTATGGTTGGGTATCCTCATAGTATCCTCCCTCCTCCAACTGAGCAGATGATGTGATGAGGAGAACTAAGGAAATGTCACACCAAAAGACCCAAGACATTTATTAAGAGTTTAAAGCACAGTACAGCCATTTATTTATTTACCATATTTATATACTGCCTTTCTCAGCCCAAAGGTGACTCAAGGCGGTTTACATTTGGCACAATTCGATGGCATGGGAGAGAGAGGACACATGACTTTGAGGGTCACCAAAAACCTGCATGCAGCAGAGGAACAAAAAGAAAGGTAGATCTGGCTGGATATGGCATCGGTGGGGTGGAGATTATATATATATATATATATATATATATATATATATATATATATATATGTGTGTGTGTGTGTGTGTGTGTGTGTGTGTGTGTGTGTGTGTGTGCATGCATGTGTGTGTGTGCATGCATGTGTGTGTGTGAACCTCTCCTAAAATACTGCACAAAAATATAGACACACAGTTTGGTGTTACCTATAGTAATGGTGTTACCTGCTATGTCATGCACACACATACCACAGCCCTCTAGTGGTGCTTTCCAACACCATACAAGACAAGGTTTAGCTCTTCCAAAATTCTGTTCTCACATTTTTCCACCAGATGCCAACAAGAAGCCTAAAAGATCTGGAGACCGTGTCCTATGAGGGGTATCTTAAAGGGCTGGGAATGTTTAGCCTACAGAAGAGAAGGTTGAGAGAAGACATGATAGCCATGTATAAATATGTGAAAGGATGTCATAAGGAAGAGGGAGCGGGCTTGTTTTCTGTTCCCCTGAGACTAGGGCTCAGAGCAATGGGTTCAAATTACAGGAAAGAAGATTCTAATTGAACATTACGAAGAACTTCTTGACTGTAAGAGCTTTTCAGCAGTTTCAATTCTTAAACTTTTGATGCGAGCAACACCCACATATTGAATATCAATTTGGAAGTACAAACTTAATCAATTTGATCTGACTTACGAGGACTAATGAAAAAAATCACTCCCCTAGTATCCAGATGGCCATCAGATACATGGCATAAAATTCAGCTACCAGTGATATACATGGAAGAGGATGGTAGCAATGTCATGTGCACCTTATACAACAACATGTCTTGGCTCATTCAGTTATTGCTTTTCCTTTTAAAAATCTAATTTGTTTTGTTCTTTCTAAAACATATGGGCTGGATTGGTTACACAGTCATTTAGAGTGAACGGTCAGCTAAAATTTAGAATGACTAAAACACATTTTTTAAAATTTCATGACATTTCAATGACTTTTGTTCTAGTTTTCAAGCAAAGAACACTTCAGAAGAAACCTATAATTATTGCATGGTATGTTTTTAATCTACAGAATGAAGAAAATGACATACCACCCATAAGATGCTTGTTAGGGGAAGCATTATTTTTTAATTCCCATGAACTAATTCTTGTAATCAAATGCAGAGAGGGTTTTTTTAAAAAAGTGTAAAGAAATTCTTTTATATTTTATCCCCACAACACTAACATTTTGTAGTCCATTATTCCATAATGATAACAAGACCCTTTTGAATTGTTTCAAATTTAATTGGCGAAGTTATTAAGCTGTGAAAATCATTCTCTTCATAGTGTGGGACAAGGGAGAGCTGTAACTTTGGATTCCGCCAGCTGGAGAAGAAGATTAGCGCTATTAGAATAATCACTTTCTTGCATTTAATTTTTTTGTGGACCTTTTGTGTGTATACACATGGGTCACATGCTTTCCATTAACATTTTTTTGGCTACCACCCAGCACACAGCTGCATGCCTCTATTATTAAGAATATCATTGAAGAAGAAGGCCACTGAATCAGCCCAGGGAACTACATAATCCAGAATCCAAGAGCAAGAATTGGGAAACTATGGCATTTCATGTGGTTATGCACAATCAGTTCCATCACTCCTCACCACTGTCCATGGAGGGTTGTGTTTCTTAGAGCAGGGATGGGCAAATACTCATGCCAGGTAGTGAGTATGATGAGCAATTTCCTCATGTTTCTGACCTCTTGGGTGATCTCTATGTACTCTCTGGACATTAAAAGGGACATCATATACTTGAAATGGTACATAATGGGCTAAACAGTTTCCCCTACATAATCCAGAAATATTTTTATGGATAATTTATTTTCAATGACTGCAGTGAGGAGAGCATCTCTTCAAAATCCCTTGGAGAGAAAAAGCAGTTCCTTAACCCTTGAAAGTTGTCCACTTCTGTCCAGTTAGATGCCTTCAAAAGTGCTCAGGTAGGACATGATTTCAATAAGAGAGGCTCAAACTGGCTCAGCCATGGTTTCATGTTTTTTGCAGTAAAAAGAGACAGTTCACACATATTACATTTACAGAAACCAACTAATATGCTATTGAATCTTACTTTACAACTGAAAACAGGACAGAATTATTGCAGGTTGAGACCACTTTAACTGGCATGACTCAATACTGTGGAATCATAGAAGTTGTAGTCCTTAGCCTTCTCTGCCAAATGGGGTTGGTGCATCATGAAATTACACATCCCAAGATTCTGGATTCTTTGGACTGGTCTCTCTAGCAATATTTTGTGTGATTCCCTACCCCCCAATTTGCTTTTGTCTTTGAAGGGAACAGCTTTTTCACAGTCTAAAGCAGACTTCTCCAATTTGTTGGTTTTAAAATACCTTTCATCACAACTCCCTCCATTTTAAACCCTGTTTGCTAGGATATGTTAGAATTTCTAATCTGAAAAGAAAAATGGGTTCCCCTAAAACTATGGAGACTAAAATCTACTGATTGTGGTAATGTGAAAATATCTAAATTAACTCAATGTATACATTACAAATACACATATCAACAAAACACAGAGCTGCCACATTCACATTAAGCAGAAAAAAATGAATTTCTAATCTATCAAATGGAGCAAGCCTGATTGAAATCATAGTGTGGGGCTTAGCTGGTAGGGCTGGGCAACCACGGAAAAAATTGTTTCTAAACTCGATTCGTTTTTTGGGGTTTTTTGCATTTCGATATTTAAAAGAATTCCGAATTTTTTCTTTAAAAAAGTTCGATATTTACGAAATTTCGTAAAATTACGAAACAATACGAAATGAATACGAAATGAATACGAATCGATTCGTTAATGGCGGACGCGACTGCGCAATACGCTAAAAAACCTCCATATGGGACAGGGGGAACTTTTGAAGCTTCCCTCTCTCTCTGTTGTTGACTGTTGGTATGATATTTATAATTTTTTTTCACTGATTAAACAAAAAACAGCTATAAAACTTGCCCCAGACATGCAGAAATAATAACGAAATGATTTCGAAACGATTTCGAAACGAATACAAAGCAATTACAAAACGAATTGAAAAATTCGTTTTGTTTTTTAGATGCTCCTGAATGGTTCAATATCGCTTTGTTATCAAAAAAAAAATAATGAATTTTTAACGAATTATGAAATTACGAAACGAAACCGCCCAGCCCTATTAGCTGGCTGACACTTTGTGAATTCAGTCCACAGGTCCTTTTGCTGGTTTCTCTTGCCACGTGACTTCATGGGACTACTGAGCAAGAGGGATTTTTGTCAGAGAGCTGTTGTTGTTGGGTGATTGCCTCTAGGGTCCTTTTTATTATAGACATTGTAAAATACAGCAATGACTGGCAGTTCCCTTGTAAATCAGGTTATGAATGTGCTTCAAGGCTAAGTTCGAATTTTAACAGTTACCTCAAGCCCTGAATTTATTTTAGGGAAAAGGGTTAGCACCCTGGTTAGCTTAAATTAGACAAATACACCTAGAATCAAACATGGATTTGCTACTTTCCTGACATGGAAGCTGTCAGCTGTCTCTGGTAAAGTGAACAGCAAGGAAAGGATTTGACAGGCCAGACTGGAGCCCCCATGATTACATAGTATTGTATGATGGCAGTTAAAGTGGTATCAAATTGCAATAATTCCACAGTGTAGATGCACATTTAGTTCCCATGTGTGTCAATTTCAGTTTTTTCCCAAGGGAAGCCCAGGGTACACTTTAAATATCATCATTATTGCTGATTTTTTTCATTTACATTTGCTTTCCTTTCATCTTACTTCTCTTTTTTTGAAGCTACATATATTCATTTGCTTCGTTTTTATTAATGATATGACAAGTTACTGTTCTCAAACATATTCATTTCTCTGAAAGCAGTTCAATGCAATGTGGACAACCTGATTAAGCAGAGGGCAGACAAGCCAGACACTTGGCTCTAGGCTCCTAGAATCCCCAAACTCCATTCTGCCCCTGTGCTAAACTAAAAAGAAACACATTTAATTTTATGTGTCAATTATATTATGTGTACAGTTGTGGTTTTAAATGCATGGTATATCTTTTTTCTGTATGAAGATCTTCATAGTGGAAAGTAAAGACCAGTAGTTTCCAAACGTTGATCCTTCACCTGTTTTGTACTTCAACTTCCAAAAGTTCCAATTGGTTTGGCCAAGAGTAAGGAATTCTGGAAGCCAAAGTACAAAATATCCAGAAGACCAGATGCTTGGAAAACACTGTCCTCAATCATTCCATTAATTTCCAGATAACTAAGTAGGATGGGGAATTTAGATAGTCTGTTATGAGTATTTTGGGTAAAACTTTTAACGGAGGGAAACAGTGGTGGGTTTGTTCTTTTATAACTTGTCACAAATTTCTTTGCACACATTTATCACAATTTGATCAAATGGTTAACTATCTATGATTTTGCTCCTATTCTCAGTGCAGATAGTGAAAGCTTAATTTTAAATTTTTATTTCAGTAGATTGCAATGTGAGTTTTTGTACTGCAGGTATTTATAGGGATTCTTGATTCATGATGCCCTTCTCAGCTATGAATTATTCAATGTTCTCCCACTAAATACACAACATTCATCTCTTACTTCATGCTATCAATTGCTTTTCTTGTCCAAACTTTGACCATTATATTATCACCATTTTAAATGTATTAGCTGTATGTGCTAATAGTTTTTGTAGTTTGCATTTGCAGTTTTTTGTATATTAATATTTAATTATTACAGTCCACTCGATCTACTTCATAGCTTGATATTATGTTGCCTTTAAAAGTCCATTTGCTTTCTCTTCACTAGTTTTTCTGCAGATAAGGTGTGAACTTTGCTCCATCCTTAGGTGGTATCTCTTCATTTTCCCTCTGTTGATCTGTACTATATTTTCAAATTGCTTTTGAATTCAGTGCTGTTTTATTATGTGTAAAGAAGCAATTTTCATCTTCATCTCCTTATCCTTTGCGGCAGATAGATTTTCATTATTCAGTTGATATAACAGCTTGTCCTACACTTCTGTTGATAAGTCTGCCCTTTTTTTTTTTAAAAAAAAAAAGTAAACTAAATAGCTGCTGCTAAAATAACAGGTGCAAAGATATTGTATAATCAGGATATTCCTTATCATGTTTTTTCCCCAATTTTGCAGTGGAAGAGGCCATTGCATAATGGCCTTTGATCAGTTTAAGGCATTGAAAAACATTAAATGCTGAAGTTAAGCATATGAGTCAGGGCTACTCAAAGGGATAGTTGAGAGACTAGTGCTTGTCTGTGAGGCCATTGGCTGCTGCTTTGTGGCAAGTTTCTGCAAAACTATAAACATCAGATATTAAAACCCCATATACACAAGTATAAGTCTAAAAACTTTAGCCAAAAAATTAACCACAAAAATACAGGACAACTTATGCAAACATAAGTGTGAGTACTATCTTAACTTTTAGTAAAAAAGAAACCACTCCCTTTTCTAGGAAAAATGGTGCATATATTCCGTTTTCACAAAGGTAATAACAACAACAACAACAACAATAATACATTTTATTTGTTACCTGCATAAAAACCTAATTTGTATAAAACTATACCCCTCAAAAATCAGCACTGTGCCCTCTGAGGTTTGTGCTGTAGGCTGCTGCCTTGTCAGCCTAATGAAAGCACCAACCCTGCCCTAAGTCTGGGAGATGACCAAAATGTCCTACTGAGATATAACATAAAATGTGAAGTCTGCAAAAAAAAAAAAATGATTCCCTGCTTCCAATTTGATACATAAAGCAGGGATTCACTGAAGTCAACTACAATAAGAGCCTTGTAATCCAAAAGCTAACCACCAGTACTGTGAGTATCCACTTTATATGTAACATTTCTGAAGTAGAGGAATGGAAGCAGACCCTTGTGTCCCAGTTTTCTGCGGACTCACAGCCAGAAATGCTTTTCAGACTGAAGTGATCAATTAAGGCCAGAAGTAGAAGTTACTGAAGACATATGTCGGCTGCCAAAAATAGCAACCTTTATCCCAGTCTTATCTTTTTATTTCTGGGAAGGTGTAATAAAACAAAATGTGTGAGGTGAGATAATCAAGTTCCACCTCCTTGGCAGGCAATTGCAGGAGTAGGAAACCCAAGTTACTGTTTCAGCCGCCCATCTCCAGAACATCTAGTACTAACTTGGCTGCTGAAATCTGACTCATTGCTGCTACTCAGACACACATACATTTTAAGTAATGGAACGATGTCTAGATAGTTCAGATTTAGCAATTATATAGGCCTGTGATTAAAAAAAAACTTTACAATCTTGAAGCTGCTTTTAATACATTTTTGGAGTGGTAAATGTGAAGAAAATCCACAACAATGATAAAAGTGTTGAACAACACAATTTTTTTCACTAATTTAATACTTGTATCAATTCAGTTGTTACGGTGATTTTCCAGAGCAATTTTTGCAGTATATTGGTAAATTAAAATATTTTGAAAGCCTATTAGAATATTTTAATCCGTTTTTCTTACTGCTTACTCTCACTCACCAATAAAAATTTATCCAGACACATATTACAAAATAAAAAAATGTTCAAGTAAAGTACACCCCCATCTGATGAGGTTACAAGAGAAGATATGTGTGAGTTGGCTAGTGCATACTCATCCCCCCCCACCACGCCAAATAAGGCCATGATTTCAGGAAAGGTATTAACCAATCTGGCTCGTGGTCATGTGTTCTATACCATAGCTATTTCAAATGAAGTTCCTTAAGCCATTGGCAGCTGCCCATGGGAAAATTTCTATGAGAACAAAAGGAATACAGTGCTAGGCCCTACGGCATGGAGGGGAGGGATTGCTGGTCCCCCACATCAGATACTACAATACAATGTATTTCATTATTAATGCTTTAAGATGTATATTATATTTGTAAATTTTAGATAATCAGGTTGCTATAAGGAGTTTATGCACTATTCTAAACTATAGAATAACCCATTTTACTGCTTCCTGGCAGGGGGTTGGACTGGATGGCCCGCGAGGTCTCTTCCAACTCCATGATTCTATGATCAAAACACAGACACCTAACATTGTGGGCCAAAAAGGAACCTTATGTAATCTGAAAATCCATTTTATAGCTTACTTCATCCTTGATACAAATATCTTCCAATTTCCTGTACTTATAAAAAGACGATCAAACATATTGATGTAAATGGAGGCAGCCTTCTATTTCTGATTATTTAATTTGTCATTGGATAGAGTTATCATATAAACATTTTGATTGTCACCTGTCAAAGAAAAATGTTGGGACTTTGACAATATTTCTACATTGCCTTTCAGTAGGAACTGCTTACTTATGAAAATATATACCATTAAAAAAGGAATTTTATTAGTCAAATTGTAGTCCCAGAATGAAATTAACATCTTAACCATCTTTTCATAGGCTTATGAATAACAAACAGTTTTAATCATGCAGCAAGTTGAAATTCATAAGTACTGTTCTAATTAGTGAACATGTTTTGTTAATGTGGCTTGGTGTCTTAGGCATCTCTGAAAAATCAAAGCAAATCTGTTTGATCACAATCCTTTTCTTGTTTCCTTTTCTCCATAGGCTGTAAGCTTTACTCAGTTGTCAAGTCAGAGTCACTACACAACATTTGTATTGAAACCATGTTGTCCCAATTGTTTTTTTGGAAATTGGTCCCATTGGCTTCAGTGTTGGGAAATATAAAAAATGAATGTGGATCATAACAAAATGTTACTTGTAAATATGTGCAGGGAGGTGTTTGCCTAGCTCACATTTTTAAACAAGTGACCTGATTTCTACTATTTGGAATCAAAATCTTAACCCATACATTGCACACCAAATGCATATATGTCCAAAACTGCATATTTTAGGAGAAATTGATAGGAAATTTGCATTAGTGGAATTGTGTACAAAAGAAAATCCAAATGTCTGTAACTTTTGAATGTTCGAAAATTATATGAATGCAAAGAATGAACAAGACTGATTAGATATGGGAAATAACAACAAAATTATTACTGATGGGAAAGGGTTGTTTGGTTAATTTATATCCTGTCTTTCTCTCAGGCTGGGAAATCCCTTTAGCACAGTTCTACCCCATTTGGGCTCCTAGTTGGGATTTCTTCTGTGCCTCGTTTTATATGGAATGTGGAGAAATGGGGGCTGAGGAGCATATCTTCTCTTGATCTGATGAGAGAACTTCAGGGATGAAAGGTCTCACCCTCTGTGATCATCTGACCCACCAGATTGTGTTTGAGCAACAGCCAAGTGCTGGAACAAAAACAATTATCTGCACTGCTGTAGAGAATGAACATTTTAATACAAGAATGATAATATAATGTGACATTTGGTAAAAAAAAAAAACCCATGTCACTTGGAAGCATTTAGAATGCATACTAATCTATAATTTTTATAAGCTTGTCTTGCTCAATAGTGCTACCATTGAGGAAAATATTAATACTAATATAATATTTAATATAATAACTTGGCCTAAAGCTACAAAACAAATTAATACTTGCATTTGTATATCATACAATACAATGTATTTCATTATTAATGCTTTAATATGTATATTATATTTTTAAATTTTAGATAATCAGGTTGCTGTAAGGAGTTTATCAGGTTTTAATCTGGTTTAATCTCTGCCTCAAACTTCTGTCATTGAAGTATACGTCCCCCCTCATGGGAAAGCTTGCTTCCACAACTCCCGCTGGAATGAGCCCCCCTCTGTAAATTACCTGCTTCCCTCTTTTATCTCGCCCGACTTTTTAATTAGTTTGAATCAGTTTGTTTTTCTGATTACTACTGATTGCCCACCCATTATTATTGTGCCTGTGCATATTCTTTATTTTTCATATTGTTATGTATTCATGTGTGTTATATAACTATGATGTTATTGTTTATTGTTCGTGTTTTCGGTTTGTGTTTTTGGTTTTTCTTTATTGTAATTGTCATTTTGGCTTGGCCTTATGTAAGCTGCTCCGAGTCCCCATTGGGGAGATGGTGGCGGGGTAACAAATAAAGTTTATTATTAAGTTCATTATTTTAATGTTTACTTTGCATGTTCTTATTGTATTGTTAGCTGCTTTGAGTCTTGCCTTGGTGCAGGAGAAAAGTGGGGTAAAAATCGACTCAAATCAATCATTCAGTCAATAAACGGAGAGTCAAAGAAACCATGATGGCACAGAACTACTTCTTCTTTTTAACTGCCAATAAATTGACTTCAGTTTGTGTATGAAAGATCTCCAGGTCCTCCTATTATCAACAACCCCACTTGGGTTTTGCAAATTCAGAACTGTGTCTTCCTAGAGTATCTTTTTCCACTACCTTCTGCTTTGCTAAGCAGTATTGTCCAGTAAATCATGTCTTCTCATATATGTCCAAATATTATAGTCTCAGTTTAATAATATATTTTATTTGTTACCCACCTTTCCTTACAACTCACTTGAATGTTCAGGGAAATCTCATTATTTGATTCACTTACTATCAGTTTTCTTCACAACTCAGCTTTCACAATCATTCTTAGAAATGGAAACAATGATTGCATGAACAATCCTGATATTCATATTCAACGAAACATCCACATATTCAAGATCTTGTCTAGTTCCTTCATAGCTGCCCTTCTAAATCTTAGTATTCTGCTGACTTCTTGACTAGACTTTCCATTAGTGTCTTCATTATCTACTGTTATGTAAATGATCTGTAGTCATTATTTTTATTTTCTTAATGTTTAACTGTAAATCTGCCTTTGCAATTTCTTCCTTGACTTTTTACAGAAGTCAATTCAAGCCTTGACTGTTTTCTGCTAGTAGTATGGTGTCAGCTGCATGCAT
Source organism: Anolis sagrei (assembly GCF_037176765.1). NCBI lineage: Eukaryota > Metazoa > Chordata > Lepidosauria > Squamata > Anolidae > Anolis > Anolis sagrei. Next base: position 37,127,790 of record NC_090024.1, on the reverse strand, counting down.
TAAACTGTTGATGTTCCCTGCTCCAGTTTTCATGCCTCCTTCCTAAGAGTCTAATCCAACTTTGCATATGATACTGTCAATTCTCCTGTCTTAATTGGAAAATGAACTAGGCTGATCTTGAGTCAATAAGGCACCTGATACTTCACCAAATCCTTCTTTTGCTGACCAGGTCAGGTTCAGAGCATGAAGTGAATCTGGAGGAGAGGCATTGTTCTGGATATAGCGAATTACTGATCTACACAGTGTTATGGTTCAACCAGGGTAGATTGAAACTTCCAGGCATATATTGAAACTCACCAGGTAATCATATGATGGCCCAGAAAACTAAGCAGGACTAATAAACACTTGAGATCTGTGTTTGGTTGAGTGAATTACAAGCTATACAGGTGTACAGAGATATTATATGTTTGTTTTTGTTATGATGATTTGATTCTTGAAAGTACTAGTTCTTAGTCACTGCATTCATATCCCTTGTCCTCCTATCCTTAAACTGTATTATTGATTCAGAGCTTACAAAATTGTACAGAGCATGTACAATTTTGGCTACAGTTCCATTTTTTTTCATTTCTAAGAAATAAGAAAACACTTCTTGAGCAAGATTTATCTCCTCCTCCTTTGCAATGATTTTTCCTCATATTTATTGTGAATGTTGACTATTAGAAGAGCAATAATTGGCAATTAGTCATTTATTCATGAATATTTGGTAAACTGTCTTTCTTAAGTCTGCACTGTAGTGCAAAACAATATTAAACATAACATAAACACAATTTGCAATACAGACTTTGATACTTTGGTACTGGTATCATAAATTTCATTTATTCACATCCAAAAAATGTCTTCACTAGGCATTTTGTAGATTCTCTAGTGTGACTTTCCTTTCAGCAGGATTCAACATTATCTTCAATTTTTCATTTCCAAATAAAGTCTGGACATGGTACTTGTAGTGTATTAAACATTCAATATTGGACTACTGCATGAAAAGGAAGATAGGTTATACTCAACACAGAACTCAGGTTGAACTCAAAAAATGAAACATGATCAACATGCATCTAAAGACTGAAAGAAAATAGGAGTGCTTGAAGTCTGAGGAGAGGATATTCCACATAGTAATGGTCATAATATCAAATGGCATATGGTCCAAACAAATACAGAGTGAACCTCGAGAGCATGTGGTTCCAATAGAAAGTCCTGTACAATTGACTTTAAGGACCAAGTGGGTCTATAAGGAATATGTTTTCTCAATTAATTTGCAACTTTAGCAACCAAGTCTAAAATCTGCCCCATAGGCAGACAGAACTGAAGTGTTATGTGAGGTTAACAGTGCACTCCCAAGCATTTCCTTCAGTTCCAGCCTCTGGACCAGCCATAAGAATAACTCCACCCAGAACACATTAAAAGTAGTCCAGTCTTGAGGTCATTATCATCAAGTCTTGGATTGCTATTAGACAAGTAATGCCTTTTGAACTTTTGCTAGCCTACCAATAAAGGTTAGCCCTTGAAAAAGCTTACTTGGGGTGAGAAGCATGCAGCAAGCTTCTTCTGAAACTATCATAGCTTCATGATTATAAGTCTAAACTTTTGCTATGGTTTCCCTATTTGCGGGGGGAGGGGGGAAATTTTCCCAGATACGGCAGCTATTTATTAATTCACAAACAATAAAACAAAGCATATATAATGTTATCTGAAACCAGTGGGACTCCAAGAAACATACATTAACATCTGCTGATCAATCCTATTGCTCCATTAAGCAGGCTTTGCCGCTGGCTACTTACAGTGCAACTGCATTGCTTTTTCATTTGAGAGAAGTGTCTGGTTTTTATAAATTTCTGTTTTTGTGCAAATATATATATTCACAATGTTTTTTAACAAAGTGTCTCAGAAATAACAAACAGCACGTAGTGCATATTATTATATAACAAGATATGAAATTGTAGTCCTTCCATATCAATATAATTCTAATGAATATTAAGCATAGCATGCTGAAATACTGCACTGGAGAAAAAACACTCTGGCCTTGAGATATGTAATAGAAATTATTCCTTTTAAAAACAAATGATTCATGCTGAAATTTGAAAAGAAAAGCATTTAGTAAGGAGTAACTACATTGGGCAGAAGAGTTTGAGCATAATGCTAAACTTTTCTTTAGTTTTATAGGACCCATTTGGATCCACAAAGACCTATTGACCTTGTGTGTTCCTCCTCCTCCTTCAGTAGGGCTGCAAAGAGTAGACTAAAAACCATTGCTTCTGTTTTTAATTCATCACAGCTTGCTTTTTTATTTAAACCTAGATAAAATCAATCTAATTTCAATGAGGGACAATGGGAATAATGAACTTCATGCCTAACTTTATGAGGTTGGCTTGTTTCATTAGTTAAGATTAGCCATAGTTCAGTATTTGAACGGTGAACCAAACTGAGATTAATCTTAAAAGGAAGCAGAATCTTCTGATCTTCCATGATCAAAGTTGTGGACAAGATGAGAAGTAAGAATACAAGAAGATAAGGCTTGCTCTAGTAATGATGTACTATGTAGTGTTATAAGGTGTTAACTTGGCTTCAATTTATCATGAAGACTTTGATCTGGGTGTATAAATGAGGGACTATAAGAGAGCGGGGCGGGGGGGGGGGAAGGAGAAACAGAAACAGAAACAGAAATGGACAGAGAGACCTAAAAGGTGATGAGATGAAAACTGAAACCAAACAAAGTAAACCACAGCACACAAGTTTACCTGATTGAATTCTGAATATTGCCCTTGCATTTGGATGACAAAGCAAAGTTTATCCCTTGATATTTAATTCTGATCAGATAGTTTGGCCTATTGCATTTTTATAGCCTATTTTTTGTAATGTGATATATATTCACTTAATTATGTAATGTGGTCCATAGAATATTTGTTTAGCACATCTTGGCTGGAACATAGTCTTCTTTTATGTTGCAGTGAGATTGACCCAAAGTAGTATACGACTCTGACTCTGCTCTTTGGGGTTTATAACTTTTGGAAAATGGCATTTATAACCTTTTTGAAAGATCATAACTTTTAGAAAAGCATGACCTTTCAGAGAAGAGCCAAAAACCCTTTAGACTAGAATCTTCTCTTGTGGTATACAATCAGATATTATTATGTGAAGCAATGGTTTCAGTTGTTAGACTAAATAACCTGTTATCTCTGATCTGTTAGAAAACAGAGAATTTGCCAGTGCAAAATAACAGAAGTGATTCAGCAGTGTTTTTCAATGCCAAATATATATACTTTCCCATAAAAAAATTTGTTTTATATCATGCACTCAAGAGACAAAAATGAAGTAGACTAGCATAGAAATAACATATTTGGTTTACTCACAACCTTCACGTATTTAGTATACACAGATATGTTTGAGGTGGTTCCCTGTGTCAACCGACCAGAGCATCTTTCTTGTAACAAAACAGCTATTAATAGGCCACATAGTCAAAAGGAGAGAAAAAAAGTATGTGATCCACAGCCCCATTTATGTCTTCTCAGAAACCATAAAGGAAGCTGCACACCAGAACATATATACTGGAATCAGTAAGCAACAAGATCATAGATAAACTGATTGCTAGAGAAGGATTGAAGAAAGCTGTCATTTCCAACAATAACAGCCTACTTCTACTTCAGACAGGCATCTGTCAATTTTGATAGGCACAGGAAGTAGCATGAAAGCACCCTAGTGATATGTTCTTATGAAGCTCATTCTGCATTTGGAGTTATATAGCTATGTTTTTACAGACCTCCTCTGTATGCAGTTACTTCATAGATAAAATAATAACCAACTGGAACTAAGTTTAAAATGAGGAATAAATATGATCAAACTGGAACAATGGCAAGGCTCTAAATCTGACCAAGGACATTTTGCTGCCTGAGAAAAATGACACACCAGCATGTTGACACCAAGGAAAAACAAATGTTACACAAATCTCTCCCTGGGAAGTAAAGGATGCAAGAATAATCAAACAACTATGACACTCCATATTAGATGCTTGAGACATAAATCTCTTTCTACCTAAACATTAGACTCCAAAAGAAGTGTCATTTCCCCATTCATTTTTTTATTCATTTCTTATTTTACATCTCCTAAGAAAGTCTTCCATGTTGTCCCTGGCTTGTCCACATATGGGGACTGTTGGTACTCTGGATAGAAAATCATGAATACAGTGTGCCTGACTCAGGTATTCAGGACTGTATAAAACTGCATATGTGAAGATGATTGGGCTAGCCCTGCCTTTTCTATTATATTTTCCTACTTACCTGAAGATGACTGCTTTTCCAGGTTCATGACCATGTAGAGAAACCTCAACAGACTGGCAAATGTGGACAGGGAAGGGCTACCTTAGACTCCTCCCTGTGCTTTCAGATTAAGCCCATTCTGAATGCTTGATTAGAGCATATACATGCAATGCAGAGATATGAATCTGAGAATGCAGTCTGACATGAGACTTATGGAAATCTCAGGCTAAAAAACTGTCCTTGCATTTAGTAGAAAAGAAGGGCAAAGACAATAATCATCTCTGACAATAATAATCTCTTCAGTAAGAAAACTGTAGAGTAAATTCTGCCTCGGTCTTGCTTTGGAAAGTATGTAGACATAAATTCTAAATGAATTACTGTTCTTTCTTTCAATATTAGTTCACTCACATGGAACCAAAATATTAGTCTCTGGATGAAATAATAAACAAAGGCTTAATTTTTTAAAGTTGTGTTTTTTTCATTATAGTTTTGACCATGGAAGCAAACAGGCAACTAGTACAGTTTTGTCATCGTTTCTTTTTGTCATTTCTTCACTAGATGTCACTAGAGCACATATACATGGGGTGATGCAGGACTAATGTGGCAGTTCAGAACTCAAGAGAAATAGTCTCTCATATTTTGCAGAATTTGCAACAGAGGTTCCCTTCAAGTTTCTTTCTTACCTCCTGCTTCCAAACATGAATTGGTTGTAAACGTGCATGTGATTTTAGTGAAGGATGCTGCCACAAGCCTTACTTTAGGAAAACATTCCTAAAAATATATTTTATGCTCATAAATAAAAAATATGTTCATAAATTAAATAAAAAACATTTCATGCTCATAAATAAATTGTGCACAGTAAGATAAATTGCACTTAGAATACAATCTTCTATATGTTCATAGATGAATTACTGTACATAAGTAGGTAAAGGTTTCCCTTGATATTAAGTCTAGTCATGCTCAACTATAGGGGGTGGGGGTGGGGTTGGGTGGTGCTCATCTCCACCTTCTGTAGACACCTCCAAGGTCATGTGACCAGCATGACTGCATGGAGCGCTGTTACCTTCCTGCCAAAGCAGTACCTATTGATCTACTCATATTTGCATGTTTTCGAACTGCTAGGTTGGCAGAAGCTGGGGCTAACATCAGGAGCTCACCCTGCTCCCCGAATTCAAACTGCCGATCTCTTGGTCAGCAAGTTCAGCAGCTCAGCAGTTTAACCTGCTGTGCCACCAGGGACCCCCTACTGTACATACTCATGTATAAATCTAGAAAGCTTAGTCAAACATTGATCCAGAAAACTTGGGTTGACTTATCTGTTAAGTTACAGTTTAAGTACTGTACCTGAACTTCTATATAAAAAAGAGAAATTCCTTTCTTTGAGCAGAGTGGCAAAAAGTCATCAGGAAAATGATGGAAGCCAGGACTACCTGGTCAGATCAGGAGGCTTTCCCCTCTCTGTAGATTGAGCCTTGATTTATCCAGACGTCATATCAAAACCCACAATACAGGACCCAAAACATCCCCTCAATGTATGTTGAATAAACATGTATAAATAGTAAATCCCACTGCATTGCTGATTCTAACTGCCAGGCGTGTATAGGATTGCAGTCTAAATCTGAAATCCCACCGCTACTAACTGAAGAACTTGTTGATCTCAGTAGGCCTTCTGAATATAGACTTCTTCTGTCCATCGTAGAATTGTGGCCCAACTGTGCACCAGCCATGATTTTGTAATTTTTCAGCTACTCTGTAACCGTACTAAATGATCTACAGAAGAACCAACAGTAGTCTGTAGTGCTGGCAATTTTGGGATCTGGCAGTTAATATTCCCAGATCCAAGGTGAAAAATGCCAAAATGTATTCACAAAGATGAGATATTCTTCCATTGCTTTGCCACCCATTGTCTCCCTAACTTGACACACCATGCAATTCTTTTAAAAAAATGACATGGAGTGTAATATGAGCAAGAAAATGTTCAGATTAAATTTAATCACAAACTCCGTGAGCAACCTTTAGCAAACTACAGTTTCTGCAGTCTCATCTTTCATATCCTACAGGCTTATAGGAAACTTTACTGACATAACTGTTTATGATTGTAAACCGTTGTAAAGTCTACTGATTTTAAAAATTGTATTTTTATTCCATAGTTATGCTTTATTTGCTCCATCCTTGCTGTAACTGGAACTGCTTTGTTTTTAGCTTTTAAGCCACATGGAGAACTTCTAAAGCAGTTTCCATAGGTAACCTATAAAGTGTTATGGATCCATGTATGTATGCATAAATTGATGTCACAATAAATAAAATATATCAATTGGGGGTGTTTATTCCTTCTGGGATAAAGCCAAAATGTAACTGAATTGAGACCATTCACTTTAGAGTTTTGTGTATAATACAATGAATTGAGAGAAGAACAAACAGCCATATATTAGAATTCTTTTCCATACTTTCATTTCTGTGCATTTTCCATTACTGACATTTTAAAATGTTGTGGCAAAAGCTTGGATAACACAGCAGATATTGAAGCTGCTGCTTTCCATATAGAAGATTGCTAGTTAAAAATGTGGTATCTCCAGTTAGATGAATCCCTCCCATGAAATTTTGTTAGTGTTGATAATGCAAAACTAGATTGATGGAACATTAATCCAGCAAACTACATGGCACCTTCCAATGTTTCTGTGTTCCAGCATTCTATATTGTTCCAGAGGTTAGCCAGAAGAGATAAGGAAGTATTTTTAAACAAACAAGTATACTCTCCCCCAACCTATTCAGCTTGTATGCAGAACACATCATGCAATGTGCGGGGCTTGAGGAATGCAAGGCTGGGGTGAAAATTGCTGGAAGAAACATTAACAACCTTAGATATGCAGATGACACCACTTTGATGGCCGAAAATGAGGAGGAGCTGAGGAGCCTTCTAATCAAGGTGAAAGAAGAAAGTGCAAAAGCTGGGTTGCAGCTAAACATAAAAAAACCCCAAGATTATGGCAACAAAAATGATTGACAACTGGGAAATAGAGGGAGAAAACATGGAGGCCGTGGCAGACTTTGTATTTATAGGTGCAAAGATTACCGCAGACACAGACTACAGCCAGGAAATCAGGAGACGTTTACTTCTTGGGAGGAGAGCAATGACCAATCTTGATAAAATAGTGAAGTGTAGAGACATCACACTGGCAACAAAGATCCGCATAGTTAATGCAATGGTATTCCCCATAGTCACCTACGGATGTGAGAACTGGACCATAGGGAAGGCTGAGCGAAAGAAGATAGATGCTTTTGAACTGTGGTGTTGGAGGAAAGTGCTGAGAATGCCTTGGACAGCGAGAAGATCTAACCAGTCCATACTTAAAGCCTGACTGCTCATTGGAGGGAAGAATAGTAGAGGCCAAAATGAAGTACTTTGGCTACATCATGAGAAGAAAGGAAAGCTTAGAGAAGACAATTATGCTGGGGAAAATGGAAGGAAAAAGGAAGAGGGGCCGACCAAGGGCAAGATAGATGGTATCCTTGAAGTGACTGGATTGACCTTGAAGGAGTTGGGGGTGGTGATGGCTGACAGGGAGCTCTGGCGTGGGCTGGTCCATGAAGTCACGAAGAGTCGGAAACGAATGAATGAATGAATAACAATATGTTCACTATTATACTTAGATTGAACATATGTTTTTTTGAACTAACTTATTTTTATAAAAAAATGTATGTTTAGATCATCATACAATGGTGCCTTCAAGTTGCCACATTTCCTCTGTCTTTTGAAAGGGATAGGGTGGGGATTTAATTTCAGTTGCGTCTTGAAGATAACCTTAGCCTTTGAATCTTTGCCAGAATACTTTGTGATGAAGGTTATGAACCCAGACTGAATTGTGGAAAGACGTTTCTGTTATGGAAAGCACTTCCTCAATAAGCACATGTTCTCACAAGATTACCATATTATAATGTACACCTTTGACCTATTAGATGGTTAATGAATAGGAGTTCCAAGAGGAGGAAAGGGTATTCTTTGTTGATATTTACATTTTTTTCTTCTTATAAGATGGAACAAGGCATTCTAACAGGAAGGAACCAGAGGAAGGCATACATTGATTTAAGTGAGGAAATGCTGAGTAAGATTAATTGAGCTGTTTGTCTGCATTCTTTTACGGCCCTGAAAACAATTTCCTTTTGTTTCTCCATTCTCCTTCTTTCCTGATAAGTGACACTGTAACCTCCACTTATAATTGTGGTATTCGCCATAAAATCTCAAGCACATGTTCATGAATCAACCTTCACATTGACTTGTATAATGACATTTATTTTCTATAGCAGTGAGTAATGGATATCACCCTTACACATATCTCAACAATCAAGTGATACTGGGTGTTCTTAATTGATGGAGATGCTAGTTTTTACAGTACCTTTACCTGTACATGATTTCTCAAGACTCCAAGTACTATTTCATTATTAAATATCGCTTTTCTGTTTGCTTTAAAATGAAGGAGGAAACTAATATTTAAAGAAGGGGAGTTGCATATGAAGTTCAGATTTATAGTATGTCCTTCTATACAAATAGATATTTCAGCTACCTAAGAAATTGTGTGTTTAGATCCAGAGCTGTTTGGACTTAAAATCCCAGCATTCTTCATAATTGCATATATTGGCTTGAGGTGTTGGAGCTTTCAATTGAACAAATCCTGGAGTCCCTTCTCTGACCTAGGCTACCCTCCATACCTGGAGTACGGCCTCCCATAATTCATGGTGGCAAGACTCACATTAATCTCTCATGAAGATCCCAGATCATCCGGAAATGCCTTGAAGTCCTACAGCCCAGCTTTCTCCTCCATATTTTCTGTCACAAGAAACAGATTGCCACAAAGAGGAATTTTCCAAAAAGGGCATAGCATCTGAATATGAACTAATTTTTAATGCTAAGAGCTAACTCGAAATCTAATATTCAGTTCTAAAGTAAGAATTAAATGCACTATACACATAAACTGAATTTTCTGTAGATGTAGATTGCTGCCCCATTTTTTACTGAGAGAAATGGTCCATATATTCTCTACAAGAAGTCTTTTGTCATATGTTATTTTTAATGTATTTTAGAGAGCCAACTGATCATTTCCCACCAAACTGAATCAACGTCAGATGAGGTTGAACTCAGGCTGATACCCATCTAACTTTTTGATTATTTTGAGTTTTGCCCCTTGTTTTCAAATAGACATCTAGTAAATGCCTAAAAGAATCCTATGTTTGTTTATCCAAACATATTATTATATTTGTTATATTTCAAAGCCCATCTGCACATATTAATTTAGGATTGTAGAATTATTAGAAAAAGCAAATTAATGAGGAGTAAACCAAGGTTTCCCTAGTTTACTCTGCATTCGTTAAATATCTCATTACATCCGGGCCTGTGGGGACTGGCTTCCAGGATCACATTCTGTGACTCCAGGGGTGAGATCCCACAGCTTCTTTGGGCACTGAAAAGCCTGGAAGAGTAGGATAGCTCCCACTCCTCCCCTCCAGCCCCTATTTAGGTCTCCAAATGTACCGGAGAGGTCTGCCGACAGCACAGGCCCCTCCCTACAGTCTTTCTGGTATGGGAAATTGGTATGCCAGGAAGTGGGTGGGGAAGGAGGGATTCTTTAGCCCATTTCTAGAACTCATCTAGCCTTGGTCTTGTTGAATTCAAGAAGAAACATGGACATAGTGGGCATTCAGATGGGGGGGGGGGTGTTGTTCCTGGAAGTCTAAAGCATTTTCATTTCTTTTTATTTTGCTTGTACATATATATTCATGGATTAGCATTCTGTCTCTTTCTTACAATATGCTAGATTCCTCTCCTTTCCCCCTCCCACTGATTATGTGTCACCTTCAGCCTTCAATGACATTTCAAAAATGAATTTTCACCAATTTCCACTGAGCATTTTAAAATTATTATCTAAGTGTTACAGCCAAAGTGCTAAAATGCTTTACCAAGATTACACTAGTTACGCTATAGGATTGTTTGTATTATGTTCCTTTTTCTCTCACTTGATCTCTGTTGAGTTTATGTTCTGAAAGTGATGGCTGTGTTTACTTGATGGCCATTGAAAATGTTTCCAAGACAATACAAAGGCAGATCTCACTTTTTAAAGTACTAAATTAATACAGACTGACCTGGAGAGAGGGAATGAACTGGCATTGGTAATGCTAAGCACTCCCAGGAAACCCAGCAGGAGGAAGAAAACCATCATGTGGATCTGTAAAATAAAATCAATTTGTACAAGACAATAACCTGGGATTTCCAGGGATTTTGTTTTCATCTGAAAGGGTTCTTCTAGTATTCATTGATGGTTATCATCTTTATGCAAACTGACCTTGTTGAAAAACATTGCTTTAGATATAGTGTTACCTATACTTAAAAGAAGATCCATTTCAATCAATGAAGTAATGTGGATGTTTTATCTGTGTTGCTACATCTTAGTACAAGTAATGAATAGGCACGAGATGTGCATTCATTATGATGCATTTAAATGTACTAATGCTTCCAAATTTGACATTTTGTGTTCCTTAAAGCAATTGTATTTAATTTACTTTTTAGCATGTGATATACATCTCATTTTCTTTGCAACTTAATACTGTCATTTATCCTAAAAACATCCTGCTAATGGGTATTTACCATGGCATTTTTTTCTTGTTCATTTACCACACCACTGCTGTGTTCTTATGGATTAGCCCAGCTGGAAGCAACTTTGGTTACCTGGTGTTTACACTGATTGATCTTTTCCCTGTTTGTTTTCTATGACACATCCATCCAGGGTGACCATTTTAGATGCTAATGATTAAATTGTGACTTTGGAGAATTTCAACACCCAAAGATCCTCAATGGATTATCTACTCCAATTTTTGTAAGCAAAGATGCAGCAATTTGTATGCTGTCACATTTAATATACTTCTGTTTTCACTGCATTTCTGTTTTGAAACCTCTATATTGTGCAAGATGCATTTTACTGATAATAGTATGATATTTTACTGCAATTTATTGATCTGTTCTGTAAAGGCAGGAGACTCTGAAATAGCATACACTTTTCATATTAATGTCCATATTGATTTTGTGTGATTAATATTCTCTTCCTCTCTTTCTTCTTTTATTTCCTTTCCAGTTCTACCAATTTCCTTGCTTGCTGCAAAGTTTAAATGCATTTGTAGAATATTAATGGAGCATAACAATCTGATTTCCATTTGCCTGGCTGTTTTTTTGTTTTGTTTTTTAAATTGAGGGGTTGCAAATTTATGTTCTTGTATTTTCTAACAAAAAGGGTATTTTGTATTTCCTTTAGCCTATTTTTTGAGGAGCTTGATAATTATTTGCAGTGTGTAGGAATCCACTCTGACTTGCACCACTGAATTGATCAATTTTTAACATTTCTAGCACATCTGTGACAATAGTAGTTTGTAGAAAACAGGATTAAAACTAAGTATAGGAACAGAAAGCAGCGATTTATCATATGTGTCTTGATTCTTATTCAACAAACATGTGTGCTTAATTTTACTTGGATTATGTTATAAGTACAGGCAATCCCCAACTTACGAAAAAGATAGGTTCTGTAGGTTTGTTCCTAAGCTGAATTTGTATATAAATCAAAACAGGTACATTTTTGAAGTGTAACTCCACACACAAACACACACACACACACACACTTTGGATAACATAGGGAAAGGTTAATACTCCTGTAGTGTTCGTTTTGCTGTATGTGCCCCTGTTCAGAAGATTTCTCCTCACTCTTTTCCTGAGATAATTGGATTTTGCAAAAAAAAATAAATAGCTTGTTGTGAAAACAAGGACTGGTGATAAAGTCTCAGTGGAGACACCTTTTTCCCATGATAATTCTTTAGGATAGTATTTCCCTTCTTAGAGGTAGATTTTTCTCACTTTCTGTTGTCTCACTCCCATTCTTAACTATGAGTCTTTCTAAGTTGGATGTTTGTAACCCATGGACTGCCTGCCTGTATCACTGGGTTTCTATAACACAAATGCATTTTAAAGTGTGTCTCCTTCTATACACATATATCTTTACTCAGAGGAAAGCACCATAGAGATTTGTTCAGATTAAGCACATATGGGATTATAACCTAATACAGGCAGTCCCTGAGCTACAAACATCTGACATACAAACTACTGATAGATGCCAGTTCCCACTAACATATTATGTAGCTGCCTGCTCTAATGTCCATTGGCTAACATGTTATGAGTTATACACAATGTAATGGGACACTTTCTTGTAATTACGTTAAAAGCAGAATTTATAGCATTTTCTAGGCTTAGCAGTCAAAGGCAACACACTTTTTAAAACATCCTGAGTGTGGGACAACAGCCAAGCAGGGATGCAGACCATTATCTCATTGAATTGTTGCCGAGTGTTAACCACTCTGAGTCCCTCAATGAGGGAGTGAGGGCAGGATATAAAACAAAGTTAAAAAAAAATCTACAGAGGCATTGCCACTCAAACCCACTATGCCATGTTAGCATAGCCAATATCATTGACAACCAAATGACATTTCTGTGTATTTTAGCAAACCGACACTTATTAGAATCAAAGCTGTTACAAGAAATTAGATGTTTATTCTAAAATAAAGGATAAACTGTGCCAAGCCAATAGTCATGGCAGGAAGAAAAGGCCTAGCCATCTCAAATGTCCCTCCGGCCTCCTCCCCTGCCATTAACTATGGATTGGCTATTGCTGAGGAATTTGTTTATTTTCTGATAGAAAATGTGAAACCTATTTAATAATGTATCTACAAGTATTGCATTTCAACTACTTTTCATTGGTACTCAAAATGTCTTGAATACATTGCTATACTGATTAATAATACACACATGTAACACATGTTGTCTTTCGCTGCTTCTGGTACATGTCCTCATAAGTTAATTATAAAATAATAGTGAAAATGCATCAGAAAACTATAGATAGCATTAGATGTCAACAGTAGAAATTTAGGGCCTATATTTGCAATTTTGAAGAAAATACAGTTACCTGTTAGGTTAAAATACATGGAATTAGTTTTGCTTCAAACCTTAATTAATTATAACGGATTATGCTCAAACCATGATTTTGGAAGGCGGGGGGAGAAAACAGGGATCAGTATTTCTTATTGCATGTCCTTTAAACAGAAAAACATAGTTTTTCTGCAATGTCTGAAATGGGTCTATGTGTTCTGCAAACATTGTTCATTTGCATTTAAGATTAAATATATAACACCAAAATAAAACTCAGAAAAGTGGCTTTGTTGATCTCCAAAGCCAGTCTATATTGGAACAAAAATATTGAGGGGTTTCAAAATCAATAGGAAGAACCCCTTCCTTTTCAAAGAGGAGCCCATATCTGATATTTCATCTTACTCCTTTTTCCTTTTGGAGATGAAGAGTTTCTAACATGAATTGTTGTTCTTTCAAACTTAATTTTTATTTAGTACTAGCTTGAGTACCCAGCATTGCCCGGGTTAGAAGAAGTCTGTTTTTTGTTTTACAAAATGCATAAGGTTGTAAGTGTACTACAACTCACATCATGCCAAATTAACTCTCTGAAACACCATCATGCTCTAGATGCATCATCAGTGGAGTTCAGTATGATCTTCAGCTGCAGAATGAATTACAACTCCCACCATGGTGGGTCAGTCCCCTCTAACACCTCCAATACATTCAGTTGGTCATGGGAGTTCTGTGTGCCAAGTTTAGCCCTGGTCCATCATCGGTGGAGGTCACAGCTTCTTTGGTTGTGGGTGAACTACAACTCCCAGAAAGGAAGATTGTTTTCCCCCTGTCCCCTCCAGTAATCAAATTTTGGTATATCAGGTATATGTGCCAAGTCTGGTGCAGATCCATTGGTGTTTGGGTTCATAGTGCTCTCTGGATGTAGGTGAACTACAACTCCCCCAAATCAAGATGAATTTTCCCCAAAGACCTCCAGCATTTTTTGCTGGTCATGGGGGCTCTGTTTGCCAAATTAGGTCCAGGCCATAATCGGTGGGGTTCGGAGAGCTCTTTGATTGCAGGTAAACTATAAATCTCAATACCAACAAGTAACAAATGTCAAGGCCAATTCAACTCCAAACCCACCAGTATTCATATTTTGGCATATTGGGTATGCCTGCCTAATTTGGTGCAGATCCATTGATATTTGTGTTCACAGTGTTCTCTGGATGTAGGTAAACTACAATTGCTATAAATCAAGGTGAATTCCCCCAAAGCCCTCCAGCATTTTTGTTGGTCATGGGGGTTCTGTGTGCCAAGTTAGATCCAGGACAATCATTGGTGGGGTTCAGAGTGCTCTTTGATTGCAGGTGAACTACAAATCCCAGTACCTACAATGGCTATAAATCAAGGTGAATTTTCCTCCAATGTCTCCAGTATTTTTCTTTGGTCAAGGGGGTTCTGTGTGACAAATGTGGTCCAGGTCCATTGTCAGTGGGGGTCACAGTGTTCTGACTTGATGCGTCATGAACTCCAGCTTCCATCATGTGGAGTCAATCTCCCAAACTCCTCCAGTATGTTTAGTAACTGATTAGTTTTGCTTTGTTTGTTGTGCAGACAGAGTTGAAAAGAGTAGGAAAGGGCTAAGGGAGAGGCAGTGGGTGGGATCATGCACATTTCACACCAATGGAGAGAGTAAGAAACATTGGGATGTCTGTGGTGGAAGAAACATGTAAAATCTAAAATGAAATTGTCCCCAAATGAAAGCATTCCCTGGCTGGTGGGCAGTATGGTGTTTGGGGAGAACATTAGCAGGGGTTGGGTTAGATGTTCATAGCACTCACTATAACTTGAAATGTCATTGGAGGGTGGGCTTTTGGTGACTCTTTAGCACTGTGGGTTAAAGTTGTTTGTGTAAGTGGGCACCCCAGCCACACACACACATATGTATTTTCACTTTGATCAAGTATATAGATAAATTGTCTCTTAGAAAAAGAAAAAAGCTAGAATCACCACCAGATAAATGAGTGGGGGTGTGTTGGTTAACTAAATCTTCTGTTGAAAACAGCCATGCGTATAATCATACATATGGAAGTTCTCTATTGATGCTGTCATGGTTGCTTCATTTTGGGTGGCAGAGTGTGGGATTCCTCTTTGGCTTGGATTAACATTATGATTGAAAAAAAATCAGGTGTTCATAACGTTTGTTTTGTTAAGGTAAACACTATGATTCACCAGGATTGACAACCAAGGAATCACAAAATTAAACCACACCACCAATTTCAGATTCCTTGACTGCTGTCCATTTCCTGGCATCACTGTTAAATAAGGTTACATGATTGAACTGAATTGGGAATGCTGCAGCAGCAATCTCCAGAGAAAACCTTTTGGAAAAAGCAGAGGATATTTACATATGGGTGGGAAGGAGGGGACCTGCAAATTAGATTAATCTGTACATGCTTCAGTCTCCACCTTTCTCTCCAGAGAACATTGCTCTGTTTCTCCTGCATGATTATTTGATAGGCATTTATTTAAATTCCAAAAACTAGAACACCTTGATTGATGCTAGTGAAGTTCCCATCCCTAACCTGTGAAGCTGTTGAGTGAATGCCAACTGACTTGAAAAGATTTCTTTATAAAATCATATTAAATTTAAAACAAACGGGAAGTTGCCTTGATAAGTCTTCTCTACCTGGATGCAGTTGAATGCAAACCACCCACAAAGGGAATCTAATTCCGCTTATCATTAAAGTTAACTTGATCAGACAACTTCCCTGCACAGTTGAAGCCTTCCTAATTTATCTTCTTGAAAGCTGCAATGAAATATACTTTTTAAATAAACTATTTGATTTCATATAGTTGCTTCCAAAAGTTTCCTTCATTGAACCATAAGTACCACAGCTTCTAAATATATTGGGTTGGGTCCAGATATGCCTCTCCACAAACAGAAGAGACCTTTCAATATTTTAAAAAAGAAAAAGGAAGATAGCATTGATTCTTTCTGTTGGAGCAGGGGGCACTAATTTTCTCTGATTCATGTTTCCCTGAAGTCTTCAGGCCCATTTCCTATGTTTTTTCAGACAAATATGCCTTTGCAGATTTGTGTATGTATGAGTAGTCCACCTGTTTCTTTAAAAGCCAGTAGAACCCCACTGGATACAAGTGTATAATTTATTTTAAATGAAATCATCTTTGCTTTTATGTATTTTATATTACAATAGAGTCTTGCTTATCCAACATAAATGGGCCGGCAGAACATTGGATAAACAAAAGTGTTGGATAATAAGGATGGATTAAGGAAAAGCCTATTAAACATCACATTACATTATGATTTTACAAATTAAGCACCAAAATATCATGTTTTACAACAGATCGACAGAAAAAGCAGTTTAATACATGGTAACGTTATATAGTAATTACTGTATTTATGAATTTAGCACCAAAACATTGCAATGTATTGAAACAGATGTAGATCCAGGCAGGAAGCAGACTGCGTTGGATAATACAGAATGTTGGATGAGCAAAGGTTGGATAAGTGAGACTCTACTGTACAAATAGCATCGACAGTCTGGAATGCTCTGCCACCTGAAGTTCGTGCCCTGTGGGACTTACCAGCTTTCTGCAGGGCATGTAAGACATACCTGTTTCGACAGGCTTTTAATGTTTGATACTGTTGTTTTTAAATTGTTTTAAATTGCTTTTAAACTTTGTTAGATTTTAGCTATTCTTGTAAGCCGCTCCGAGCCCCAGGGGAGTGGCGGCATATAAGTTTAAACAATAAATAAATAAATAAATAAATAAATAAATAAATAAATAAACAAACTTTAGAGTCAGACCATCTGAGCTGGAGATCATAAGCATTTACTATCAAATAATAATATGCCACAGCTAAGGGGTATCATTCCAGATCCACATACCACAAGGAATGAGCCAGCTTTGTGTCCACCAGTTGAAGACCAATTAATTGTGATCCCAACTTATTAGACCATAATAATATGATGCACCATTTAAATCTGTCAGGAGGAGAAGCAAATTGCGGTATGTGGGTAGGGTTGCCAACTCTGGATCAGAATTTCTGGAGATATTTTGCAAACTGAGATCACATTTCTACATGTTACTTTTTCTTCTGAATTAATGGGCCCATTTTCATCTCTTATTAATTCTCATTTATTATTCAAACACAAACTGGGCAAACCAGACCTTTAGAACATATCTACAATTGATTTTATGCTATTTTTAACTGTTTTAAATTTTTCCTTTCTCACTGATTTCCTTTTTCATGTTATTTTAAAAAGAAAATATGTGTTAAAAATAAACCGTAAATTTCAAAATTTCCAAAGAAAAACAGGAACAGAAACCAAATATGTTGCCCTGTTAAGCTTGTTCTGTTCTTTTTTTGAAGGTAGATGACCAACATTACACCACCGATTGGAAGTATTTAATGAAAAAGGGGAGCCTAGATAATATCTTCCCCATTTCTCCCCTCTATATTTTTTTTGGTTTATGAATCTAGCTTTTTGCTTCTTTCCTACTTCTTGAGATCACGTACCGCATTAAGAAGTTTGCTAGTACCTTTCTTTCTGTATTCTGGGAAGAGAGTTCATGCTGATCCAGTCACACCAAAGTCAACTTTTAAAGGCTTTTCTTTTTCTTTATCCTTTCTTATCCTAAGATGGATTTCCTGGGACAATAATAGAAGTCTTCTGTATGGGCATGTTCTAATGCTGCCCGAAAGACTTATGACAAACCTCTTTCCTTTTTACTTTACAAGACCATCTAGAGTAATTGCTCCTGTTTCTACTACAAGCTCTTTTGCACTAATGGTTGCACTCTGGTTCACACAGATACCATACATTCCTACATCTCCATATTAAATATTTGAAACAATCTGATCTCTTATAGGGCTTCTCTTCTCTTCAGTCTTAAATCGAGGCTTTCTATGACCCTAGAAGTTGCAGGAAGCTTCCATTGTTACATCTCAGTTTCTTAACAGTGTCTTGAAAGTTCACTGTAAGATTGTGCCAAAAGTAAATACAATAAATCTTTGCCTATGTCTCTCACTTCACCTCCCATTTCTGACCGCTTACGTAATTATACAATCATTTTGTCCTCGAGTCCATGAAAGGTGCTCCCTACTGGTTTGAATTCATAAAACATTATCACTTTATGAGTTTTTAAAAGAAAAAACTACTTAATTATACGTCCATGATAAGATCTCAGTTTTCATATGATACTTCATGAATCAAAGAGAACTGTAGGAGACCATTGGTTTTCCAATCATGTATCTTCATTAAACATCTTGTTATAAGACAGAATGTTAATGAGCATTATTAATTTCAATTTCTCTCTCAATGTTCTAAAAATTCTTGAATAACTGGAAATTTGTTTATATATCATGGGCTAGTAGTAGTTTTCTAGATGATATTTTTGATTGTTTATCATATACTGTTCCTTCAATGCACTTCTTTCACATTTTTATCAATACAGGATTTTGAGATTTGCAGGATTTTTGGGAAACAGCGCTGCTGGAATCGTTCCAGAAGTTGAGTGTGATGTCTCTAGACAGTCCATGTTTCGCAGGCATATAACAGGGTTGGGAGGACAACAGCTTTATAAACAAGCATCTTGGCCTCCATACAAATGACCTGATCCTCAAACACTCTCTGCTTCATTCATAAAAATGCTTCACTTGTAGAGCTCAGGTGGTATTGTATTTCAGTGTTGATGTTAACTTTTGTGGAGAGGTGGCTGCTAAGGTAGCGGAAATGGTCACTATTTTTTAACGTTACACCATTAAGCTGTATTTCTGGCTGCTGATTGGCTAAAATACAGGGATTGTCTGGTGCCTGCTAAAATTTATTTATTTATTTATTTATTTCGTATATTTATATCCTGCTCTTCTCACCCCCGAGGGGGGACTCAGGGCGACCTCACAGAATCACCATATGATGCCATCATCATAAAAACATTCAACAATACATTCAAATATTAAAAACAGTAATTAAAACAGTTGATTAAAATATGCCTATTCAAATCAGAATCCAAAATCCAAGTCAATTCATTGTCATGAGTTGCTTAAGTCTTTTTTTCACTTGAAATAACACTTTGGTTTACTCAATGTTCAGTGCGAGGCCAAGCTTTTTGTATGCTTCTGCAAAGATGCTTAGAGTGACTTATAGATCTTCTTCTGAGTGAGCACAGACTACATGATCGTCAACATATTGGAGTTCTATAACAGATGCTGTGACCTGGATTTTGACTTTCAGTCTGCTGAGGTTAAATAGTTTGCCATCTGTCAGATAGATTATTTCCAATCCAGTGGGAAGCTTCCCTTCAACAAGGTGCAGCTTCATAGCGATGAAAATGGAAAATAAGGTTGGAGTGATAACACATCTCTTTTTGACACCTGAATCCAGCTTAAATGAGTCACTTTGGGAGCCATTGCTGTCCAAGACTGTTGCCCTAATGTCATCATGGAGGAACTGCTGGATGGTAACGAATTTGTCAGGGCATCTGATTTTTTGGAGGATGGTCCAGAGAGCACTGTGTGTCGAATTCCTTTGCAAGGTTAATGAATGCCATGTACAGAGGTTGATTTTGTTCCCTGCATTTTTCTTGGAGCTGTCATGCAGTGAAGATCACATCCACTATTCCTCTGGAGGGGCAGAAGCTGTTCTGGGATTTGGGAGGATGTCTTCTGAAACAGGTAGAAAGCAGTTAGCATGGATTCTTGTGAGGATTTTCCCAGTGGATTATTTTTGATCTGGATCCTTCCCTGCAGCCCTGCTGCCCAGGGGAGCTCTTCTGGGAGCCCATTACTCTGACAGTTTCACCTGCAGGTTCATTGGAACACACAAGCCCCCTCTCCACAACAAGTTGACAATCCTTCTTGGTTACTCACATGAAGTGAGTAACCAAACACTTCTAAATCAAGCTTGCTAACTGCACCCTTCACACTTAGTTAACAGACATTGGTTCTTTCTCCCACCCTGGACACTCCACAGGTATATATACTCCACTTGCTTTACCACTATCAGATCTTCTGAAGATGCCAGCCACAGATGCAGGCAACATGTCAAGAGAAAATGCTGCTGGAACATAGTCATACAACTTGGAAACCACACAACAACCCAATAAACTGAGTTTACTCAATTGTGATGTTTTGTATTGCAAATGAGTATGAAGTTACCTTGGTTGTTACATAATAATAATAATAATAATAATAATAATAATAATAGCTTATTTCTATCCCGCCCTATTTCTCCAAAGGGACTCAGGGTGGTTATCTAGGTAGCTTAGTTACCTAGGTTGTGACACTATTGTTTGGAGGTGGGAATCAGGCTAGGAAAAATAATTTTCTTAAATATCTTAAGTACATGATTTAGAATATTGACTGCTCTCCTCCTCCGCCTCCTCCGCCTCCGCCTCCTCCTTATCATTGCTACCATAATCTCTATATCGTGCCTTCCTCCCAATACTGATGTACAATGGGGCTTATAAAAATTAAAATCAATTAGAAGGTCACAATTAAAACATACAAATTTTCTTGTTAAAATGCAACTAAATTATTAATAGAACCAGAACAACTTAAAGCAAATCTGGAAAATATCAAACAGTCCAAACAGGAAGAACAAGAAGGAGGGAGCAATCTTAACCTTAATTTTGTGTCTCCACCAAATGTACTTGAGGTGATGGTGCTACAGAGAAGGCTCTACTGAAAATCTTAGAGCCCAGGGAAACTCATATTTGAAGATATAGTTCTTCAGATAGCCTGGTCCCATTTTGAATTGTGTCTGGAAATAGACCAGCCATCAATAGAACTGTTGCAACATGGGAGTTGTAACGGCTTGCTCTCACCAGCCCAATTTTATAGACTGGCTGCATCTTTTTGGACCAAGTAAGGTTTCTGAGCACCTTTGAAAGGCATCCTCTGTAGACTGTGTTACAGTAATCCAAAATGGCATGTAACTAAGACATTTGTCACCATGGATGAATGAGACATTTCCAGAAGTGGTTGCAGCTGATCCACCGTCTTTAACTGTGCAAACACATCCTAAGCCACTACTGAATACTAGCCTTCTGGGATCAGAGTATATTCATCTTGTTAACCTTTGTTTTCAGGGGAAGCATCACTCCTTTCATGGACTGATTCCCTGTTCTCTGATCTGTCATTCACCTGACCAGGAGCACTGCTGTCTTGTCTGGATTAAGCTTGAATTCGTTTGTCCTCTTCATTACTGTTGACAGCACCAAAACAACTGCCTCAGTCAGGTGGAAAAGAAAAACTGAGTTGAATGTCATCAGCATTCCCATGACACTTGCCCCAAAAGATGGAGACAAAGTGCTCCCAAAAATGTTGTTAAATGTTCTGGGGCATAAAGTTAAATCCTGAGAAATTTTAAAGGCCAGTGGTCAAATGCCACATCATGACCTCTGGACTCCACTCCAGAAAAGACAGGAAAACAGTACTTCCAAGTTACAACCCAGGAAATTGGTCTAAAAAAGATACCATTATTGGTGGTGTTAAAAACTTCACATCTTTAATAGTAGCAATCAGGGACATATTGTCCTGTTCTTAGTGTAGGACATTCACCAAGTTGTCTTCATCCCATGACCAGTCTTGAACCCAGACTGAAATAGTTCTAGCTAGTCCATCTTACAGGAACTCCTGCAGCTGAAGGCCCACCAATGCTTCAGTTCCTTGCTAAAAAAAAGTCATATAGGATGATAGTTATCCAACCCTGTGAGATTAAAGGAAGGTGTTGTTTTTTAAAAAATAAAAATAAAATAAAGATTTTACAACAGCCTTCTTCGGGCGCATAGGAACCTGACATTGATCACTCCCTTTAGCTACTTAGCCAGTTGTCCTTTGGCTTCTTTCAAGACCCAAGAGTGGCAAAGGTCTGGAATACATTAGCTGTTCTCACCTTCCCAAAGATTCCTGAAAAGTAGAGAACAGAGTTCTGACCATTGTATCATTTATCTAAATTCGACCAATCTAAGCAATTTTATCTGAAAATTTCTTTCACTGGCCTGTTGTGTGGTATGAGTTCTTCTCTGAATTAAACTGTAAAATACTTCTGGTCATTCAAAATATCCCAACTGGATATCTCCTTGCAAGTGAAGTAGTTGCAAAAGCAACGGAACCAAACTCAAACTCAAACTAAAACTAAAAGGGAGGCAGGGAGGGAGATCTTTTTGCTGTCTGCAGTGCCATGGTGCAACATTTCAAAAAGGCTCTGTGAGTCAATCTGAATTTCTACCAATCTTGTTCTGGTTACTTTCTTATTTATTTCATTGCTATCAACTCCTTTAAGAACCAGAGGACAAGAAAGGATGCTTAAGAGCAATCATATCTTCTGCCCTGGCCATTTCTTCACTCCAGAGGTCAACCAGGGTTTTAGCAGGCAACACAATTGCCTACTAAACTGACAGAAAAATCCCCAAAAGCTATCAAAAATCATTTGGCTTCATCAGACTCTTGGGGCAGACCATCTTAATTAGTTTTCCATCTGTTCCAAGGCTTTAAGGTCCATCAGGTATAAACCTCATCAGGGAGTGATCATCACAGCACTATAGAAAGCTACTTTTTCAGATCACTGCCACTGCTAGGGCTGGAGCATGCCCAGAAAAAAGGATGGAGACAAATTCCAGTCAGAATAGATGATATTGTCCTAGGAAGCAAATTTAATCTGATATAAGGCTGTTTCTAACACTCCTGGTTTTAGTACATACCAGAACATGGTTCACTCACATTCATCCATGACAAAATCCCCAATTTTTGGAAGAGAACAGTGGTGGCTTCTATGTCCATGGGGTATTGAATAAGCTCAACATTTCAGTCTCAACTTTGAAGGCACTATCCAAAGTGTTGTGCTCAAAAACATGGAGTAGATTCACCACCCAACAGACATGGATGCTGTAAGCTCTCAGTGAGAAAGAGCAATTAAAACTACGAAGGGCCAGGACCATAAATCTTGCAGAACCACTAAAAATGCTGATTTATATAAAGCCAGACTCTTTATCCATTTAGCCCAGTATTTATTTATTTATTTATTTATTTATTTATTTATTTATTTATTTATTTATTTATTTACTTTATTTGTATACTGCTCTTCTCAGCCCTTAGGCGACTCAGAGTATTGTCTTCTCTGAATGGAAAGAAACTTTTCTATGTATTGTCGAAGGCTTTCATGGCTGGAATCACTAGATTCTTGTGGGTTTTTTTGGGCTATAGAGCCATGTTCTAGAGGCATTTCTCCTGACGTTTCGCCTGCATCTATGGCAAGCATCCTCAGAGGTTTGAGGTCTGTTGGAAGTAGGAAAAATGGGTTTATATATCTGTGGAATGGCTGGGGTGGGGCAAGGAGCTCTTCCCTGCTGCAGTTAGGTGTGAATGTTTAGCTGATCACCTTCATTAGCATTTGAAGGCCTGCCTGAGCCTGGGAAAATCTGTTGCTGGGAGGTGTTGATCTGTGCCTGGTTTTTTCCTCTCTGTTGTTTAGCTGTTATAATTTTAGAGTTTTTTAATACTGGTAGCCAGATTTTGTTCATTTTCATGGTCTCTTCCTTCCATGGTCTCAAGACACGCATCAAGGAACATGAAAGGCACTGCAGACTACTTCAACCAGAGAAGTCAGCCATAGCAGAGCACCTGATGAACCAGCCTGGACACAGCATATTATTTGAGAACACAGAAATGCTGGACCACACCAACAACCACCATGTCAGACTACACAGAGAAGCCATTGAAATCCACAAGCATGTGGACAATTTCAACAGAAAGGAAACCTCTGAGGATGCTTGCCATAGATGCAGGCGAAACGTCAGGAGAAATGCCTCTAGAACATGGCTCTATAGCCCAAAAAAACCCACAAGAACCTACTAAACTTTTCTATCTTTTTCTATCATCATATCTGACTCTAGAGATTTCAGGTACAGAACCTGGGACCTTCAGCATGAAAAACATGTGTTCACTGTCCCTCAGTAGACATCCTTAAATAGTTTAATCAATTCAATTCTCATAATTTCATCTGTGACAAACAATTAGATTACTGTTTTGCAGTGCTAAACACACACACACATTTACTGTTTGCTTCTCATTCTCTTTTGCAAAGATAAGCTCTTCCAAATTGGTTTGAACAAGCATTGTTTTTGCAGTATAGCTCCTTGGGTAAATCCAGATTTTGCTAGCTATTGTATCTTCATCCATGTGTTCTTCTTAGGTGCTGTCTGTAGCAATTTCTTCAGTTTGCTCTGGTGCTTTTCCATATATATATATATATATATATATATATATATATATATATATTGGATGGTGCTTTGCATATTGTTAGAATGGTACATTTTCTCTCTCTTTATTTTGCTTATAATATTTTTATAAAGAGTTATAATGTGATAGTACAAAAGTGCAATTACATTATAGCACTGTAACTCTTTTTTAAAAAAAAATAGAGAAAAGAGATAGAACAGCTTACTATTTTATTTCAATGTCTTGGCATGACAAAGAAACTCATTTGTGAGTGGAAATAAATATGGCAACTCATGCTATGGATTGCCAGAAAATAATATGAGACAATAGAAAAAAATGTCTGGACATTTCAAAACAACAACAACCCAGAAACCACTACAACAAATACTATAAACTCCAGACTGATTTGTTCTATTTGCAGAAACCCAATGTATTTTTATTAGTTCATTTTTCTGTCTTTCAAAATGTATATTTTTTCTCTGCACTTCTTTTTCTGATTTTCAATCCAAATACCTGTTTATCAAAGCACAAGCTAATCCAAAATACATTCCTTTCCTTTATAACTGAAGTCTCCTGTGTTTTAATGGATAAATCAATAATTACACAGTGAATTCCACAGGTGCAGTGAAATTTCACACAATGGAAACCTGCTTCCAGAGTTTCCCATTAAAATCTGTAAAAAGGGTCATTATCAAAGATCCTCCCACACAATTTCTTTCTCTACAAAGCCATTCATGCACTGGGTAAAAAAATATTCATTCATTTTTTTCACCTATTGAAAATGACATCTGAAGAATTATTCATCTACATATTCTTGAATATTCCTTCTACCTCAATATTTGTATTTTTCCAAAGGATATAATACATCATTAAATCATCACTAACATAATCAGTGGCTGCTTGATAATGATTATGAAATTTCTGAACAGAAACTTTCAATATAGTTTACGTCTAGATCTACAGTCAGACAGTTATCAGAATTGGCATCATATTAGATCAAGACCTAAGGAGCAAGTAAGCCGTACCATGGGTAAATATTCCCAGAGATCATGAAATCAGCCATGAATGTTATTCTGTATGGCCATTCCTCCACATTCACCAAGGCCAGAGGCATAGGACCTTTGTGAAAATCAAAAACTATAGATAAATAAATTACCCCCCCCCCCCCCAAGTTGACATCTCTCTAGAAATTTCAAGATCTTCCAGTATGACTCTGTGGTTGACTTCTGGTGGAAGCTGGCCACAGAATTGCACTTTGGGGGGGGGGGGTCAAAATTTCCAGAGAACTCTCTAGGTCCTCCAGCATGACTACAGAAAATTGACCATATAGTTACAATGGAAAAGCTAGAGATTTCTAAAGAGAACATTTTACTCAAATCAGTAAATAATGAAAAACTCAAAACTGCAAATGTGGAAGGATGACAGTACTGTATGTGAAAGTCCATATCATTTCTTGTTTGCAATGGCTTTATATCAAGTAGTCAGAGAAGATATATTCAGTTAGGTCAACATGGACATTGCAACACTTGAAGACAACCAAAAAGCGTTTGGATCTTAAATATTTTTCAAAATAATGCAAAATTTCACAATATTGATACAAAAAAGGAGTGAAGGAGTGAAGGGAAGGGACAGGGAAGAGAGCCAATTGATTAACATATTTGAGGCTAGAATGCCATTGGAGAAAGGTTTGGTTTGTTAGTTCTGTGGATGTCCTTATTACTTGGTTAGGTGGCATTTACATAGATTGTTTTCATACCCATTGCCTTAATAAAAAACCTGTAAGCCATTTTGACAACTTCTTTCTCCATGTGCCTTGCTTTTATGATAACACAAGAATCTAGTCTCGAAATTTAAGGTTATGAACACCTGGAATGAAATGAGTGACTTTTTTTGTCTGATAGGAAAAAAGGATGTTAATGACAGTGTGGACTAAAGGATATCAAAAGTTACAATACATTTCTAAATAAGCTGTGCTTTTATTCCCCTTCAATGCAATATATTCTCCACATTGCTAGTTCATTGAATACTGGAAACATTTATTTTAAGTAGTATCTGTTGTCTTCCAGAACTCATGTGAAGTGAAGGTTACAGCTTAAATCTGCTTTTCTATTGTGTGACACATAGACATTGCTGAAATATGGATCGGAGAAGCTGCATATTTGTGTAAACCAATTGTTTCTTCAATAGATTTCCTCCAGTGCTTGAAAACTCTTAAAGATATATTGTTTAGACATATTTCGACCCACATCAGCTGTGGAAAATACTTGAACTCTCCATGTTTCTGGAACCATTCTTGTAAAAATTGCATTCTTACTATTCTTTGGATATGTATAAAGTTCAGTTTGTTGAACCATCTTATCATTTTTTTTTACAAAACCTAGAAATGCCAGACACAAAAGCTTGATTTTGACTTAACACTACAGTATTCTCTAAATGGAGCTCAGCTATTTCTTCCCAGTCTTCATGAACTAAACTGCTTTGATTATAACTGTGGGCTCTGGGCTTAGTTGCCTTCATAAAATGAAACTTTACATGTAGGGGACGACACAGAGAAAATGCATATTAGGTGTGTCTGTTAACTCCTTTTTGGGGGTCTCTTCTTATATATTCTTTTCCTGATCTTTAGATTTTCTTCCCTCTTAGACATCAAGGAGAACCTATTAACCTCCAATGGGTAGCAGCCAGATTGCTCACTGGAGCAGGATACAGGGAGCATAGAACTTCTCTGTTACGCCAGCTCCACTGGCTGCCAGTCTTGTACTGAGCACAATTCAAAGTACTGGCTTTAGCCTATAAAGCCCTAAACGGTTCTGACCCAGTTTACCTGTCTGAACGTATCTCCCTCTATGAACCATCACAGAGGTTAAGATCTTCCGGGGAAGCCCTGCTCTCGGTCCCACCTCTGCAAGTGCAACTGGTGGGGAGGAGAAACAGGGCCTTCTTAGTCGTGGCCCCTCGCCTATGGAACTCCCTACCAAAATTAGATCAGCACCCTCCTTTTTGGTCTTCAGAAAGAAAGTAAAGTCATGGATGTGGGACCAAGCCTTTGGGCAGTAGCAATGCAAAAAACAAACAAACAAACAAAAACGTATGGAAAACGTATGGAAAATCCAAGGCCTTTTGGAAAGGCCTTGGATTTTGGCTTGTGGATTATGTGAATTTAATGTTTTATATTAATATGTTTAAATTCATGTTTAAATGTCTAGATGTTGCTGTTTCTCTATTTAATATGGTTTAATTTAATTTGTAGTTATATGTTACTGTTGTTTATACTCAGTTTTTATATGTTATAAGGCATTAAATTTCTGCCAAGGATTGTTGGACACTGCTTTGGGCCCCCCTGGGAGAGAAAAGCAGTATATAAATGAAGTAAGTAAATAAATAAATAAACTGGGTATTATACAAAAGGCTAAGGGTATAGAATTAATGTAATCTGGCCCCATTTTAACTGCCATGGCTCAATGTTATAGGATCATGGGAGTTATAGCTTTATAGCTTGTTTAGCCTTCTTTGTCAAAGAGTGCTGGTGCCTCACCAAATTACAAATCTCATGATTCCCTGGCATTGAGCTACATAAGTTAAAGTGCTCAATGCCAAACTACATTAATACTACAGCGTAGATGCCCCTAAGAGACTACAACACTCCAACATTATAGTACTATTATTCTACTACAACTATCATGACAAAATCATGTGAAATTTTGGGTTCTGTAGCTTTGTGAGGCCAGGACCTCTCTGGATGACAATTTAAAATGCTTTTTCCAAAAACTGGTTATTATTACAGGTCTGATGGTTGTTCAATGGTTGTTTCTATATTTTGTTATAAGGTTGATGTTTTATTTTGTTTTATGCTGTTGTTTATGTATTTTAATGTGTTTATTTCAGTTATGTTGATCAGGCTTGTCCCCATGGAAGCCACCCCGAGTCCCTTTAACGAGATGGAGGTGGGGTACAAAAAAAGTTATTATCATCATCATCATCATCATCTGAAAATTACAGGAGTCTATACAATGTTGCCATGGCAGTTAAAGTGGAATAACAGCGCTATAATGTTACTTTTTGGCACCTTTCTTCACTGGCTAGTTTTCACAACTTCATTTGGAAATTGTAAATAGTACTACAGTTTTTATGATTCTAACTTTAGTTTTCTTTATTAGTCACCCAAAATGCACAATGTGTGTAAGGTTTCAAGATCTTCAGATTGCTTTATGAGACAAAAGGTTTTTTTTTAATAAAAACATGCTAAGTGGGGAAAAGGCACTAAGACTTGAACGTGTAAGTCATGTTTTCTGCATGTTGTTGTCAAGATTCAAAGAAGGAAGGGTCTGCAAGCTCAAGTGTGTGTGTGACACATACTCATTTTCATGCCGAGAAGCCTTCCTCCCATCCTCTACAACTTGTTGAGTGTGGAAAAAAGGTGGTTTGGGAATTTTAAAATACCTTGAATTGTGTCTAAAAGTACACAAAAAATTGCATAGCTTCCTTTTGCCAGTTAAAGACAGATATTTGTCAGTCAATGACTACATTCACTTCAGAGGTCATAGTCAGCATCCCAACATTCTGTTCTGGATATTTTTCCATCTCTTCTCTTACTCCTAAGACTTTCCAAACACCGATGATGAAAAAGAACAGCTAAAAATAACTTCCTAGCTTCTTTTCATTTGATATTAAAGTGTGGAGAGTATTAACAGGCTACAGAAGGGCATTCTATTATTTTCTTCCTCAGTTTAGCTTAAGACATGTACCTGATGAGTCTCTTAACAAGAAGAACTGCCACAGTTTTCAGTTACATCTTAGTCATGCAAATGAGATTTAGCCAGGAGATATAAAACATTCAAAAGCTCTGCTCCAGCTCACTGACAGCCCTGGCTAAGTTTGGTCAATCAGGCCAGCTTAGTCTGAATTCCAAGCCCCCTGTCCATTGTGTCATTTGCAATCTTTTCCAAGAGTATTTTGATGTGAAAAAATGGCCCAGTGCTAAAATCTCCTAACATTTGGCCAAATGTGTACTTGTGAAATGCATTACTATGATAATGACTAGTTAAATAAATTACTGTGTTAAACAATATGAAGGAAAACTATTTCAGTGTCATGGTCTTATGTCACCTTTGCGTAATATTTCCTTCGAAGAAAATTACAGGTTAAACTTGAATCACTATTACCTTCTCAGTTCTCAGAAAGGCAAATTATATGATGTAACATGAAGATCATTTCAAAGTTCCATGCAATTAAGTGAAGCAAAGGACTACTTTAAGGCTTTGAAGGTTAAATGTAGAATTAGCCATGACTGATCTCCATCATGGTGCTGAAATATGATGGCACCATATTCACAAGTGTTCAGTTGCTACATTAATTGTATCATCATGATGCAAAATTTGGATTTAGTTGTTCATTTTAAAAGACATTTTTTCGTACTTTTTCATTTTTGCTGGATTTACACTGCCCTTTATCCCAGGATCTGATCCCAGATTATCTTTTTATCCCAGACTATCTGGCAGTGTAGACTCATATATTCCAGTTCAAAGCAGATAGTCTGTAATGAGATCCTGGGATATACTGCAGCCTTTGTCATATCTTGCATTTATTTCTCTTTGTCCTTACACTCTCCCATTATACTCTTCCACTCTTTCTTCCCTCCTTTCCCTCCTCTTGCCTTGTCTTTTATAATGCCTTCTTTTGTTACAAATGCATCTTTGTCCCTTGATTCAACTTGCACTATTGCCATGCATGCACTCCTCTCTTGCTTCTTGCACTCTACCACTCGCATCTTTTACCTGCTCTGCCCCTTACCACACCTTGTGCCACCATTTTTTCCTTTTTTGCAACCTCGATCATCTTATGCCTGCTCCTTATACTTCTTACATTGCTGCTAAACTTCTTGCCCTCCTTTTCACCTTTCACCTCCTTTATTCACCTCACACCATTGCTGTGCTTCCCTTCCTTCATCCTTGGGCATCCTCTTTTCCTCACCTCATGCTGGTTCAACTCTCTTCTCTTCCACCCATCTTCTGAATCTATTACTTTCTTTCCACTGCTCCTGCAGTTGTAAACAGATGACAGACATAAACATCAAACAAGTGAGTAGCAGATAAAAGAAAGCTATTGGAAGACAAGGGGTAGAAGGAAAATGAGATAATTCAAGAGGAGGTAAACTATCTGGAAGTGGGGAAAAGATGGAGTGAAGAAAAAGGTGGCAATGAGATGGCTGTTTCTCCCAAACCTACTCATTGTTTTGCAGCCTTTATCTTGCTTTGCTGCATTATTTTTCCTTGACACAAGTGGCTCCATTGATTTCTGCATGGTTTTTACAAGCTCTGAACAAAGCTAGACTTTCCTCCAAAAGTTAACTTGTCAGCAGAGTTGTAAAACCAGCCATGAGAAGAGAAAGCCAACAAATGTCTATTATAGGTGTGAAACCTAAAGATCCTCAAAGATTGGGTGACACAGAGTTGTTTTTCAGAAAACAATCGGATAGAAAGGTGACTCTCATTGTGTCCCATAACAACATCTATAATATCCAGATACTTGTTTAAAACGAATGCTTTATTTTTGCTGCCTTTTTCTCAAAGCTATGTCAGACAGGAAAATGTTGGCTATTGTGTAAAAATGTTATTTTTAACAGCTGATTTTAATTGTGCATTGGACATTCCTTCTTGTATAAAACTAGGTTTACACATGTTTGCACATGAGAGGTAAAAGGGCAAATGTCACTGTAGTATGATAGAATGTTGTTATTCTCAGATTTGGAACCTGAGAATGCCATATAAAAACAACTGAAAATCAAGGTTGACACATACTTGCAGATGGAAAGAGTATTTTGCCATAATCAGTTTTCCAGGCATCTACATAATAAGATGTATGACTGCATATTGGGTTTGCTCAGCTTCAGCCTCAGATGTGATAAAAGTTACTTATGTAAATATCCAGTGTTCTTTATCAGAATAAGGTGCGACTCAAATTGTAAAGTGAAGTTTGTAAATCAAGATGAGCTATCTTTATTAAGTTAAGAACAGGCTTCCTAGATTAGGTGTCCACATAAATCTCTTCATGAGCAATGACACATGCCAGATGCAACCAAGAGAATGCACAGTGCAATCATGGAATAATAATAATCTGCTCCCTCCCCCCTTTTTGGCTCCAAGAAACCATCAGCCGTACATTTATGGGCCTGTGTGAAGAATACCCTGGCTTGTCCATGCAGTCAGCCAGGTGAGACGACCATAAGTCATTCTCCTTTGGCTTTAGATGAGGAAAGTCTGAAACATTTCAGGAAGTGTGTTTGCATTTTTTTTTTTAAAAAATAGTGAGGCTTATGTTTTATTGACTGCATACCATATGGCGTCCTCACATTGTAAAAATGTTGGCTGTCGGTATATAGAGGCACCTAAAATTCTTCTTCTCTTTCTTCTTGTGGACATATGCTGTATCTCCCAAGGCATTCCTGCTCTTAATTTAAATTTTCTTGTTTGGCTCATTTATACTCTCCTATGGAAAGCCAAGTGATGTCATTCTATTTTTCATATACTTTCTGAAGTCTAGTTGGCAATCTGCAGCTTAGCACCACTTTATTGTTAACCCCCTCAATTAAATGATACACATGTATAACCTGAAATGCAATTTCTTTCCAGAACCAGATGCAAGCATATTTTAATCATTACCCTACACCATTCTCATGTTCCAGGATCTGAATGAATTAAAATTTCATCATACTGCACTGACAGATTATCTTATAAAGGAATCAGTTCTGGAGCATAATGTGTTTTTATGTCATTGATGCACACTGTACTCTGCTTTTGAACCTTGAATTGCATCATGTAACGTGCATTCCAAAACTGTCAATACCTTTAGGGATGAGGATGATGTGGACAAGAGGAACGTGAAGAGGACAAAGAAACAATAGAGAAATGGAAAGAACAAACATTTTATTGTTATCTTTGCATCTTTTGCAATCTGGTAGAAAGTGCCCTGGGGACATAGTGTTCCTTAAATATAAGAACAGGGCATGGGAGGGTTGCATAAAATAGCATCCTGGAAGGAGACGATAGTAGTAAGACATATATCCAACCAGTTATTTAGCAGAAGTTTCTCCAGTGTCAAATGACCAAGTTATATGTGTCTTACCATTTTGCCCTCTCAATAACCTAGTTATTACAGGCCGCTGCTCACCCTCTTTTTCCATTTCACTCCACCTTCTTTCTCATTTGTTGGTGTATTTTTGGAAATGTGGCTTGGAAATGAAGGATGACTTCAGGGCATTCATATGCCGAAGTTTATAGTGCATAGTTAGTGTTTCATTCTTGAGCTGTTGTGTGGCCTTTTCTGGGTTTTTAACAGAACAGATTGGCCCAGTTTTCCTATCAAATCACATTTAATTTTGTGTCCAGGGGCTGCTCCCACTTGGCTTCCTGCTTACCCAGCAGCTTGAAGCTGGAGAAAGAAGAGGAGCCACTTGCCGTCTTGTTTTAGCTGTTGCTGAGAGGAGGCAGGAGAGGAAACAATAGTATGCTTTGAGAGATGTGAAAGCTATACGAAGCAAAGACTAGCAAGATAAGGAACTGATCTCAAGCCTAAGTGAGGAGAACATGTTTGTCCTTCTTTACCTTGCTACCCTCTCATTTATGTCTGGATGTTGTTGCAAGGAGGATTTTAACATGTACATACATTTGTGGTGTAGTCTTAATGCCAAAACTGTCCCAACAGATATTCATACGATGGTCAAGTGAACTTTGAAAAAATGGGAGAACAATAAAAACATTTAGCTCTTGTGTTGCTCTCCCAATTAACAAACATAGATTTTGGGTTATGATCATCTTAAAATTCAGTGAACTTGTGGAAACAGTAAATTTTCTAATGGATGTATTTCAGTGCAAACTGGGTTTGTTTAGTCGTTCCACTAAGAAAATCTGCTCCCACCTTGTGCATTTGTTGCTGCTCTCTTTGCCCATCTGTTCCAGTTAATTTTTTAACATATATATATTTTGTGGTTGTGACTTTTGGGTTTAAAATAAAGTGTATTTCATTTCTCCACATGTGGTGGACCTGTGTGATCATACAGGAATTTGGGGATAAGGTAATTAAGGAGACAAATAAAGTGTTACATAACAAGATTTAAAAAAGCCCAGGACTGTGTCTGCTATGTCTACAGAGAGAAAACAATAATCAAAAGGACCAAGAAATATATCAATATAGCTTTGCAGCGGCAAATTGACCATAGCCAAAGATTGGAAAGGGGAAAAAGGTCTAACCAAAAAGGATTGGAGGGAAAGAATGCGAGAATATATGCTAATGGCCAGACTAACTTATAACAGGAGGAATAAGAGTAATGAGGATTTTCTAGAAAAATGGAAGTTGGCCATGGCATATCTGAATAGAGAGTCAGTTTACCATGAATAAGGATAGATAAATAGGCTTAAAGGCTTCATAGTGTTTTGGTGCAGGAAGTCATGGTGCACGCGTGTGGGGATGAGGGTTTATTTTGTTCAGGATAGGGGTTTTGGGTTGAGTGTAAGGTCTGGGGTATGTGTGTAAAATGCCATGTGCTGATTTCCTGAATGTTATGAAAAAAAAAATAATACTAATCTCTGACTGAAAGCAGTGGAAAACAGCCAGAAATAGCAAGTTTATGTGTATTAAGATATGTAAATGATAATAATTTGTACTTAACGTCAAAATTAACTGATTGATTGAATAAGCTAGATAGGCATGTACATGTCAAAAATATTGGTACCTGATTATATCTGATTTGCCATGGTTTGCTTTTCTGTTATGTATGTACCATAATCAAAATAAACAGTTTTAACCAAAAAATAAAAAATAAAGTGTATTTAACAATACTTTATTAATTGTTCATAAACACATTTAGCTGATGACCTTTGAACTCTACGGAAGTTTCACAGAGCCATGATACACATGATAGAGATGTAAAGATATCTGTACTAGATAGAGATGCAAATTTCAATTTTCCCATCTTCAATGAGAAAAGATGTGTTAACACATTGAAACCATATGGTTGAATAAATGAGTTTATTTTTTCCAGATTTTTAAACTTCTTTTGGCAAAAGAAGTTTGTGCCATTTTTGGCACAAAAGACTTTTTGCAAATCCATTCCCAAAATGTTTAAAAGTGTGCAAAATGAATCTCACTTAGGTGTAAAATTGTTTATTTTTTAAACTGTTTTTGTGTAAGAATGAAATAAGCAAACATTTAAATGCCTAATAGGATGGTAATAAGTTCATGCATGGTACAAGTTATATTGTACAACAGAATTCTAAATCTGAATACAAGGAAGAAATGGTAAGCATGATAACTAGGTTATGAAGAGGAAACTGCTGTAGGTTATGTTTAATTTGGTTGTTGGACACCGAAGAAATGTTTGCTAAATAGATGATTAGATGCATTTCTAACTGAAAATCATAGTTTTCTTCTGAGGGTGTTGTTTTGTGTATAGCATTGGACAGCAAAACTATTCCCAATAATAGAGTCAGAAGAAAAGGAGAGTTATGAATATTCAGACAAAGGGAATGGCAGTGTTGGGAAGGGGCACAAAACTACATGATTCTTTGCCTTGGGAGAGGGGAGCTAAAGAGAAGCAAATTGGGTGGATTTACAGTTATATCAAGATGAAGAAATAGATTCAAAATGGCCTTTACTTGGAATAATACATTCAACTCCACCATAAAATAATGTGGTTTTCAGTTCCATCAGCAGAATCCTCCCATGTAAAATAGGTTCCCTTCTTTCTGACTATATCCTGACTAGGAAAATCAGCCAGTTCTGTTCATACCCTTTCAACAAGGTGGAAATTGACTGAAATTACCCAGCTCTTTCCATTTAGAGAGGGGGGCATGTCATGATTAAGTATATTCTTGAAAGAGATCTTATGATTTCCAGCAGTCAAGGCATTGCTGTTGTTTATTCGTTCAGTCGCTTCCGACTCTTTGTGACCCCATGGACCAGCCCAGGCAGAGCTCCCTGTTGGCTGTGGCCACCCCCAGCTTCTTCAAAGTCAAGCCAGTCACTTCAAGGATACCATCCATCCATCTTCCTTTTCCTTACATTTTCCCCGGCATCATTATCTTCTCCAAGCTTTCCTGTCTTCTCATTATGTGGCCAAAGTACTTCATCTTTGCTTCTAATACCCTTCCTTCCAGTGAACAGTTGCATTTTATTTCCTAGAGTATGGATCTTCTTGCGGTCCAAGGCACTCTCAATTTTTTTCTCCAGCACCACATGTTAGTCAAAGCATGGTTGAGGACATCCTTCCTAGATGTTCCCACACATCTAAGTGCTGTCTAGGAGTTGTACTCCAAGACATCTAAAGAACCCCAAATTGGGAGAATACGTTTAAGGTGACTGATATTTATGTCACAATGTAACATCACAAGGCATTTCATTATTTTAGTGGTGCAGAGATATTATGTCCTATCTTGTTGACAGACACACAAATATAGTCCTGTCATACCATCTCTCCTCTGGCATACACATTATCTGGGTGAAAAAGTTGTCATGCAGAGGAAAAACCCAGGAAACTTAAGCAGATAACACTGGGATTCTTTTACAAAATATAATGGAATTGGAACAATCTTTTTATATTTAAATTCTATCAGCAAAACTTTGTAGCAAATGGAGCAGAGGTGAGCCATCAGGGGAAGGTTTACAGTCAGATGGGCTTTCCAGATTTTATGAAACCATTCTCCAAATTATACACAAGACTGATGTTAAAAACATATGAGAAGAGAAGTTTGAGCTAGGAGGATTATAAAACTTTAAAGAGGAATATTTCCTGTATGCTAAAAACATTAAAGGTAACCTAGAGTCTCCTATGCATAAGGTCAGGTGAAAATCCAACTATGAACCGAAAGAGCTATAGAAGTTTGACTAGTGTAGGTTTGTAAATTAGTCCTAGTGCCTCGATTTACACTCACAATAATTGTTCCTTTGCTGCTCTCCTCGACATGAAGATTTGGTAAGCATTTTGCAGTAGAGAGGAGGTAGTTCCAATTCATTATGAAGGCACGCAGTAGTAATAACTTAGATAATAAACTGCAGATTAATAGAGCAAGTTTCCCCCATAGTTCAAATTCTCTCATTAAAATTTTCTCATTACTGCACTTTCTCTTTTTTAAAAAGAAAATATTAATATTTAATAACAGAATAGTTGAAAATGTCTTGCTTAGTTTCTTGTTGCAAATTGTTTCTATAGCAAAAGCTACATTTCTGAGATGCATCCAACATCAACACATGACCTGAATTCCAACATAGGTGTCATTGGGGCTCAGTTACAGGTATGGAGCTGTCACCATCTTCATTGACATGAATGAGGAAACAGATTCTGCAAGATCATGGCTTAGATCTTAAATGTTATGCATAGAGTGTAAATACTTTGCACATATAGTTGTGTGCCTGCCTGCGTACCCAAGCACCAGCCAAGCCTTGTAGGGGCACAGCTGTGGACAGGGAGCAGGAGAGAACAGAAAGTGACTAGATAGCTGTGACCACCTCTCATCTCCCTGACATTTGCAGTAGTGTTTGAGAGAAAGATGGCAAAAGAACAATTTTGCTACTCTATTTTCTCTTTTTTGAAAACTACAGGGGAGGTGACAGACAAACCCTGCTGCCCCATCCTTGCCCTGGAGCCCCCAGTGGCACAATGGGTTAAACCCTTGTGCCAGCAGGACTGAAGACCACCAAGACAAAGGTCCAAATCCAGGAAGAGCATGGATGAGTTACCTCTG
This sequence comes from Anolis sagrei, assembly GCF_037176765.1. Classification (NCBI taxonomy): domain Eukaryota; kingdom Metazoa; phylum Chordata; class Lepidosauria; order Squamata; family Anolidae; genus Anolis; species Anolis sagrei. The sequence goes on along the minus strand of NC_090024.1, from coordinate 37,090,632 downwards.
TCACCTCCAGCTTTCCATGTGGAGATGTGAGAGAAACCTCCCACAAAGATGGTAAAACATCAAAACACCTGGGTGTCCCTGGGTAACGTCCTTGCAGACCGCCAATTCTCTCACACTAGAACTGACTTACAGTTTCTCTAGTTGCTTGTGACATGAAAAAAAAATCCCTTGCCCTGTAGCAGTGGCCTCACCCAGCTTGATTTTTTCCTGGCCATTGTGGTTTGGATGGGATACAAGAGGCAAAAATATATTCTCTTTGTGCCCTGTTGAAAATCTGTCATGCACAAGCATAAATCACACATCTCTTACTAACAGGAAGTCAACATATAAATCCATTCTGTGTTTTGGATAAAGGCAACATACTATATCTGTATGAGAGTTTGAGGGATCACCTCAACTCATCCAGTTATATACTCATCCAGTTATATAAACTCATCCAGTTATTTTTTTAACTTTTCTATCACAACTGGTTCTGTGTCTGCCAACAGAGTATATTTGGGTGATGGGTTCATTTGAATGATGAAATACTTTAGTATTTTCATGCCAGTTATATCAATGCATTTCCATGCTGAATTCAAGGCATTGCTGTTGAGTTGTAAGTGCCTAACTAGTTTCATGAGAGGCAGCGTGGTATAGTGGTTTGAGTACTGGACTAGCCCTGGAGGCCAGGATTCAAATCCCAACGCAGCCATGGAAACTCATTGGGTGACCATGTCACATACTCTCAGCCTCAGGACTCTCACTCTCTCACTCCCAGAAAGTCACTCACACTCAGCCTCAGAGAGAAGCAGAAGAGATCTCTGCAAAAAATGTTGGGTAGGAAGCCTTTTGATAGCATCAATAAGAAATAATCTGAAGGTGTACAACAACAACAACTAGAAAAGAGAGTGAGGAAGCTTTCTGCTGCTCCAGGTCTAGAACAAAAAACAGTGAATTCAAAGTACAAGAAAAGAGATTCCATTAAAACATTAGGAAGTATGCCTCAATGGTGAAAAACATTAGTGCAATAAACTGCCTTGTGGATTTTCCTTTATATTAAGTTTCTTCATTGACTGCCTTGACATCTATAACTGTGCATCATCTTAATGAAAAGTCAAATGTGGGTACCACCATCAGTATGTTAAGACTTATGAGATAGGAATCAGGACTTTCTTTATAGTGATCCTACCATGGTAGAACTCCATTTTAATCCATGTCTCATTAGTTCTTTCACTGCAGATCTTTATAAGAAACTTAAAAACAAACCAAGGCAAAGCCCCAACTTGTCTATAGGAGGCAGTTTTGAGACATATTTAAAAAGCCATCCCTGAACCCCTCTATAATGGACAACTATTGGTCAGTATCCAACTTCCCCTTTTTGAGCAAGGTTTTGGAGCATGTGGTGGCCTCCCAACTCCAGGGATTTCTAGATGGAACAGATTATCTAGATCCATTTCAATCTGGTTTTTAGGTCTGGCTATGGAATAGAGACAGCTTTGGTTGCCTTGGTGGATGACCTCCACAGAGAGCTAGACAGGGGGTGTTCTCCTAAACTTTTCGATACCATGGTATTCTTCTGTGTCATCCCACTGGGATAGGTCTGGGAGGCACTGTTTTAAAATGGCACCAGTCCTTCCTGGAGGGTAATATCCAGAAGGGGGTGCTGGGGGAATCCTGTTCGACCCCCTGGCCATTGACCTGTGGAGTTTCTCAGGGTTGAATTCTGTCCCCTATGCTGTTTAACATATACATGAAACTGCTTGGAGAGGTGGGAGATGCCCATGAACCTTTGGACTGCCCTTGTGGATATTGGACTTGTGTTTCGAACTTTAGACTACGTTTGGATATTGGACCTGGACTTAGATTATATATGCAGAGGATCATGGCAAGGCCTTTAAAAATGGAAGATAGTAAGCCATGGCAAAGAAGGAAGTGCAGATACAAGCCAGTCCCATTCTTCTCTCTAGAGGACAGGAAATGACTCTGCTGTCCCTCTAGGATCACAGCTCTACTCTCTTAATCCTTTAGAGGACTGTACTATGAATATATATCTAATTAGAACCATACTATTTTCCACACTGAAGATGAGTGCAATGCATTCCTATCTAATACAACGTTTTTACCTGACATGTATTTTCTTAAAGAAACCAATAGCTATCTCATCTAAAACAACTTGTTTATTTATCAAACTTACTACATGCTCAATCTAATGTACTTAAAATAATAGGCATATGGCTTTATCAGCACTTGACTCTCATAATACTTGACTTTGAAAACTTAATAAAATGTTAGTATTGTATCTTACTTGTGTATATTACCGTGAAACATTTCATGTCCTGCATAACTATTTGGGGGTGAACCCACTGAATTTCTTAGTAAGCCTACATAGGGTTGGGAAGCACAAAATCTTCCCACAGAGAGGAGAAAACTAAAATGTCATGACTACATATTTATGAGTCAGGCCTAATACTGTTAGAACCACCAATAATGTGTGAATAATTGGTTGACAGTTTCCAAAGTATACTAGTCAAACACAATTTAGATCAGAGGTTTAACATGGCTTTATGGCTCACCTCATATTCCATCACTGAGAATAGGCAGCAAGTTAAAAAAAAACAAACCTCCATCTCCAACCAATTCATCAGTATCTTACCTTACCACTTTGAGTCAAATACAATTTCAATATTTTGCACTGATATGCTGGCATATTAACAATGTTCATGGATATTATAGTATATAAACTTGGTTGCAAAGACTACTATTTGTATTTTAAAATTTTAGATGAAAGTGTTTCTTTTAAAATACATCATTACATTTTAAAGATGAACCCTTTAAATTTCCAGAAAAATTACTCTTTTCCCCCGCTTCCTTTTCCTATTTCCATCTTGCTGGCAAACAAGTATAAAGGTGTCTCTTGTATTTTTTGGCTTGCAAAAATAGGAGTATAGTGCCTAGATCCAGGGAAGTCATGTTACCCATCTATTCTGTTTTGGTCAGACCACACCTGGAATACTGTGTCCAATTCTGGGCATGGCAATTGAAGAGAGATGTTGACAAGCTGGAATGTGTACAGAGGAGGGTGACTAAAATGATCAAGGGTCTGGAGAACAAGCCCTATGAGGAGTGGCATGTTTAGCTTGCAGAAGAGAAAGCTGAGAGGAGACATGATAGCGATGTATAAATATGTGAGGGCAAGTCATAGGGAGTCATGGTCATTATCTGAATCAGAGCTTCACTTGCTTCTTTGTGAGTAAAAAAAACAAGTTATATTAAGCCATATGCCTGTGTTTAACCAAGTGGATAAAGTTATTCATCTGAAATGTAACTTTTAAGATCATGTTTAAAGTGATGGGAGCTAACTGTTCTGAGGTATAGTCCAAACTTTAATGTAGCTATTCAGACTATTGAATCTACTGTGGTTTATTTGTCATGTCAAGGCAACTAGTCAACTGTATTACATTTCTAACAGAACAAAACAAACAAACAGACAAAATACAAAATTTGCGAGTTTGATAGTTGATTAAATGTCCTTTGACCAGTAGCTGGCCACTTGGAGTGCTTCTGGTGATGCTGCAAGAAGGTTCTCCATTGTGCATGTGGCAGGGCTCAAGGTGCATTGCAGCAGGTGGTCAGTGGTTTGCTCTTCTCCACACTCGCATGTCGTGGATTCCACTTTGTGGCCCCATTTCTTGAGGTTGGCTCTGCATCTCGTGGTGCCAAAGCGCAGTCTGTTCAGCGCCTTCCAAGTCACCTAGTCTTCTGTGTGCCCAGGGGGGAGTCTATCATTTGGTATCAGCCATTGGTTGAGGTTCTGGGTTTGAGCCTGCCACTTTTGGACTCTCGCTTGCTGAGGTGTTCCAGCGAGTGTCTCTGTAGATCTTAGAAAACTATTTCTAGATTTAAGTCATTGATGTGCTGGCTGATAGCCAAACAGGGAATGAGCTGGAGATGTTTCTGCCTTGGTCCTTTCACTATTGGTTGCTACTTCCCGGTGGATGTCAAGTGTTGCAATACCGGCTAAGCAGTGTAATTTCTCCAGTGGTGTAGGGCGCAGACACCCCGTGATAATGCGGCATGTCTCATTAAGAGCCACATCTACTGTTTTAGTGTGGTGAGATGTGTTCCACACTGGGCATGCGTACTCAGCAGCAGAGTAGCATAGCGCAAAGGCAGGTGTCTTCACTGTGTTTGGTTGTGATCCCCAGGTTGTGCCAGTCAGCTTTCGTATGATATTGTTTCTAGCACCCACTTTTTGCTTGATGTTCAGGCAGTGCTTCTTGTACGTAAGAGCACGGTCCAGAGTGACTCCCAGGTATTTGGATGCGTTGCAATGCTCCAGTGGGGTTCCTTCCCAGGTGATCCTCAGAGCTCGGGATGCTTGTCTGTTCTTGAGATGAATAGCACATGTCTGTGTTTTAGATGGGTTAGGGATCAGCTGGTTTTCCCTGCGAGAGAAGCCTCTTTGCAGGATTGCAAGACATCCGGGCGTCCCCTGGGCAACGTCTTCGTACATGGCTGATTCTCTCACCCCAGAAGCAACCAGAATCTACTGTGGTAATAGGATTTAGAAACCTGGATAGTTCCTTTATAGTTCAAAGTAAAACCAGTAGTGAATCCTCTTTAACCCAATGCCTGTTTTCCATAATAACTTTGCCTTTGTTAGATGACCACATTATTCAACATATTTCAGTATTCCTTACTTCTGTATCTATCTTGTTTCTGTTGGTATTATTTTGAACATTAATTTTCAAGGGAGCAATGTATAATACAAATAATGCTGAGAGATAGGAAACATAGTTGTCTCATTTCTTTGCCTAAAGGGATTTTTCTCCCCTGACAGTAAAGGCCTTTTTATTTACAAGCTACCGTGTTAATGTTTCAGTATTATTGTCTCCTTTGAGAGTGTTGTACTGGTAGTTTTTTAAAAAGTAATGCTGGCTAAATTGTTTACAATAAAATGAGTTATTGGACAGAGAGATTTTTTAAAATGATCTGCTACACACAATTGGGACAGCCAATGTGGTGCAGTGGTTTGAAAGTTGGATTCTAATGTTGGGAGACACCATTTGAAACCCATTATTGCCAAGATTTATTGTGCATAAATTACCTTTTCTCTACATGTATAAAGTATATAAAGAATCAAGGAAATTCAAGTTCACACGGGGTCTCATTTCCAAAATATCTCATTATGTGTGATTACAAGTTTTCCAAAATCTTGAGAAAATGAAACAAAACACAAAATTCAAAATACTTGTGGTCCCATCCATTTCAGATAAGGGATACTGCATTTGGGGAGGAAATCATGCAAAACCCTTCAAAGAAACATCTTTTTGTTGTTTTGAAGGGCTTTTCGGGTTACTATGGAGGTTGAAGGCCATCAAAAACAAACATCTTGGGGACCATAGACAGACTGTAGGTGATCTACTGCTGAATTAAAGTAAATGCTGTAAGGCAGCAATAGGAAAAATAAAGGAAGAATAGCAATGACTTGAAAGCCAACATGGTATAGTGCTTTGAGTATTGGTCTACAACACAGAGAACTAAAGATCAGCTATGGAAACTAACTAGGTCTCAATCTCTTAGGAAGACAAAGGCAAACCATTTGTGAACTTTTTAAAAACAAACAAACAAACAAACAAATACCCATGATAGGTTTGTTTTAGAGTTGCCCTAAGTTGGAAATAATTTAGCAGCCACACAACAACAACAAACCAATAATTTTGCTGGATTAAACCAAAGAAATATCTAAGCCAGGATAGGAAAAACAAGATGCCCCACTAAGTCTTCCTAGATACTACTTTCTATTACAATCCCCATAGTCCTGGAGATTGGTCAAACTGACTGCAGATAGATGTTGTACTTCAAAAATATTTAAAGCTATTAAATTTGATATGATGTAAGTTAATTGACTCATAATACAGAACAGTATTCTATTGGTTTGAGGCAGGTTACAGCAGATACCCAACACTACTTGTTTATTTAAACAGTGAAGTAAATATACTTCACTTTTTGTCCCGATGGTCACTCAAAGGCAACTCTCAATTTAAGAATAATACACTCCATTTGGGTAGATTCTATTAAGAAGCACAGCAGTGGTTGAGGCATCCTTTACAATTTGCCACTAGATCTGTTTCCATCATGCTATGAAGAGGACTCAGAGTATTTGTTCTGCCTTCCCTACCTGCTTGTGCACTCTTCTGTTTATTCTGGTAATTAGGTGTTGTAGGCCTTTTATTGTGAGAGCAGTGTATAATTTTAACTTATCTCCCTCTGATGTTAGTTTTGTTTCACAGTGGATTCTACATGGCTGCTACCTGAGTTTTGTAATGCTGGAGAACTGAGCTCTGCAGTCACCAATTCCATTTCTCATCATGTCAATGCCATTTACTCAAGATGCTGTGACTCCCTATTTAGCCTATGTCCTCTAGAGACTCAGGAGATGAAGGAGAGCTCATTTAGGGTACACATTCTATAATTGAAAAGTACTGTGGTATTTCAAAGGTTTCTCATCAAGAATGGCAAAAGTTGCCTTCTTGGCAGCTGGGAACTGTGCAAGTCTTTCCCTTGAATTCCCTGAAAAATGTCCAGTTTTAAAATCCTAAATACTATAATTTGGAGCATTAAATTGCTACATTTTTACTTCTTCTTCTTTTTTTTTACATTAGTGTAGTTATCCTGTTTTGAGCAGCCTCTGCTAGCTGAACTGGTAGGATTTTCCTGGCAAAAGGACACTGTCATCCTCTGAAATCTCTTTGGCTGATTTATCTGTGAAAATGATGATAAAGAAGAGGCAATTGATGGGCGCAAGGCACTGAACCTTCAAAATAGCAAAGTATCTATGTTTCCATTTTTTCCCCCTGGCAATGGACTGTCCAGATATAGACCTGTCTAAAAGATTTTGCTACCTAAAACTCAAATAGCAGCATCACCCACTCACCCAATTTGAAATTCACAGCCATTCAAATCCATCCATGTTATTTTTGTACATGTGGCAGGAAATCCTCCAAGCATCTCTACCATCTCTGGCAGAGATAACACAACAATAATTAAGTAATTAATTATCTGTTGCCCTTTCATGACACCCAAAATCTGCTCCCTGCCACAGCTGCCTTAATTTATCATGTCATAATGTCAGCCTTCGGTGCCAACCTTTCACCTGAACTGAAAATGTTAGAATTATGCATTTCATTAACTTTTACTTCAGTACCTACCTTTCTCTGAGAACTTTTTTCTCAGTTGAAATAAGCTTATTGGGAGCTTATTTGAAATTATTTTGTGAAAATAATCTTTGGTGGTTGTGGCGGTGAAATTAGTTTAAATGATAAGTGGTAGTAGCTACTTTCCCCACCACTTATTTTCTCATTCCGAATCACCATCATTGGGTGGCATGTGTGTGCTTAGCTTTACAAAGTTACCTTTGAACCTCAAAATAGAGATCAGATGTGATTTAGTACAGAAATATAGCCAAAAAAGAAAAATGTATCAAACATGTATCAAACAACTGCGTCAGAATTTTGTCCTTTGCACTTCCAATAGACCATTTTTAGGGATAGTCTCAAACGATCTTCTATCCCATTTTCACCTATTTTTAACATGTCCTGGTTTTTCTCTTCTCCCGCATTTCTCAGTTGCTACAAACTGAGTTGAAAGTGCAAAAAGTTGAAATCACTTAATTCAACAAGGTAGTGGGAGTGGAGTGGGAGGAATTTTCTCCTTTTCTGCAGACTCAGGAAAAAACAAACTGTCTAAATTGTGCACTTTTTCATTCATATCTTTTGCCATCTTGACTGAATTCAGATACTGTGGGGATTTTTAAAAAGTGGGCTCCTGTAATTTTATTGTGTGGTTAGCCTCTCAGTCAAAGTCATCATACGTTACTTCACACATGGTTGGACTACTGAGATGAGAGGCAAGTTTCACCCTGAGGGCTATACCATTCTGTCTACTGTGCACCAGACATCATTTCCAGTCACCATTTTAGGCTAATTTATGGATTTTAAAAAGCCTGTGGGGGCATTTAGTGGGACTGAAGGAGGCGAACCACTTTAAGGTTGGTTTGGGATGCTTTCATCTGGATTTGTTCTTGTTTTTGTGTGCCTTCACCTTGTTTGTGCCTTATGGGGTCTCTAAGAACCTTGTCATATGCACCGCTGGAATCAGTCTGTCTCATTGTATACCTGTGGTGCCCACCCAGGGAGTGTGGGGACCTACCGTCCCATGCCCCACACCATCATGGCTTCCATCCTGCCTCATCACACAGGGGGCAGCCTCCTAAATCCGGTTTGACCCATCATTCCTAATAGAAAGATGGGGAGCCTCCTGTCACGATGCAAGGGCTCTGCTGATACACAGGCAGAGGTGAACCAAAACGACACCCAGTTTATATCAAATGGTTTAATTAAAGAAGCACTTACTTTCTGGATGTTTTAATAGTCCAAAATATAAAACATAAAGATAGCACTCAGCCACAGAATAATAAAACAAAAACTGAAAGCAAACACCGATGCAAGTTCAAGAGAACACTGTAGTCAAAGGGTCCAGTCTAGTGGTCAAATGCTGAGGGTTCAGTGAGTAAAATCCAGGGATAAAGAGACTATACCATATTCAAAAGCCAGTCCAGGGATTCAAGGTTCCAAAAGTTCAGGAGACAGGTCAGGATACCGAAAATTCACAAACCTGGAGGAAAGTCAGCAGCATCTAACACCAAAATAAGACAAATACTTTTCTCCCAAAGATCACAGAGCCTCCCCAGAAGTAGTTTTACTGGGTGTGATGGGAGCCATTGGGCTCCATGGCTCAACTTAAAACCCCCTGTCACTGCCACTGAAAAGAAACCCATGTGAAGAGGTTCTAAGATGAAGTTTTCTTTGCAAGATTTGTTCAGAGGGTTTTTGAATTTGCTTTTATCTGAGAATAATAGAGAATGTTTCAATGGCTGAGTGACATTTCAAACTTTTGTCTTCTAAATTGTATTTTAAATCTCAAACCACTGCACCATACTGATTCTACAACTATGTTGCTCCTCAAATTTTTAAATACCTTTTTGTAACCTAAGGGGTTTGAGAGGATTGCTGGGGGTTTAAGATAGTACATGTTTGGCACTTTGATTTTGCTGATTTTCTCAGTTGCAGCTGAAGGCAAAGCCACAGCCATTTTGGAGAAAGAGATAAAGTAATACTAGCTGCAGGGCTGCTTTCTATGATACCAATCTTTTGAATCCTAAAATATCTCTTCTGCAGATTTTTATCATTCAGGATGTGTCATATTTGAGTACTACATATACTCATATATTAGCCAGTTCCAGGTTTTGGGGCAGAATCAAGGATTTTGATATGACTTGTGGAAAATTCAATCCAGGTTTCTGGGATCAATTTTTGACTAATTTTTTAAGGGTCATACCTGAGTATAAAATATAGTTAATTAGATACTGTTTGTAAAATTGGAAATTTCATGCCATCATGACATCTTCTCATTTCTAATTGCTTTTCTTAAATTTCCCAGGTTCATATTTTTATACCTGATAGAAATCTTCATTGTTTGCAACTTTTGAATGACAACTGATGTCATTTTCCTTTCTCTGTAATCTGCAGCCCTATTATGAGAACTCAGAAAGAACATGAGAGTGTATATAAGATGATGAAATTAATTTCTGGTATCAGTGAACAACTTTCTGATGCAGAGATGAGGGAGCTCAGTTTCACTGTTGTAACAGAATACTGGAAAAAAGGAAGTCCAGGTAAGGAACTTAGTCATTTCCAGTATTGTTTGTTAACATCCAGTTTGTTAGCATGCTTGTTCCTTGAGCAGAGGCTATCCAAAACATTATAAAGGCAACAGATTAGGGACGTCCAAATTCTGAACTCTGTCTTTCACATATATTAGTAAATTTGAATAACTGAAGTTACAACTGTCAAAAACAGCTCCAAAATTTCACATCACCAGATTTATAAATATAGGCCAGGTCCCTCTATTGCTTTTCACATTTTCCTTTTGCCACATGTTCTACATCTCTGTATCAGCTAGGAATGGAAAATATATTTTGAAATATTCTGAAAATCACTGAAAACATGTTTTTAATTGTTGAGAAATTCAGCAGTTAAATCCTCATGCAGATTTTGTGCAGAATGGCCCAAACTCAAAATTGCATGATTTTCTAAGACTTTCTCACAACAGGAAAACATAGTTTAAATTGATTATTGCTTCCTTTGAGAAAAAATGGTTAAGAATGAAAACTTTGTTGTCATGTCCAATGTTTATTTCATTCTTCCTGTTCTATCTTCGTGTCTGAAGATAATTCTTATTACTCTCTGAAACAGTAGATGAAAAAAAATGTGAAAAACAGAAAGAAACCCACAAAACCAAGGTAGGTGGTGGGAATTTTGAAGGGTTTCCCCATCAATAGGGAGGGCCTATTGGGGAGAAAGCAAACTGCTAGCAGGATGCACATAGTATCATAAAATGGGGGATATTACCAAAAGTGATGGATGAACTTCAATGGCAGTTTGCCATTGAAGTTCATCCAATGTCCTTAGCTTTCATTGTGAACTCACTGGCACTACTAAAAGTATTCATTCTTAAAGTTAAACATTACAGTGATATTTTACATTTTAGGAACATCACATAAACTGAAAATAGCAACTGAAGGACATGTTATTAATAGACAGTCAGAATTGTAATCTAAGCAGGCAGGAACTACATTAGCATAAATTATTTTGAGATAATAAAAAGGACAATTTTAAGGTCAGAGCTTGTGACTGAGGTGATAATGATGAAAATCGGCATCTTGCTTGTAGGGGTGTAATTTGCGGCAACCTGTCCAAATCTCCTCTGGTACCTTGACCACTGGAACAGTCATGTTCTGTTGGATTAAGTCCTGTGTTGAATTAATATACATACCATTAAAACTGCCTTGTGTTAGTGTAAAAAGTGGCCTGAAATTGCTGAGCGCCAATGTGTGTATGAGATAAAAGCTAATCTTAATGACTCAGGATGTCACATGATGTCTTTTTTTAAAAAACTGCTTTGCATCAATGTACAATCTTTTCCACTTCTTTGAACCTGCTTAAGCAATATTTTCAATCTCATCTGATTCAGCAAGCTAAAAATAAACACAAAATTGATTTTTTGCTAAGCAAAACTGACTTGATAAAAATAATACATGCCTGACGAGTCTTTAATCTTCTGAGATCATTTTGCAAGACATGGGTGTCAGGAAAACCAAATGTAAGAAAAAATGGTGTGTGTGTGTGTGTGTGTGTGGTTTTCTATCCTTATTTTGTTCTCAGTTATCTTTTTGAAACACTACCAGCAATATTTTTCCTCTTCATTTGTTTTGCAAATCAGAGGGACGGTGTTGCATATATTAAACCAAAGGCATTCTAATGTCACAGCAGGAAATTCAAGACTCAACTGAAACATTACTTTACAGATGGAAACAGGGTCAGCTGTTTAACACCTCTTGTTCTCTTATGGTCTGTCTTCCTCACACTTATGCATTACCACATGGGGCTCTGGGCTATAGTGATTCAATTCCTTGTTCTTCATTGACTAAAAAGCCAAAAAGAGGGCTTTTCTTTAAATTGAAAACATTTCATGTCAGAGAGGAGAGATAACTGTCATATAATCTTGATAATTCAGAATGAAAATTTAAAAGCATTTGGAATAACCAGCCATTTGATATTGTATTGTACATGTGTGGGCTTTGGTTGGACCATTTAAGCAAAGTGTGGTGGGAGAGAAACAAAATTTGTACACAATAATACATATAAATTCAAATAATAATAATAATAATAATAATAATAATAATACTTTATTTGTACCCTGCTACCATCTCCCCAAGGGACTCGGTGCGGTTTTCATGAGGCTGAGCCCACAATACAACAATAAAAATAATAGCAACAGTAATACAAAACAATAAATAAACTCATAAGAAGAAAATAAGCAATAAACATTAACAATAGCATGACGTTTAAAAACTTATGGCTGGGCCAAATGTAATAATTACATTTTTAAAAAATAATGCTGGACATGACCAGGTGACATATAACAAGGATAGAAATTTTGGAGAGGGATGAAATGTGCAGACAATCCTAGGTCATTAATAAAGTGCATTTAGGGACATATTGCTGGGAGTTTCCTTATTCTGGGAAGGCACACTGAAACAACCACATTTTCAGGCTCCTCCTAAAGACTGCCAGAGTTGGGGCAAATTTAGAAATCTTTATTCACTATTCAGTGGAGAGGATAAATCCACTTAGATTTATTCTTCACTGACAAGCACAAAAAATGGATATTTAAGCAAAGGGGAAAAAATACTAAACTCGTTATAGGAAATAAGACTATGAGCTGATGATCCATACCTCTTAGTTTACTATCCAATAGAAATTGTAGATAGCAAATTCAAGGTTCTGATCTCTCTTTTAATTTGTTTTTGGATCCCCACTGAAGAGAGGAAAATTCTGTCAACAGTCTTTTAAAATACAGAATTATGAAAAAAGATTGTTCCAATAACTGGATTTTTCTGTTAGCTTAAATAACGTGATTGCAGTGAGACAACAGGCTGGTGTGATAACATCCCTAGATGAGACTAAAATTTACCATTTTATGTGTCATATAGACATTTATTCTTAGGTATTAGGTGTTTCAATAGGGGCCTAAAGCCGCTTTTCACCACAAACCATACACTGTCCAGGTAATCCAATAAATAAATGTTTATTAAAAGAGGAGTATATAAAAATAAGCAAATAAAAAAAAAGAATTAAAGTTCAAAAGGAACCAGGAATAAGACCAGCTTAGAAACTTGAGTACATGAATTCCATGAAACAAAGAGCTCTTCACCTGAATGCAGCATTTCTCTCACAAGGAATGTACCAGCCTGAACCACTTTAGAAAGCCCCAAACTTCTCATAACATCAGTTCTTCAACACCTGCTTCTTTATTCCTAGTCTCTAATTATCTGAGAATGGCGATTCTGTCTCAATTGCATGCCCTCTGCCCTCAATTCTAATTGTCTTGACCTAGACAAATATTTGTCTCTCACATTTTCCTTGGCCTGTGCTCCTGGCAGGTTCCCATGGGAACTAACATCAGCTTCTCCATTCTCCTGGGAACTGCTGCCAGGAAGCGATTCCAAAACAACTCTACCTGAGCTCACTCTATCTCTCCTAACATCCCTTGAAACTCTCTGAACATCCCTTGCCTCCTCATCCGAACACTCAGAATCTGACCAGGCAACAACATTAAATGTTTGGCTCATCAGATCTAGTTGGAGTATAGTGCCCATGCTTACTCATCACTGGCTATACTATCTTAGGCTTTTGGAATTTGCAATCCAACAACATTTGAAGAGTGCCCCCCACACCTTCACCTCTAGTTGCAATCAATTTAAGCAAAAGGTCCTCTTTGGGAGACAAGAACAGAAAGTTTAACTCCCCAAAACCTACTTTGAGCTGTGTTGTCTATATTGTAGATGTAGATTTCCTATGTTATGTTTTTTAAATCATGCATAAACATGTCATTTCTCTCTCTAATTGGCTGAGAAACCACAACTAATTGTTAATTCAGTGTTTATTTTAATTGCAGTGGATGGAAGCATGGGGTTTTATGCTGTACTCAAAGGATCTATTAGACCACAGACAAAATATTACAAGAAAGTGGTTGGAGGACATTTTATTTCAGCAACATCATCATCCACTTCCATCGTGATACCAACTAAATTATCCTGGGTGTTGCCACCACAACCATTGGTAGGTTAAGAAAGAAATAATGATAGTAGCCAAGAAGGACAAATAGATACATAACTTTTAATGGCCCTGAGTCCCTTCAGAGAGACAGGATGGTATATAAATAAAGCATTATTGTTGTTGTTATTATTATTATTCCTACAATTATTAACAAATTAAAGGAATGAAGAAAAATAAAGCACAATGGATACATTATTAGGTTTCTTATCAAAGAAAATATAATAATAATAATAATAATAATAATAATAATAATAATTATTATTATTTATACTCCGCCACTATCTTCCCAATGGGGACTCAGGGTGGCTCACATGAGGCCAAGCCCGACAACACATTACAACAAAATAAAATAAAACCAAGACATAAAACAACAATACAATAAAATACATAAAACATGAGAAAAGAAAGGATAGCAGCCATTTGTATGAATGTGTTGCCCTTGTCTCTTTCACACTATACTTTGATATCACTCATGGAAGTCTGGGATTTGTAGTTGGTGAAACACCAGAGTTTTCTGAGATAGAATTATAAATAATTGCATATTGTGAAAGAGAATGTGTATTTCATTATTTGTATGGAATCCAGAGTGACCAACCTGATTGAAGCTTAAATATCTCTCTTCCCAAGAGAGCTTTGTACTTCCAAAGTACCTTAGCACCAAGTTGTAAAACTCCTCAGAATGAATTCATGACAATTAAATATATATGAAGCAGGCACAGCTTTATGTACCAGATTACTCTTTTTAAAATGAAAACTGAGAATCCAACCCAGTTGATCATGTAAGCAAGTGCCGGGTGGCATGGCTAGAATCCAAGGAAAACTCACCCAAGTGGACAATATGGCAACATTATCTTATGTTCCTTTTCTTCTTAACTGTTTTTCTTTTCTCACCCACTGATCATTGAATCATCCTTGCTGTCTCTTCCCCTTATGTATCAGGCATCAGGAATTTTAATTTTCTCTTTAGACTTTGACTTCCCTAGCAACAGACCCAAGAAGGTTCACCAGACAGTGGTATTGTAAAGAAGTAGAACCTCATAACTCCCAACTGTCCTGATTTGGCATGGAGAATTTTAATTAAACCCTGATTAATTCTCCATCATTCCATTTGTTCCATTGCTTATTTATTTTTCCTCACTCTTCCTTTCACTTGTCTCTTCATCCTTCACTTTTTTCCTTTTTCCACTTTTTTCTTTGTTCTTCATTTACTTCAGTTGCTGAAAATGAGTTCAAAAGCAATGTCAAAAAGGCATAAGCAAAGGGCTGCATCATATGTGTTCTTCTGAAACATTTAAGTAATAACAACAACAAAAATAACATGTTATTACCCACTATTCCTTGTGGCTCAAGGCACGGTACAGCATGAAAAACTACACTCTCATATTGCTTTGTGAAATGTTGGATGGGGCTATAGGATCTACTTCATTCCAGAAATAATTAAGGGTTGCACTATCAAAGGCCAAATAGTATGACCTTTTTGATGCTTCATACAAAAGAAGTTGTACACATTCAGACCAAACTTCAAAGAATCTGTTGTTTTCAGCTAATAGCCTGGTGACTGCTGTAGGAAGTTTTTAATTAACATTAATCAATCCACTTAAAAAACACTAATCTGAGAGATACATCTTCATAGTCTCTTTAGTATACAAGCAAAATTTAAGCAGTTTTGGTTTTATAATCTTGGAGACAAGACAAGCAGGAAGAAAACCCTTACATTTTTATCACTATAGATGAGTTTCCAGGTGGGCTAATTTGATATTGTTGTCATATAATAATTAGTTGTACTAGTTACAAATTCTAACAAATAATGTATTATTGACTTAGGGTGCTTCTACACCAGGCAGTTTACCTTAAAGTAAATCTGCCTTGGATCATCCCTGAGTTCAGCAAAATTAATGTTGAATCTGATGGCATTGTTAGATGGCCTGGGAATGCTTCTGTTCCACTGCACTGTCACATCCTAAATGTTGTCACTGTTCCCAGTCAGATATGGAGCTCTGTCCAAGCTCCTGACTGTTGCATGCACTGCTGTTGATCTTCAAATGGGGTGCCTGTGTGACCAGCAAGAAAGTGGAGTGGCACTCTCTTTCCAGTTGTGGGGGCACCTCTGCTGAAATCAGAATGGGGTACCCACAGTGGTTCATACAGAGATTTGAGGTGGCTGAGAGTAGGAGCAGCAGCAACATGGATATCCACTCATTTTACATGTCCTAATGAAGGATGTTGGCATTGGTGTCAATTCCAGACAGTGGATCCTAATCAGATCCAGTGCCACTGTGCATCATACCTTGAAGCTCTGGGGAACTCTGAAGTTTGCAGCAGACTTTGGAATATTTCCCAACTTTGGTAAAATTTATTTATTTATTTATTTATTTGCTTCACTTTTATACCGCATATTTCAGCCCTTGACAGGCGACTCAATGCGGTAGGGCAAAGTCGGTTTAAACTGAAAAACCCAATATACCCATTAGAAGACACTGTGCATCAAGAAGACAGCCATCAGTCCATTCAAGATTAGTATGTTTATTGGGGGGGGGGGGGTATTACCTCTTTTTACAATCCAGTTTTAACCTTTTAGTTACTTTTAGTTATGGGGATGTATCCTGACTAAGGGATAAAGCTTGACATCATACAGAATTTAGCTCACCTTGTATCTACTGGTTTTATTTTGTGTTATTTCCTTTGATAAGAATTAAAAAGCTGTTGGGTATTTCATGAATCAGATATAAAAGCAGCCTTTAACCACCAAATACTTGTTTGAGTCTTCATAATCGATAAAGAGGATGGAAGCTACTTGGGACACTGAAACCCCTTCTACACTGCCATTTAAAATCCAGATTATCTGCTTTGAACTGGCAATGTAGACTCATATAACCCAGTTCAAAGCAGATAATGTGGTTTACCTGCTTTGATAATCTGGATTATACGGCAGTGTAGAAGGTGCCTGAGACTTGGAGTCTGATGTATTGGGCAAAAGCTAAGATCTCTCCTCTGCCATCCTTGGTGAATTGGATTGTTTGGAATGACAAGAAGAGGTTTCAGGAAGTATGATTTTCCCCATGGTTGTCATTGTAATTTACAATCACTGACAAGCAGTTTACACCAACCAGCTAGAACTGCTGCCACTAGGTTTACTTTTCAAGCACTTAAAACTATCACATCTTTCCCAAGGTCTCATACTAACAAAACAACAAATGAATTCCAGATGCCTCCAGGATGCATGACTAAATGGCTCCCAAAAATAGGTTCTTTGCAAATTCCCCCTGCTAACTCGCCAGAATAAAATACACTGACTTTGGGCAGAAATGACAGGGAGAAAAGATTAATTCTCCTGTATTCTTTTTGTCTAAATTGGATCTTTCTTACAGATTGCCAGAGGTGTGCCAGTGCTGTTTCCTATGAAAGGAAAGAAAATCTCATTTTTAAATGTGTTATGTGGTGACAGCTTTAGCTGATGCTTTTGTCACTGTAGGCAAAGTATAATATTGGGATATCCAACTCTGCTATAGTAGAACATATTTAATTGTCTAATTGAGAATCAGTATTGTTTTGTGCATTTTTAATGTAGACACATTAGATTGACAGAAATTGTTGAGAGCAAATTATCTATGATAATTGTTAAGAAGAAGTTAACAATATGCTCACACAAAAGACACAAAGACAGAGAGTTTCATGACATTTGGCTTTGGATTTACAATTTGAACAGCTGCAGAGATTTCCTAACTAAGAGCTTCTGCATATTTTTTTTCAATCCCCAAACTATATATCGGTCCATTCTGAAATTTAACTTGGTCAGTGTGTTAATTACTGCATAAGTATTTATTTTGTTGAAAAGGTCTTATACTAAGATAGTTTTATATGCTGTGGTATGGCTTGCAGCACTCTTTGAAATAAAGTGTGACCGCCATGATATAAACTTCTATAATGGAAACACTGGTAGCTATTTTAAAAGGATTTCTCTGGTTTGAAAACAGAGCGATTATGACAGAGGCTTTTCATAACAAAGAATATTGCTAGATTGGCATAGCTTCCATCCATCTAGAAAATAAAGGAATGGCGGCATTTCAATACAATTTAAAATCTACATATATACAAACATTACTATTGTTTGTATACTAATTCTCATACTATTTTTCATCAAATGGAACTGAATTTACATGCTTATGGTAATTTAAATCTATGGGGTAATTTTAATTTGCAAATCAGGAGATGTGAACTATGCGTAATTACTCGAGTCTAATGCACTACCGAATCAAATGTGTACATTAATTTTCAAAACCCCAAAACCAAAAAAAGTATTTGCTGCTGGATGTAATGCACAGTGACAAAAAGTGCGCTCTTTGTAATTTGGCGAAAAAAATGAGCACATTGCCACTGCTGCTTGCTTCAAATTCCTTCATTATAAACAAATGTGTTAGAACATTCAAAGCTTTCAGTGATGGAATGGAAAATCTTGGGGTTCATCTCTGCTATAGAATGAACACACTTTAACTGTCTTGGTTCAGTGCTATAGAATTCTGGAGGGCTGCAGTTTGACAAGGTTTTGAACCTTCTCTGCCAAAGAATGTTGGTGCCTCACTAAACTACAAATTGAATAGCATTGAGCCCTGACCATTTAATCAGAGATGGTGTCCCTCAAAGAGGAGCTCCAGGTGCACCTTCTGAAGCATATTCCCTTTTTGCTTTAGCTAAGCACTAAGATTACAGTATGACATGAATCTTATGTGCACCCCAATTTTGGTGAGGTCAGTTAACCAAAAAAGGTGAGCATTAGATTTCAGTAAACATGGTAATTGCAAGTTTTTTACATCAAACCAGCTGATAGCATCAAGGGATTTTAACCTTTTTAAATACTGCAATCCACATTCCTTTTACTCACTCGTTAAAGCCCAACCATCTATTTGATTCACCATTTCACCCAAACACCACATAGATGAACAAGAATAATAAGTTTATTAAGAAAAGAGTTTCTAATGTAAAACAGTTTAAAAATACATCCATATTTGAACTTGACTATAACCCCAATGGTATGAATCTTGAAACAAGATTTGTAATCCAAACACAAGCCAAAGTTTGAAAGCGTGAACATGACCATAATCCAAAATCTTTAAACTTGAAACAAGAGTTGTAATCCAAACAGGAGGCATGGAACTTAAACAGGAGAACAAGATACAGACCCAAGAACAGAACTCCTAACTCGGAGCTCCCAAGACTTGACTTGACTCAATAAAATCCAAAGTTGATCTTCCCACCGAACATTGACTCAAATTCCTTAAGAATACTCCCTCTTGCCCATGACATCACTCTTTCTCACACCTGTGTTCCCTTTGTTTATCTTTCAGTCTCTGGGAACACAGGATTTGTCTCTGTTTTGCACTATCCCATCTATCTCCACATTGCTTTCAGACTCAATGAATGGCCAATTCTCATGAGAATCACTGCCTGTTTCCCCGACAACAGATCTACCCAAAACATTCCCATAATCTTGAAAAACACTTTCACTTTCCTCCACAGAAACACCAGGCTGAACCAGAAAATCTTGTCCTCATCCTCAGAGGCATCACAGGCCTCAACCTCACAGACACTACTAATATGGTAACGTCTACCATTACAATGCCTTTTTGTGTACATTTAATGAACTATTGGCTATGTTCAATTTTCCTATTCTTTGTTATTCTTGGGCATTTTTGCACTGGCAACTGGTGGCTCTAATATCAGTAGGGCAGTGATTCCAATTCATGTTTTAATCTAGGCTTGAAAAGAGCTCTTCTCAGTGTTGAATGCCCCCCTCCCTCCCAAAAAAATACAGCATTATAGAGAGCTCTTTTCAATCAAGCAAAAACCTGGAATGCATTCATTAGTGCACAAAAATGGAGTCATTGGCCACCTTTACATTTCTGGTAATCTACATGGCTGATCCAGTATTCCAGGGACAGAAAATAGGTTCTCAGAAAGTGCCAATCCTATAGTAATGCAACTGCCCAGCTCATGACTGCATTATGCATTTCTCCTGGTCTGTTTTCTTTAGACTCCTCTACTTTCCTTTTATTTTTGTCAGAAATTTTCAAATGCAGAAGACAGCAGTTCCCAAATGCAAAGGACAGCAGATTGACTCCTATATCCAATTCCAAGAAACAGCTAAAATAAAACTTTTAAAATCTAGAGTCAAAATATTAGCCTTTTCCAAAGATACAGAAAAAACAGGGAACATAACAGGAACATTTAAAAAAGAAAATTGCATAGTTGTTCACAGCCAAGAGAAATCTACTTCTCCATTGTAGTGTAGGCTTCAAAGTTTCATGTGAAATAGATATTTTCTTAGTTTTGATACATGTGTTCTTCTCAGTTAATGATGTTTTCCAATTGATGTTTTCCATCTTCCTCTTCTCTTTTGTCACACTGAACAATATGTCTTTCTGGAATTAGAGCTTTTACTTCCATAGTAATATGCTATATTGAAATTAATGGGGCTGATTTATAGAGCATATGGATGTAGGATATAGGTAGGGTACATAATGTATTGGGAAGCAATATATTTCAAATACCTATTTACTTTTTGTAGCATTTTTATATATTCTGTACATTAATTAACTGACAGAAAGAACACAGTAGCTACATGATGCCTCAATGTGCATTCTGTAAGATAATAAAGCTGAATTAGGAAGAAATGAGAGGAAAATAGTCTTCAGCAAATATTGTAAATCAGTTAGGCACAGAAAGCATGACAATAAAACCTGAAAATAGACTCATACGTAGAATGTAGCACATCTGAAAATTTCAGATATGTAAGTAATTCAGACTTCCAATGAACTAACATTTGAAACAACAACAGCAATGATGTGTGTATTACTCTACGTAATCGGGAATTTTAAAAACATGCAAATATGGCTTTTGATAAAACACCTATAGAAACAATGTGAACTTGACACTATTCTCTGTGGATGTCACAGAAGGCAGCTGGGTTCAATATGGCCAGGTAGAATCTGCATGTTTTGTTTGTAGGATTGGCTTTGTGATCCGAGAGCAGTCTGTGATAATCTGTGGTGTTTGTGTAGACAGAAGAGCTCTATGTGTTTCCATTGATTCTTAACTTGAATCCCCACCCTTCCAAATGACATCTTCAGTTACTCAAGAAAGTGTGTGATCCATTTCTTCTCTGTGCACCCTTACAAATGCCACACCAGCATGCATTTAGAACAGTGGTTCCCAACCCTCTTCTGACCAAAAGTGTTACAAATCAGTTTTTGGTCAACTTTAGATTTGGTTTGGTTATTTGGGGTGCTGATTCAGAAAATTGTAATGGATAGACCACATCAGCTCTGGTTTCTGATACAGAACATATGCCATCCAGTAGTCATCATCTGCTCACCCACAGAAAACCATATTTAATAAGCCTCAGGACTATAAGAGGGTTTCATGAGACCAGTTGCTCTTGTTGCAACTGTGTAGTAACAGTGAGGACAATATTTTAGTTTTTGCAGACCACTGGTGGCCTGTGGACCTCAGGTTGGGAACCACTCATTTAGAAGTAACATCACATCATATTGGGTTTCATTCAACGGTTGTGGGTGGGGAGAGAAATGAGAAACATAAAACGTTGTGGTAGCCTTTGGATGTGTAGAAGTAAAATCGCCACATGTTGCAGTGGTTTTGAATTGTTCTTTCTGTTTGTGGCTGAATCATTCCCCCTCTTTTTCAATTTTTCTGGGGGATGTTTCTGGAGGCTTCAGTGGGTAGAAAATGGAATCTCAGGGGCACCATATACCCCATGATTACCAACTTCCCCTCCTCTTTTCAAATGGATTCCATTTTCTCATAAAATGGACATGCAAATGGACTTAGTGGCCTCTAAAGTTGCCACAAAATACTTTAAGTGTAAGAGATCTTGAAATTTAGTGGGCTCACAGATGTGGTTAATTTTTGAATATTGAAATGAGAGATGTGGTAGTGGAGTGAACACAAAATAGAGGGCTATCACCACTTTCTTCTCCTCTTGTCAGGTGGATCTTAATAACAAACTACTCCAAATTCTCATATATATGAATTTATGTTAAATTGTAATTTTCCTTTTCTAAATTTAATGTGATTTTATAGTCTAGACTGCAACATAAGAGAAAGCCTTGTAAAATGTGTTCCTCTTGTTTTTGGAAAACTTAACTACGTTCACATAATTAACCTTTTGTCCATTGTAATAAGATTTTTTACTAGATGGATTTCTTTGTTTGCTTTAAAGATGTCTGTGTCACAGATTTCCTATGGTTAATGATCATTTTATTGTATTGTCGAAGGCTTTCATGGCTGGAATCACTAGGTTCTTGTGGGTTTTTTCAGGCTATATGGCCATGTTCTAGAGGCATTTCTAGAAATGCCTCTAGAACATGGCCATATAGCCCAAAAAACCCCACAAGAACCTAATTTTATTGTATGTTTTCTGTAAAATATATCAGTCAGTCCTGACCCCTGCACGACCGAATTTTCAGGGTGTACATAATTGTTTTTCTTGCAATATCTAACTAAGCAAATAAAATCTAGATTTTATGGCATTATCCCTAGTACTTAATATGAAATGCTGAGTTTCCCCCTCCCCTCTCTCTCTAGCTTGGTGTAGGTAGTTGCTTTGGGACATTGGTACCTCTTCCTGGACGGCTGAAATATAAAACTCTAATCATTTCTACCGAGGAGGACTGTGATTTCCTCAAAATCTCATCTATAGATTACTTAAGAATAAAAGCGGTGAGTATTTTCTTAAAAAGTCCAAATTGCATCTGGCAAATTAATCCCAGACTGAAAAAAAGTGCAGTTCATGGATACTTTTCCTCACTGGTGGTTTACAGTCAGATTAGTAACTTATCATTTGTACAGGTTTATGTGTAAACTTATATGGATGCGCTGTGAACATGTTTGGAATATTTATTTCACCCAGCTTGTCAGAACCCAGATGCCTTAAAGAGCCAGACACAGGAGTATGTCCAAAACAATAATTTATTAAAGCAAAGTAAACAGGACTCAGAGACACTTGCTTCAGTGCCTCTGGTCAAAACTCAAAGGTTGTAGCAATTTCTAGCTTGTAAAACAAACTTAGTCAATAATCCGGATTAAACTGGCAAAACCCCCGAATTAAACAAGAGTTCTTCCAAAGCACACCAAAAACACACAGTTCAATGAAAACAAATAAAGAGCCGTGAAGAGAAGCTGTCATCCAAACACAGTCCAAAGTCGAAGAAATCCCAGTTGAAGGTTCTAAAATCCACAAGGCAGTGTCATCGTCAAAAGCAGTCCGAAGTCAAGGAGATGGGAAATCCCCACTTACGAGAATCCAAGCTGGTCAGTACATGAAGCAAAACAGCAACCTGCAGATCCAGGATTCAAGCCCAACAGGAAAGCGACAAGATCCAAGGCATGCAACCAACACTTTGCCTACTGCAAAGTTCTATCATTCCAGTGCCTACATTTATCTTACAGCTCATCATCCGATGATGAGCTGCCCTCTACCACATCCTCATCACTCTCAGCTGGCTTAGCTTCCACAGCTGAGCGCCAACGCCCATCCCTCCAACTCTTCGACCTCATGTCAAGACTTAGATCTCCCCATGATTCCACAGTATCACCTGACTGCCAATCCCCGCCACCAGAAAACCCCGCAAAAGTGTCATTAAACGTTGGTTGAGTACACACATTCTGAACTTCCTGTCCAACCCAGTGGCTCCTCTTCATCCCCATCACTCCCAGACCCATCATTCCCAGAAAAACCCATGAAACCTCTTCCTCCGTGGGAGCAGTAAGTATGTCCCAGATCTTCTTTCTCTGACGCTCCTCATCTGATTCCTGCTCTCGAGTAATTCTCTTAGTCCCTCTATTCCCATCTGTATCCTTCCTCCTCCTCACTCATTTCACTCTTGGAGAACCCCTCGAAGGACTCTTCATCAGTGGGTGACATCTCCCGGATCCTCTTCCTTTGCTGTTCCTCGTCTAACACCTGGGTGCCTCTTTTCCCTCCTCTACCACTCCTACTACCAGCTGCAGCATTGCCAACAGACTCTACTACAACACAGCTATTGTTAGAAACAGTGGGAGATGGCACATGATTTCCTTGTTAGGAGGTGATGGTGAAACCACTCTAGATTTTATAACATATTTTAATCTGTTCATATTGCTGTACTCCGTCCCGCAATGTGTACAGCATCTTGGGCTACACTTCTACACTATCTGATTATTCCAGATTATATGGCAGTTGAAGACTCATATAATCCAGTTCAAAGCAAATAACCTGGGATCAGATCCCAGGATATAACTTTAGTGTAGAGAGGGGCTTGGATGGTCTCTGAAAAGTTTTATCTCATATTGGTAAGTTGTGCCACCTCAGCAATGTAGAAACCATCAGCTCAGAGCCAACATATTATAGTGATTTGAATGTTGAATTGTGAGTCAGGGTTTGAATATCTTCTCAGCTGTAAAAACCTACTGGACAAGTCACATACTCTCAGCCTCAGAGGAAGGCAAAACCAACCCTCCTCTGAACAAATCTTGCCTAGAAAACTCCATGTAGGTTCATCCTAGTTAGGATTTCCATAAGTTGGAAATAACTTGAAGGCACATCACGACATCCCAATGATTAGATGTCACTTAAATATTTGAAGGAGGCTCCACTTTCAAGCTTACAGGATAAAAGAAATGAAACAGAAGGAAGAAGGCAGGCATGGTAAGGAAAACAGAATCAAGCAAAGTCAGAGCCAGGTTTTTCCAGTTGCATACTGATCAGGAGGAGTGATGGCTAAGGAGAAGCCCTTGGGAAACAAAAAGTCAAATGGCAATTGGACTCAGCTGGGTAGATAACCTTTTCCACAGTATCCTTAAGACAGATGCCCTGTGTTATTTAAATATACTGAATCACTGAAGTCAGGTTTTTGACCATTAATAGTGTTTTGTCTGGAAATTGTGGAAAAATGGTTATTGCAATTTCTCATTAACATATTATTTAGAAAAAGAGTGGAAACCTGTGGGAACTTAAGGGTTGCATTAGTCTGAAGAAGATGTTGGAAGGTCAAAACATCTACTAAAGACATTTCTGCCCCCAAATACCGAGCGGCTGTTTTACCATGTTGTTGGCTTTCCTATTCCTTTCTATACATAATCAAAGGCTTTCATAACCAGAATCACTGTTGTAAGTATTTTGGGCTGTATGGCCATGTTCCAGAAGCATTCTCTCCTGATGTTTCGCCTGCATCTTTGGCAGGCCTCCTCAGAGTTTGTGAGGTCCTAACAACCTTTGAGGATACCTACCATATATGCAGGTGAAATGTCAGAAAAGAATGCTTCTGGAACATGGCCATACAGCCCAAATAACTCCAATCCAATAAGCCTTTATTGGCATATATAGCAAAACAGTATAAAATACAGTATAAATTATAGAAAAGGGGGCTTCACTTTTGCTGCACATTCTGTTTACAAACTTTGTTCAGGAATATTGCCACTGAAAGGCAACAGTCAAATTCTTGCCAGTTCAAAAGCATAATAACTTTGTCTGGGTCAATATAGTTTTTTAAAGAATCTATAACTTGTAATAGTAAGCTAGATCTTAGTTCCTGTTAGAGTGGGCAGTACTTTGGCTTAAGTAGGCAATAATAATTTCCCAATGCCTTGAAGACTTTTTCACTGTCAGAGTAGTGTCAAAATATCTAAACTCATAATATGACTAATGAATGTTCCTTATGTGTCCATTACAAGTGGGTTTTTCTTTGTTCTTCCTAATAACAGCTGTGAATTTGAGTCCTGAAAGACGTACATTCCTTATGTCCTCTTCCAGACACAGTTCAAAGCCTAATTAAAAATAACACAAAAACTCATACATGCAGTCCCCAAGTTAGGAACAAGACAAGTTCTGTAGGTTTGTTCTTAAGTTGAATTAAGTCAAACAAAAGGAATCAACAGAACAAATTATTGACTAGAAGCCCCATTCCATTGTTTAGCATTTGAGGAAGTAATGTAATTTTAATGCTCATTGTATGTTTGCCTACCCACCCCTGAAATGAAGAGACCAGACACAAATATATTGGGTTAATAATTGGGCGACATTTATTAATTGTTACCTATTTAACTTTCCTATAACGAAACTATGAATGTGTTGGACTTGGTGTGGTGAAGCCGAGGTAGCGTCCCTACCTGGCCTACCCCTCGGCTTTTAAGGACAAAACATCTGGGTCCCCTGGTGACCTAAACCTGGGCAACCTCAAAGCAAAACATTTAGAGAAGCCTCTCTCAAAGTTGTTGAGACCAGACTCTTTCAATTTCTGGGCCATTCAATTTCATATCGCCCCTTAATTGGATATCAAAGTGAGTGTATTAGGTAAAGGCCTACACCCCAAAAGGGGGTTCCTTAGATGTACACCAACTTTTTTGGGTTTCCCTAGCTATTTATGCTAGGTCTATTTAATCAGAACCCATCATCCCAGCTAGCCCCTAAACAGTATAGGATATGCGAAAAAACCTTCCCAGAACACAGGAAGGAAAAATTCCTACCCGGTCTCAATAGGCAACCACAAAGTTATACTGTTAATGGGTGGGAGTGGCAGGTCGGCGGTTGGCAGCTGAATAGCGTAAGGCTGGCTGCACCTTGGCTAGCCACGCCTCTTTCTTCTAGATGGCTCAATTGGAACCATCCCTCCTCTTCTTCAGGGGAAGAGGCAAACTGCTCTCCCTCCCTAACTTTGTCAGGGAGGGAAAGTCTCTTCTTTTAAAAAACATCGTTGCTAGGTTTGATTACAAGATGTTTTGTTCATTTTTGATAATTTTTCTCATTCAAGATGCTTGAATGTGCAATCTGTGAAAAAGATTGGCTTGCTGATCAAAAACAGAAATATTCTCCATATATATTGCATTTGCTATTTTTTTTATGCACCAAACATTGAGTGTTTTTATGCAAGAATAGTTTAAATGATTTTTTTTTTTTGCAAAATGTTTCAGTTAACTTTACCTACCCCTTTTTTGAATGAGGAATTATGATCTATTGAAACTCTTTTTCTTGTCGAGAATATACATGGGATGGTCAAAAGAGAAGTCACTAAAAGTAAAGTTATCACAATATAACAGTCAAAAGAAGGCATGATCATCAAGTTTGCAGACGACACCAAATTGGGAGGGATAGCCAATACTCCAGAGGACAGGAGCAGAATTTAAAACGTTCTTGACAGATTAGAGAGAAGGGCCAAAATTAACAAAATGAAGTTCAACAGTGACAAATGCAAGATACTCCACTTAGGCAGAAAAAATGAAATGCAAAGATACAGAATGGGGGTGCATGGCTCGAGAGCAGTACATGTGAAGAAGATCTTGGGGTCCTCATGGACAACAAAGTTAATCATGAGCTGACAATATGATGCGGCGGCAAAAAAACAAAAACAAAAAAACAATGGAATTTTGGCCTGCATCAAAAGGAGCATAGTGTCTAGATCTAGGGAAGTCATGCTCCCTCTCTATTCTGCTTTGGTTAGACCACATCTGGAATATCATGTCCAATTCTGGGCACCACAATTGAAGAGAGATACTGACAAGCTGGAATGTGTCCAGAGGAGGGCAACTAAAATGATCAAGGGTCTGGAGAACAAGCCTTATGAGGAGAGGCTTAAAGAGCTGGGCATGTTTAGCCTGAAGAAGAAAAGGCTGAGAGGAGACATGATAGCCATGTATAAATATGTGAAAGGAAGTCATAGGGAGGAGGGAGCAAGCTTGTTTTCTGTTGCCCTGGAGACTAGGAACAATGGCTTCAAACTACAAGAAAGGAGATTCCATCTGAACATGAGGAAGAACTTCCTGACTGTGAGAGCCGTTCAGCAGTGGAACTCTCTGCCCCGGAGTGTGGTGGAGGCTCCTTCTTTGGAATCTTTTAAACAGAGGTGGGATGGCCTTCTGTCGAGGGTGCTTTGGATGCAACTTCCCTGCTTCTTGGCAGGGGGTTGGACTGGATGGCCCATGAGGTCTCTTCCAACTCTATGATTATATGAAAAGGGTTGACTAAACCATTCATGATACCAGCAGTAGAAAAGATGATAATGCTGGGAAAGATGTTGGGCAGCAGGAAGAGAGAAAAACTGTGTACCAGATGGATAAACAAAATCAATCAAGACACAATCCTGCATCTGCAGGACCTGATCATGCTATTGAGGATAAGATGTCATGGAGGTGTCTCATTCACAGGGACAGCATGTGTTGAAGTTGAGTTGAGGGCAGTTAACAATAACAAACTAAAAGTAGTATTCTGGATGTAAAGTGA
This sequence comes from Anolis sagrei, assembly GCF_037176765.1. Classification (NCBI taxonomy): domain Eukaryota; kingdom Metazoa; phylum Chordata; class Lepidosauria; order Squamata; family Anolidae; genus Anolis; species Anolis sagrei. Next base: position 37,062,645 of record NC_090024.1, on the reverse strand, counting down.
CTAACACAACTAAGATTTCAGGGCAGAAGTCTGAGACCTAGAGGAAACCTCTTGTGATATTAAAGGCATATGCCCTAATAATATTGCAAGGATAATATTGTAAAGAGCACCCCTTGAGGATGTAATTAGCCAAGATTCAACTAGGGTGTGCCCTTTATATAAAAAGTCTTGCAGATGAAGCAAATATTTGCCAGGCCCCAGGATTTAAGACTAGAACTTGGAATCTGGCTGCTCTAACAAATGATTACGTATAGTTAACAAGTGACAAATATATCAAGACAATCCTCACATCTAATTGTGTCTTGCATTCCTACACTTCCATATTAAATTCACACATACTGGAACTAAATGCAAAATAGCCACCAATTACTTTCACACCTATACCTGCTTCAAGAGTTCTGCAGCATATCTGTTATGTAAGACTGATGTTTCTGAATGTAATGTTATGACCATCCATTATCCGTAATTTCCATCACATTTATACTAATTTCCATTTCCCATTATATTAAGTTCTAACTGAAAAATAAAATGCCTATATGAAGGTAAAACCCATAATATATATGATTTTCACATTTTGTAGTACTTGGCTCCTCCTGTAGAAAGTATCTTTCCCCTCTTTATATTTGTTTCCCTATTGCTTCTTTTAAAATAGATCTTTGTTGCTACTCTTGAGCATTAAACTGTCTTTCAGGAACTAGCAAAGCGTGAACAGCTGGCAAAAGAAGAATTAATCCATGGTTCTCCATATTATAAAGACTGGCCTATGGTATTTATATTTCAGCTGACTGTTCACTTAAAATGGAAGAAGTTTCCAAAAGGCTATGGTGAGTATAATTTAAAATTAAACTCTCACACAAGCTTTGTGATCTGGTTTCATGGTATGGAAAACAGAATAAATCTGGCCTGCTTTAGTTCATAACTAAGTATTTGAACAATGAAACAAATGTGTTTCTCGTGAATATGTCAACTATAGACCTAGTTCTTGGGTCTATAGTTGACATACTTTCCTTGATCAATAACAACAATTCCTCTTCCTCATCCTCCTCCAAATTGTTATTACTATAATCTTTTGCTCACCTTCCCCTGTGAATTAAGATGGGGTACGAGGACAGACACCAAGTGATAACATCAATTGAAACAGTTCATCAAAAACAACAAATATTAAACAATAAATTCAACTTTTAAACCCATAATTTAAAAATCATTTGATAGGCCTGGCTTGGAACTGGAAAAAAATCTGCAATTCATTTTTGTATATTCATATCAAGAACTGAATATTTTTGGAAAGTTGTGGGAGAATGCAGAGTTATCAGTTTAGTGGTACTCGCTCTTTTAGTCTCAGCTCTGTTCATATGTTTCTGTACAAATGGAATGCAACACTAAACGTCTGTTGTATTTTGCTCCTTATTTATTTGGTTCTTATACTCCTTATTTATTTGGTTCTTATGAAAGCTAAACCAAAGATGTCTAGAATGAAATGCTGATTTGAATGAATGTATCATATGGCTGATCTGCACTGAAAAAGAGAACCAACATTCAAATGTCTTTCAGTTAATTAATTTGTAAATGCTAATTATTCCTTTCTCTGCTATGAGTGGTATATTTTGATTATCCGATTGTGCCACAGCATGTGCTCCTCAATACTTGAGCATTAGCTGATAAAAGTCGTTTTAGAAAACAATATTTAAAGCAACATTTTGTATATTATCAGTGACATAATCTCATTAGGAATCCTCCTTTCACACTTTTTTAAAATTCATATGCTTCATCTACTTTTTTGGCCGATCTTCTTGCAATCACGATTTCCAACTAGTTCCATTAGCTGCTGGAAACAGTTGAAAAAATAACCAAAGCATGAAAATAAGCAAATGCTGATTCAGTGGTTCTACACATTATTGGTTTTTTTAATTTACTATGTGAAATTCATAGCAATTTACAGTGACCTCCTAATATTTATACACAGCCACATCCATGTTAGACTGTAATGTAAATATTCAAAAGAATCTTGTAGCATCTTTGATACTGAAAGAAAAAAAATTCAACATAATCTTTTCTAGAATTGGGGTGTATCTACACTGTAGAATGAATGAGATTTAACACTACTTTAACTTACATGGGGTGCATAACTCAGAATGAGTCTCAACTAGAGAAAACTCACTCAAAAATGTAAATGTGGAAATTAATGCTAGCAAATTTCACTCTTTCATTGAAACAAATCAATGGGACTATGAATTGGACTACACTCTCTATATTTAATAAGCAAAAAACATGACAGGTTTTTTAAAAGTGTGTTCTATTTTGCAAAAAACGGAAAGCAGACCAACGGAGCAACAGGGGCCTAAGATGTAAATAGTTTCAAACAATTCCAGTACTGAATGCATTCCTTAGTACACTACAGCTTATTTTTAGCTCTGAACCTTCAGACCGTGGTTTGTGATTACCCTTTAGATTGGAATTGTGAACTGTGATTCATGACTTAAGTTCTGGTTTTTAGGCTTTATATAAACCATAGTTTGTTGATTCAGATGAGCTTGTAGAATCAGAGTTTGTGCTAAAGAAGAAATAAATAATTGAATCTTAGCTAGTCAGGGGCTCATTCAGACAGGGCCTTTATTGTGGGAACTCCCGCAATAAAGGAGGGGCTATCCAGACAACATTCTGGACAATCCTGCATTAATTTGCTACAAACCAGGAAAACCCTGGTTTATAGCAAATTAATTTGATAGTGCATATATTCCGTGTCTTCTTGGAAGGCATGAAATAAATGCACTATTTCCGGGCCTGGTAAACTGTGAGAATACCCCCCCCCCAGCCCCTATCCCTTAGAAAACTAAGAAAACCCTTACATAGCCTACATTAGAAGCCCCAATGAGCTCTCCCGGAATGCTCCAGGAGAGTTGGGGGGGGGGGAGGAAAATTGCTTCCCCCCTGCTATCCTGGTACATCATTTCTACATGCTGGGAGAGCTCGCTGAGGATTCTAATGGAGGCTTCGTAAGTTTTTCTTTGTTTTCTAAGGGATTTGGGATATTATGGGGAGGGGGATAGGGTTTCCACACATTCTCTCGGGCTAGTCCCGAGAGAACATGTGGACACCCACCCCAGAAAGCACGTGCTTTCTGGGGTAGTTGCGGACAGCCCCCCCCCCCAAAAAAATCTGTGTTTTTTATAACGCGGATGCTTTTGGGATAAAGGGTTGTCTGGAACTGCCCCAGGAGATGAGAGAGTATTAAAACCACAGCACACACTCAATCCTCCAAACCATGATTTAGAGCAATCATCCTCAACCTCCAAATATTGGGTTAGAATTCCCTTCATCTTCAGACATCAGGGCAAAAGGTGGTGGAATGATAGTAATAACTGTGTCCTAACGTCTGAGGGCTCATGGCAGGCTAAGGTTGCTATAGAGGACATGGGCCAAATCTGGCCCTCTATATAATTTTATATGGCCCATGAGATGCTGGACTAAAAGATGCTGGACTACAACTGCTGTGCATTCCTTATCATTCGATATCATGACAAGAGCTGATAGGAGTTGTGATACAGTAACGTCTGGAAATTAGCAGCTTGTTCTGTTTAATCAGGACAGTGGGGTTTGAATTGAGATACAAGACTTGAAGCTATGATGCCTGACTTTGCAATGTCCTTTAATCTTTCCTCAGCCACAGAGCTACACGTGCTTTTGGGTTGCAATTCCTATTATCCCCAATCTGCATGACAAATAGTTAAAAGTGATGGGAGTTGCAATTCATTAACACCTGGAGATGCAAATTAAGTAAAAACTAAAAAACACTGACCAATATGTAAAAAGACTATAGTCGACTCTGTGCATCCATGGATTCAATGACCCTTTGAAGGCAACCAGAAGGTCAATATGGCCCTCAATGAAAATGTTTTTGACATCCCTGCTTTAGAGAATATGAAGATTTTCACATGAGCCAACCATAAATGCTGGTATAATGAAGAAAGCCTTGGAATATGTTCAGTTCATGTGTTTCACATTTTTACTAAGCTGGGTCGGAAGGAAAAAAGGATTTGCCATATAGATCTTTCAGACAGGTTCTTAAATGCTTGTTCCAGTCAGTTCACTGAGAACAGAATTTCATTGCCCTCCCTAGATATGTAGAGCCCCCATATTTAAGAACAGGTGTTTGCCACATTGCAATTTTTCCTCCTCCCCCAACTTTTCATTCTTAGGTGAGAACTCTTCCATAGAGACATCCATTATATAACATCATGTACCTTTAATGGGCAAAAATGTTTTAGGATGAAAGGTGCTGCATACATATAAAATATTACTGTACCTCACTCTGCTTAATTGGGACAGCTGCTTTATTGTTAATCTCCCAGGAAACCGGTATAGTGTAATGATAGCTGACTGTTTATAGCTAATTCTTAAGGGAATCATATTAGCATACATGTGAATAATGCAAATTGATTTAGCACACTTAGTAGTTCAACAGTCGTGAGGAAGGTGGACTTTTAAGATATAGTTTTTCCAGATAAAAATTGAGAAAATAAAATGTATAAAATAATGTGTGTGTGTGTGTACATATGCTTTAAGCTTGAATCTGTGTCCCAGAGGGATATTATAAAATTATATTCAATACAACTATTGCAAACAATCATTTATTTACAAAATCCCACTAAGCATTCACCATCTGCCTTTCTTGTTGATGTTACCTGGAATTGGAGAGATAAACAACATCCCATGGTGCTCCCATGGGCTTTGGTGGAGAACTCAGAAGACAACGCTGGAGCTAATAATACTATTGTCCTCTAAATTAAGGCCATATGGCTTAAAGGAGTCAGTTATGTAGAATCAGCCCCCTTCTGCATTGCCACATAATCCAGTTCAAAGCAGATAATCTGGATTTTATATGGCAATGTAGAAGGGGCCCTAGAAGTTTTTTTTATTTCCCAAGCATAACTGTTGGAGTTATAGACATATTGGAAGGTCAATATCCCTTTACATCAGTGGTTTCCAACCCCTTTTCTTTTTTTCTTTTTTTTCTTTTGGCCATGCCCCATATAAGCATTTTTTTTAATTCCCCTCCCTCCAAATCAAATTGCCCCCTATGGGAACCAGGACTCTGTATTAAAATAATTAGCAAAAAGGGGTCCCATCTTATGGCAATGATATTGCTCATTGCAACTGTGGTGCTGACAGTTAGGACCCATTCACACTAGAGAATTATAGTGCTTCTATTTCAATTAAATTGCTACAGTTCTATCCAATGAAACCTTGGGATGTGCAGTTTAGGGAGGGTTTATCGAAATTTATAAATACAGCTCTGTAGTGCCTCACCAAACTACAAACCCCAGGATTCTCTAAGATGGAACTATGCCACTTAAAGGTAAATTATAGTTTTACTAGAGTGAGGAAACCCCCTTTCTAGCCCCAAAAGGGAGCCCCCTTCCCAGTGGCCCAAGCCACAGAATTCAGAGGGGCCATTCCATAAGCCTGCCCTTCAATATTATCACAAATACGACATTATTTTAATACTTAACTATTGTAATTTATTACAGCACTTTGGCTATACATCCTTTAGAATGATTTTTAAAAAGCTTGGTGGCAATTGGTAAACATTGGTTTATGCAATTTTATGCACCGTGGACCATGACTTGCTGATTCATCGATGGCTATGTCTGGTGTACGAGGTTTAGCCCTTAAATGGTACAATTAATTCCTCCGGGACCGGAGACAGAGGGTGGAGTGGTTAGGCCAAAGCTCTGAGTGCTCCTGCCTTTGCAGTGGAGTTCCCCAGGGTGCTATCCTCTTGCCCCTGTTATTTAACATCTACATCTGGCCACTTGCTGGACTGGTGTGGAGCTTTGGCATAGATTGCTACCAGTATGCAGATGATACCCAGCTACTCTTGCATCTTGAACCTGGGACAACCGCGATTCCTGAGAATCGCGGCTGTGTTTGGAAGCAGCGATGAGTTGGCTGCGAGCAAGCAGACTAAAAGTGAATCCTGCAAAAACTGAGATACTCTGGCCCAGCCAGCCACCAGAATTAATCCAGTCTCTGCCTGCTTTTGATGGGGAAGCTCTGGTTCCATCTGCCACTGTTAAAAGCCTTGGGGTTGTGTTGGACTCATCGCTGACGATGGAGGCCCAGATCACTGCCATAAGTAAGCAGGCCTTTTGTCATCTTCGCCAGGCAAGGAACTTGGCATCCTACCTTTCAGTAGAAGCATTGGCAACAGTAATCCATGCAACAGTCACCACTAGGTTGGACTATTGCAATGCCTTATATGCCAGCCTTCCGAAGTCAACAACTCAAAAGATTCGGATGGTCCAAAATGCGGCAGCCGGGCTGCTAGCAGGATCATCTATAAGATCCCATATCACACTGATTCTGCAACAACTGCATTGGCTACCAATAGAACATCGAATCTCTTACAAGATACTGATCCTGACATTCAGAGCTCAAAATGGCCAAGGACCTTTATATCTTAGGGACTGCCTCATTCCTTTTCCCCATCAGTGGTTACATTGATCTACCCAAGAAAATCTCCTATACATACCCTAGGGAGGTACACAAGGCATAGAGCTTTTTTGACCTATGCTCCAATTCTGTGGAACTCATTGCCTCCATATATTAGAGCAATGTCGGAGTTGCGACCTTTTGTAAAGGCGCTCAAGACTTGGCTGTTTGGTTGTGCATTTAAGTAAAGTGATCAGATCTAATTTGCCAAATAGCCACTGTTGTATATTTTTATGTTGAATGTTTTTATATTGTGTAAATATTGTGTAAATGCTATTTTAAATTGTAAGTCACTTGGAGCACCTTGGTGGAGAGCGACTAATTAAGAAATAAAGTGAAGTGAAGTGAAGCTGGATGTAACATTTAATTGGTGGGGAAATGAAGGGGAAGAACAAAAGGTAGGAAACCTGATACATTTCAAAAGATTGGATGCAACAAATGAAAAAAATCAAAACAAAAAGAACTATAAAGTCAAAAAACTTCAGACATCTTTTCCGGATCTTGTAAAGCAAATGTCACTGCAGTATTCCAGATCTTGTGAATGAAGTGAATCATGCATATTCCATGTTGCCTGTTGTAGGCCCCTTCCACACTGCCTCTATATCCCAGGATCTGATCCCAAATTATCTTCTTGTCCCAGGCCCCTTCCATACAGCTGTATGAAATCCCACATTATTTGCTTTGAACTGGTTTATAACCCAGATAACCCTGCTCAAAGCAGATATTTTGGATTATCTGCCTTGATATTCTGAGTTATATGGCTGTGTGGAAGGGCCCCCAGATTATCTGGCAGTGGAGACTTATATAATCCATCTTAAAGCAGATAATTTGGGATCAGATCATGGGATATAGGATAGTGTAGAAGGGTTCATAGTCAGTCATGGATTAATATTACCTGAGGAGGAAGTAGAGATAGGAACTAGCTAGTTAAAATCAATCAAACAAGGTAGAACTTTTCTAATCAATTGGTCTCTGTATTGTCAAATTCTCTAGTGTATATCAATAGCATCAGAGCTCTTTTATAGACAATTCTAAATACCTTACCAAAATACTAATCCTGGGATTCCCATAGGATAGCATCATAGGAGGTATAGTCATACTGCAATAATGGTGCAATGAAGATATACATCCAATATTGGGTCCCCAGGTGGCGCAGCAGGTTAAACCACTGAGCTGCTGAATTTGCTGAATGAAAGGTTGGTGGTTCGAATCCAGGGAGCAGGATGAGCTCCTGCTGTTTGCCCCAGGTTCTGCCAATCTAGCAGTTTGAAAACATGGAAACGTGAGTAGATCAATAGGTACCTCTTTTATGGGAAGGGAATGGCACTCCATGCAGTTATGCTGGCCACATGGCCTTGGAGGTTTCTACAGACAACACTGGCTGTTTGATTTAGAAATGGAGATGAACACCCCCTACCTAGAGCTGAACACAACTAGACTTAATGTCAGGGAAGACCTTTACCTTTTATTTGTTCATTTCTCCCTCAATTTGACAGATAGAATTTGAGATTCTATCTGTAGGTAGAAAAAAAAGGAATGGAAACTGTTGGTTGTATTTGTAGAAAAGAATTTCAGAAATAATGTATTTTAGAAAGGGATTTATAATTTAAAAACACCTTTAGCTCCTTTTCTCCCACACATGTTACACTTGAAAGTGGTTGGGTTAGAACAGTGTTGTGCAAAGTGGTGGTCTCTGGGCTGGTGCCAGTCCATGATGTGTTGGCTGTTGATCCTTGCAAAGTTTCCAGGAAAGAAAGAAACAATTGTACCAGTTGGCAGAAATTCACTGTAAGTTCCTGGCACATTGGAAAAAAGCAATTGGTGATCCCCCACATCAGATGTGAAGAACTGTGTTTGAAAACTTGAAAATGAAAGGCAGTTGTCAAAGGACCTCCCTAGACATCGTCTATCTCAACTATGAAGAATTCTCAGATGCTTAAAAAGTGAGGTTTTCTCAGGGATTCACAAATAGAAAAAGTGGAGGAAATTATGGGAATGGGAGGTGGGGAAAAATGGGGTCTTGCAAATATCCATGACCATTCCCAATTCAGAAAGTGTTAGTTATCAGTGTTCTACATTATTTTTTTCCTGTCTACAGAATGTTAGTTAGTAGAGAGCAAAATCCATTTCTGTCCTTTTCTAGGATTTCATCTTAATAACTTATGGATGTCTTTCAGTGTAGCACAATATCTTCTTTAGACTGTTAAAGAATATTGCGATACTTATGAATTCTTACCACCTTTTCTTTTTTTATAGGCCTCCTTTGCTTTTTAGAGCCTGTCGTTCTTTGATAATCTAGTAGGCTATTGTGTTCCATTAATGACTGCAATGCATAATTCCCTATGCACATTTAAACTAGAAAATATAGTATATGACACAGAAAGAGTATCTTCTGTATGTCTCATAAAAATTGAATAATTTCGCTTGGAAACTTTTTTCATGTAGCTTTCCTCAAAATATAATGTTTTCATTAAGATAAGACTCGGTGATTTTTACTTGGTTTTTTTATTACATGACTGTTAACTGCCTTTCAAGAAGTACAATGTACAATAATGTGGATAGATGGAGAATAGAAACCCTCATTTATTCAAACAAACATTTCTTTTTATATAATAATTTTTATTTTGCATTATCAAATCCTAACATCATAATGAAGATTCTCTCCAGTGGAATTTAATAGGGGTTATTTTTGGTCAAATTATTCTCAAAATGAGAAGTAATCAAATTTGTCCTGCTTTTAATATTTAACACAACTATGTAGATTTTAACAGAAGAAAGCTGGGATACAAGGTACATACTTTTTCTTCACCCATTATGCTATGTGACAAAGCACAACATCTCTTTTCCCCCCATTTACTGCAAAGGTTATTAGCTTTCTGTCTTCATGGAAATCAGGTTACTAAAATAAGAGTTATATTTTGCTGCAGATTATAAAGAAAATTTAGAACACATCCTCAGTAAATGCATGGCAGTGGCCAGCCCTGAGGCTGTTCTGCACTACATAATTCTTGTGCTGTGATTCCACCTCAACTGCCATAGCCTGTGGGATCCTGGAATTTACTATTTAGGGAGATGTACTTTGAATTCTGCACCTGAGAGCACCTCCCCAAACTATAGGCCCCAGGAGTCCATAGGATGCAGCCATAGCAGTTAAATATCACAGCGCTTGTAATAGTTGAATTCAACGTCCTGATTGCATTCTATGTCTCTTGTTCTATAGGAATGATGAGCAGCACATCATAGGTTACACCTCATTTCACAGTGCACCACTTGCAAATTCCTTTCCCAGACATATTGATCATTGAACATTTTGCAATATTGCTGAATTTCTACTCAACCCATTGAAGTTAGTTTGCACGAGACATTAAAGATAACTTGCACTCAAAATTCATGCCAATTTGTAATGAGGTTTTGTTCTATCTTTCAGCACTTTGTTTACATCAGTGGTTCTCAACCTATGGATCCCCAGGTATTTTGGGCTACAACTCCCAGAATTCCCAGCCAGTTTACCAGCTGTTAGGATTTCTGGAAGTTGAAGGCCAAAACATCTGGGGACCCACAGGTTGAGAACCACTGGTTTACATAGGCTTCCTGTCCCCTGGACTGGACTGTAGTTGCCATATCTTGATTATCTTGATTAAACCAGGACATGTATGTTCAAGCAACATCAGAATGTAGCCAGAATGATAAAATATTAATTATGGACATTTTAAACACCACTGAAATGATTAATAGCAGAGGAATGATCAGAATTGGGCCTGCCAAACAAAAGCCATTGGAGTGTATGCTGTTGTTTAATACAAAAATCACAGAAGGTCATTACCAGCTCAACCATGTGCATTAGCTGAGGAAAATTAAAAAGACTAGTAGCTAGCAGCGGGGATTTTCATTATAATCCAGCACCTGGCCCTTCTTCTGGTTATTCTGGAACAACACAGATTTTAAGTTGCAAATTTCTGGTTGTCAACCACAGTTGGTTTAGCAATGTTCTATCAGTAATATACTACAGAGAAATGAGAGGCTAATGCCCAACAAATTCCATGATAATGTGAGGACAGATGGCAATTGCTCAGATAGAGATCTTTCACAAACATCTAATTATTACCAAGGATTTTTATTATGTTTCTCATTGAATTGGAGGAAAACTAGTTTTCACAATAAAGTCACTTTCCCTGCCAGTATTTGACCCTTTCTGCCTGGCATTGATTTGTTGCAATAGTTAAGCATTACAAATACAAACAGAAATGACGTTCTGATTCCTTTTGGTCTAGCTGGTCTGATGTCACAAGTGGAACAGAGCACCATGGGGCCAGGTAGCTGAGTGATTAAGGCTGACATGAGAGATTCTGAGATCAGAATTTTATTGCACAATATGGTTTAACCAATCTTTCTTTCCTAGGCTATCATTGGCCTTTGCTGATGACATGGCTGCATACCAATAGATGAATCTGTCAGGGTTGCTTTCTTTCACAGTGTGTGGTTTCTCCAGCTTCAGTTTATGTCTTCCTCCTCTGTTTTATGAGGAAAACAACCTGAACAAAATCCTCATCCATCTGTACTAGTTAAATTGAGTGCAGCTATTCCCAGGTTGCAGTGGTCTTTGCCACGCCATAGAGGCATTACAAATAAAGAGCCTGTCAGAGGAGAGAAAATTTTAACGGAGTTAAGAACCCTATTAGCACCACAAACATGGCTGAATAATGGGGATTCCAAGCCATACTTTTAAGAACAAAATGTCTGAATGGACAAAGTTATCAGTGTCACTTTGTCCCATATTTGACTTTTTCCTGTCCTGTTTATAGTGTTATCAGTAAATATGCTTAGTTCTTTTCTAAACCCAAACAAGCCAAAAAGCTTTGGAAAAGTTACAATATGGTAGGATTACTGTGAAATTCTGGGAGATGTAATCCAAGAAAAGTAATTTCCCCAAGCTTTGCTAGACTGTTGGATAAGGTCAGCTTTGTTTTATTTGTCGAAAATAAATACATATAAGTCTATAATACAATAAAGACACCTTTGTACAATTTTAAGAAGAAACAAAAGTATTGTCAGTCAAGAACTGATCTGACAAAATTACAGGAAGCCAACAATTTGAGGTTAGCTGTGGTGTGCTCTAAACTTTGTAGAGAAACTGAGAGAGGTTTAATTTGCTAATTATAGTCCAGAGGATGCCAACTACTACCCTGTATAAGTTTAATCTAACATCTGGTTTACCTTTGCCCCCAAAACGTACACTTCACTGCCCGCTTGAGTTAATCTGGTTTAAGCCTCCAGCTAATACTGATGCTGTTGTCATCATCTGGTTGGAACAGAAAGACTGAAATAATTTTAGGGAATTATATATTTCTGTTGTCTGGTGTACAGAAGATCAAAGATACAAATATAATTAATAAACTATTTTAAAAAGGCAATACTGGTCTTAAATTTTACCCAAAGGCAGATAAAGAGCAAAACTGGTCTCAGCTGGTTGTCACAAAATGGAGGGGAAGTTGACCAGTTGTACAGTTTTGCCATCTCATTGTTGTAGGATTTCGGAATCTGCTGTCAGAAATGATGTAGTGTGTTGCTGCTTTTCTTAAAGGCCTTATAAATCAGATTAATGATAGCTTCCAAAAAGTAACCTCAGCTAAGTGGAACAAATTATGTTTATATCGTATTTTTTATTATTGTAGTGACCTTTGGCTATTGGCCCACAGGAAAAAAAATCCCTCAGCCATAAAAAAGTACATGTGCCAAGACAGCTCCCACCCTAACGCCAGTGGAATATTAGTTCTGGTTATTATTATTTTTTGTTTAAATAGCACCTGGAGGCAATAATATTAGAGTTACAAATGTAACATTTATTTAAAATTAGACACGGTGGTCTTTTTTTTTTTTAAAAAAGCAGCCTCAGCTACTTTTGTGAGTAGCTCTTTTATTCTCCCATTAATGGCACTCTCTTTCCATTGTGATAGGATTGCATGCTCCTAAAAGGCAAGAGATTATGCTAATGGTAACAGTGTGGCTGGTAGGATTTCCCATGTCACACAAGCATTTGCTGCAGAGCCACACTAAATGTACCAAACACCTACTGGCCAGTAACACTGGAGGGGGTAGCACTGGTGAAGAGTCTCAGAGACAGTTGCAGTGGCACCAAAGCTAATGCTTGTTAGTACTAAACAGAAGGAGGTACAGTATACCTGTTTTCAGTGTTGTTTATAATAAAAGCTCTATGATGAAACAATCCAAAATTAAACAACTGATAGTGCCAGAAGATAAAAGTCCCAGATTGGGTGACACTCAGTGAGTTATTGGAGTACAGAAGAGGAGAACTATGAGTAGTGCTCTGGCTAACGATACAGCTGGATTCATGTTGAAAAGTTGCTCAGCTGTTGATGAGTTCAGAGGTTAAATGAAGGTCTGAAGCTGCACAACACATGGCCATCTGTCAGGGGTGCTTTAAATGTGATTTTCTTGCTTCTTGACATGGGGTTCTACTGGATGGCCCATGAGGTCTCTTCCAGCTCCATGATTCTATGATTCTATATTATAGCAGTGATTCTCAACCTGTGGGTCCCCAGGTGTTTTGGCCTACAACTCCCAGAAATCCCAGCCAGTTTACCAGCTGTTGGGTTTCTGGGAGTTGAAGGCCAAAACATCTGGGGACCCACAGGTTGAGAACCAGTGTATCATAGAGACATGAAATAAATGAACCTTGAATCAGGAGAGACTGAACAGTGAAACAAGAAATGGAATCACAAAATTTAAAGTGAGCAAGCTAAATTGGACAGGGGTGGGGCATTTTCAGTCTGATGTCCAAGGTTTACTCAAGAAACGGAAATCTAAGAAGTAATGGCTTGAATACTGTCAAGAGATATAGCAAAAGCAGTCAATGTGTAAAATGCAAAGTCTGGTCAAATAACATCAACATGATTTCAGGGAATATCCATCAATATAACCATAATCCAAATTTATGCCACAACTACATAACCAGAAGAAGAAACTGAAATAATCTGTGCTGGAGTTTAAAAGGAAATTGAACCCACACCAAAACAGGATGACTTGTTTGGATGTTTGGAACAGGAAATGTAGGAAGCCGAAAAAACAATAAAAGATTGTAAGAACATTTGGGCTAAGGTCAAGAATGAAACAGGAGATCAACTACCTGAATTTGTCGAGGGCCACAATTCATTCATCATAAACATATTCTTCAAGCAAGTTAAGAAGTGTTGGTATACATGGAATTCACTGATGGCTAATATAGAAATGAAATAGACTACATAATTGGCCGCAGAAGATAGAGAACTCAACAAAAAAGAGAACACTGTTATTGAGGAACACAAAGCCAACCATTGTGCCAAAATGCACAATGAAGGCTTTCCACATACCATGAAAAAACATGACTATTTAGAAAAGGCAATAATTTTTCGTAAGCTAGAAGACAGTAGGAAAATCAAATTGAGAGCAGTTTCCAACAATGGCTATTATTTAGCCTATTTTAGTTTCTAGATGAATTTTATTTTCTTCTTACTACAGTAATGATGTGCTAACAAAGATTAGTTCTATCCCCTTTTTCTCACACTACAGGATCACCTTCTCTCGTACAATCTGCCCCAAACACTTAAAGTCTCTGGGAGGCAGCTGGCTACTCCAGAGGTCCTTTTCATCAGCTTCCCCACAACTGTGGAACGTTCTGCCAGAAGAGATCAGACAGCTAAATGGGCTGTTGGAATTTAAAACACATTTGAAGACCCAAGCCCCTTCCACACAGCTGTATAAAATCCCACATTTTCCACTTTGAATTGCAAGATATGGCAGTGTGGACTCATATAACCCAGTTATACTTAATCAACTAAAAATCTATTATAACTACTATATGTCTTTATCCTTCATCCACTCTTTTTTCCTTCTTACCCAGTATTTCTACTCTCTGGGTTTGTGTGTTTTTAGCAATGTTGTATCTCGCCTCAAGCCATGGGAAGAGTTGGGTAAAAAATTAATAATAATAATAATAATAATAATAATAATAATAATAATAATGTGGGGAAAAGAGGATGGTGACACTGGCCTGTATGAGTAGTGAGACTACTACCCCAAAAGCTCCAGGGCATGCTAATGCATGGCAAATTCTATTTGACAGGTTTTATTCCATATTAGGTGACAAAAGTCCCTGGACATTGTCTGGATGCCCAAGAGTGCCTCATGGGCTAATTTAGAGTATATGGTCCCTGTAGATAGGCCTTGAGATGAAATAACCCAAGGGAGTCTAGCAATAGCATCATCTGTCAGGGGCGCTTTGAATGCAATTTTCCTGCTTCTTGGCAGGAGGTTGGACTGGATGAACCACAAGATCTCTTTCAAATTTATGATTCTGTTCTAGGTTCCTGTGACATCTTAGGCTGGATCTATATAATGCTGTTTCAGAATGCAGATGGAACTGTATTAAATGAGGCCCCTTCCACACAGCCCTATATCCCAGAAAATCAAGGCAGAAAATACCACAATATCTGCTTTGAACTGGGTTATCTGAGTCCACACCCACATAATGTGAGATTTTCTGCCTTGATATTCTGGGATATACGGCTGTGTGGAAGGGCCCTGAGTCTACACTGCCATATCATCCAGTTCAATGCAGTTCATAAGTATTCTGAAACTGCATTATATGGCAGTATAGATCCAGCTTTAAAGAGCTAACAGGATTCCTGTGGCATCTTAAAGGCCTGATAAATCTATGACTGCCTCAGCTATAGCTCACTACAGTCCATGTACATTCACTATATAATAAATGTTAGTCTTTAAGATCTAGATAGAGTAGAGCCATTAAATAATGGGAACTTGATAACAATTATTTTAAGTTACATTGATTCAGTGAATGTACTGTGTTTGGGGCTAACATTTCGATCTATTGGTGAACCTTTCTTTAGTTTTGTTGTTACAGATAAACATAGCTACTGTAACATTCCACTCATTGTTCTGATTTAATTTCTTGGGATGGTCCCTGGCATATTGGCAGCATGTGGAAAACACAAAATATGACATCCTTTTCCATCTCCTTTCCCCTACTTACCGGAGTACCCATTATCAAGCTCTGTGGCTTTCAACATGCAGTTGAGTTTTTAACATTCTGATCAGTGGGTGCCATGTATACATTAACCTATTGCTATTGTTCAGCATCCATGATTATTTTCAGAGTCTTGTTTATTCCAAGGGTTTTGTGAGATTGAACTAACATAGAACTGCCATATTAACATTCTGATCAGTGGGTGCCATGTATACTTCTGACTGGGTTCCAATGAGTCAAAGTTTGGGGTTTTGAGATTGCATCTGAAAAGCTTAGTTTTAACACAATTCTGTTGCCTGAGACTGGCCACAAAATATTTCAGATCAAGAGGAGTACATTTAATACAATGGAGGACCATTCCACACAGCCATATAACCCAGAATATCCGGGCAGGAAATTACACAATATCTACTTTGAACTGGGTTATCTGAGTCCACACTGCCATGTATCTCAGTTCAAAGCAGATAATGTGGGATTTTATTCAGCTGTATGGAAGGGGGCAGAAATAATGTTTTAGGATTTGATGAGAATGATAGACCTTTGCATAAAATTTATGACATTCCATCATCCAGAAAGGATGGCAATTTGACAGCCTCCTGTGTTGGCCATTTTAAGAGCATACCCCTGCAGTATTTTCATCTAGAAGATTTTAGAGAGAATGTTTTCAGAGTTCATACTATGAAGGTGAAGTATAAAATTTAAATGCAGCTGCATCAGTAAAACTAGTCTCATTTTTGTGATGTAACTAAATCCCCTTTATGGTGACTTAATAAAAAGAGCAGAAAATGTGAGGCAAGGACATCAGCCACGATATCTTAGGCCCATAAACTGATTAAATCGCTTCTTGGATGATATTCAAATGTTGCAAACTCATACTTGCTCAACACTAATTTTAAGATGCAAAAAAGCATTTAAACAACTTTTAATCCAGCCTTTTATTTATGTGTTAAGACATGGTGATTCCTTTTAATTATCATGAATTTTGCACTTTGGAGCAGCTGCAATTCTTAATTCTATGATATGGTAGGGCTGCCTCATCTCTTTAGTATTCATGAAGGACATTCATCTATCCATAGACTTCTTTGATGCTTCTCATATATATGCATGAACCCATGGTTTGAAGATACTGAAATTCACTCTTGTGCAGAGGGCCAGCAAAATGTTCAGCAGTCATCACTTAAAATATTTGAAGTAAGATTAAGTGGTTCATAATATTCATCCTTTCCCTGGACTACTGTTGTTAGAGGGGCATATTTTAACAAAGCATTTTTTTCTCCATGAATGCAGCTGTGAGCAGTGACCTTCCCATTCCTCCCTAGGTATTTAAATGTTAAGCAGTTCAAACAGAAGACTAAACTTGTATATAAGGCTATAACCTGAAAGCTTATGTGGCCATAGGGTTTGTGGAATCTACATGAAATTGCTATGCATGCAATCCCCCACCTGATGTCTAAGCTGTCTTGTCTTTCTGCTGCTGGATCAAAGTGGTCAATATTATGTTTAAAAATAATCTTTGGAAAGGGGGAAAATACTTCATTATCATTAATGTTGGAAAGGAAGGGATTCGATTCACGGGATTAACCACTGATTAATTCATCTGTTAAATCATTCATTCCTACACTGTGAGATTTACAGACAACAACGTGTTTGGTTACATTTGTTCCATCTTTGTTACAGACGTACTTCGGATAATTCTAACTTGCCTTACCCTGTGTCAAAAATGATTGTAGTAAGTATGTGTTGGGGGTGTTTCGAAAGTATTGAAACTAAAGAACACTTTGTGAGAAAGGCAGAAAAGATTAGCTAGTTCAAGGCAGGGGCAGGCAGACAAATTTGAGCTAAGTCTAAGTAGTATCACATTCTCTTCAGGCTGTTTCCCATACTCCTGTCCTTTCTTTTGGAGTGTTGACTTAACTATTATCCATTGTTCCTCCCAGGAGGTAGGCAGACAGAGCTTTCCCCATCTTTTTGAAGAACTAAAAGATATCCCTGAACAATGTCTTCTTCCTCCTCTTAAAATGTTTCATCATTTTAGGCTCCTTCAGTGAAAGAGGCAATCAAAATGTTCCTTGTTAAATTTACTTCATTATTCCAAGACGTGGGATACAATTAAGAAGAAAAAACACACTCACCAATTGCAGATTATAACAAAACTGGAATAATTCTCAATAGCAAGTTTTGACCTACAGTTTCCTGTGCCCCCAAGCCAGTATGGACATTATGGCATGGGGACCGAGGGAAGTGTAGATCAAAGAAGTAGGCCTGGGTAACAACGGAAAAATTTGTTTCTATAATCGATTCGTTTTTTGAGGGGTTTTGCGTTTTGTTATTTAAAATAATTACAAAATTTTCCTTTAAAAAAGTTCGATATTTACGAAATTTCGTAAATGTGAAAAAAATTTCAAAACAATAACGAATCGATTTCCGAAACAATAACGAATCGATTCGTTAATGGCGGACGCGACCGCGCAATACGCTAAAAAACCTCCAAAGGGGAAAGGGGGAACTTCTGAAGTTTAATTAAACCAAAAACAACTATAAAAACCCTTAGAAAACCAAAAATAACTATAAAACTTGCCCCAGACATGCGGAAATAATAACGAAACGACCTCAAAACGATAACGAAACTAATACAATAACGAAATACAAAACATTTACGAAACGATTTAAAAATTCGTTTTTTAAAAAAAATTGCTCCAGACTGGTTCGTTATCGTTTTGTAATTGAAAAATTAACGAATTTTTTAACGAATTACGAATTAACGAAACGAAACCGCCCAGCCCTACAAAGAAGTAAATCTAAAGCTCTGTGCAATAGGTAATAGCAGAAAATTGATCCAAAATTATTTTGGTTTAACTTAAAGTAGTTTACCTGAAAGCATCAAAGAGAAAGAAAGAGAGAGAGAGAGAGAGATTAAAATCAGATTAAAAAGGGAGAAAGATCAAATTATAAAATAGAAGGAAATTTAGTAATATGAGAACTGTCTCTTCATGGGAAGTCCTTATCCAAGAGCACTGACTAGCAGTATAGACACACACACACACACACACACAAACCCCAAAGATATTTTGGATTTTCAGTTTTTTGCTTGAATTAATTTTAATTTTTTTTAAAAAAAATTACTATGAAGCAGGATTTTGGGAGAGAAATGTCAATGCTTAGTACTGGACTGCCCACAGTAATGCCCCTTACTCAACATCACTGAAGTGATACATTACAAGCAAATTTGACAGCTCCTATGCCATGTGTTTTTGCTGTTCTCCAGGTATTTACTGATTCCTGAATGCAGAAGACAATCTTTGATCATCCCCCCAAAATTTATTTATTTATTTATTTATTTATTTATTTATTTATTTATGTATTTATTTGCTGTATTTGTATACCGCCTTTCTCAGCCTGTCGGAGACTCAATTTTCAAGGACTATTGAGATACTTTCTTATAAATTTATGATGGGCACAGGCAGTAGGTCCCCCTGTGTCATGCAGATGACACCCAACTCTACTACTACTTTCTGCCTAAAGCCAAGGAAGCTTTCCTGACCCTAAACCAGTGTCTGACATCAGTAATGGACTGGATGAGGGCAAGCAAATTGAAACTTAATCCAGCGCTTACACTTCACCTGAAGACACAGACCCGTAGTTTGGGGGTCCTCCTGGACTTAGCGCTGAACCTGGAGGCCCAGTTGTTCGGAGGTGGCCGGGATGGCCTTTGCAGAATTAAAGCTTGTGCACCAACTATGCCCATTCCTTGACAAGCCAGATCTGGCCACAGTGGTACATGTCTTTGTTACATCCCATCCAGATTACTGTAATGTGCTCTATGTGGGGCTGACTCTGAAGAGTGCTCGGAAACTTCAGCTGGTCCAAAGAACTGCAGCCAGGTTGCTCACTGGGGCTGGCTAAAGGGAGCGCACAACTCCCCCATTGAAGCAGCTCCACTGGCTGCCAGTTGGATACCAGGCACAATTCAAAGTACTGGTTATGATTTTTAAAGCTCTAGATGGTTCAGGTCCAGGCTATTTGGCCAAACACACCCCCTTCTACAAACCTGCCCAGGCCCTGAGATCTTGAAGAGGGGCCTTTCTCTTTCTCCCACCTCCATCTCAAGCTTGGTGGGAGTGAGAGAGCAGGCCTTCCTTTTTGGTGGTTGCCCCTCGACTCTGGAATTCCCTGCCCAGGGAAGTCAGAACAGCCCCCTCCCTGCTGTCCTTCTGGTGGCAAGCTAAAACCTTTCTTATTCAGTCAGACTTTTAAAGATGAAGGTATTTAAGACCCTCAAAGGCTTTTGTGATTTTTTGATGTTATTTTATATGTTATTATGGTTTTAACCTGGATTGTTTTCATATTAATGTTGTTTAATACTGTTTTAATAATTGTATATTTTAAGTTGTACAGAAATGCTTTTAGTTGTGAGCCACTTTGACTCTCCATTTGGAGAGAAAAAGCAGGATATAAATAAACATAGTAAACATAATAATAATAATAATAATAATAATAATAATAATAATAATAATAATAATGTCTCTCTGTTTTCAAAGGGTCTAGAAATAGGGGTGGGGTGGATAACTTCTCCAATGAATGCCAAATAGTATATGGTGACCATCAATTTCACAGCATTTTCTAGGCAAGGATTTGAAAACATACAGCAATTGATGGTTGTGTGTGTGTGTTTTTTTTTTTAAGAGATGGACACTTTTTACAATTATTTTTTACAATTAAAAAATCTAACAATCTAACAAATAATCTGCAACTATAGTTATTGGTAATTCTAGTAGCCTTGGGGATTTTATGCAATGGAAGGGTAACATATTTTTCTTTTTGGTCCATTCCCCTCCCCCAAATAAATTTGAAATGGGAGAGGCAGGCAGAGTTCATCATTAATGTTTTTGTTAATCACTGTTTAGTGTATTAGTTTGCATTTATGTTTAGTTTTAGTTTTTAGTCTTCTTTTAGTGTTTTTATATTGTGTTAGAACTTTAGCTTCATAAAGTGGCCATCATATAACTCAGCATATATATGTGTGTGTATTCCTCACCATTGTTTCCTTTTTTCTTTTGAGTATTGATTAGAATGTATTCAGTAATTTAATAATAACATTTAAAAAGGTTTACAGAGTCAAGAGCACTCCTTCTGAGAAAACCACGGGTCCATGGTTTTAAAAATGTCAGTGCATTATATAGAAAAACAACAAAATGAAAGATGTAATAGCATTGCAATCCATGTTCTGCTTTTACTGGTGTGTGCATGATGTGGCATATTCTTAGTGTCATGTACATCGTTGTACACATACTGGGATGGTGCTTGAGTATGAGGGATATTGGCAGGATCTAGATCAGTTAGTGTGCTTATGTCGTTCAACAAATTACAATATTTCATATTTTCTTTAACTTCCTTAGAAATTTGAATCTGTGACCTTGTTTAGAGCACTTTCAGTAGACTTTGAGATTACGTTCCCTTCTCTGTTAAGTAGTGGAAACTGTTGGAAATTTAAACAAAAGAAAAGGAATAGAGTATCCACACAGCATTCATTTGTTCCAAATGCTTTAAAGAGGACAATAGACAATTAGGAACTTGTTCCATGGAGAAACATTTTGTTCCAGGTATCTGGCGCATATCTAGAGTCACACCCAGCTAGCCAACAGAAGAACTCAATTTATTTGCCTGGCAGTATAAGAGAAACTGAAAGAACCTCCTGTTTATGAGATGTTTTTATTTAGTTAGGAAGTGGTCTGGATTGTGCAAGAGTGAAATCGTGTTGCTGTATGTTATTTGCTATGTGTTTATTTCTGCATCCCCGATAACAAAAAAACAACCAAAAACAACTATTTTAAATCTTTACTATGGCAATTTAGCCCCATTCAGTCATTCAAAATTAACACATGAAGAGGATTCCATCTTCTCCAGCATCATTCGCTTGAACTGGAGACTGGCAATCTGGAAAGGAGAGCTTTTTTGTGTGTGGATTCCTCATGAGCTTTGAAACTCTAAAATAAAATGGAAAGCCTTTATGCATATATAAAATACTCTTCTTCAGACTGTTCTTCTTTTCACAAGGAGAATTGCAACACAGGGGATAAGTCTTATGTCGCCCTCTCTTCTATCAGTAATTCTGGGAGATAGAAGCTTTTGTAACTAGATTGGCAATTAATTGTTGGTTTCCCTACAGTGAAGGCAGGGAGAATGTTAAAGTTTGCATTGGCCATGGCCTAGTTCCACTCCAGATTTTTATTACTTTTGCTATAAGACATTTATAACAAAACATGGAGTTTGCCCTTTAATGGTATTTCTTGGTGGTCTTCCATGCAGGTACTTAATAGGGTTGACCATACTTAGCTTCCAGTATCAAATAGGATCTGGGTCCTTCAGGTTCTTTTGATCCTATTGGGGTTTTTGTCCTACTATATTAATTGGGATGTTTTGCCTCATGTTTGTGCATTTAGGTTTACTCTTTAGTTGCACTTACATTTAACACTGGACTGTCTATAATATATGGAACAAATTATTTTTAAATCAATTTTAATAGCATTGGCTGTATAACAATTTAAAACTTTCTATTATACATAAATTTTATTTCATTTTGTTTTAACCTATACTTTAAGCTGCCTTGCATATTGGGAGACCTGAGGGATACTGAAGATAGGTAGATAGATAGAGATAGATAGATCAAACTTTCAGGATTGCAGTTGACTGTCCATAGCTCTTCAGTACAAGGAGTTCATTAGTCTTGTGGGAGTAAATTTCTGCTAAGCACTACTCATTCTATTAAACTGGGAAATTATCTTGCAAAAACCATGAGGGAAGAGAGGGACCATTATTGTGATCTTGCACCACTGCTCTTTGCTCAGAGAAATTTCCCAGTAGATTTAATCTCCAACCAATAAATGAATCATGTGCATTTCCAAAATAAAATTGCTTCCAACGCAGTGGGAGCCACATGGTTGAGCAGATGTGAGACTGCAGCTCTCAGCATTCTTCATCACTGGCTATGTTGGCTAAGGCTGCTGGGAGTGGCAGTCCAGGAATCATGGTTCCATGATTTGAAATTAACTATTTCCAAAAAAAAAAAAAAAAAAAAGGGGGGGGGGAACTGTCACTCTTGACTTTGCATCAGTATTCTGGTTCTAATATGAAAGAGTTGCAGATGCTGGACAGCTTTGCCTGATTTATTTTAGGGCTGGTCGTGTTTTCTGCTTTGCACCCCATGTTGGATGGGGTTTAGCTTCCAAATCAGTACCTTCAGAAACGATACTTCCACTTCAATACTAATTATGCCAGATCTAGGCATCAGAGAGGCAGGGGAAAGATTTACTAAGGATTTTAACAGAATGTGTTCCTGCCACCACAGGAACAGGCTCCTCTTTACTGGTTGTGTTAATTATGCAGCTGCGCAGAGTTGCTCTTCTTAATGAAAATGTTCCATGTATTTAGTTGCTCCCTGCTAGATTTTCCTACTAGACAACATGACATTTCAGAATTGTGTGAAAGAAAAAGCTATGAAGTCTATGGGGAAAGAAATAGATTTTATGGCAATCTTCTTTGAAACCAGGAGATAAAGAGAAAGTAATATCTGTTGGAATTCCGTTCACCACCAGCAGGGATGTAGCTCATTAGATCTGTTGATGTATGATGGAGAGGAAGTTGAGAGGAATTTTCCCCCTATCATAATGCTAGAATCTGTGGTCATCCTATGAAGTGAAACAGTGGGGAATATAGGACAGACTACTTTTCACAATGCAATCAAACTGTGGAATTTGCTTCCTGGAGATGTAGTGATGGCCGCCAGCATGGATGGCTTTAAAAGGGGCTTATGAAAAAAGAGTGCAAGTTAAGTCATTTAGTGGCTATGAGTCTTGATGGTTCTACATTATCTTGAGTACCAGGAGCAATCTGCCTCTGGAAAGTAATTGTTGGGCAATAGCAGCAGGATAGTGAGATTGATCTGTGCCCTACTTGTGGCCTTACCGCAAGCATCCAAGATTATCCACATGGGTGGCTGGAGCAGTGATATATTTCCTTTCTGATGATTCAAAGTACACAAACTTTGTTTTATGCAACCAATTATTAAAAATATTGTGCATTCAGTCGACAGTTACATTCAGTCTACGTGTTTATGAAACATAGATGTATTTTGTCTTTGAATGTGAGTGCAATTGCCAAAATATGTATATGCAAGTATACCAAAAATTTAAAAATCCAAAATACAGAACACTTCTGGCCTCAAGTATTTTGGATAAGGGATCCTCAACCTGTACTGGAGTTCTGGAGTTTCTCCTAAAACTCCAGGGCAACTCTTACTATTTGGTAGAGTCATATGGCTGCCTCTAACAGAGGATTTGAGAAGTGACAAAAACAAAAAATAATTAGTTCTATAATGTAATATTATTGTTTTTTCATTGCCAGGGAGGGAGAGACATGCCTGCAGGGTTTTCTGCCATCTGTGCAAAAATAACTTTGCCAGCATTAGAAATATTAAACCAAAGTCCAGTGGCAAACTTCAGTTTTCATAGCTAGCTTCCTTCCCTTCCCTTCAGCTCTGCATTACACCAATAACCTGCTCAAAAAGGATTGACATCTCTCGTTTTCAGGGTTTTTAAGGTGTATTGGTGACTGTAGGATGAATGTGGAAATCCCTGAGTAACAGAAGCAATGGGACACTGCAGAAATGACCTTGTTGTATGCTGGGTTATATAACTGAGTTTGTTGGGTGCTGATCTGCTGCAGACAGCAAAATATCCCAGCACATCCTTAGATGATGACTCGGTATGTTCAAAATGGCCTTCTCTAGCATTCTGTTGGTGGTATCAATAGACAAAAGTACAATATGATCCTGTATATGACTTCATATAACTGTTGTAGAGGAAGTATGATCTCCCCAAGCAATGATCCACAATCTTTTCAAGGTTCCTCTATCCGCTCCCCCATTTACTTGCTAATGGAGAGCAAGTGGTTTTGGAGGAGCATCTGACTATGTTGCTATAGCTATTGTTTGTTTGTTTGTTTGTTTGTTTGTTTGTTTATTTACAGTATTTATATTCCACATTTCTCACCCTTCAAGGGACTCAGGGCAGATTACAATGTACATCTACATGGCAAACATTCAATCCCATAGACATACAACATATATAGATAGACACACAGAGGCAATGTAACATTGCAGCTTCGTGAGGGTATTCTGGCCACCAGGGGAGCTGTTACTTCACCGTCTATTTGTGACACTGATGGAGTACTTCCTCATTCTTTTGCTTGCTTTCTGGAGATTTTATGACATTGTAAATTAGTTAAATTAGCCTTCCTGCATAAGCGGTACCTAAATTTCCTACTTGACAGATGCAACTGTCTTTTGGGCTGCAAAGGTTGACGGCAAGTGACACAGATGGTCGTAAGCTCACTCCAACCTGGGCTGGCTTCGAACTCATGACCTTTCAGTCAGTAGTGATCTTAATGCAGCTGACTTCCAGCCAGTTGTGCCACAGTGCTGGTGCTAGACACAGAACAAAAAAGGCATCATCCAGGACTGCCTCCCTCTCCTCCTCCTCCTCCTCCTCCTCCTCCTCCTCCTCCTCCTCCTCCTCTGGTCCCTGAGGATGATATTATTTTGCATCTGACTATAGGGGAATATACTCTTGAAACTTATGCTTTTATCAGCTATTCAATGCCCATTAAGGTGGTAGTCACATAGAAGATAGTTGAGTCCTCTATGGGGGTTAAAGGAGACATGGCATAATTCCACCTGGATGGAATTTTATGCTACACTTCCCAGTGTAGTGTCTCTTGACAGAATAGAAAATATATTTCAGTTTATACTGGGTTTAGGAGGGTGAGCACCACTTTGCATATTGCTCCAAAGAAGTGAGGAACAATGCATTAGTGACTCACACATTGTCTTTCCACATTTTTAGATTTTGTGTAAAGGTGAGTTACATAGCTGAATTGTGTGGACTCATTTTATTCAGTATACAGGCATAGTCTCATTGACCTATCAACAGTCTTTCTTACCACTGATCATGGAATCTTTCTGGAACAGTTCTGTGGACTGACATATATATTAGATTGCTTATTTTTCTACCTTCAGGGTCATTATAGGAGAATAAAACCAGCAAACTTCTGTGCAGCTTTAGGGCAGTGATGCTGTGGGATTTAATAATTTTCCTATTTTTCATCACATGAATCTCTGAGGGGAATAAAAGGATACCACATAAAGAAAGCCATTTCAATTTTAATTTGTAAATGGAACTCAGAGAAGAAAGAAGAACAAAATGCACTGTGGCAACAAGATTGTTATATACCACTTGGAGGAGACCATTTTGGTTGAACAAGGGGAAGAAGAGAGTCAAGATGAAAGGACCCAGTTCAAGCCAGAAGAGGCTGATAGGAAGGAGCAGGGCCTGATCCATCACAGATAGCAGCTGCAGATAAGGAAGAGGAGGAGGAGGCAGTGTCAGTAGCAGAGGCACTTTACCCTCTCAAGTGGCACAAACTAGATTTGTAAATATATGTGGTGTTCCTCTGCTAATTGTTTTGGAATGAAGATGTGCTCATCTGGGCTCTCAATCAGGACAAATATGAAGGTGGTCTGCAGTTTCCTCCGTTGCATTTGACAGAGTGTCTGGAAGCTGTGATGAGTTGCATGACTGGAATAAATAGAAACTGACAAGGTGTAGATTCTATGGATGGCTAATTCCAGAATCCAGGAATTAGGTAGACTGTATAAGAAAATGTAGCACTTTCTTTGACAGATAGGGATGTAGTCTGAGGGGACTCTTCAGTTCCAACTGAAGGACCTTGTTGGCAAAAAATAGTTATGGTCACCTAACATTGGTCTGTCAACTCCAACGATCACAGTTTACACTCCCAAACATATATCAGACATCCTGTTGTTCTTGGTTTTGTGCTATCATCAGTCAGGCAGAATATGTTCTTCAAAAAGTTTATTAGCTGAGATGGAACACATGCTGGGATTGCATTTATGGTGTTATTTTATGTAGTGAATCCTAAACAAAATTGAGGGGTGTTATATAAAAATGTAGCTTTTAACAATGTCATTTTTCTACTGCCGCCTAGTCCATTTGAAACTTAGAGTCACCTTGGCCTTTATGGTACAGCCACTATTTTGTTATAAGTTGTCCATAAATCTGGGTTAGATGATGAGTGGTGCTAAGCTCACAGCCATTTTTGCATCAATGAGCTGTCACAAAGGAGCATATAATGGCAGCATTATACTTTGAAAGCATCTGCGTTTATTATTGCTATTTTTTTCCAGCCACGGAAAAATGTTTGGTGCCAACTCAAGCTGAGCGATCCAGCTGGTGTAATGCAGGAGATTCATAGCTTCATTGATTTCTACAGAGCTTTGCTCTTGTATACTTGCATCAAATAAAAGTTTGCAATGATTTTGTGCTACTCCACTTTGCTAGAGTCTGATTTTCTAGCTGTTTAGTCTGGCCAATTTGTGTGGCTTCTTCTTCCCATTTTCCATTTGTACTGTCCTAATGAACAATTGCCAATGCCTTTCATGTATTTGATGTGTGAGGACCAAATATTAATTTTTTCAAAAGCTTTTCTCTCTCTTTTCTTTTTCTACCTTCCTTCCTTCCTTTTAATCAGCTCTGGGTAGACTGGGAAGAATGAAATGTGAAGCTGATCTCCCACCCCACAGAGTAGTTTGGAAATGGCCCAGCCACTGTTTGAACCTGGAAAAACTCCATTGGCACCAGAACACTATTTTTTTTCCCCAAAATGAAATTCTGGATGAATTCAGACACATCTGTGTTATGTGCACTTCTGGGCAGGAAATGCTAATTTGGAAAGAAATGCTCTTCAACTTGGAAAAGAATAAGAGCTTATTAAGAAAGCAGGATTGTCTAGGGCTGAATAAACTAAATCTTAAGGTCTCATTTGGATGCACACCTTTTCATGTTGAGAGTATATTCCATTAAAGATAACAATAAACATCACAATATTTCATAGTGAATCTGGAATTACTTCTATCCCAAATGTGTATTAATTAAAACCATATTAAGTATAAACAAAATTCAGAGAAGATAGAAAAGATTTTCTCATATCTCTCATCTGATTATTTTATATATGCAGGGGGTACTTAAATCCTTTAGGACAAAGCAATTTAAATCTATAACTAAAAATTGGTTAATACCAAGGAAATCAACAATTGCATGCTTTCGAGTAATTTTCAACTTATGTCAACCCTAAGGTGAACATGTCATGAGGTTTTTGTTGGCAAGATTTGATCAAAGGGATTTGCTCATAGCTCTGAGGCGGAGAAAGTGTGACTTGCCCAATACTACCCAGTGTGTTTCCATAACTGAAGCAGGATTCAAACCTCAGTCTCCCAGAATCTTACTACCTCTTTACATGGACTATCTTTTGGTGGTGGCAGCAGTTTTGCCACAGACCTCACCAGCTCCCATCACACCCCAGAGAAGTAGTTCCAGGTGGCTCCATGGTGAAACTGCCAAAAAAACCTGTGCTATTGCCAAAAAATAGGTGGCAGCAAAAGACAGGGGCAACCTGTCTTTTCATAGAAATTGAATGGTCAGCACCACCTGCCTGACATTTCTCCTTGTGTGATGTGGTAGGGGGGAAGCTGGGATGGTGCAGGGCATGGGATAAGTTCCCATGCCCCATTGGTGGATGCTACCATGATTGCCGTGATCAGCAGCAGTCTTCAGCTATTCCAGCAGCATTGTGAGGAGGTCCCTACATTCAAACCACAATAACATACTTGATGTAACCGGTTTGCAACATGGAAAGATGTGAGATATGTGTATATGGGTACAACTTTCTTGAGTTACAGCTTTTATTCATCTGGGAAGTATTAGTATTACTGCATATTTCAAAACTGATAGGAAGTTTTTACATTGGCCTTATATGCCTTTTTAACAGGGCAGATATACTTCAGTCTTTGCTCTCTTCCCACTATTAGGTAAAGACCTTTTATTTTAAACAGATATTTAATCAGTAACTAGTTTTATAGATGGAATTTTTAATGGCATATGCACACATGCTTTACTTGTATTCTTATTGGAATGTTATTGCAGTGTTTTCAATGATATTATAAAGTTTTAAAATATTTGTGTTCTAATTTGTTATTTTTTTTTAAAAAAAAAAATCTCACCAGGCTTCTAGGTATGCCTTCTTGTGTCTCATGCAAGTCATGATATAGATTAACAAATAAATGAATAGTAAGATTCTGAGGTAAAATTCTTTTAAAGAATCACTAGAAAAATTGCTTAATTTGACATATACTAAAATATATAAAAACACTTAGGAATTGGCTCCCCCTCCCCCCACACACATCTATTGGTCATTGTTGTTCTTTTTGTTACAGTGTTTATGAAAGGAGGAGAAATCAGCGAATATATTGGATTCATTAAATCTGGACACTGCAATGCTTACCGAGTAATTCCAGCCCTTGTGAAGCTGCCTCTAGGGAAAATGGTAAGGAATTACATTTCCCTAGGGTATCTTCTCCGATATCTACTCTGATATCCTAGATTTCCTTACTTAGTCATTGAAGGTGTTTTCATGAATAATAAAAAGCAAAGATAAGAATAGGAGAACATGGAAAGTTCTCTTTAAGCTTTTACACCATAAAGGAAAAGAAAAAAGAATCTTGCTGCAATGATTATTTACAACTATACCTTCTGTTGTAGCCTTGAGTTATGCATTTCACATCTCTCATTGATTAAATAGGGCACTGCTGCTCCTGTTATTCAAATCAGAGAATTTGCAATAGATCTGTGAACGATTATCCAATGAAGTCTTGTTTCAAAAGATATTTGAACATGTTCTTTCTATTAAATTGTTTTAAGATACAGTAATATTGTGTGCCCATCAATCTTGCTTTACAGAGGGCACTTGTTTATTTGAAAGCATCTTCTGTTTGAAGAATAAACCATTCTGTGGAACAAAAGTTAGCAATTGGGAAGCAACTGAACACTTACTGCATACAGTCATGTATAAATCTCGTTGTTTTAGACAAAAGATGGATGCCAAAAGTCTGAGTTGACTTGTCTACAGGTCAATATAAAGACAGTACCTGTATTCTCATTTGAAAAGGAACTTTTCTGAGTAAAAAATGCCTTTTTCAATGCCTTGGTGGGAATGCCTTTGAAGACTGCTCGGAAGCTTCAAATAGTCCAACGAGAGGCAGCCAGATTAATAACTGGGGCAGCATACAGGGAGAATACAACTCCCATGTTGCGCCAGCTCCACTGGCTGCCAGTTTGCTACCGGGCACAATTCAAAGTGCTGGCTTTGGCCTATAAAGCCCTAAACGGCCCTGGCCCAAATTACCTGTCCAAACGCATCTCCCTCTATGAACCATCGCAGAGATTAAGATCCTCTGGGGAGGCCCTGCTTTCCATTCCGCTGTTGTCACAGGCACAATTGGTGGGGACGAGGGACAGGGCCTTCTTGGTGATTGCTCCCCGGCTATTTATTTATTTATTTAAAAGTTTTATATACCGACCTTCTCACCTCTGTTGAGGGACTCAGACCAGTTTCCAACCATAATATCACATACAGTTAATAAAAACATAATAATTCATTTTACAATAAAACATTAAAACATTAAAACAGCAATTACATTCAATAACTACAATGGTCAGTCGTCACACTAAACCCATTGTTCATCATCCCCCATCCATATCTGGCTCACTCATGAGATCAGGTCAGCCCCCTCCCTCCTGTCCTTTTGAAGGATGGTAAAAACTTTGCTGTGGGACCAAGCTTTCGGGACAGAGCAATGAAGCGACAATAGGAAAGATGACAGGGCCAATTGGATTTGATGCGGATGGCTAGGACGGTTTTAAATTGTGCTATTTTAAATGATGTATTTTAATATTTAGATAAATGTTTTTTAATGTTTATGTATTGTACTCAGGCATTGAATGTTTGCCATGTATATGTTGTGCTCTGCTCTGAGTCCTCTTCGGGGTGAGAAGGGCAGAATATAAGTGTTTTAAATAAATAATAAATAATAATAAATAAAATAGTGATGATGTCAGCTGGCACATTCCTCTCTCTGTGTAATGACCAGAAATGTACCCATAGGTCACATCAAATCTATAGTTTTGTCCATCAATTCGGTCCTTGAATTAAAACATGAAGTCGGCTTATATGGAAGTTTATAAGTAACTTCCAATTCAGTCACACCATGACTTGTTGAAGGCATTGTATAAAACATGTAAACATATGTTAGCATATGCAAGTCATATGCAAATCTGTATTTGATTCTTGTCCTCCCTTTAGCAATGGATTTCTATCTTTTTGAGTGTTGTTAGATGCCAAGCCATCATCATATGAACATGTAAAGATGAATATTTTACATCAGAAGTTATTGTACATGGAACCCAATTCTCCCCCATATGGATACAAGTAAGGAAAGGCTTATAAAAAGCTCCCATAGTCATCTCCAGCCCATTCCCTTTATGTCCCTTAGCCAAATTAATATTTTGGATGAGGATACAGAAGTCATGCTACTGTCTTTAATGTTCTTGCATACCAAGTACCTTATCCCAGCCTCCCCTCTTGTTTTAGAACATTTTTAATCCATTGAGGGTATGATTCATAGTGGAGCTCTTCCTAAGACATAGAGGAACTTCCTGTCAGTTCCATCAGGATTCATTAGGGAAACGTCAGAAACGGGAGAAGAGAGTCAGAGATCATCCTCTGGACTCAGGAACCATATAATCTCAAAGTAGCTATCCTATAGGAACTTTGCTGTTACTTGTTACATTGTTTTTCAATATGTAACATTGTTATCTTTCTATCCCCAAGTCACCCAGTTACAATTAGCAGTTTTACTGGTTATGTATTACAGTCAACCCCACAGATTCCCTGGGTTTAGGAGCATAAGACACCTCACAAGAGTCAAAAACCTTCAAATTAATTTTTTTGGGGGAGAATACCTCTCTGGAAACCTCTGCATCCTCCAGCATAACTATACAGTCTACTTCCACAGGATGTTGACCATAGAATTGCACTGGAGGTCCTAGAGATGCTTGGAGAGGAAACTTTTAAGCCTCCACTTCTGACAGAAGTTGACCATACAGTCAGACTGGAGAACCTAGAGAGTCCTAAAGAAAGCATTTTAATGAAATCTACAAAAAAATCAAAATCACAAAACTTGTAAATGTGGAGGCCTGTCTGTATTTTAGAGTTCTAGTATAAGTTAATGATCACACATTCCTGAATGTGTGTGAGTTATTGCTTCTCACAACATATGTAGTTTGCTTGAATAAATTGTAGTCGAGTTCTAAAATTTCACTGATGATTTCATAGAGCAAATCATTCCCCAAAAATGTATTTTTCACAGCTACCCAGCTACTCAGCATTTTGTATGGATTTTATTATAAAATGCATCTCGCGTATTTTCTAGTTTTAGATAGAACTATAGGAAGAAGTAACAGGTTTTTTTTTTCATATTTCAAAACAGATTAAACAAATGAGACATGTCCTCATTGGCCAGTTGAATCCAAAGGAATCCTTTGGAGAAATGAGCATTCTTCTACAGATCCCATCTATGTATACACTGAAGGCAGCAACCACAGTTGA
The DNA here is from genome assembly GCF_037176765.1 of Anolis sagrei. NCBI lineage: Eukaryota > Metazoa > Chordata > Lepidosauria > Squamata > Anolidae > Anolis > Anolis sagrei. The sequence goes on along the minus strand of NC_090024.1, from coordinate 37,030,538 downwards.
ACTGGGAATTATTGAGGCTTCAGTCATACTTGGTAAATAGAGTATAGTTTTATTTCCCTTTTAATACTGGTATTTTCCAAATAGAAACATGTGTAAGAACAATGTGAAAAACTTAAAGCTAGTTTAGTTCTCTTTTCTTTCTCAAAATTATTAATGCTCTCTTTACCCTATGGGATGGTTTAATTGATAAATTCTCCATAAGTACACTGATGGAGCACAAGTATCTGCTGATGTACTTGTTCCATCATTATGGGGTAGCTGTTCCATCATCTTTACTTCCCAACCCAGCTATACTCCTGATTGTGGGCATTCATCTGGCATCTGAAAAAGTTCCAGTTCCTCAATAATTTAAAATAAGATGACATCTCTTCTCTATAGGCTTTAATAGTTTGAGTTATGACAAAATATTCATAAGTCAATGAGAAACATCTCTAAAATATTTGGCAAAACACTCAGAGCAACAGAACAAACCAAAAGCTCCCCCCCCCCACACACACTTTTGTTACATGTATTCAATTGTGTGAATAATTGTTATCTTCTATGTTTAGTTTTGCTTGGATCTCAACCACCTACTGCCATTTACATGCCCTAATATTATGCCGTATGCATTTGAAAAAGTGGACAGTAAGACATAATAGCTCATGCTACAATACTTTTATTAGTATTAAAGATGCCAAAATATATGTGGTTGTTTTACTGGAAAAGACTAGCATGGTTATCTCTTTGAAAATGTTGACAATATGAGGAGAAACAGCACTATAGTAATGGCATTTTTTCAGGTGGTTATTTTATAAAGCTCCTAACCAAAGGTGCATTGGGATTGCAAAAATATCATTTTATATCATTTGAGTTATTAACCTTTGGTGCCCTGGCTAAAATCCAATACAGATTATTACGTTCTTCCTCCTTTGATTCCATTTGCAGATTGAATTGGAAGCAATTTTCCTTGGTTATTTTCTTAAACTATTGTTGTAAACTACTCAAGTCCCAAGGTGGCTGTGCAGAGAAAGTTGTGTCAATAATCCCTGACTTCTCCCACGAGGCTGGCTGAAGACTACTTTTTGTACCATATAGGAACATGTGAAAATCTCTGTTCAAAGTGAAACAAATCAAAGAAAAGCAAACTCATATTGGAATGTAAATAGCCATTGTTATTTGGTGTGTGTTTTAAAAGAAAAACATTGAACCTTTCATTTCAAAATCCTCAATTTAAACAAAAGTGCTGGAAAGACTATCAGTCTTTTGCAGAAGCAGGAAAGACCCAAGAGAGCCTCTGGCTCGAAGTATTTATTGAAGCAATGTCAAATAAAAAGGGATGTTATAAAGACTGTTATTTAAACATTATCAAGGTTGAACAGAGTTTGCTTAAGGTTTATGAAAAGCTTTGGGTATCTTCTTACCTTTACCTGAAGCAAGTGCCCATGTTTGATTTTTTTTATTTCTTTCCATTGAAGTCTGATGGCATGAAGCACTCTAATGTAGCTTAAAAGAAAAAGCCAAGTAAAGAAGGACCAAAGGTTATGAGACATAAGTTCTTATGCTGAATAAAAATAATAAAAAGGAAATGTGTTCAGATTCCCTCTCAGCTGTTGAGGATCTGAAAAAATGCCACACATTTCAAAAACATGAAAAGGTGTTTTATGATATGGAAATAAGGTTGGTTTTTTTTTGTTCAGACAAAGACATGCAAAATAAGAAGTGTAACTTGCTTGCAGTTGAGGTATGGCTCCTGTATTCTTCCATAGTTGTGTGGAACTTCAGTAACTTTTTGTGGCTGTAATGTGACAAATTGGACCTCTCTCCTCATTATAGATAGAGCATGCATAGGATCCCGCCATCTCCTATGCAGGAACATCCATTTGTTTTTATTACTATTTAATATCACTGTATAGTATAGTGTCCAGATTCAGTATAGCGTCAGGAGGAATAGTGTCCACTCTGTGGTTGAATCTCATCTGGAATACTCTATTCATTTGTTCATTTATAGATCCCAGAGTCCAAGAATGTTATTGGCAATCTGGTCTGATAACCAAGCTCTATGAGGAACAGCAATATAGTGAACATATAAGGAGTAGGCTTGTGCATTTTGGCTGAACCTCGATCTGTGTCTGCTGGCTGGATACCGGTAGACCACCACATCCATTTTTGTTTGCTTCCCAAAAGCAGGCAGGTAGCCAGATAGTCATTTTTGTACTGCAGCCAAAAGGTATGGCCAGATCCGGTCCATTGGTGGCAAGGGGGGAGGGGAGGGCTAACTCCCTGGCAGGCCCGTAGCCAGGATTTCATTTTTTTTGGGGGGGGGGCTGAATTTTTTTCAGGAGGGGGGTTTCAGGGGGGCGTAAGTTTCGGGGGGGGGGCTGAGTCTGCGTGAAAGAGGGTCTAGCCTAGCAAACCTTTTGTATCATTACCCCAATACCCCCATGCATATGGGATATATTGAGTATGGTGATCAGATCATGATATGAATAAACAACAGTTTAAATAATGCACCAGTAAGTCCTTTTCGCGAACCACCATGAGAATTTGGGGGGGGGGGCTTGAGGGGCTTCAGCCCCTCCGGCTACATGCCTGTTCCCTGGGCTCCCCTTCCTGTCATTTTAGGCAATGACATTGTTTGTCCTTATATCCTTCATAAATGTCTATGCACAAGCACTAGATACTGATGAGGACAAATTTTCAAGGAAAAAAATTGTTATCAGCTGGACACCATCCTGTCAGAGAAACTCACACATTAAACTGTGTGAGTTTAATGTGAGAGTTGGATGAGACCTTGACCTGTGGCCAGGGACCATAGGAAAAGCTGGGGTTAGAAACAATAATTGGAATGGCATCTTGCTTCTCATCAGATGTGTGGAACACAACCTTGTGATCACAAACACACTCTTTCACCCAGAAAACAAGCTTAAGACATCATGGAAGTGCCCCTGGTCAAAGCACTGACACCTCTTAGACTATGTAATTATACATGTCACAGACCACTGTGATGTGCTTTCCACAAGAGTCATGACAGATGCTGATGACTGCTGGGTGGTCTGTGGTCTACAGGTTAATCTGATCCACGATGGCCACCAAGATCACCCCCAAATGTAGACTCCAAGGAAGAAATATAAGGCATAAAATGAACACCTAAGCCCTCCAAGAACCCTCCAAATGAGCCCTTCTCCAAACAACACTCAAGGATCATCTACTCATAGAACACCCTGAAAATGTTGAGGAACATTGGAATAAACCGAAGACCTCTATCATCACAGCCTGTGAAGAAATCATTGGATAACAAACGAAGAAACATCAAGACTGGTTTGATGAAAATTTTAATGAGATCCAACAGTTTCTTCTATTAATATAACTCAAGGCAGGGAGTAACATGTTAAAACAATATAAAATCAATAAAAGTATAAATATAAGATTTTAAAAACGCAATTAAACATTTTATAAGTTAAAACAGTTAAGGTTAAAATATTTAAATTAATTAACATTAATTCCATATCAACTCTTAAATTCAACATGAAAAGCCCAAACTTCAGCAATATGCAAAACCAGGGCAGCACTAAAATGTTTTGGCTGCTGAGGTATAAATGTTGTATGTTCCTCTATTAGCTTTAGTATACTATATGATATAAGTTCATATTTTCCTTATAAACAAAATAAAAAGCAAATCTTTTTTTAAAAAACAGGAGTAAACCTTTACTTTATGACTTTCAAATGATATAAACCACACTTAAAAAATTGTGGAGTGATTGCACACAGGAGTCTGCAATGAGGCTCTTATTCTTTCTGTTAGCATATTAGTGAAATGACTTTATACAGAAAAAGCATCTCTTCCATGCAGTTAAGAGCTACATATCCATTGCCCTTTCAAAACATCAGCTACTGCACCCCAATCATCTCTATGGCATGAATAGCAAGAGAGGGGAACTCAATCTGCCTTCTATCCTTCTCTCTTAAACAGATGATTGGTGCTTTCACTTGTTTTCTTGAAGGGCAATGCAACACAGAGATTTAAAAGCTCAATCATAGCTGGAGATTATGGGTTTTCCTCTGAGCAGATAATTTATTTGTTTGAAATAAAGTGTAACATTGTCCTTCAGCAACATAGATAAGAGGGTGGCCACTACTTAAAGAAGAGAAAACAGAGAAGAGGAATAAATTACCAATGTTCACTGTAAAGTGAAGAAAAGGGTGTGTGAGAGAATAAGTAGGAAGCAGAGTAATCACATTGACAAGGCAAGTGATGAACAACAACCAGTCTCTCCCTCCCCCCAAAAACCTTATTCTTCCTCGTAAACTATAAAAAGTTGCTTTATTTACTAACAATTATCTGTAATTAAACATATAATCATATGGAAAAGAGAGAAAGAGAAACGAAACATATGGTTGTAAGTCATGGCAATGCACTATGAGAGCGAGAATAAATAAGTAAATAAAGAGAAAGTCAGCAAACAAGCAATTAATCTATGGAGTCTTGAAAGGGACCAATCTTGTTTAATTTCTTTGTAAAAATGCTGAGTAGTGACATGCCCAAGTTTGGTTATGGCACAAAATCATTCAGAACTATAGCAATCTAGTTAGACTACAAAGAACTCTCAAAAGCTTTCTCCAAATAATCAGGATTAGTTCAATATAATATATATCTATGGCAGTGGTCCTCAACCTGTGGATCCCCAGATGTTTTGGCCTTCAACTCCCAGCAATCCCAACAGCTGGTAAACTGGCTGGGATTTCTGGGAGTTGTAGGGTAAAATGCCTGGGGACCCACAGGTTGAGAACCACTGTTCTATGGGTTCATATACACTGGGCCTGTGTATACAGTTTATCCTGATCTAACTGTGAAGCAGATCCATTGTTTATATGGACAAGAAGTGTAGCTGCTCTTCTTTTCTTTTTTTTCTTTTTCCCCTTTTTTACAGTCATTTTTTAAAATTCAAAATTTTAACAGAAAAAATACAAATAAAACTCAACACCTCTGAGACCTCAACACCTCTGAGGATGCTTGCCATAGATGCAAGCAAAAGGTCAGGAGAGAATGCCTCTAGACCATGGCCATACAGCCCGAAAAAACCTACAACAACCAATACAAATAAAGAAAACATACATACATACACAAGTACACATAACAAAGTAACATAAACTAGCACCCCTAACAAACCTCTGAGGATTTTTTGTGTGTCAGGAGTAACTTGAGAAATTGCAAGTTGCTTCTGGTGTGACGGACTAGCCGTCTGCAAGGTCATCGCCCAGGGGACGCCCAGATGTTTTCCCATCCTGTGGGAGGCTTCTTTCAGGTCCCTACATGAGAAGCTGGAGCCGACAGACGGGAATTCACCTCGCTTTCCGGATTCACACCGTCAACCTTTCAGGCAGCAGTCCTGCCAGCACAAGATTTTTACCCATTGCACCACTGGGGACAAGTTATCCCTCACCAAAACTTCTGAGGTTGCTTGCTATGGATGCAAGTGAAAGGTTAGGAGAGAATGCTACTGGAACATGGCCATAAAGCCTGAAAAATTCACTGCATAATTATATATATATATATATATATATATATATATATATATATATATATATATATATATCCTAATTACGTATAACTCTAAAAATAGAAACAGATATGCAAATATCAGTTTTAAAAGAAGATTTCCTGCTTCCCTTTTATTACATTCTCTATAGTTCTCTTAAAAAGAATGCAAACCTTTTTATCAATGTATATAGGGAGAGGAAAACACTCTAACTTTCTCCTTATATTCAGCAAATCATTTACTTCTGTATGTTTTTATATTAACAAATAAATACCCCAACAGTTTATATCTGCAAACCTGTACATAAAGATATATATTGATTAAAAGGTTTCCATTAATTCAAGTTATCCCTCACCAAAACTGTTGACCTGATCATGAGGTGTGTAATGAATCCCTTACCTTAGCTAGCTGGCAGAAGCCTAAGGGAGTGGGCCTGGCAAAGCCACGGCATCCATTTTAGGAAAGGGAGACAGGGAGATGCCATCTTAGGTTAGGTTTGCCTTAAGGGGGCGTACTCAAGTCTAGGAGGGATAATCAAAAGGCTTGGATTGGTTAGAAAGATGGGGTGGAACCTCAGTGATCTAAAGGAAAAAAGTGGCTTTTAAACTGAGGTTTGAGGTCCCAGTTTGCGAGTGGGAGTTTGGAACGGGTAGAGAAAAGAAGTGTGGGTGTTAGTGAGAGCAGTTTGAGTTTTGAAGAAGAAGTTTGGGTCAGTCTTTTATTTAGTATTCAGAATAGCCATTGAGAATATAACTAGAATACTGTGTGGAGCAGAACCCCGTTAGTGGTCTGTTAATTTCCTAAGGAAGTCTAGTTCAGGGATTTTGGCTAGATTCCTAAAGGGGATTTTTGGGAATTATTTTCAGAGATTCATTTCCTGAAGTAATTTTCTGTATTGAAACTTTTAAGACTTTTAACCCAGAGTATTAAGATCTTTACTCAAATGCAACCACAAGCTTTTTATGCTAGTATTTTACAGAAACCATTAAGCATTTGTACCTGAAATATTCAAACCTGTTCAATAAACCTTGTTATTTTTATCAACTTATACCAGCCTCAGTGTGAATACCTTTGTAGTCAAAGCATAATTCAAGTCAGCTTTCAGCAGCCTCTAAGAAAACTATAGTGACACAGAGCGTGTTACTGAACAACCTCTCCATAATACCTCAGCCTGTTTATTATTAATATGGTGGCAGCGGAAAGCTTTTGAAGAATCATTTTAAGTCTCTCAGTTCCAGTGGTTCCCAGTTCCTAACTTTTAAATATACAGTTGGTTCAGCAACCATACTCCCTCTATATTTCGGTGAGCTAGTCTGTAGTGGTGGTGTATCATTATAATTTGGCTGAGCAGCGTTGGGATTATTTTTCTATATTTCCCCGCCTGATAAATCAATTTAAAATCTTACTACTACCTTCCTGCTTTGTTACAAGGTGCCACACATATTGCCTTCTCTGTGTTGCTGCTGCTACTGATTCTTGTTTATTATTTATTTATTTATTACTTCGCTTATATACCCCAATTCTCAGCCTAATGGCGACTCATTGCGGTGTACAACATGGAAAAACAGGTGCAAAAATACAACATACAAAAAATAATACACAGTACATCATTATCAAAACATCTCATCAAAAACATCAATATAACTACAAGCCATTCCGAGTCGTCTCATCGTCAAGTTCACAATCCAATATCATTTCTGTTGTTCCATTCCTATGGTCGAGTTACCCGTCATTGCACTACTATTCAAATGCCTTCTCAAACAACCAGGTCTTTAACTTCCTGCGGAATATCAACAGGGAGGGAGCTAGCCTGATGTCTACGGGAAGGGTGTTCCACAGCCGAGGAGCCACCACCGAGAAGGCCCTATCCCTCGTCCCCGCCAGCCGTGCCTGTGACACAGGCGGGATCGAGAGCAGGGCCTCCCCGGAAGATCTCAAAGTCCTCGTGGGCTCATAGGCCGAGAGGCAGTCAGTTAGGTATCTTGGGCCGGAACCGTTTAGGGCTTTATAGGCCAATGCCAGCACCTTGAATTGAGCCCGGTAGCAGATCGGCAGCCAGTGGAGCTGGTACAGCAGGAGGGTTGTATGCTCCCTGTGCCCCGCTCCTGTTAGTATCATGGCTGCCGCACATTGGACCAATTGGAGCTTCCGAGCCGTCTTCAAGGGCAACCCCACGTAGAGAGCGTTGCAGTAGTCTAAACGGGATGTAACCAGAGCGTGGACTACCGTGGCCAAGTCAGACTTCCCAAGATATGGGCGCAGCTGGCGCACGAGCCTGAGCTGTGCAAATGCTCCCCTGGTCACCGCCGAGACCTGGAGCTCCAGGCTCAGCGATGAATCCAGGATCACACCCAAGCTGCGAACCTGTGCCTTGTCCACAGAATTCCATTTTGGCACCAGCAGAGGTAGCCACACAACGGAAAGAAGAGGGGAGATCAGCTGGTCGTATGGGCTGCTCTACCAATGTCAGAGCAAGATACTCACATGATCTATGGCCAGCTAGGAGCCGTGGCAATGGTGATCCAATTATAACCCATTACCTTTCCTTATGCTGATAAGCACATAGAAAGAGTGATGGTGCCAGTGTTCCATCTGGACAGGGCATTGAGTCAAATAAGCCCCAATCCAGATGTCCAGACTGACATGGGATACTCTGAAGTTTCCTAAGTGGGGCAAAACTGTTTAAAATTAAATACACTGGGATACTCATTGGTATTTTTGTGTCATGAATTCAACAATCCTTCCATTTTCTATGAGCCGGGAAGGGTGTGTGTGTTGGCTTGTGTAGACAAGCCAGCTATCTATCTAGTATCTATCTATCTATCTATCTATCTATTGATGTGCATTTTGAAGGAAAACACTCTAACTTCACATATCTACTGTCATGAAATCTGGGAAGAGTGGGAGAGACTGTATGGCAAGCAAAGCTATTTTTGTGGGAGGTGCGTTTGCAATCTAGCGAATTGCAATCCACTTAGCCTAGCATTATTTGTTCTTTTTATATCCTAGATCTTCACTCTATTTACTGTTCACAATTTTGTTTCTTTTCAAGGACTAGCAGATGTGTTCTCTGTATTTTTAGACTTAAAATAAAAACAAAACAAACTATAATGAAGATATATTTGCTGGATGTGGAGAACAAACATTTTTTCCAATTTTGGTGCCTCTTTATTTTTCTGAATCCTTTAATACCCGCATCTCCAATTTTGTGGGTGATTATAGAGCATGGGTTTGTAATGCTTCAAATGCAAAGAGTTTGTTTTTAAATCTAGTACAAAATTGGCTTTATCCTTTCATGTCACTTTGCTGTTATGTAGACAGAATTCAAAATGTGGCTGTTGTGAGGGTGGCAGCAATTTACATATACTTGGAATCAGAAGTTGGGTAAAATTACTTTTTGGACTATAGTTCCCAAAATCCGCATAGTGATTAGGAGATTATGGAAACTGTGGCCCAAATAGTCTATTTTCCTATTGTTATTTGGAACATAGTTCAAGTGTGAATGTTCATTCCATGGCATGTTAAAATGTCACATGGAGCTGGAATTCTGTATTTTACAGTTTGATGTTCTAACATTTAGATTTTGACAGAGATTTTAATTTTTTCTTACTTCTCACCAGCCCATTAAAATATATCAGGAATATTAGCAAGGCTCGCATACTTTTTCTATCCTTCTCTTCTCCAGTCATTTTTGTGAATACACTGGGTGTTTCTAAACCTTTTCTATTCTATTCAGTGTCTTGACTGAAGGGTTTTGAGCAGGAAAACACTGTCAAAAGGACTAGATGGAGGCAAGCCTTCTTTCTTTCTCTAACTGTGGGAGGGGAAGTTTACTCCAGAGCTCTCATTGGCAGGGATATCTTAATTATGTCCTTGCTTCATTTGCCACATGTTTCAAAGGATTGCCAGCACACCATGGCTGGTTTTTCCCCCCCAAGGAACGTTCTCATCATGAGATTATTATGTATTTTTCTTGAATCTACACATGTCTTTTAAAGCATGGCAGATTGCTTGGCTGTTCTAAAAAAAATATTAAACAACCCCTGACAGGATGCAGCTGGCAGCCCTAACATTAGTTATATTGAAAAATGTAGCCAGAGCTTCCATGGTGATCCAGACTAACTCCCAGCTCCTCCACCCACCAGGCCTGTTCTCTGGCAGAAGAAACAAGTCAAGCAACTGGTCAGTTGTGGAATGGCTATATTGGATTGGAAATAAAACAACCATACATGGTAACATGATGATGGCTTCTCAAAATCTGGGGTTTTTTTTGGGGGGGGGGGGATACAAGTTGATTTTAAACAACAGGAGTCTGCTTGGATGTCTAGTTCATTTCACTATTTAACTAAAGTTCAGTGAAAATCAGATGGGAAAAAGTGAGCATATGAGCAAAGGACAAAGGAATATCAGAAATGGTCTTGGATATGGAATGTCTTGACATTGATCTTGAAAACAACTCTCTCCTTTTTATCACTTGCCAACTCATCTATGTGTGTATGTCACCACATCACACCTACACTGACCATATAATGCAGTTTAATTGCATTGAACTGTGTAATGAACTCATAGCTTTTCTTCGTAGGCTGCAGCCTGGAAGTCAGTGAGCTGGCCTCCATGTTGAGAAGGCAACTCAGGATGGCAGACATGATGGTATAGGCAGAGAGGCAAAGAGAGGAGTCAGCTAACTCCTGATTGGTTCAGACCCCAAGGGGAGGAGTTGAAGGAGAGTGTAAATAGGCTGTCATTTCTGACAGAAGAGAGAGAGAAGGATTTGATCTAGCAGAGAAAAGATTAGGATTTCAGACAGGGAGAAGAGAGTTTCTTAGTGAGCTAGGAATTAGCCTGTTATGGAATAATTAAAGAGCAAGTGCTTCTGTATAGTTTGACTAGGGCAGTCAAAGTGAAGGTTTGTCTACTTGTATTAGGACAGAATACAAGTGGGTTTATTTCCCTAAAGTTCAGAGTAGTCCAGGGGAAACCTAGATACTCTGGTAGGCAGCCAGGGGAGGCTGGCCAAAGAAATGCACTGTTACATATTACAGGATAGTGTGAGGAAAGTAGCTCATGTTAAGGAAAAGTTACTCCTTCTAAAGAAACAATTTGCTTAATAAGTCTGTGCTTCAGAAACAAATTACGCGTATGTACCTCTCAGTAGTCAGTTGTTTGCTTCAAATATTTCAATAAACCTGTTCTCTAGTTTACTGTTAATCTGCCTCAGCCTTGTTTTATCATATATGGTTAGATCCAGTAAGCCTCCACATCTCTACAGTTCAGTCACCAGAAAGGGAGCCAAAAGGAAGAACCGGTGTATAGGGACATTTTACCTCAAGTTCAACAACAAGACAATTCCTCAAACTGTAATTTGGGGGTGGTGGCAGCAAACCTACCATTACACACACATCGTTCTCTCTCATCACCTGTAATTCCCTCGTATATTCTTTTACAGTGGTGGCAGCGGTGAGATTGAAAAGAAAGGTTCCCCCCTGTCACATGCAATAAAAGATCCTTATTTTCATTATAAACTGCATTATCTGAGTCTACTTCCATAAAATGCAGCCAAACTTCATTGTGAAGCTGCATTATATGGCAGTATAGTTGGGACCACAGTCATAGTTGATAAAATACTGTGAATTTATGTGATATTAGGCTATTACTCTTATTCCTAGCATTGTTTTAGTGTTAAAAGTGATGGCCATGTTAGTTTTAGTAGAAGGGATAAAGGAACTCTGTAATACCTTGGAGACTAAGAAAAAGAAATTCCCTTTCTTTCTTTCTTTCTTTCTTTTTTTCCTTCTTTTGTCTTGGTTTGTGACTCAAAGCAGCTCACAACTGATTAAAACACATAAAGTTCATAAAATACAAAAATTAAAAGATATTAAATGACCAATTAAAACTTACATTATTGAACACATACACAGACCCAAACAAAAATAGAAAAATCCCCTTATTGTTTATATGAAACAGGGCTACTATTTCATTATCTGGGTGGCGGTCACAAGGGGGTGCTAGAGAGAAAATGATAGTCCATTTTATTGGGAGGGGAGTTTAAGTAGGAAAAACATTTCCCCTATTGTCTCTGTATTTTCCCCTTCCCATATAATAAACAATAGTTGTTTCCATGACAGGGACATGGATGGGGGGAATAAAAGGATAACAAGGGAAATGGTTTTCCTCCTTCAGCCTACTCTCTACCCTTGTAAAATGGACTATCCTTCTCTCTTTCTACTGCCCCCTTGTGGTTTCCACTTGGATAATAGAGCATTACCGAGACAGACTTATACAATCAGTCATCAAATGCCTGTCCAAACAGAAAAGTCTATGAAAAGAAAGGGAAGTTGCCAGTCTAACCTCTCTAGCAAGGAAGACCCTCTTCCTTGTCCTCACTCAATATACCTGTGAGGGTGGTGGGACAGAGAAAATGGCAGAAAAGTAGATTCCACCTCATTCTCAATTTCAACTGGTATTATTTCCAGAATTAAATTTGTACAAAACTTGGCCCTGGCTTTCCAAAGAACCTGGAAGTCATTTAGACATTCCTATGTTTCAGGTCATCATGTCACACTATCAAATAACTCCCTCTATATATGATCAGATACTAAGCTTTTGACATAAACAGGAGCTTAAGTAATTAGCAAAATGGACCCCAAAGCCAGCACATATATTTTGCTGACTTGTTAAACTGCAACAGCAGCCCATTATTCTTCAGGCCTTTGGCTGCAATTACTGCTTACTCCCCCCCTTTTCTCCCTCTCTTGTTGCTTATATAAATGCTAATTAATCTCATTTCATTAGCTTAGGTTTGCCACTTAATAGTCTTTACTATCTGTTTCCTTGCCTTGGATATGGAAAAGCAATATCTGCTATAAAGTCGTGTTTGTTATGACATTGCAGTTGCCAATATAGAAGACTCTCAAATATAATCTATTTTAGATTTTTTTTAAAAGCTATTTTTTCGGAAGAATGATAATGGATCAGACCATAGTCTTATAGCATTCAGCACTATTTGCATGGTATCTGGTCAGATCTATGGATACAGAAATCAAGGTTTTAGAACAGCAACCTCACATTGCGCATTCAATTATACTGTACCTGTACAGATTTATAGATCCACCCATCCATCCATGATTGGATGAAACTATATATCTATCCTGACTTTTTAACTATCAGTAGTCTGATTGTCTATGAATTTATCCATTTTCCTATTAAATCTCTCTAGTTTTATAGACGTCACTACATTTTATGATAGCAACTGCTTCAATTTAATAATGTGCTATATCTAGCAATATATCCTTTTCTCTGATTTCTAAATTCCCATCACTCAGATTCAGTTGATCACCCAGCTTCTAGTATTATTTGAAAATAAGATTAAAACATCTGCAAACAATTTGTATATATCACCCCCCCCCCCCAAATGAGGCAGTTGTTCTAATCCTTTGTTTATTTTGGTTGCCCTTTTCTGTACTTTTCTTTAACAGAGATAAGATGGGGCATAATGTATAGAATACATCCTCAGCTATAGCATTTTCCATATAGAAAATAGTGTTTTATGCACAGAGAACCATATTCTCTTGGCAGAAATATGTTTTCATTTCAGAAACTGATTTTTCTATGTGCAAATCCTGTTTTTGGTGAAAAATTGCCACATGTGAATTTTGTGCAAACCAAACAAATAAATCCTCATATTCCCAAGATTCCTACCAGTTTAGGAGTTCCCCTCAGCTGAGAAACATGTTTTCCCACCACTTTTCATATATTTTCAAATATTCTTTCAATCCTTGTTTAATTGATCAACAATATGACTTCATGCTTGTACCTAATTTTGCAAATCAGCTCTGCATCCTGGATGACCTTATCTAGTACAATAATGATGTACTAACAACCTTGTTACACAGCCACTGGAGTTGCTTCCCTGTGTCGGGGGGCCTGGGGAACCCGGCGCCCCTAAGCAACATCATCCGGTTTGTAAAGGGCGATCCTATGGGGAGAAGCATAGATTGCATGGCTTTCCCCCATGGCTCATTTTAGCAACACGGGAAGCCTATTGTGTGCCGTGGTGGCAGCATGCACCAGCTCTGCCCTACTTTACCTATGGAACCCTGCTGGTATCGTTTAATGGGAGCTGGCAGAATCCGTGGGTGACCTGAACATGCTTCTTATTTTAGCCCTTTGTGATGAGATTGTAAACAAAACTACCAATAACAAACATGTTCAACTAATCTTGGAGGAAACACATGTGGCCTAGTGCCTTACTTTCCCTATGCTTGCTTTAGATCCACCTTTCCTGATGTGATTATTTAATGTTGACATTTCAGATGGAACATCTGCTGCTTGGCCTTATTCTATCACAAAAGCCAACTAAGCCAGTTTGAGTAGTTTGAACAGTTTGGCAAAAAAAGCCCAGAGCCAACAACTTCGAACAAACAAACAAGAAAGAGCCCCCAAAGCCTAGCAGAGGACTCCTTCAAATATATTTGATCATGCATTGCCTCCAGAGAATGCTCACTCTACTTCTTGACATCAGATTGATGTGTCCCTGAAAAATCTTCCAATCCAAATGCAGCATCCTTCCTTTTTCCTATTAGACTGGATCATCCTATGTTAGTCCAAGTAGAGTAAATCCATCAAAAGGAATGGAACCTTTTAGTCACCTCTATTCTAGTTAGACTGAGCCCTTTGAGCTCATTCCTCTGTTCAGAACCCATTTTTGGAGTCCCTGCTGGGGCACTCCACTATTTCATAACAAAATAGATGGTTGGATGTGCACCAAGGACATATCTGAGAAGGTCTAAGATACAGGATAGCTGAAATTGTATATCAGAACCAAGTGTTGGGAGGACTTTTTGGAAAACCTCAGAAATTAACCCAAGAGGGGATGGATTATTAGTATACACACTCATGTACATACTCATACAGTACGCAAAGAGTAGGCCATTATTATCCCTATATCAGCTTGTGTTTGTGAGAGGTGAGACATATTGGCTTGCTAGAGACTTACAAATGTTAGCTTTATGTCCCCATTCATTTTAATGACAAAGATATTACTCTATTAAAATGAAAAAGAAATAGGAAGTGTGACCCTTGTTTTATGAAACTGTAGTGGTTTCATGCAGTTTATTTAATCTATTCAGCAGAGTCTAATATGACAGTAAAATGAATTAGTTGATACTTGAAGCTTGAAGTTGTCAGCCAGCAAAACCAAGGGAAACCACATTTTGAGTTCCAAAAATGTAACAATAGTTTCCTTGTGCTAATATCTAGTTACTTTTTTATTTAGACATAACATAATCCTGTTTCTTCTCTCAGCTTTATTTTAAAAACCAATTCCACATTTTCTTATGTTGCAGATTTAGATCCAGTGATTAAAATGCTTTTTCTACAAACTGTAAAGCCATCATTTGAAAATATCTCTCACGTAAGTAGGATGCTTAGAAGATGAAAATGAAGAATTTAGTTTTTCAGCAGTTTTCACCTAAACATACTCTGTAAAATAGATGAAATTCACAAACCATGGGTCTGTCAATTGCCAGGATTACATTGTGTGTGCATCTAAACTGTAGAATGAATACAGTTTGACATTACTTTAACTGTCATGGCTCAATGCAGTGGAATCATGGGATTTGTAGTTTGGGAAGACAGCAACATTCTTTTGCAGAGAAGGCTGAAGAGTCTATAGCACTGAGCCATGGCAGTTAAATCAGTGTCAAATGCATGAATTCTGAGTTATACCAATATTGCAGGACAGTCGGATTCAAGACCTCATGATCTTGAATACAAATTTTGAATGTTATGCTTTTCCAATAGGGATTGTTTTTTGTGCAGTGCAGCCAGGGTTTTTTTTTTATTTGTTTGCTTGCTTGGTCTTCAAAGGATCTTGACAAATGGCTGGTGGCTATAATTACCTGTAGTATTAGAAGCATCATGTCTCTAAGTAGCAGTTGCAAGGGATCAAGTCTGGTGGAATGCTATTGTGCTTATGGTCTGTTCCTAGACTGTCTGTAGGGATCTTGTTGGCCACAGTGGTAACAAAACATTGGACTAAATGGCCCTTTGGTCTGTGCCAGGAGGGCTCTTCTCACATAGTAAAGTAATTGTACAACTGAAAAATTAAAATTGATGTAAAACAAACCCAACATAATTCTGCCACAGAGACTTTAAACACCATTGTTATGAAGTCCCCACAACTTCCATACCATCAAATAGTCATGTTCCATTTAAATATTGTATAATCCAACATTTAATGTTTTATTAATTAGGCAAAATGTATTCATTTTCCTTTAATAGATACTGTTCTGCCTAATCTTGCGATAGTTCTTGTCTGAGTTTTATTTTCTGCATCTTTGTGTTTCGGTTGCCTAAAAGAGTCTGTTGAGAATATTTTAAGGTTGGTGAGCCCATCTTTTTTCCTTCCCTGTATGCCGAAGAACTGTAATGAACTCAGTGCCTATTCAGTTGCTACGTGTAGGATGTGTTTTGGGTCTTGTCAATCTGTGAAGTAAGGTGGAGAATCATTTATTTTTCTTGATGTAATGTAATCTAGAGTGCTAAGAGAAGGCACTCTTAAAATTATGTTCTCATTTAAAATTATTCAGCAGAAAAGATATGTTCATTATGTTCATTAAAGATATGTTCACTATGTTCATTAAACATGGGACCCAAGAGATCAAATCCACAGATGTATTTTTTATAAAAGAGTCTATAACTTTAACTCATAAACATTGCTTCTTATTCTGAGTGCAACGTGTTAAAAAGTGTTATGTGGAGTGTAATATATAACTAATCTGTTACTGATCTGTTAATTTTTTTAGGTTTTTTAAAAAATACCACTCCTTAAAAATGCTAAAAACCAAAAACTATCATAAAAGCAAGGTTTCAGGCATATCAAATAAACATGCAACATGAAAACAACATAACTAGTTTGCATGTTGCAAATCACTCTGATCACTTCTGGTGTGAGAGAATCAGCCATCTACAAAGACATTGCCCAAGGGATGCCGGGATGTGTTGCAATCCTGTGGGGCGGCTTCCCTCACAGAAGACCTTCTTAAGAAACTCCAGAGGCACTCCAAGTGGCCAGCTACTGGTCAAAAGACATTCAGTATAATGCCAAGCCTTTTAAAAATTGTGTTTTTTAAATACATTACAACTGTACCCTCGGTTTGCTTCTGATACAATAAATAACCAGTTGCTTTCATTTTTAAAAGCACAGCTATCAATTTGACTAATGAAGAATTAATACATGTGGTATAGTGACTTGAGCTCTGGAGATCAGGGTATAAATTCCCTTCAGCTATGGATAGTTTTACAATGTCACTAGCTTTCTCTGAAAAAGAGTGTTGGTGTATTTCCAAAATACAAGTCCCTTGATTCCATAGCATTGAGCCATGGTGTCAAACTGTGCTAATACTACAGAGTAGATGCACCCTTAATTCTATTTACAGTATATGTGGAAATGCATAATTTGAGCCAAAATATGTTAAATCATGAACACATTTTTTCATAGATTTGAAAACATTACAGATTGATACAGAAAGAGAATATTTAGGGCAAACACATGGTAAAACACTTATTTAGTGTCAGCTCTATTGAACAGTATCAATATTTTTAACCAAAGGGAATTATCAGTGTACATGGTTCCCCATCAACAGAATTTTATTCCATCTACTGCTGACATCTCAGACGATGTCAGCAGATAGCAGCGGTCCAAATTAGATTTATCAGGCTTTCTTACTTAGCCCTGGATGGAAACCTAGTATTTGACTTATATTTTTTCGTATTTTTCTCAATAGTCTATATGAGGTAAACTCACTAGGGGGATATAATATTGCAACTTATCCTGGAAACATGACTGCAATATACTTGAGGATGTTGTGTCTATACTATGTTACCAAATGTTGGAAAATGTACTACCTCTTAATCCATGTATTTTCTTCTGTTCTTAGATTAGTAGCTATGGAAATTCCGTGTTTATAAAATATTAAATGTTTAAAGACCTGCAGCTGCACCAATCCTTTTCAATGACCACTTCCAACTAGGGATACAGGAAATTCTCAGTCTCGGTTTCATTGTATTTCTCATAATGCCACCTGTATTCTCACCCTTTCCTTTGTTCACAAAGGTTGAGATACATTTTTTCTTTTTTCTGCTTAATGCGTTGTTTTCACAGTAAAAAGGATTGTGTGATCCATAATATGCATTATGCACATTGGCAAAAGCATGTTTACTGATTTTTTTTATTGTAGAGATTTTATATATATATATATATATATATATATATATATATATATATATAAATGTAATGTTTGTTTTTGGGATTAACATAACTCAAAAACCGCTGGACGAATTTGGCCACAGAACACCTACTAACCCAAGGAGTGACCATCACTCAAAATAATTGATTTTGTCATTTGGGAGTTGTAGTTGCTGGGATTTTTAGTTTACTTACAATTAAAGAGCATTCTGAACTCCACCAATGATAGAATTGAACCAAACGTGGCACACAGGACTTCCATGACCAACAGAAAACACTAGAAGGGTTTGGTGGGCATTGACCTGGAGTTTGGTAATTGTGGTTCACCTACATCCAGAGAGCACTGTGGACTCAAAAAATGATGGATCTGGACCAAACTTGGCGCAAATAGTCTATATGCCCAAATATGAACACAGAGTGTGAGGGAAATAGATCTTGACATTTGGGAGTTGTAGTTACTGGGATTTATAGTTCACCTACAATGAAAGAACATACTGAACCCCACCAATGACAGAATTGGGGCAAACTTCCCACACAGAACCCCCATACTTAAGGCCATCCAGTCCAATTCCCTTCACCAGGGCAAGAAAACGTAATCAAAGCCCTCCTGACAAAGAGCCATCCAGCCGTAGATATACATAGATATATATGATCCACACACACATAGATATAATATCATAGATTTGAAAGGGACCCCTAAAGAAGGACAATTATATATTGCATGTTCCAGAGTAGGCAAACCAGACAATTTCCACATCAACACTGACAAAGAAACAGCAAGAAATACTGTTTACCCACAAGCATAAAGAAATTACATATATTTGATATTGATAGTGCCATTGAATTATTGCCTGTGTTAGCCACCCTGAGTTCCCCCTTGGGGGTGAGAAGGGCGGGCTAGAAATGATGTAAATAAATAAATAAATAAATAAATTGTAAACGTGAGATACCTTTTATTTTTCAATTCATCTCAGGAGGTGTGGAATTGCTATTTTTCAAAGGGGCTTTCAATGAAATTATTTTCCATCTTCTTTTCCAAGTAGCCAGTTCCATTTACCTCCAACCTTATTTCCTTTCTAACATGCCCAACATTCATTAGGATATTTTTGCCTATTTCTACATTAGATGCTTGTTGTTGCTGCTGTTGTTATTACTGCTGCTGCAAATGATGATGATGATAAATTCCCATGAATCTTGGAGTTTCCTTAAGCCTGCTGACATCTCTGTCTTATATATAGATGGTGCCATTTTGGTTGACATTTAGGGGATTAGTAGAGATTATAGGAAAGAGGGCACATTCCTAAGAGTTCACTTTGAAAGACATTTCAGAGGCTGAACACAAAACAAGCAAGCACTGGCAATTATGAATATTCACATTTTATAAAATATTCCATAATAAAAAGTTAAGATTGCGTCAGTGATTAGTCTGGTATCCCCCCTCCCAAAATACTTTCACTATTTGTTTCTGTGTAAAGAAACTACTTTAATTTCAATTAGTTTTTTTTTGTACTTCCAGATATCTTTTATTGACCTTATCAGAAAGCCCAGGCATAGCGTCCTGTTTTGCCTGGCTTCTGCAAAGTAATAGGGAGCAGCAGGGCAAATCTGTCAGCCCACGTGCAGCTCCCTCTCGGCAACACTTTCCCCATCACAAGGGGAAAGTGTCGCCCTCATGGGGAGACCCCTTGCTGGCTCCATTGCAGCCAGCACAAAACAGAATGCCTCCTAAGTGGATTTGAATGTGTCCGACAACCCTTTCACCTCAGTTGGGGAAAGCGTTTTTATTGGAAGTCACATAATGTCATGTGATGTCCGACATGGGCCTCCATCCTCCAGATTTGGTGAAAGTGTCCTAGGACACCCTGTCTGATGAGGTCAAAAATCTGCTTTATGGTTAATATTTTGCCAAACATTGTGAGCTCAAATAAAACATCTAGTAAGTGCCTATCTGTCGCATGGTACAAATGTATGTCTGGTATTTTTATTTTACGCTATAATTTACACTCATTTGTTTGAAAATAAAATACAGTAGAGTATGCTTATACAACCTTCTGTCATCCAACGTTCTGTATTATCCAACGTAGTCTGCCTCCCACCCAGAATAATGTCCAGGGTAGGAGAAGGAAAGAACTCTTGTGTGTTTTGGTGCTAAATTCATAAATACAGTAATTACTATATAACATTACTGTGTATTGAACTGCTTTTTCTGTCGATTTGTTGTAAAACATGATTTTTTTGGTGCTTAATTTGTAAAATCATAACGTAATTTGACGTTAAATAGCTTTTCCGCAATCCTTCCTTATTATCCAACATTTTTCCTTATCCAATGTTCTGACGGCCTGTTTATGTTGGATAAGCGAGACTCTACTGTACTTTGAACCCTTTGGGAGTCCCGTCTATGATTGTGGTTCAGTCAATGATGATTGAAAAGTTACTGATAAATTATGTATTTGTTATTATCCACTAAAAGATATGTTTAAAATCAATCTATATGTTAATGTTATAAAGGGCACAGTTTTAAAATATTAATTTAAAGTTGTTGTTGTTAAAATCTGTGGTCTGTTACAACATTGGAAATCCTAACTAGAATTAACACTGAAAACCAATCTATTGTTTTAATCTCTACCCTTTCCTCACTTGTCTCTGTTCTGAGCTTGGAAGAGAAAAAAAAGCAGCTGTTCAGAACCTTGAAACCCCCATTTCTCATCCACCTACTCACTGGAAAGAAATGTGTGAAGTTAAAAATAAAAATATACAGGATAGATGCAGGAAGTAGAAAGTGTTCTCTATAAACTATGAGCCAGATACACACGATCCCCTATCCTATCAAGAGTAGTATTCAATAAAACAATTTAAAGATATTTTAAGGATGGAGGGGGGATAATCAGTATTTTTGGAAGAAAAAGCTAAAAAATGCCTTTTTCCTATGACGGGTCTGATTTCCAACTAGGGCCTCTAATGCCCAGTTCCCTTATATTATCTGTTGCTTCTCTGGTTGGAAATCACTTCCCTGTTGCAGCTATTAATATCATTGCAGTTTTCTCTTCATCTACCAACAACATCTAACATTTCTTTTAATTTCTCAAAAAGACAAAAATGAAAGAAAAAAATAAACAACAAGGTAGCAAGATGACAATTCAAATTCTGTTCCACATTAGAGACAGGTTTATTATGGAATGGATCCTTTTTCACAACTTGAAGCAATAGTTGTGCTTCATTATTCATTTTTCCCCTGTTGCTGCTTGCAGCTGTTTCAAAGCCTATATTAAGGTACTTAGTTTTTCTAGTCAAGGGTTCACTGCAATAGCTTCTCACATTCTTCTTTGGAGTCAGTGATGATATCTGTATTAATGACAGCAGGTAAAGCATCAGCACATGGGAGATGATAGATAAGTCAGTTAATCTTTCAATTTAAATCAATTTATTTCTAAAAATCCTGAATAGCATAATCTAATCACACACTTAATCCTCCTTAAATTGCTTTGCAGGAGAGAAATCCTACTTTGGAGGAAAACACTTACCTATTATTTACATTTTGTCTAGTCTTTCCTCAGTTGACCATAGGGGGCAGAGTACATGGTTTTTCTCACATTTATTTTATTTTATTGCATTTGTATGGATGCCACCTTTCAACCCAACTGAGGCACTGTTTTACGAAATTATCAGTGTTACTAGCATACTGCAGTAACTCACACATTAATATAACAGCCATAAACACCACACACCTCAATTGAAAAATAGCCATTGGCTATTATAAATGGATTAAAATACATTTCTGAGCAGTAGTGCTCTTAGATATGTTCCTAAGAAATATTATTTTAAATATTCCTTAGAGTTAAAATAATTACATTTCAAACTTACATGTTGTCCATATCTATCAATAACCGAAAATATTACTGTAGAGCATGACCCTTTTTAACCACAGATGTTTTGGCGCAAGGATTCTTTATTCCAGAATGAAAGACTGTTCAGAGAAAAATAAAGATCTATTATAAAGTGAGGTTATGGGCCAGCATCCTCTTAATAAGTTACATACTCAAATGCAACTCCACCTTTTGGGTTATAACATAGCTCAGAATTCTCTACAGTGTGCAATGACCAAAGTCCTGTATTCACAGATTTGGTATCTATGGCTTCCCTTACCCACACTACAGAAATATTCCCCACTGAAATTGTTTGTGGGCCTCTCTAGGTTCTCCAGTGTGATTCTACTATATGTTTCCAGTCCAACTGTAGTCAAAATATTGGGTTAGTTATTATCCCTGGTTTCAGATATCTGCGGGGATGGGTTGGGGCCTTGGAATGTATCCTGAAATGTATCCTGCATAGATATGGAAGGCAGTATAGTACTAGTCTCTATTTTTGTCAAAATAATACATAGCAAAATGTTAAACATTGATTATGTTACATGTATTTTCCTAATTCTTCCTTCTTCTTAACTGTTTATTGCACCCCAGGCCTGGAAATACCTATGACCACAGCACCACACAAGAGTCCAGAGTACAAGCAAACAGTTTATTGTAAAAACACAAAATATATGAAAAATCAGGAATAAAGAAAGAAAATGTATAATCCAAAAATGGTTAATAATAGCTGATAACCAAACAGTAATCCAGATGTCTCATGCAGATTCCAAGGTAACACAGTCCAGGAATAGCCAAAAAGTCACAAGTACAGCATAAATCCACAAGCAAAAGGTATACTTAGTAAAATTTGAGCAGGAATATAAAAACAAAAACATAGAAAACTTCCAGGAAACTTAAATCCAAAACCAAGACTTGACTTGAGACAAGGACCAGAGAACACAGGCCTAGCGTCACACTTGAGTGCCACGTTGCCTGAACTAATTGTTATGTAAACAACTTTCTAATTGATAGGCACCCATGAAGTCATGTTTTTCCCCATGAAATCTCTCCCCAACTTTCCCATATAATCACTTGGACCTGTGATGCCTATTTTCTGCTCTGACCTGTAAATGAAGACCTTTCTTGATCTCCATAACTCCCAGGTGTTTTCTCCTGAGAGCCTTCTGTATCACTTATCTCTTTGCCAGACTCATTATCTAATGTTGCAGTTTCTGGCTCCTCTGACTGACCTTGAAGCACTGCACTTTCCAAGTAAGATTTCTCAGAGAGAGAAGCATCATTCCATTGACTCGAATCTTCATCACTTCGAGCCCCAAGAAATCCCACAGAAAATCCCACAATCCTCTCTAAATCATCAGTGAACTCATCAGCCTCAGTTGGATCTCCAACACTGTTCTTCTATATTTTTCTTACGTCTCTGCTCCTTTAAATTCTTATTTGGGTACAGTTACACTGACCACTTAGGTCAGTATGTGGTTGAATCAGCTACGGGGTAGCTAAATACCAGACAGGGGCTAGTTTGGTTTAACTCGGGGAAAGCCTCTTAACACTAAATCCTGCATGGGAGCTGATCTGGGATTAAGTGGCCTTCCCTTAGGTTAAGTTAACTAGGGGGAAAGAATTTGGGTTACCCCCTGAATTAAAGACTGTACAGATAGCTGGGCCAATTTCTAACCATAACTGGTGGCAGCTGTCTTGTCAACCATCCCATGCTCCCCATGCTCAGGTGGCCTGGGGAGATGGAATGGTCTCCCCTTGCAGTCTTCGGTTTGGCAGCCTTTTCCCAAGCTGCAGCCTTGCTAAGGAGGTTGACAGGGTGGAAATGGAAGGGGGATTTGCCATTTTACCAAGATTCCAGTTTCACTTGACATCTCTCATCTCTTCCCCTCATTCTTGCTTTCTTCCTTTCATTTCCTCCTCTCAAATTATTCCTCCACTCCAGGTCCATCCCATCCATTCCCACCTCCTGCCTTCCTTTCCCCTGTGTGTCCCTCTCCTTTACCCTTCCTTCCTCTCTCTCTCTTTTCTGTTTTTGCACTTCATTGTGCTCACTGCTATCATGGACCAAAAAGGAAAAACTTTCATAAAAGTCCCAAAATAAAGTATGGCAGCAGATCGAGCAGGGAAGTTAGGAACATTATAGCAAAAACAGTTCCACCAAATAATATTGCAGTGGGGTGGAAATCCTTGACTTAAGATTTTAAAGAAACAAAACATTAGCCTTCGATGTAATTACTACTGGCACACTGGTTCTTATCTTTGGGGATTGAACTGTTAATATACAAAAAAAAAAAAAAACATTCCCAGTGCTAATAATTAGTATTTGCATAATTATATTAATATTTTCTTGAAACTAGCTAAAGATTAGTTATAGCCATTTGGCATTTGAAAATCCTTCTGTATAAGTTAAAGATATTATCTAGCAGCAGTAGCTTTTTGTAAAATGGGATTTGTACTTCTCAGCTTTCATATAATGCATGAAGAACCTTATAAACATTAAAAAGGTCATAATGTTATTTCTTCTATGGAAAAGCATATTACTTACAATTCCTGCAACAAATGGCATGTAGAAGAAATCTCATCATAGTTCATGTGAGAACCATTTTAGTCAAAACTAAATTGGTTTTCAGTGTTTGCTTTTTTTTTTTTGCAGAAAAATGTGTGTTGGTCATGAACAAGGATGTGAAAATCTGCTCAGCTGCATTTTTACTGAGTTTCACTGGGTTTCTCATAATTCCATGAGTATCCTCATCATGTTGATGATCTGTATTTTTGTAAGACATTTTTAAATAGAATAGCAATCTAATGTTTATGATTACCCACTGATGAGAAGAAATAGAAAGAATTATTCATGTCTTCATTAGTAAGTTGGTAATGAACTGGTTAGCCAAATATTTTTTCTTTAAAAAGTTCCCCATTTTCTTCCAACTCCAATGAGGAACATGATTCTGACTCCATAATTAAATAAGCAGTATATGACATCCTGCCCCACAGTTAGGTACATTCAAGCTGTTGAGAACTAATGACTTGAAGGATACCTAGCCAGCTGGATTGTGGCCATTGTTTCAATGTAACTCACTTCCAAACAGCTGTTAGCATCTGAGCATCAGAGGCACATCCTACAGTTGTCAAATTGTGGAGCTTGCAAAGATTAGGTTCCTTGCTTACAGCCAGAAGGAAAAAGGGACAAAGTCTAGCAAGATGTTTTTCACCTAGTCCAATACACAGTAAATGTATGTTGTCTTGGTGACAGGGGAAAAAATCCTAGTTCAATTCTAGAGTGCTTGAACTGTAGGATAAAATGTTTATCTCTGGCTCTCTTCTACTAACACAAAGGGCAAATTGAGCATGTGTATGCAATGTATACACTATACATCTTGAAATTCTGTAAGATGAACAACCAGTTCTTGTACTCTTATGTAATAAAGTGTTATTTTTAGGCAATCAATACAGATGATACATTTTTAAATATTTTGAAAGTCACATCTTCCATGTTAAGTTATTACAAGTTGCAACATGAGTTTAACTTTCCTCTTTTTAATCTTGATGTCTGTAAAGTAATATGGGCTACATCTTCCCAAAATTTTCTCAATTTTCCCTATTTTTCTTTGTTGTCATGACATCATTGCCTATGAAAAAGGGAGAGAGGTTGAGTGACAAAAAGTCTGAACAGGACTGTGGACCAAAGCCTCCTAATTTCAAGAGTGTGTCGGTACCCAACAGTTATTGCTGCTTGACTCCACCTTAAATGTATGGCGTCATCCTAGAATTGTAAGGTCCATAGAACTTCTATCAGAGTGCACTGATGCATTCTTGTAACTAAAGTCCTAGAGTTCTCTAGCAGAAGATTCTGGGCACTTTACCCAACTACACATCTCAGGAGTCCCCAGCTAAAACAATAATGCTGTAAAACCACCATATATGTAAAATAATACACTTTTAAGTCTGATATTTGAACCATTGTTTCTACAAACGCTTCTAATGCTTTCTCACGCTAAAAATTTGACCACACTTTGTTTGAGAATAAAATTACCAGCAAGATTTAAATGCGAATTCAGTGTGATATCTTCTAAAAGAACATGCGAAATCTGTATTTGAACACTTCCTGCTTACTTCAGACTTATGCTAGAGAGCCATCTGATTGCATCCTGTCATCAAAGTCTTGATGGAATTAACCTGCTATTTACTACATTGCATCTTTCTGCAAAAGTCTCTATAGCTGCACAAATTTTTCCTCTGGTTGCTTACATGGGGAAACCCTGTAGAAGCTCTCCTGTTGCTTTTCAGTGCACTAGTCAGTGCACATTTTTTTCTGCCAGTAAAAGCAGGGCAAGCAGGAGAAATATATTATTGTTTATGTCATTGCATTTCCAATTTCTATTTATGGTTGTGAAAGTTGAAAAATGGAAAAAAAAAGCTGACAAAAAGAGAATCACCACATTTGAAATGTGGTATTGGAAGAAAGTTGACTTCCAAAAAGACAATTAGATGTGTCTTAGAGCAAATGAAGCCAGAACTCTCTTAAAAAGCCAAACTGACTAAATTGAGGCTACTGTACTTGAGGCTACTGTATATAATGAGATTAAATGACTTGTTAAAACAGACAATAATGCTTCGTAAAGTTGAAGGCAGTAGGAAAAGAGGAAGACTACAGATTAAAATTAGAAAGCCATGCCCTTGAGTTTTCAAGACCTGTGCAGGGCTGCTAAGGGGATCTCTTGTTTTCTCCACCTCTTCTTCTTCCACCGGTTTTGTCTTTACCTTCCAAGATGTAACTTGGTTAGATCAACACCCTACAATAAAGTTTTATTTTCTTTCTCCAAGCCATTGGTACATTTGCTCCTCATGTCAAGCCCTCTAACCACTACATGCACTCTAATGTCTTAAGAGATTCTTTTAGAGTTGCCATGAGTTGAAGCACACTTGACAACAATAAACAACAACAATGAGGGATCTCAGCTTACCCTTTGTGAGGACATCTTTAGCTACTCATTTCAGAGAATAGGGTTCGATGAAATCTAGGGATTTGGGGAGATGTCTTGTGGATATCCTAAAGGGTTGTTTTACTTTTTCATCTGTAATTTAAGTGCTGCATACAGGTACTTAACTGGAATTTTTCCAGGAGAAGCAAATTGCAGTTTCCGGGGCTATCTCAGTTCAGAAAATGTCATGATAGCAGCAGAGGGTGCATTTATCACCTCTTCGTACAGGATTACTGCACTTTTCACAATTAGAGCTCAGAAAGGCTTCTATTCTAGGCTAAAAACAGAAATGCTGAATGATGTGATCACATTGACTTTCTGTGTTTTGAGCAGATGAGACTTCAATTTTACTCTTCCCAATGTTGGTGTGTGAGTTCTCAGGCTGGAAGTGTCAGCAAAAGTCTTCTACATGCATATTTCTATTTAAAAATAATAGCAATTGTGAGGAGCAGTTTCTAGTACTGAAAGAGTTCCAGTTCATGCACACTAATGTGCAAATAAATCCTGGAGGAACCCAGTTAATCTTTAACTTGAGGAAATAGTAACAGGACCAGGCTGAAAAGTACATGCATGTATATTTGTCAGTTAACAGCTGCAATACAGCAATGATATGAATATATGAAATGGTTATTAAAAGTAAAATATTAACAAAACTAAAAAAACACTCTTAAATTGAAATAGCTGCTGTTTTGCCCTTAGCAGGAAAAATATTCTCTTTCCTTTGCCACTCATCAAAAGTTACTCTACATTTTAATGCATTTTCCCTTAAGCAGTGCAAGATAGAACATGAGCCAGTACCTGAACCATTTCATGAGGACACACTACAAAAATAACTAAAAGTTAGGTACACCACAAAAGATGGGAATTTATCCCTTATTAACTCAAAATCATAATGTAGTACTAAATCTTTATTACTGGGAAAAGGTAGTTATTTTGAGAATGAGCTATTTGCAATTAATTATCTCTCAGCTCATGGATGCTGACTATAATAGACTGGTTTTTGAAGAATGTTAACTTGTATCACTTGAAATGGAAATACAGGAAGAGGAAATACAGAGGAACCCAATCCATCTATCCATCCCTTTAATTTTACTGCACTTTCTTCCAAATTGGGACTCAAGACTGCTTGAATGATTTACTTTAATACTTGGAAAATAATTTTGTTTGTCCAAAAGAGATTCCAGGTCAGATCTGGCTCTTCATAGTTTGATTATTAAGTTCTCTCAAGGAATCTGTAGGCCCCCCACAGAAAATTTTCTCAAACTGTACTCCTCCAGATGTTTTGGACTTCCATTTACACAATTCCTAACAGCTGGTAAACTAATTGGTATTTCTGGGAACTGAAGGCCAAAACACCTGGAAGAGGAGAGTTTGAGAAACACTGCTCCAGAGTGACTCTATGGTCAACTTCTGCCAGAGTTCATGCTGGAGGATCTAGAGATTTCTAGAGAAAACACTTCTTTAGGCAGTTGTAGATCCTTCCAGTGGAAGCTGACAACAGAGTTGTGCTGAAGCACTTAAAGAATCCTAGAGAGGAATATATATATATATATATATATATATATATATATATATATATATATCTCCTATTTTCATGGGGGTCCTGACTCTCACAAAAAGGAAAAGGGCCAATGTAGAAATCTCAGAAATAAAATTGAGAATAACAGGAGAACATCTGGGTCTTCCTATCTTTTTAATTAGTCTGAATGCACCCTTTAATGCCTCCTGAAGCTTATTGCTAAGTGCGCCCTTAGATGAAAAAGCAAAATTTTCTAGCATTCTCCTGACACCTTGTTTACAACTTTAGCAAGATGTTAGAAACCCCTCCCTAGTCCACAACTGCAGGCACTGCCAGAATCACCACCAAAGCAGGAAGGAATGCAAGTGTACAAGTGGCTGAAGTAGGGTGTTAGGGCTGAATGTGTGGGAGGATAGCAGTGATTTCCAATTATCTCTCTGGTTAGAGCTGAAACACAACATTTGTGGTAGGCGTTATAAATCGCTGAAATTTGTAAATCCGAGCTGAGGTGGGGATAACATTGGCAATATCACTAATTAATAATGTAAACTGTGGAAAACTAGCTTTCTAACTGTTAACATCTGCTGGGCTAACGTGCCATCCAATTAAAGATTATGTTAGCAATATTTCTTTTGAAACAGATAAATAGGCTCCCAGTGATCTCATCATATATATTTTCATCATTTTGGAATCCATTCCCTGCAAAATTTTTGATTTAATGGAAGTTACCCTGGTTACAAATGCAGCTGTTGCTGAAGAGCAAAGGAGTGGTCAGAACTGCAAAAACACACCATCTCCACTCCCAGCCTCCATGGCCTTGGACACAACTCAGTACGTGTACATTGTGTCCTCCAAAGAACATGTATCTCTGTAGCTAGAGAACTGTGCAATGCTTTGAATTCTAGCTTTAAATACACAGGGAGGAAATTGATGGTAAAAAATGTGCCAATAAATCGATGTCATTAAATTTCGGGTTGACTTGGCTTATATTTATGTGGGCTGGAAAACTGACACAATTTATTGAAACCAGTATAGAAAGATATGTATTACTCCTCATATGAATAAGCTTCTAGCTTAATTTATGGCAAAGATAAGACATGTTGATCTAATGAGGTGGTGGAAGTGTGCATGTATGCGTTAGAGAAAGAGAGCAAGTCAGCATTGTTAAGTGATGGTGGAATCATAATCAAATCTAATATTCTGCTTCATCTTTAGTCTGGCAGAAGGTGATGCGATGACTTATTTGCCTCCTTCCTCTTCTATTTTGTCAATGGGAAATTATTGACCATTTGTACATGTAGAATTTAAGCAGCTTGACCCCATTTTAACTGCCATAGATCAGTGCTATGGAATCATAGGAGTTGTGGTTTTACAAAATCTTTAGCCTTTGTCAAAAAAATGCTAGTGCTACACCAAACTACCACTCCCAGGATTCCGCAACATTGAGCCATGGTAGTTCAAGTGGTGCCAAATTGCTTTAATTCTACATTGTTGATGCACCATACATTTGCACTAGGACTAGCATAATAGGCCATGTTGATTTGCATGCACTGGAAATGAGAGGATTCGGATCTTGTTTGTACAAGATCTCCACCGATGTGCTCAGTATGTTTTCTTTGGGAAGTCACCACCACCATATCATTTTTCCAATTTGGGTAGAAAAATGGTGTAAACAGCTCTCTGTTAGCATTCCTATGAGTGGCTATTGAAATAGGTGTGCAGGGCCCAATGACCCCCATCAGCCCTCCCCATTTGCCTAAGATTGGTCCTTTGAAGTTCTTCCACTCTGGATGTGTATTCTATATAAATCCAGATCATTAACTTATTCTTAATTCTTATTCTGTATTCTTAAGAACAAATAATTCTGAAAGGAATAATTACAGATTACAAACTTACATGTAACATTAATGTGAGTTGTGTAAATATATATTTTAAAATTTTAAAATGTAAATACATGTAGGGCTCTCATTGAATAAAATATGAAATGGCCTTTATACTATCTCTGGCTGTCTCATGGGACAAGAAATACCCTATCCTAATTCACAAATTTGTTCACAGTTCCCAAATATGCAGGGCGGCTCAACCCATTACACAAAGTAAGCATTCGCAGTATAGTTGATTTTGCCCAAGGGGCGCTCTTGAGGCGCTCTTGGGGGAAAATAGACCTTGACATATGTGAGTTGTAGTTACTGGGATGTGTAGTTCACCTAAAATCAAAGAGCATTCTGATCTCCACCAATGATGGAATTGAACCAAATGTGGCACACAGAACTCCCATGACAAACAGAAATTATATATCTCAATGATTGGTTGGGGGGGGGGGCACCAAAATACTGTTTGCTTACCGTTGAAAATTACCTAGGGCCGCCTCTGCAAATGTGTGCAACAAAATAAAGATATATAAGCCCCCAGTGCTGCAGTGGGTTAAACGGCTGAGCTGCTGAACTGGCTGTCTAAAAGGTCACTGCTTCGAATCCGGGGAGGATGGTGAACTCCCACTATTATCCCCAGCTTCTGCCAAACTAGCAGTTCGAAAACATGCAAATGTGAGTAGATCAATAGGTAATGTTGCAGCAGGAAGATAACAGTGCTCCATGCAGTCATGCTGGGCACATGACCTTGGAGGTATCTACAGCCAATGCCAGCTCTTTGGCTTAGAAATAGAGATTAGCACCAACCCCCAGAGTCAGACACGACTGGACTTAATGACAGGGGAAAACCTTTACCTTAAGAGAAAAAAAGTATGCATGAAGATTTTCTTTCCTGTTCATTACATGAAAGTATTTAAGAAGTTGCCATTAATCTTATGTAGGAAGAAAAATGAGACATAAATAAAATAAAATGGATTAATGAATAACCCTTATTTTAGCAAACAGTTTCAGCATTCTGTAAGTTACAGGGCATTATTTTGAGTAACTGAATGTGAAAGAAAGTTGTGGTCAGATCACTGATGATATACTGATTTTTTCAGTATGTTGAGAATTGGACTCAAATTACTTAATTTTATGAATAATTCATGTATTTAGGACAGAAGGCATAGCCACTTGGATATTAAGAAGGATAAGAAGTGCTCTGCTCATGGCAGAGAGATATTGGAGATGTCCTTCCAACGTAAATTCTTTCAAAATTATCCTCAAAAGTTGAGAGACTATTTGGAACATTATTGCAGACAGAGTGAGGGTGCTGCAGCAGTATGTGCATGGTGAGAATCAATGGAAGTTCCTCACATGTGCAGGTATAGGTGCTTTGCACTCATGCAATGCCTTCCATTCGCACATATGTTCTACTGCATTGCAAGACTCTCAATGCAACACTAGCACAATAACATGACTTGACATTCTCCTACAGCCATGTATAGGCCCATCCAAGAATAATATGTTGCCCAGCACTCTGTTACTATGACATCAGCCACGATATTGGCAAAGCCTGTATGAAACTGAAAATGAGTTGTTGTAAGTTTTTTGGGCTGTATTGCCATGTTCCAGAAGCATTGTCTCCTGATGTTTCACCTGCATCTAGGGCAGGCATCACAACCTCTGAGGATGCCTGCCATAGATGCAGGTGAAACGTCAGGAGACAATGCTACTGGAACATGGCCATACAGCCCAAAAAACGTACACAACAACCCAGTGATTCTGGCCATGAAAGCCTTTGACAATAGATCTGAAAATGATGTCAAGTCATTCCAGATCCCATTAGAATGACAAAATAATACAGTATTACCAGGAGTGAGTTAGGGCAGAGGCTGTATTTGCACTCACTGACTCCTGGGGAAGAATTCTTTCTCTAGAAATTTGTGAAGTTTTCCTGCAGTTTACCACAGAATTGGGTTGAAAGACCTAGAAAATTCCTAGAGATTATGCTCTTTAGAAATGTCTAGATCTGACAATGCAACTCTATGGTGTACAGGTACTGGAAGTGGAGTAATTCAATGAAGTTCCATCATATCCATGTTTTTACATAACTGGTCTGGACAGGAACATATCCCCTTTTGATATGGGGGTCTTACTGTTAGTACACAAATTGTCCAATAAAATACTGATTTTGATTAAAAGGGTTGCATGGATCACAGGGCATTGTGTTCTCTTCTACTTTTAGACTGGAATCCCTATGTTCACAAATTGATTCCATGATTCTGGTTTGTTTTTTGTTTTTTTAAAAGAATGTTTTATGCTCTTTCATGGAAAATAAGGCCCCATCTACACTGCCATATAATGCAGTGTCAGAAAGCGGTTTAACTGCATTAAACTGCATTATATGGCAGTATAGTTGGAGCTTGGGACTGGAAGTCACAGAACACTATGTAATTGTCCTTTCTTTGGATTATGGCCATTGTCTCTCTGAATATATCATAAACTGCCACATTTATAGATTAGTCCACATTTCAAATTTTATATCTACTCTTGAGTTCTACTATGGGCATTATGTTTTTTTGTTTTTGTTTGCAGCCATGTTCTGTTTTAATTCTTTTAGAAATTTGTGACTGATTTGGAATTGCTTGTAATGCCTTTGTGACCATCAGTAATGGTTTTACATGGTCCTGTTAAACACGTTTTCTCTGGTTGGTAGCATTTTAATTTTCCCATCAGGATTTAGATACATATTTCCATTAACATCATTTTAACATCACACACACACACACCAGCACACACACACACACTGTAATTAATATTACTCTCCCCACACTCAATTTTCCTCATTAGTTTTTGAATGCTGTCGGGGAACCGTGTGCTTATTAATCTTGGATAATTTTTCTTTTAAGTGGCAATTCATGGTAAAAATACAGTATATGCAGAGTTATCCACACTCGTTCTGGGTCATGTATATATTAAGAGCAGAAATGGAGCACAAATTATGCTAACTTTCTAATCAGAAAATATTGGCGGTGATTATCTTAAAGGTCATATATTTAGTTATCATTCAAGTGCAATTTTTTTACAAACCAGCAAGTTCTGTAGTGCTTGTGAAATCATTAGAATGAATTCATTGAAAATGTTTAAATACCACTTTAACAACTTTTTGACAGTGCTCCTGTACATACCCTAAAGACATCAGATCCTGTCAGATCTTGGAAGCTAAGCAGGGGCAGCACCAGTTAGTTCTTGGATAGAAGACAGCCAACGAATGCCAGGTGTTATAGACCAAACTGCCTCTAAGGAATCTTTTCCTTTGAAAACCCTATGAAATTCATGGGGTCACAAAAAGTTGACAGGCAATACATATTTACACATACAAAGACTTGCTGTTGGCAATCATGCCATGGTCCCTTCTTTATGGGGGTTGGGCAAAATCTCTTAAATATTTCTTCAACTCCCCTCCCCCCTTGCAAACAAACCCTATGCTGCATGCTTTCTAGTTTCTACCTGGTCACCTCTTCTCCTTCCTTCTCACCCTCTCAGAGTTCCTCACATCATTACTGGCACCAGGACTCAATGGACAGCAGTAGTCATTTTGGAAAAATAGTGTGCTGCCTTAGAAGTTACTGAATATGGTACTATAGGATTATTGCTCTCTATTTTGTGGTTAATTTTCACAGCTGTGTTCCCACTTTCATCACATTAACCTATATGGTTAGGCTTGTTGTACAACTTCCTTTTGTAGTCTGACATTTACATACAAAATTCTACTGTCAGGAGGACAAAAAAGGCTGGTATATATGTTTGTCTTTAGTTCTTTTTAAGCTGTTTCTTTCTCTTTTAATACATTATTTCATTTCTCTTCCCACACGCTCTCACTCACCTGAAATTTTGTCCCCCTCTCTAGCTCTCAATTATTACCTATATTCCTCTTGTTCCTCATTTTCAAACTCTCTTTCTTGTGTCTCCTTTTATGTGTCTGTCCCAACAACTCCTGCCCTCCCAAAATTTTTATCATTTAGACTTTTTGAGTTTTTCAAACAGACAACATTTTAGGTAACTGTGGCTGATATTTAATGTTGGATGAATAATGAGATCATCAGGGCTCACCCTTGTGACATAGGACAGCAGTAGTCATTTTGACATCAAGAGTTTTCCCACAGACTTAGATTTTGACACTGAAATCTCATCCCTAGGATGCTTCTGATCTATGTCCCTATGTACTTTCAGTTCCCTTGCTACTATCTACATGAGATGCTCACAGATGCATATTCTTGCCTTGCAATTGAGTCCCTGTCAATTCTTCCAACTCTATAAATTCATTATTCATTTTCAAGGTACCCCTATAGTACAGTGACCATGATATTTAAGCATTATGTGTTGCAAATTTTGTGTTTGGACTCTTTGGAAGACAAGGCTAGAAGACTTCAGTGCTATCAAGCTATGCTAGCTTTCATCGTGAGGCAAACATCTAGTAGAAACTAGACCTCACATTGTGTTTTTGGAGGAAAGGATAATCTTGAGCCAATATGAATAAACCAAGGGAAATTTGTTCGGTGAAGTAGTTATGTTTCTTCTTGCTCTGACTTCCAAGAGAATTTAACAAATAACTGTTCATGGAAAACATCAATTGTAGGGTTGTTACTATATTTAAATGTATGCCCCTCCACCAACTACTAGCTTCATTTTCAATATTTGTAAATTCCAATTTTCCAATTTCTATTTTTCCTTCACTGGCTGTAGTTGATATCCTCTCCAGTGCTTGATTTCATGTGGCTTATATTTTTTAAAATATAGGAAACCACTGTATTCTTCAGTGAGCTGGCCCTAGGCCTGCTTTTAGATGAGCTCAAACTAAAATGCATTATATGCCTTCCAAAATAAAGAATGGCACAACCCATCCCTGTGGCAATGAGAGCTGATGTGACTCTTGCAGGATTTCAGGGGTCCTCAGTTGTGTTCAAGATACCAGTGATCTCATGGGGTTATGTTTTGGTACACAGGTTCCTTTTGTTGGAGTGAAATGTCTTTAGTCCAGTCACAATACCTATTCGTTTTAAATTGGTTTTTCCTCCAAAGTGCATTAAGTTTTAAAATCCAGTATAATTTTTAACCTGTGATATCATTTTTAAAATTTTGTTCATTATTATTTGTTCTATATGATGTCCTTTTTTTGGATTTTGCTTATGCATGTATTGTGGCTTGATTGTTTTTATGAGCCACCCTGAGTCCTTGTGGAGAGGGGGTGCAATATAAATAAAGATGATGATGATGATGATATGCTCCAACGTGGATGGTAGGTGCTGGTTTCTCATTCCTAGTTTTAAGAGATGGTGGTCCTCTCATAAGTGTGCTCTCCTTTGATATTATGCTATAGGGTTAAAAAATACAATTACAATAGGAAACTGTATTCACATTTCTAATTTTTTTTCAAGTCTGGCACAGTTTTTCTTCTTAGTGCAAATCTGTTCAGAAAAAAACTTACAGAATGTTTCTTTGTTCACTCTGAAATCATGCTTGATTTTTTAAAGAAGCTTTAACCACTGTCTATGAAGTGGATGACCCTGCAAGTTTCTGCTTTCCCTCTGCTTCCATCTTTTCTCACTTGTCACTTTCTGACTTCTAGCCACAGCTAGTTCCCTAGCAACAGTGTTCACCCCTAATATTGTATGGCAATCTGCAGGCTACGTGCATTTTCTTCTTGTCAGCCAGGGACACAGCACATTTCTTAGAGCTGAGCATCAGGGGTGTAGTGTATAGTTAGTTTGACTTCACATAGACTTCCTCTCAAAAGGGATTTATTAAATAAAATTACGTTCCTTTTGGCCTCTGTAAATATCATCAGTGCAGTTACTTAAATCAGCCTTTTACTTTATGTTCTCTATTAATCCAAAAATGGGCCCCAGGTGTTTCCTTGCAACAATGATATATTCCTTGCTTATGTCTCCTTTAACCAGATCAGTTATAAACTGCCCTTCTGTATATTCATTACAATCAACAGCCAGAGTGTTTTATTTGTTTTAAGTGAACAAATTCTTTTAAAAACACAGTGTGGTCTATAGATTTTTGTGAAGAAGAGATTTTGAAAGAAGAATGTTTATTTTAGGTCCACAATTAATATATTTATTAATTTTCTAGTCTATACATTCCTATATCTTCGTAAACAGGGAGAGCCTTCTACAGATGAAGACCACCTTGGGTCTCCCCTCCATTCCTCTCTCTGTAGTCTGACAGACTGAGTGAAAGAGACAGTTGTTAAAGAAAACTGGGTGGTTTTGGGAGCAACATATGTCTGTGTTTTCATAATAGCCTTCTTATATGAGGGACATTCTTTTTATTATTAGAGAGCAGTTATTCAACTCCAATGTGTCCTGCAGTGATAATATCCCATGACAAGTTGTTTTGAAATGAGGTATTTTATGTAAAAGCATATAAATTAAATCATGAAGTCTTGGAGGGATTATAAAATTAGGTAGTTCTTGAAGTTAGGCCACCAAAGGCTAAATAATTGAAAAAACATTGAGTTTAAACCATTCACCATTGTTCTGTTTCTTTGCAGGACGATCTTAAGCTTGCATATATAAAAAGGGAAATAGAAAAAGAATGGAAGCAGAAAAAGGTAATAAAATAATGGGCACCATGGTGAAAGATCTTGGTTTTGAAAATATCTAGTGGGAGATGAGATGCAGCTGTTACAAAAATATAAATGAAATATTTGTATAATTGAAACAATGTACAATGCAGTTTCACCCTCTTAAAACGTTTCAGATTTTAAATGTGTTTAGTAGTTGAAAATATATGTTTAAAAACTACTCCTAGCATGATTCTCGTGAACCTGCTGGAAACATCTAATTTTTGGCAAAATGGACCTCCCTCTCCCCATGCAACTGACACACAGTAAAAGTGGTAGTGGTGGGTGGGGTGAAATGATTTTGGCAATAGTGTCAAAATCATGATTAATTGTCATCTGTGACTACAAAACAGTTAACCTAATACCTAACCACAACTGCTTTGTATTTGTGATTACTAGAGTTGCCAGACTAAAGTTACTTGGCCAAGTGCTTGGTTAAGTATAAGCATGTCATAGATGCATTGAGAAAGCTGGATGGATCCTTCAAGATCCTAACAAAACTATTTGTCTCAATGTACCCTGTAGCCAGTAAAGAACTCAAGTCATCATTTCCCTGCTCAAAGAATGGGAGGGATGGTGTACTCACAAGCCAGTGAAGGATCACTCCCTACCTCTTTGTGTTTGAGGTTGGAATGATGTTGCTTTCATATCTGGGGAAATTCCCTTTCACCAAAATTTTCATTCTGGCCACTGTTAAAAAAAAAAAAGCAAAGAATGGTGGAAGTGGTTGAGTAGCTGGTGATGTAAACAAGCCTAATGTCTTCAAAACAAAAAAAAAACTCTCAAGAGTTCTCTAGTTAGAAACATCTTTCTTCAAAATACAGTGATATTTCAGTACATAAGGCACACATGAGGGTTGCAACAACACTCTCTTCCCCACCAAAAAACCTTATGCTAAAATCAGCAGTATGAATTTCAAGACACAAACAACTTTTCACTTCTACAGACTTCTATTAGCTTTCCCCATTCCATCACGGACAAATTTCAGTTTTTTCCTCAAACTATGGGTGATATTACAACTTAACATTTTTGTTTCCCCAGAGAAACTTATATTTCTCCTATGGCTTTGACTAGCTTTTGTGTATTTCATGGAAGTAGAAATATTTTGTCCATGGAGCATTCTCTGATATTTTATACAATGCAGAGAAAAGCAGTATACTTACAATTTCAAGGAAGAACACCAAGGGCCAGATTTATAATAATTATAATCTGAAGACTGGGTTATCTTTCTAAAATAAATAAAATAATTTGTTTAATTTATTTCATTTATAACAGATGGGATAATTAAAAACAAAACAAATGAAACAATATAAAATACAGTATTTTATAAGCAAATTTGGAAATGCAGGTTGAAAGATTAATGCTGACTGATGGCCAATTATTGGAACAGCAAGATATGACACAGAAAGCTGGATTGGAAAAAAACCCACTTTTTAAGCATTTATGTCCTATTTAGGTTAGGTTGAATCTGACAAGGAAGAAGGATGAGGAGCAATTTGATTTGGGTTCAGAAAACTAAGGAGCCACATTTTGGATCAGGTCTGATCCACCAGCTCTTACACTTTCTAATCACCGGCCCTTTCCCCACATTTTTCTCATATTACCTATATAATGGTTAAAAGACAGTTGCTGATCAAAACAGACCTCTTTGCTGTTATGTGGGTATTTATTTATTTACTATATTTCTAACCCGCTCTATCTTATCTCCAAGGGGACTCAGAAAGGCTTACAGTTTTGGCAATGTCAATTCCACATTGAAAATACAAATATATACATCACCTTAAGCAATAAAACAGATAAAATATATAAATACAATTATAACATACCCCTAGTCCTGTAGTTGTCATTCAATGGGTACAAATCAACAGGCACATGTTTTCCTCCTTGTGCAAAAAAGTCACAAGTTATTCCCATGCCCCACAAGATCATGTATTTAAAAACTTTTAATATAAATTGCATTGTCAGACTTATCTGTTTCATTTTGTCCTGTCTTGAGCCAGAGGCTTCACTGGTCTGACAAGGGTCTGACTCACCCAAATCATTGCTTATGGCAGAATCTGTCTTTGACACCATGGGAACAATTCCTCAATGTTGTTAACAATCAAGAATCTCATTCATAATCCCTACACTATGTGTTTGTTCATTTTCCATATGGTGGATCTCAGGAAGTTGTAATCTGTGGCAAATGTATGGGGCTATTTTTGCCACCTGCAGTTCCACAGGATAATGTAGTTTCTGAAAAATCGCCTCAAATTTGCTGGAGAGTGTGAGCTGGGTGTTTATGTGCAAAAGTGCATTTATCACCTTTTTGCAAGGATCATTTGCATTGCTGCTGTTAAGACAACAACAAAACACAAAAGGAATTATGGGGAAAGGGAAAGAAAGAGCCCATCACAGATGATACAAAATATTAAAGCCACACTGAATTTCACAAAACTTATTTGAGCCCAAAGTTTTTATAAGGGAGACTTCCATGGGAGAAAAATGGGAACCTGCATCAGCATATTCTGATGCCTATGTTTCCCTCCAATTTACTTGTTCATTTGCGTAATTCATCCTCAAGCTCAAATTTCACCTTTGTTGCTTGTCTCTCAAACTATTATTTTTAGGACATAGATTATCGTTGCACAGATTGCTCCAAATGAGAAAACAATGTATTTTTGTTACGTAGAGGTTAAGCAACTTCACTCAATTGCAATTTGTCATTAAGATCGCATGAATGAAAAGTGTAACAACTGAACTTCTGGTTTCCTAAACAATCCAATGAATATAACGATTGGGATATTTCTATGAAGGGTCTGCATTTTCAATTTCCTTTAATTTTTAAATGAAATTTAACCTTCCATATTAAATATTTTTCTTACTATTCACAGGACACAATACTGAATGAAGCATTGTTCTTCAATGGAATTAATCCTGGTTTTGGAAAATGGGTCCACGAGAAGCCAAATTTAGACAAGAGTCAGAAAAAGCATTCCCATGGTGTTGCTGGAAGATCCATGCAGAAAAAAACAGTGATTCTGTAAAAGTCAAACAGTTTGTTTCCCTTTTCTTGTTGCCCCTGAAGTGTTTTAAAATTGTTCCCCCCCCCCCTCTCTTTCTCTTCTTTCAATGGCCCAGCATGTTTCTGTTTCTCATTTTCCCCTGGTATCTTTTTCTTTGTAAAACTCTTCTTGATTCTTGCATTATAAATGATTTAATGTTTTCATTAAAGTTTTTTTTTTAAAAAAGAAATTGTAGGTCATATAGCACATAACCAAATGTGAAGCTGTCAACCAAAGAGGGTATGTCTGCTGAACAAGACTTTGCATAGAGAATTTCCTGGAATAATATATATATATTTGACTAGTACCAATAAAACAAGTTTTTTCCAGGGTAATGCTTGTGATGATAATGGTACTTTTTGGAGCCATTGTGCTTACAAGAATCATAGCAGATGGAATGAATGTACTGCTAAATTTCTTAATGTTGTCATATCAGCTTCTATCGAAAGATAAGCATATATTTCAAATATGGGTACTTTTAAGTACTGGTCACATTATGCATGTTGTTGTAGTTTATTTGTTCAGTCACTTTCGACTCCTCATGATCTCATGGACCAGCCCAAGCCAGAGCTTCCTATCGTCCATGGCCACTCCCGGCTCCTTCAAAGTCAAGCCAGTCACTTCAAGGATACTAGGCCTGGGTAACAACGGAAAAATTTGTTTCTAAAATCGATTCATTTTTTTGGGGGGGGGGGGGGTTGCGTTTCGTTATTTAAAATAATTCCGAAATTTTCCTTTTAAAAAGTTTGATATTTACGAAATTTCGTTAATATTAACGAATTGATTCGTTAAGATGGCAGACCCTCGCGCATGCACAAATCACTTCCGAAACTTCGTTATTGGAACGGGGGTCGATTCGTTAAGTTGATAACGAATCGATTCGTAAAAATGGCGGACGCGATTGCGCATGCGCAAAAAACGACTTCCGAAACTTCATTATTAAATACGAATCGATTCGTTATTAAAATGATAACGAATCGATTCGTTAAAATGGCGGACGCGATTGCGCAATGCTAAATGCTCTACAAACAAAATTATTTCATAAAATAAATCAAATCAAATAATCAAATAGAATAAGATATTAAGATATTAAATAAAAAAGTAATAAGATAAAGTAGCCAAAACTGAGTCAAATAATATAATGAAATAAACAATAATATAATAATAAAATTTAAATAAATGTAAATAATAATAATAATAATAATAAATATTAATAATAAATAATATAAAATTATAATATATATATATATAAAATAAAATAAAATAAAATAAAATAAAATAATAATATATTATTATATATATTATTATATAAATGAAATAAATAATAATATAAATATTTAAATAAAATATAATTAAATTTATAAAATATTTATAAAATATAATTATAAATAATAATAAAAATAATATATAAAATTAAATTATTAATTATTAATAATATATAAAAATAATGTTATTATAAGAACTTAGAAAGTAAATATAAGAAATAAAGAAAGAAAAAGTAACAAAAAGTAACAGAAATTGCACTTTGAAAAAACTCTGAAAATTATCTGGGAAGTATTTCATACATACTAATTTCTGTAGCAGTATTGCAAGTTAAGTAAGAAGGACCAATTCCCACTGGGTGGGTGGTTGGTTGTTTGGCTTCAAAATCGAAATCATTAAGTATATAATTTAGAAATTAATTTATAAATGAAAAAAACATTACATATCCGTGTATTATAGCACTTTGTGTTAGCACTGGTTGGAACTACACACAAATAATGAGTACTGTATTATAGCACTTTGTGTTGGCAAAAGGGCCGCACTGGTTGGAACTACACAAATAGGAAGGAGCACTGTATTATAGCACTTTGTGTTAGCACTGGTTGGAACTACACACTAGGCCTGTTTGATCAAGAAAAAATTTGTTTCTAAATTCGATTCTTAATTGGGGTGTTTTTTTGTTTCGATATTTAAAATATTTTCAAAACTTTCCAAAAAAATGTTTTGTTATTTACGAAATTTCATAAATTTCGTAAATATTTACAAAACATTTTTTAAACTCCATTTGCCTAGTATTTTAAATATCGAAATTTTTTCTTGATCAAACAGGCCTAGTTTCCAACAGACCTCTGAGGATGCCTGCCATAGATGTGGGCAAAATGTCAGGAGAGAATGCTTCTGGATTGGTCATACATACAGCCCTGAAAAGTAAACTCACACAACCGGCCTCCCGCGCCATCCAATCGGCCCCGCGCGCCATCCGGCTCGGGCTCCTGCGCCCCCCTCCTCCTCCTCCTCCTCCTCCTCGTAGCACTTCCTGCAACACAGCTGGTAGGAGGAGGAGGAGGAGGAGGAGGGGGGCGCAGGAGCCCGAGCCGGATGGCGCGCGCGCGCTCCGCTCACCTTTACAACCGGCCTCCGCTCCTGCTGTTAGCCCCGCGCACCATCCGGCTCGGGCTCCTGCGCCCTCCTCCTCCTCCTCCTCGTAGCACTTCCTGCAACACAGCTGGGAGGAGGAGGAGGAGGAGGGCGCAGGAGCCCGAGCCGGATGGCGCGCGGGGCTAACAGCAGGAGCGGAGGCCGGTTGTAAAGGTGAGAGGAGCGCGCTGCGCGCGCCATCCGGCTCGGGCTCCTGCGCCCTCCTCCTCCTCCTTCTCCTCCTCCTACCAGCTGTGTTGCAGGAAGTGCTAGGAGGAGGAGGAGGAGGAGGGCGCAGGAGCCCGAGCCGGATGGCGCGCGCGCGCTCCGCTCACCTTTACAACCGGCCTCCGCTCCTGCTGTTAGCCCCGCGCGCCATCCGGCTCGGGCTCCTGCGCCCTCCTCCTCCTCCTCCTCCTCCTCCTCCTCGTAGCACTTCCTGCAACACAGCTGGTAGGAGGAGGAGGAGGAGGTGAGCGCGGGTGAGCGCGCGCGCGCCATCCAATCGGCTCCTGCCACGGTGCTGCTGGGGTGCTTGCCTGCTTGGGAGCGCCTGATTGGTTCCCAGGCACCAGCACATGACCACAGCACTGAAGTCAGCACAGCAGCCGCCATTGCATTTACGAGATGAGCTGAAGCTCGTAAAAAAAATGGGGCTGCTGTTTCGATATTTTCAAACCCTTCCGGGTTTGAAAATATGTTTTGATATCGCTTCGTTTTTTTAAAAAATAACGATTAAAATACGAAAAACGAATTAACGATACAAAACTGACAGGCCTACTACACACAAATAATGAGCACAGTATTATAGCACTTTGTGATGGCAAAAGGGCCGCACTGGTTGGAACTACACAAATGAAATGCTTGCCCTGTTCTGGAGCAAAAACAGCCACAGGACACACAACAACTGGGTGAAACAGCTTTTGTTTCACCAAAGAGAAATGTGTTTTTTTCCTTTTTTTTTTTTTGAATATTTTTTTAATTTCTTTTAATAATAAAAGAAATATTTAGCAGAAAAAGTTTAATAATAGAAAATTAACAAAATGCTAGCCCTGTAGTGGGGCAAAAACAGCCACAACAACTGGATGAAACAGCTTTTGTTTCACCAAAGAGAAATGTTTTTTTTCTCTCTTTTTTGGAATATTTTTAATTTTTTTTATATATAATAGAAGAAATATTTAGCAGAAAAATAGAAAATTTACAAAATGCTAGCCCTGTAGTGGGGCAAAAACAGCCACAGGCACACAACAACTGGGTGAAACAGAGCTTTTGTTTCACCAAAGACAAAGTCAAACACACAAGAGCAGCAAGCAATGCCTCCTGCTAGCCCTGTAGTGGGGCAAAAACAGCCACAGGCATACAACAACTGGGTGAAACACACACACACACAAGAGCAGCAAGCAATGCCTCCTGCTCCCTCCCACCCAAAACGCTCTCCCGAGTCCCAACTGAAGCAAGCCTCTCACACCTCCCGTCTCCTCGCCTTCCCAGCAATGAGCAATGCGGCCACGCGGAGCTGCTTTTAAAGGGCAGCCCGCCCAATCAGAATGAGACATGGTGCTTGGGAGCGCCGGATTGGCTCCCGGCGCACCCAGCATCCTCCATCCTTAAACGTCATTTCCGAAACGGGCGGAAGCTCGTAAAAAAGATGGAAGATGCTGTTTCGCTATTAAAAAACACTTCCGGGTTTGAAAATAAGTTTTGAAATCATTTTGTAAATAATAAAAATAACGAATAATTAACAAATTACAAAATTAAC
The DNA here is from genome assembly GCF_037176765.1 of Anolis sagrei. Lineage (NCBI taxonomy): Eukaryota > Metazoa > Chordata > Lepidosauria > Squamata > Anolidae > Anolis > Anolis sagrei. The sequence continues at coordinate 36,986,718 of NC_090024.1, read as the reverse complement.
GAACGAAACCGCCCAGCCCTAAAGGATACCATCCATCCATCCATCTTACTCTTGGTCGGCCCCTCTTCCTTTTTCCTTCCATTTCCCCCAGCATCATTGTCTTCTCCAAGCCTTCCTGTCTTCTCAGCATGTGGCTACAGTACTTCATCTTTGCCTCTAATATCCTTTCCTCCAGGGAGCAGTCGGGCTTTATTTCCTGGAGTATGGACTGGTTGGATCTTCAGGGCACTCTCAGAATTTTCCTCCAGCACCACAGTTCAAAAGCATCTATCTTCCTTTGCTTAGCCTTCCTTATGATCCAGCTCTCACATCAATAGGTTGCTATGGGGAATACCATTGTTTTAACTATGCAGATCTTTATTACCAGTGTGATGTTTTTACTCTTCACTATTTTATCAATATTGGTCATTGCTCTCCTCCCAAGAGGTAAATGTCTTCTGATTTCCTGGCTGCAGCCTGCGCCACATTATGCATATATATAAAAAAGTTACACATTCTGATCCAGGACTATCTCAGTTATTTGAAATATATTGTGATAAATGGCTCTCAACAGTGATATAAAGAGAAGATGAAGGATAGCCTAACCTAATTTTGGATTGATTTTCTTCCCTTCCCTTTTTAGAGGTACACAGGGATACAAATAATTATGTAAATGAGTTTGATATTATGTAGAAAAAAGTTTTTAATTGTCTGAAATTTCATGGATCATGATAATTTCATGTTATGATTTAGATTTTGATTTATATCTATGCAACATGGCGGATCCAAATTGCCCTCTTTCCCCCAGTCAGTACATTGCCACCTAAAAATGCTACACAAATAATCAGAAGCCACTCCTTAACTGGGCAATACTTCCATTCCTTGATGTTCTCCAATGGCTCCTGTGTTTCTCCCTAGAGATAAAATGACTGAGTATAACATCTATTTGTTCATTAGAGTATTCCATAACTAAGGCTATTGGACCATACTGTCCGTAAGGGAGGGTCTGTTTTAGAGATCTCAAATGCTTCAGAGAATTCATGGAATTTAACAAATTGGCATTTGCAACTTTGATGATTAGAATCTTCCCATTCTCAGAAGATAAAAAATGTATACAAACCATAAACTGTGACAGCCAGCATGAATATTTAGATTGTGGATGCTGTAGCGTGAGTATATATCTCGCTTCGAGAATGCTGCATTAGTGCATGGTATAAAAAAAATCCTTATGGATACCTATATTATTGTTATTTTACTACTTTTTTGTAAGCAGAATAATGAAGAACCATATATACCAAGACCTGCCATGGAGATTCCCCCTTCCCATAATAGATAGTCATGATGAATGTTATTGTTCACATTTGCTTTTTCATTGCAGAGAATTTGACTGCTAAACAGCCAGAGAAATTATCTGCAAGTGAAGCTACTAAGGGTATAAAATAAATATTTTCAAACATTTTCCCCACATACTGTAAGAATCCAGTTCTGCCCATTTTCATTTGTATTTACTTTTACACTGAAAATATTTTTCTGTGTAAAACTCATTTTGTGGGACACGTTGTCATTGATTGAATGTGTCTATGTTAGCTGCAACCAACTAACCGGATTCCAGTGCAGAAAGATAGTTTTAATTAGTTTCTACTTCTATTTTAGTGGCACTTAACAGTGGCATGATTTTTAGGGGTCTGTTCTAACATTCCAGTTTCTAATTGGGCACAGATGATCAAATGCACAATTCAATCTTTTCTTTTCAGATTTGAAAGCCACATGTTTCAAAATTCAGAGCATGTCCTTTTTATTCAAGTCAGTCACTGTTTATTCAGCTCTCCCTATTAACTTTTACATAAAATCAATACAACAAGCACAGATAAAACTGCCAGCATTACAAAAAAGGGAATCTTTAAGTCATAAATTGCATCCAGTATTACTTCCATAACAAGCAAGACAAATTAGTGAGTTAAACAAAGCCCACAATGGAGTAGAGAATCACTGCAGATCTATAATCCAACAGAAAAAAACCTTTTTTTCCCTGTATGACAAATAGGTTTATAAACTGTCCATGAAAAAAGAGATTTTTTTTCTTTTCAAAAAGAGTGAATATAAATAGTTAATATTAAAATGTATGATGAACTGGAACATTTACTGTACAGGGTTTTTTTTTAAAAAAGGAAAGATATTTAGTTCTGATGCTGACATCAAAATAATTCTGACAGTGATTTGCATATTGCTGCCTTCATTTTGAATGTGATGAAGGCTACCCTTACCTTTGAAGAAAAAGCTTGGTTCTGTGATAATAATCAGATACAAAAGATCCCCTTGAATAAATGCAAAGATGGCGAAATCCTGGAGGTGTTAATATATGCAAGATCATCCTTCATTGCAGTGATCACGGGTCCTACCTACCATGATTAATTCTGAGCTGTGTGGACTAGAGCTCTTCCTCTTTTAACCCAACTGATTAGCTATCATTATGCTTTCCCTCAAGCCGCAGAAAGACTTGAGGATTACTATATTCTTCCTCTATGCATAACTTTGAAAGTAAATCGATTATAGAGACAACCCAACTCCAGTGGTATAATCGGACCAGCTATAGTTTGTTTTTCTCATGCTTTTTAAGAAGTTTATATAAAAGTTTCTCCCTCCCCCTAAAAATCTTCTTCTCTGGTGAAGACTCCTCCACCCAAGTTTTTTTTTTAGGACTAATTGCTAAAAAAGTGTTTCTGGGCTGCTTAATATTGGTGACATTGCTCAGTTCTGTAATCTAGAAATGGGAAGCTGTGACCTTTCAGATGTTGACTCTAATTTCTCCCAGTACCATTAAGCCCCGGGAATATTAAGAATAGTGATCTTTTAACACTTCAGTGGTCACAGATACCACAACCCTGCTGCAGTTTGTAACAACTGTACCAGTGTGTTCTATGTTATTGAAGGATGTACTGGTTTTGCATCAAATATTCTGACGAATTGCAATTTTCTATTAGCTTTCAGACCAACAGAGCTATGGGAAGTCCCCGAATTACAAACGTCTGACTTACAAATGACTCCTAGTTAAGAACAGGGCTGAGGCAAGAGGAAGTGAGAGAAATACAGCCCTAGAAAGGGAAATTCACTCCTGAAAGAGTTACCATGAGGAAATGTGTCTCAACTGAAGCTTTATCACCAATCCTTGTTTCTGCAGCAACCCAAAAATTTCAAAATTCAATTATTGTTTGTGTGTGTATGTGTATAAGCTGGAGTTAATTACATAGAAATTCAACTTAAAAACAAACCTACAGAACCTATCTTGTTCATACTTGGAAACTGCAAAACCAGGTAGGCAATACTATGACACTGCAACAAGACCATGCATAAGACTGAGGAAAAATTTAGACTGAAGCAAAAAAAAATTCACGATTTGCTCTGCAACAACTTGATTTGCTCAGCAACAAAGAGAACAAGGATCATCCTTTTCTTGATCCTGTTCCCTTTCTTCTTGTGAGAATGCCTCCCATTGGATGTGTCTAGATAGGGCTTCTTAATTTTCTTCACTCATTACCCATTCCAGCCCAAGACATTTTACATGATTCCAGGTACATAAGTATATAAAACAGGTATAAAAATAAAACATTTTCTGATAATAAACCAGTATTTGCAAGTCTTGCTAAACAGGCTGATTTTCTGGTTGATGAAGTACAGCTGAAACATCTTCTGCATGGACCACTGTAAATACTACACAACAGATTCCTGTAAATGTCCAATGACCTCTTAACATGGGACTAAATAGCCCCATTTTGCTATTTTTGACCAAGACCTGAATGAGGACTTCCAAGCGGTATCAGAGGACATTTGGTAGGCCCCACCCACATGTTGCTGCACTTTCTCCCATCCCCACCATATGGTGGGGGAAGGAGGGAGGGTGTATCAGGTGCCTTCCCTTTTGCCAGGGACTGCTGGGCCATGTGAAGAGGTCCTGAAACAACCACTAGGCAATGTTCAGAAAATGTGTATTGTTGCAAATTTTTTCAGGACCCTAACGTTGACCAAGAAAGAATGGTAACAAGATTATGGCAACAAGAATGATTGACAACTGGGAAATAGAGGGAGTAAACGTGGAGGCCGTGACAGACTTTGTATTTCTAGGTGCAAAGATTACTGCAGATGCAGACGGTGGCCAGGAAATCAGAAGACGCTTACTTCTTGGGAGGAGAGCAATGTCCAGTCTCGATAAAATAGTAAAGAGTAGAGACATCAGACTGGCAACAAAGATCCGCCTAGTCAAAGCCATGGTATTCCCTGTAGTAACCTACGGATGTGAGAGCTGGATCTTTGGGAAGGCTGAGTGAAGGAAGATCGATGCTTTCGAGCTGTGGTGTTGGAGGAAAGTTCTGAGAGAGCCTTGGACTGCGAGAAGATTGTATTATTGATAGTCATGTTGATATTTTGTTGTGATATTCCCTTATTGTAAACTGTTTTTATATGTTGTACACCGCCGTGAGTCGCCCTAGGGCTGAGAACGGCGGTCAATAAATGCAGTAAATAAATAAATAAATAAATAAATAAATAAATAAATAAGAAGATCTAACCAGTCCATCCTCCAGGAAATAAAGCCTGACTGCTCACTGGAGGGAAGGATACTAGAGACAAAGTTGAAGTACTTTGGCCACATCATGAGGAGACAGCAAAGCCTAGAGAAGACAATTATGCTGGGGAAAGTGGAAGGCAAAAGGAAGAGAGGCCGACCAAGGGCAAGATGGATGGATGGCATCCTTGAAGTGACTGGACTGACCTTGAAGGAGCTGGGGGTGGTGATGGCTGACAGGGAGCTCTGGCGTGGGCTGGTCCATGAGGTCACGAAAAGTCGGAGACGACTGAACGAATGAACAACAACAACGTTGACCAAAAAAATATTCTATAGGCAAGAGTGAAATTATTCAGGCATTCACATATTTAGAGATGCTCACTTTATTGTTGTATTGTTAATGGCTGCAATCATGTATCACAATTTACATTACATAAGTGTTCTGCCTCCACATTATCTGAACTACTTGAAAGGTGAACTGGCAGCGTAGGGAACAGATTGGAGACTATATAGTTGAATCAAACAAGAATCTATTGACTGACAAGAATTTTAGAATTTCTCTCCTCCTGACTCTCACTACAAAGTTTTTATGAGAGAGGTAAAGTATTTGAGAGATAGACACAGTTCTAGCTGAACTGAGGCTTTTGATTTTTCTTCTTCTTATTGTCTCTTTCTTGTGTGGTGTTCAACTATCTCTAAGATGGTCTCAATATTTAACTCTGACTGGACTTGAATACAGCTCAGACTGGACTTGAATACCACTCCAAAGAAGCTGCCGAGACTGAGCTCCCCCCTCCCCCCCCCCCCCCAGAAACTGTACATAAAATATTAATCCCTCTAACTAAAAGGGGCTTAACTAGGGGGTAAACAGTGAGAGTCTCCTTGGGGCATGACAGTAACTGTAAATATACTTGGCTATGTAGCAGAGGCACTCAGAAACCCTATTTATGAATTGCAAAGTTCCTTAATGGGACACTGGTAAGAGTGATCCTGGTGTGTATTAGCCCTCTCTAGTCACATCTGTCCCAAGGTACCTTGTCACTTGCCCAGTTCTAATTCCTCTAGACACAAATCTTCTTATGAAGACTTATTAAGTGCCCAAAAGGATTCCAACCTCTGCATCCCCACATTATTAATCTCAAAATTTGTCCCCCTCTACAATAGAATCATACACTTTCATGAGTAAATACGTTTACCATCAGTCCTGATTACTATCAGAGCTGAAAAAGCAAACCAATTATAGTCCCATAGTCATAGTATTGCTAAAGTTTAAATGAGTTTCAACTGCAAAACTGCACAAATGTGCACACGGTGTGTTTGTCCTATCACTAATCTCTTTTTCTGTATATATCTATATAGTTAAAAATAGATAGATAGATTGTGTGTGTGTGTGAATGTGCAAATTCATAATCTTTATAGTCTCGGGGCTGCTGAAAACTACACACTCCTTCCAGTCAATTTTTTGAGAAAATATTATGCAAATGTTTATTTCACCTGAAAATCAAGACAAACATTTGTATTCATAGTGCTACATAAAACATTCTGAATTCATCTCTTCATTGTAGAATAGAACACGACATCACAAATTAATTTATGCTGCTAGCCAATACTGTTAAGAAATGATATAGACATGAGTCACGTTACTGTAGAAGAAATGGTAATAAGGATATAAATAAAATCCCTGACAGCTCGGCCATTTATTTCAGTGAAATTAATCGACATCAGATCTCATTAATTCTATCAGCATGAAAGGAGAGACAATATATTGTTTAGTAACACAACACTGTTTTCAAGTACTTGTACAAACATCTTCAAATGTGACAATGATGTGGAGATATCTAAAACCCATAGTATAAATGCTTATTATTCTATACATATCCATAAGTTTGATCATCTAATTGTACCAACATCATAGGCAGAATAATTAGTATGGATATCTAGTCCATCAGCTACTTCAGGTACCTGCTAAATACATATTTTGAATTTCTAGTCTTTTTTCTTTGCGTGTTTTACTATAGAATGAAGATTTATTAGTCATTTTTAACAAATCATATATTTGGCCAAAGGCTGACATTCCAAACATTTTTATGCACATTTGGACTTGATTGTCAAACTTATATTATTTCAGCTCACTGCTATTTTGCAAACTTCGTATTGTACAAATATGAAGACTTGAATGTCCTACAGTAAAAATATATATCATTCTTTTCACCACCACCTAAACAATTTCCTTGTCCCTGTCCCACTTCTGTATATTAGAGTTGGTTAGGTTTGCTTTGTTAAACCATAAATTCGTTAAAACCTATTGAATTTGGTCTTTCCAATCAATTTTGAACCATGCAGGAAGAATAAGAAGTGTAATTACTATTTGAACCACTTACCCTTTTTATTCATAAATATTTCGTAGTATTTGGAACTCTCCCAAGGTTATTTTAATTTTCACAAGCATTAAGCAATTTTGTAAAGTTTTGCTTCCCCTCCCGGGCGATGCAAAGGAGAGATGAGGTGGGCGTGCCTAAGCACAGCCATTGTTGTAGTTTGTGAAGGCCCCCAATGGTAGAGATTGCAAAAAGCTCTGTTGTTAAACTACATTTCCCACACTGCCTTGCTGCACATTTGCCAAAATGGCCGAGCAGCAGGTTCCTCCTCCTCCTCCTCCTTTTTTTCTGCATTACCAACTGGATTCTCCCTTCAGAGTTTGCATTCAAACCAAGTTTTCCTCATCCCCCCCCTTACCTCAATCTCAAGGTTTGGTAACTGGGAGTTTAGCCAGGTAGGAGGCAGCCTCCACTCAACAGGATCAAGCCAATGCTGGGTTTAAAAAAAAAGGAAAGGGGGGAGGCAGGAGAAAATTGGGAAGGGAGAAAGGAGAGGGTGCTTTCTGTTATAGATCAGTGACACTAAAGGTTGATTGGGATATTGGTTAAAGCAACCAACTTTGGAAAGGAAGGAGAACCTGTCAGAAGCACCTTCCTTCCCTTCCTCTCTTCCTCTCTTCCTTCCTTCCTTCCCTCTTTCCTTCCTCCCTCCCCTCCCTCCCTCCTTTCTTCCTTCATTCCCTCTCCTGTCTCCCTCCCTCCAAGTGGATCAGGCAGATCTTATTGAGGAACCACTTCCAACTGCATTGCCTCAATGCTACACAATCCTGGGAGCTGTAGTTTTGCATGGATTTTTAGCCTCCTTTGCCAAAGAGTGCCATACTACAAACCCCAGGATCCCATAACATTGAACTGTGGCATGGGTGCATCTAATCCAGGCCTGGACAAACTTTGGCCCCTCCAGGTGTTCTGGATTTCCACTCCCATTATTCCTAACAACCTGAAGCCCACTGCCTGGCTGAAGCCCGGCAGCGGGAGCCAAGTGGCACCTGAGGGGGCATTGCTGCCTCTCCTCCTCCTCCTCCTCAGCATTGACAACCAAGGCAGGCCTGGAGTGGAAGAGCCCCTTGGTCAGGAGTGGCCTGAGTGGAAGAGCCCCTGATGTTTCCCCAGTACCAGTGCTGTTTTTTCCTACAGCACATGTGTATCTGCTATTAACGAAGCTGTTTCGGAAGTTTCAGAAAGTTTTGGGGGAAAAATTATTTTTAAAGGAGATGACTTTAGAATCAAACCACCAGTGCCCTCGACATCTGAAACAAGTTTTGAATCTTTTTTTTTATCAAACAAGCCTACTGTATATGTATACCAGATGTGTGTGTTTGGGTGCAGGCAGTCCCAAATTACAAAACAAGACTGGTTCTGCAGGTTTCTTCTTAAGTTGAATCTCAGCTTTGGGTAGCACAGGGAAGCAAAACACCTCTGTGGAGTTTGTTTTGCTGTCTGTGCCCCTGTTCAAAAAATTTCACCTCACTTTCTGTCCCTGTGATAATTGGATTTTGAAACAAAGATTGGCAATAAAGTAAATTTCTCTTCCTAGGAGTAGATTTCTCTCACTCCCTATTGTCTCCCATTCTTAACTATGAGTCATTTGCAAGTTGGATGTTTGTAACTCGGGGACTGCCTGCATTTTCATTCCTACATTGTGTCACATTATAATGTGGTGTTCAGAGATGTTTCCAGGCTCCTAAATCCATTACCTCCACAATATGCCAACAATGAAGCCATTTCTCCCATTCCACTATTCCTGCAGTTCGCACAGGGATAGGCATGGTTTACCTTCCTCTAAGCCAGCGTTCTCAGGTGCCCTTGGTCTTTTAGATAATGTGAGGTTTTTTATGTTATTCACACAAACACATATTCACACAAGCACATTTATTTCAGTCTTTTTTATTGTTCCATATCTTGCTTTCTGCAAGGCAAGCAATCAAATCAAACTCTGACACATTTTCAAATTAGTTTCATGTAAAGCCTTTTTCTAAAGCATATTTTAAAAAAGTCTTTTTAGCTCCATTTTCCTTCTATCACTCATTTCAGTTTGGAGTTTATATATGTGCACACACACACACACACACACACATACATACACACACACCATTGGGGAGAATGATATATAAACACACGGGCACAAACTCCACTGGAGAATATAGAGAGAGTTGTCACTGTTTATTTACTTATATGCTGTATAATGAGCTTTTAATTATCCAAGCCAAAAAAAACAAAAACAAAACAAAACAGGGAGGAACCCATTTGTACAGGTCTCAAGCCAAATGTAGAGGGCTGCCACCAATTGTACAGGTGCAAACCCAACAATAGACAGGGTATAGGGATTTTAACTTTAAAGATCCCACCCGCTGTCACCAATTGTACAGGACGCACGCACCAGTTGTACAGGTGTGGATGATTATGGAGGGAATTAATACTATAGAGGAGGCCAATTATTGTTTGTAAATCAAGGTAACTGCCACCAACGTGAGGTATTGGAGGTACCACCGATGAGATCTGGCTCTACAGACGCAGATTAATGGAGATGAGACAGTCTTCAACAAAAGTTAACAAGTTTATTGAGTACAAAGCGTATGGTTGCAGGCTGTTTAATAACTTATAGAACTTTGAATATAACTTAGTTTGTAATACAGTCCACTCTTCTAGATGACACAGCTCGTGATTAACTTTTACTGAGGTGGAGCACTTTGGTGAACAATGTTTCCTAATATGAATAGCCTTCCCATTTGATCTTTCCTTGATCAAATCCCTGATCTCTAGTCCTTTCTCGACTAGGGATCCTAACAAGCTTCCTTTAGTCTACTTTTACTAAAGAAACTGGTCAGGTTTCTCCTTTCAGCCTTCCTAGACTGAAAAACCTACGACTATTCACATACACCTCTCTCCCAGGCTTCTCAAGCCTCCACACTCACACACTGACTCTCCGACTCCAACTGCCCCTTTTCCAAAGACGGACATAACATCTCCCCCTTGGCTCCGCCCACTTCTCACTCTCTGAGCTAGCCTGCCTGGTTTCCTTGGCAACGCTCCCTGTTGGTTCAAACCAGATAACTCTAGTCTTAGCTACTGTTACAAACATAAACATATACTCTAACAGTTAAACATATACATAGTATCAATGACATCTGCACACATTGAATTCCAAGCTGAGCTCACAAGCTAGCCTCCAGACTTTGTCAGTTGGGACCAAAGAAATGCTTCAAGCACAGAGAAGCAGGACATGATGCATTTACTGAAGCCAATTTGTGTGCAGTACTGAGATATAGAAGTCTTCTGCTGAACGGCTAGGGACAAGAGTCAGCAACCAGGGGCGGCTCAACCCATTACGCATTTGCAGTGTAGTTGATTTTGCCCAGGGGCGCTCTTGAGGCGCTCTTGGGGGAAAATAGACCTTGACATATGCGAGTTGTAGTTACTGGTTTGTATAGTTCACCTACAATCAAAGAGCATTCTGAACTCCGCCAATGATGGAATTGAACCAAATATGGCATACAGAACTGCCACGACGAACAGAAAATATATATCAGTGATTGGTTTGGGGGGGGGGGGGCAAAATACTGTTTACTTACTGTTGAAAATTACCTAGGGCTGCCTCTGGCTGCAACCAAAGCCTTTGGCATGTGTCCAGTCTTGCCAAAACATCAGACAACCTTAAGAAAGGGAAGACTTAAATTTTCTCTAAGAGTTATCAGAAAGAAGAAAAAGTGAGGCTAAGCTTGAATCAAGATGAGATCAGGGTTCACACATTTCTTTTCACTTAACAAACTTCTTTTTCAAAATGTTTCCTGCAGAAGAGTGCATTTTAGTGTTTCAGGAAGTTTCTCAGAATAGTCATTGATTTTTTACGGAAAGGGGTTCCAAACTGGTTAAAAGACATGAAGAATCACCCTGTAGCTTTTCTCTTGAAATATTAACTTCTAGACAGAAAGCACATGTTATAATTGTATCAGTTCAAACAAAAATGTGCTGTGTTTCTGTTCTAAAGGCCCTGAAAACCTATTTATGTTGTTTGCTGGTGATTGCTGATTTCACTGTTCCTAGTTTATTATGTATGGGGAATGCATAAAACAGACGGAACAGAGATTATGCAAATCCCCAAGGAAGGAAAGCAACTGCTTCCTTTGGAATTTGGCTGAATGCACTGCTGAGAAGCGCAAGATACAGTATAACTTAAAACTTCAGATCGAAAACGTATATATGACTGGATTATGCTTCATCAGATAACCCAAATCCTTCATAGCCACCATGACGCCAGCACAATGCATCTGGTCTAAGCTTCATTATAAACAACTGATATGATGTGAAATCCATCCTGCGAAACAGATTATATTGCAGTCCCTTTAGATAAGCACAGTGTAACATCAGAGGTAATGAGACACAGCAGGAGTTCCATTTTGTAATAGGTATGTCAATAGCTAGACCTGCTGCCCAATTTCAGCAAAGGCCTTTGTCCCAAGAGGAGATTTATTACAGATTTCTACAAATACCAGCCAATTCCAAGCTGTTAAATGAGAGAGGAGTCCAAGTAATTCCCCAGTTTCTGCAAATACAAGCCTGTGTTTATATGGAAAGCAAGCAAAGGAGACACAAAACTGAAGGCTGATAAAAATACTTTACAATAGCAAATACTGGGCTTAGCATTCCTTGCAACTATGAAGTATGGCTGAAATGCTAATCTGCAAAGAAGTGTGATTCAAGTGTTCTACAAAACTTGTGGAAGAGTTGAAGAGTCCAGATTGCGAGAGGAGCAGATTATTTCCACCTCTGAAACCTATGGGCCACATTTCATCACTGACTTCCATTGGTGTGCCTCCAATACCATGTACCTTAATCCCACTAACACCATTAGAAGTGTGTGTGGTCTTCTTACCATGTGTAAATGCATAGGCACACAAAGTAAAGGAAGTATCAGCCTGAATCACTGAAGAAAGAGTGAGAAAGGGATTTCCAAAGCTTGAGCAAGACATGCTATCTTTGAAGCAGAATCCCACATCATAGAAAAGCAGGGCTTCAATTTCCATGAAAAGTATGCACATTTTACCATTTCTTTGTGGCATCAATGTATAATAAGCATTCTTATGTCAGGGGTCTTTTCAGAACATACAATTATAGCATTCTGGTACCACTTTAACTACCATGTCCAAAGCCAGGTAGCTCGGCAAACTACAACTCCAAGAATTCCATGGGACACATCCATGACAGTTAGTGGTATTTAATTGCATTATCAGTGCAATGTGAAATGGACACAGGTATGCCCATATTTTCATTATGTCCGTTCTGATTGACAGATGCTTTCCAGAATCTTGCACAGAGATATTTCCCATCACCTGATCTGCTTGCTCTGTTTTGTTTCTGTTGCATTTCTCTGAATCCCACTAGCACTGCCATTACATCCAAATATCCCACCAGCTTGCAATACTTTCTTTTTCTGTACACTTTTTGATATGTAGCTTTTATGATGTAAATGTAAACTTACTCCTTCTTTATTAAATTGCTTTTATGCACATTTTTTTTTCAAATAAATACAGTCATTTTTTTAATAATGCAGGGGAAAAGGGACCTGATGTTCATGTTTTCCTCCTAGTCTCAGGAAACCAAAAGAAGCTCATGTAGATCATGTGTTGAAGGAATCTGTAAATGTACATTTTCTCTCATTGACTATAACACTAAACGTTTTTTTACAATGCAATTCCCTCATTCCATCCTCTTGTTTGGCCCTTATATGAGAGCCACTGCTCGCAGAATCCAGTGAAGGAAGTAAAGTAGCCATGGCTTTGAGGAAATGTAAATGGCTTGTAACTATCTTAAGTACATTTATTGTAGCCTTAAATAAGTAGTTTTGAAAATCTATTCCCCAGTAAAAAGGACATTTTTCCCTATAAGCCTGAGAAATGATTTGGCATTCATGTAGGCATGATAGTTTTTGGAAAGCTACTTACTCAGAAATACAGGCACAATTTTAAAGCTCACATTACTAGCTGTGTATTTCCACAAGTGTCTAGATGTCAATAAAAATGAGCTCCAGGGAAAAGAACCAAAAGGGCGAAGGGATGTTGTTTCAAGTTGGTATGAATTTGGTAAACTATGCAAGGATGAAAAATCTGGTACACAAATCTATTAAGTTCAAGCCTTATCATAATGCACCTTTGCTTTCCAGCTTCCATATGGATAGGTCACAATATGGCAGTGTTTCGCAATCTGAGGGTCAGGACCCTGAGGGAGTTGCAAGGGAGGTGTCAGAGGGGTCATCAAAGACTATCAGGAAGCACAGTATTTTCTAGTGGTCATAGGAAGTCTGACCCAATTATATCAGTGATGGGGTTCAGAATGCTCTTCGATTGCAGGTGAACTAAAAATACCAGCAACTACAACTCCCAAATTTCAAGGTCTATTTTCCCCCAAGCTCCATCAGTGTTCACATTTGGGCATATTGAATATTCATGCCAAGCTTGGTCAAGATCCATCATTGTTTGCATCCACAGTGCTCTCTGAGTGTAGGTAAACTACAACTTCAAAACTCAAGGTCAGTGCCGATCAAACTGTTTCAGAATTTTCTGTTGGTCATGGGAGTTCTGTGTGTTTATTTGGTTCAATTTCATCGTTGGTGGAGTTCACAGTGCTCTTTGATTGTAGGTTAACGATAAATGCCAGTAACTACAACTCCCAAATGACAAAATCAACCCCCCAGCCCCACTAGTATTCAAATTTGGGCACATCGGGTATTTGTGCCAAATTTAGTCCAGTGAATGAAAATACATCCTGCATATGGCCAAGAACCTTTATATCTTAGGGACCGCCTCATTCCTTTTCCTCATCAGTGGTCACCTCGATCCACCCAGGAAAATCTCCTATACATACCGGGTCCTAAGGAGGCACATTTGGAAGCGACAAGGCGTAGAGCTTTTTCAATCTATGCTCCAATTCTGTGAAACACATTGCCTCCATATATTAGAACAATGTCGGAGTTGCGACTTTTTGTAAAGCCGCTCAAGACTTGGCTGTTTGGTTGTGCATTTAAGTAATCGGATCAAATTTTGAATGTTTTATATTGTGTATAAGCTATTTTAAATTGTAAGTCGCTCGGAGCACTTTGGTGGAGAGCGACTAATTAAGAAATAAAGTGATGATGATGATGATTATTATATCAGATATTTACATTATGATTCAAAAATAATGTTATGGTTGAGGGTCACCACAACATGAAGAACTGTATTAAGGGATTGCAGCATTAGGAAGGTTGAGAACCACTGCAATATAGCCTACTTTCACTTGCTCTGCTATATACAAGCAAAGCCATGATAATAAAGTAATAGTTAAAAACTGTTTGCAAGTTCTGCTTTATCCCATAGTGCTTTAAGAGCTTAAGAATAGTTGCTTTTTCACCTGATTCTCTTCTTGCTTTGAAGGTCAATTGTGTCTTAGTACATAATACATCAACCTGAAGAAAACACAGTGCCTTCTAATTGCTTATTTTAAAGCCTGCTGTGAAAAAACACAGGTTAAACATATTGTCAGAGAAATGGAAATTGATGTGTTGCTTGGCAAATAGGAACAACTCCAGCCAAGGTGTAAAATCTCCTGTGAGGTTTAGTCCTCTCATATGTCTGATATCTTTCAGCTGCCAACAAACATCTGCGTGGGATGTAATGGAATATTGAAGGGTTCAGAAGTTAATTTCATGAAATAGTAGAGTGCAAAGAAAAGTTTTATGATGAAACTGGTGGGGATAAAAGGGTACTAGTACAGTTCATTGCCTTCAAAGTTCAGAAGGTATAATCATATTTCACCCCAAAACTAGTCCATTTATGATAGTGAAAAAATAACACACATTTCTGTTAATGGTGCAGAAGCTAATGATTTTTGCTAAAGGAACTTTTTCCCTTTTCAGGTATTCCTAAAGGGGCTAAACTGGATGCATGAATAGAAAGAACACCGTATTGTCGAAGGCTTTCATGGCCGGAATCACTCAGTTCTTGTGGGTTTTTTCGGGCTATATGGCCATGTTCTAGAGGCATTTCTCCTGACGTTTCGCCTGCATCTATGGCAAGCATCCTCAGAGGTCTGTTGGAATTAGGACAAATGGGTTTATATATCTGTGGAATGGCTGGGGTGGGGCAAGGAGCTCTTTCCTGCTGCAATTAGGTGTGGATGTTTGGCTAATCACCTTCATTAGCATTTGAAGGCCAGCTTGAACCTGGGAAAAGCTGTTGCTGGGAGGTGTTAATCTGTGCCTGGTTTTTTCCTCTCTGTTGTTTAGCTGTTATAATTTTAGAGTTTTTTAATACTGGGAGCCAGATTTTGTTCATTTTCATGGTCTCTTCCTTTCTGTTGAAATTGTCCACATGCTTGTGGATTTCAATGGCTTCTCTGTGTAGTCTGACATGGTGGTTGTTGGTGTGGTCCAGCATTTCTGTGTTTTCAAATAATATGCTGTGTCCAGGCTGGTTCATCAGGTGCTCTGCTATGGCTGACTTCTCTGGTTGAAGTAGTCTGCAGTGCCTTTCATGTTCCTTGATGCGTGTCTGGACGCTGCGTTTGGTGGTCCCTATGTAGACTTGTCCACAGCTGCATGGTATACGGTAGACTCCTGCAGAGGTGAGAGGATCCCTCTTGTCCTTTGCTGAACGTAGCATTTGTTGGATTTTCTTGGTGGGTTTGTAGATTGTTTGTATGTTGTGTTTCCTCATCAGCTTCCCTATGCGGTCAGTGGTTCCCTTGATGTATGGCAGGAACACTTTTCCTCTGGGTGGATCTTCATCTTGACTTTTGTGGCTTGTTCTTGGTCTTGCAGCTCTTCTGATGTCTGAGGTGGAGTATCCATTGGCCTGGAGAGCCCAGTTGAGGTGGTTCAGTTCATCTTGGAGGAGGTGGGGTTCGCAGATTCTTTTTGCACGGTCTGCCAAGGCTTTGATGGTGCTTCTTTTTTGACTTGGGTGATGGTTGGAGTTTTTATGTAGATATCTATCTGTGTGTGTGGGTTTTCTGTAGACGGTGTGACCCAATTGTTGATCTGGTTTGCGGATGACTAGGACATCTAGAAAAGGCAGTCTTCCTTCATTTTCTTTTTCCATGGTGAACTGGATGTTTGGGTGGATGCTGTTAAGATGGTCCAGGAACCTGTTGAGTTCTTCATCTCCATGGCTCCAAATGGTGAAGGTGTCATCCACATATCTGAACCATATCGTGGGCTTTTTGGTTGCTGTCTCCAGGGCTTGTTCTTCAAAGTGTTCCATGTAGAAGTTAGCTATGACTGGGCTGAGAGGGCTCCCCATAGCTACTCCATCTTTCTGTTCGTAGAATTCATTGTCCCACTGAAAGTAACTGGTGGTGAGGCAATGGTGAAACAGAGCTGTGATGTCTTCTGGGAACCTCTGGTTGATGAGTGCCATGGTGTCTGCTACCGGGACCATGGTAAATAGAGATACCACATCGAAGCTGATCAGTTTGTCGTTTGTATTTAGCTTGAGATTGCTGATTTTTTCTATGAAGTGGGCTGAGTCCTTGATGTAGTGTGTAGTGAGCCCAATATGGCTTTGTAGCTGTGCAGCAAGAAATTTTGCTAGGTCGTATGTGGGGGATCCAATGGCACTCACGATGGGTCTGAGTGGGGTGGAGTCCTTATGGATTTTTGGGAGTCCATAAAGCCTGGGTGGATGGGCTTCCGATTTACATAGCTGCTGTCGTGTGTCAAAGTTTATTGAGGAGTTCTTAATCAGGGTGTTGGTTTTCCTGGTTATTTTGGCAGTTGGGTCTTGCTTGAGTTTTTTGTATATAGTAGGGTCCAGGAGTTTTCTGATCTTCTCCTTGTATTGCTCCGTATGCATGATGACTGTGGCATTCCCCTTGTCTGCTGGCACAATGAGGATATCAGGATCTGAATTTAGGTCTCAAATGGCTTCTCTTTCCTTCCTAGTAATGTTACTGGAGGGGAGTTTTGCCTTTTTCAGGATCCTTGCTGCTTCCGCTCGTACTTCTTCTGCTTCTTCCTCTGGTAGGCGGTAAATTGCTGATTCGACATTGGCAATGATGTTTTCTACTGGGATCCTGGTGGCGGTTACAGCAAAGTTTCCTCCTTTCGCTAGTATGGATACTTGGTCTTCAGAGAGTTGTCTGTCTGTCAGGTTGATGATGGTCCGTGATGTATCCAGTTCTGGTTTCGGTTGTTGCTTTTGTCGTTTGTGGAATTTTTGTTTTTGTCTGTTGGTGTGGACAACCATGTTCTTCTCCATTTTCCTGTAAGTGAGATTGTCTATTTTGTCCCAGTCCTGGGAATTCATCTTCTGGCTGATATTGATATGGAGATGCAGCAGTTCCTTGTCTGTGTTTGCGAGTTCTTTGCGGATGGTGTGGATTCTCTCTCTTAAGAGGTTGCGTTCCAGGCGGTCATAGATCCGGTGAGCCTGTGGTGTTTTGAAAGTCCTTTTGGCTGCGAGGAATTGTGGGATGGTATCTGTGTCTCTGCAGCGTAGAAGGAAAGTCAGGGAGCACAGTAGATGTGCTTTCCTGGTCCTTAGTTTCTCCAATTTCCGTGTGTCTTGGAACAGTTTCTCCCCGTAGAGATGTTCAATGTATTGTCGAAGGCTTTCATGGCCGGAATCACTCAGTTCTTGTGAACAAGTTTTCCCAGGTTCAAGCAGGCCTTCAAATGCTAATGAAGGTGATTAGCCAAACATCCACACCTAATTGCAGCAGGAAAGAGCTCCTTGCCCCACCCCAGCCATTCCACAGATATATAAACCCATTTGTCCTAATTCCAACAGACCTCTGAGGATGCTTGCCATAGATGCAGGCGAAACGTCAGGAGAAATGCCTCTAGAACATGGCCATATAGCCCGAAAAAACCCACAAGAACTGAGAAAGAACACCATTGATCTCTACCTGGAGAGTAAAAAAATGGTGTAAGTGTTTAGTTAATATGTATATTTCTGTGTGATCAAAACTCCTATGTTCAGAAATCCTGGATTGTATCTGGATTGTGCTTGGGGGCCTCATGAGGCCAGCCAATCACATCTCATGGAAATAGAGCAGATACAGGAGAAAGGCCTGTGTACGATGGCCTAGAGCAGTGTTTCTCAAACTATGCTCCTCCAGATGTTTTTGACTTTAGCTCCCAGAAATCCTAAAGAGCTAACAGAGAAATGAACTTTCATTGTGAAATACAGAATCATAGAGCAAGGAAGGATCAGATTGATAGGTAGTCTGCATGTGAAACCTTCAAAATCCTAACCACACTGAGGACTCAGCCATTGGATGGAGCATTTATAAAACACCAATGAAGAGCAAGCATATAAACCATTATTTCTTAGCCTGGTGGTTGGGACCCCTGGGGGGGGGGGTCGCAAAGAGGGTATCAGAGGGATCACCAAAGACCATCAGAAAACACAGTATTTTCTGTTGGTCATGGGAGTTCTGTGTGGGAAGTTTGGCCCAATTCTATCATTGGTAGGGTTCAGAATGCTCTTTGATTGTAGGTAAATCCCAGCAGTTACAACTCCCAAATGTTAAGGTCTATTTCTCCCAAACTCCACCAGTGTTCACATTTGGGCATATTGATCATTCATGCTGAGTTTGGTCCAGCTCCATCATTGTTTGAGTCCACAGTGCTCTTTGGATGTAGGTGAACTACAACTCCATTAATTCAAGGTAAAAGCCCACCAAACCCTTCCAGTATTTCCAGTATTGGTCATGGGAGTACTGTGTGTCAAGTTTGGTTCCATTCCATTGCTGGTGGAGTTCAAAATGCTCTTTAATTGTATGTTAACCTAAATCCCAGCAATGACAACTCCCAAATGACAAAATCAACCTCCCCCTCCCCAAAATCCCACCAACATTCAAATTTGGGCATATTGGATATTTGTGTCAAATTTGGTGCATTGAATGAAAATACCTCCTGCATATCAGACTTTAACATTATGATTCATAATAGTAGCAAAATTACAGTTATGAAGTAAAAACGAAAATAATGTTATGGTTAGGGGTCACCCCAACATGAACTGTATTAAGGGGTCGCAGCATTAGGAAGGTTGAGAACCACTGGTATAAACAAACTGAAGGGTTAACAGAAGAATTCCTTTCAAGAGTGTACAATCATGAATTACAACTGTGACTGTTCAGCACATTTTCACTGATAAATTCTTCTGCCTCATAATTGATTAATTAGTGGATGAAACATAAACAAATTTGCATCTTGGCAAGACCTCGATGTAGATTCCTTTTTGACTACATTGAGGAAAATATGAAACCGCTTACAATTCAATCAGCGCGTCATTCAAAGGAAAGAGTAGCTTTGATGTTTTTCTTCATGAGTTCTTTTTATACACATATAAAGGACCTAGTACTTAAAATAAATATGAAACAGGGAGCATTTAACTCTTGCCCTCACTGTTTAAAAGTAGTCTAAATAAGTGTAAATAAGATGTTATAATATTGAAACAATAAAAATATTGGGGAAAATATGTGTAACAAAACGCAAAAGCAATCCAACCACTTCTTATTATATACCAAAACTGAATTGCCTGTCAGATTAATTAAATACACAACACTTTGACATAATAAAATCTCCTTGGCCTACTAAAAAAATCCCTTGGTATCAATATGAACACAACATGGTGGGATCATTTACTTTCAGCTGCTTTGACATTTATGAAAATATCATAAGTACCTCAGAAGTTGTACAGATCAAGAGAAAAATTCATCCTTAAATGCTAAGGCAACCCGATCAAATGGGTCCTTTGACGCCTCTGCTGGTCATGTATCAACTTAACAAGCTTGTTTTTATGGCAAAAAGTAATGCATTTACCTTTAGTATTTCTCCTCTTGCCCATGTAGAATTGAATTGCTCTATTTCAAATTCATTTTTATCCCAAATGGTACAGATTGGCATACAATGCAGACAGATACTTCAAAGGGAGAATCATTTTCTGTTGTCAGGTCATAAGTCCCTGTTCAGAAATCTAACACTCTGCTTTATATTCATTCAACAAGCTTGTTTACCAGTCTGGTCATTCTTGCAGGCCTGACATGTTTCTGAATGGATATTAATCATGGTTATGCTTCCTTCTTTGAACCCCTATCTTTTTCTTGATTTCAATCTCTCTAAAATGGTGTACAAATTTCATCTTGAGCTATGTCTTGACTGCTTACAGGTGCTTTTACCAAAGTACTAATAGTTCATACAAAAGCAATGTCTGAATAAAAAGGGTTTTAGCCTGCTGCCGGAAGGACAACTATGAGAGGGCTGTTCTGACTTCTCTGTTTTGGGAGTTCCAGTCGAGGGACAGCCACTGAGAAGGAAAGTTCTCTCTCTCTCGTTCCCACCAATTGAGCTTGAGTTGGAGGTGGGACCGAGAGAAGGACCTCTCCTGAAGATCTCAAGTCCAGGGCAGGTTTGTACATGGTGATGCGGTCAGTCCTCTCCTTTAAAAAATGCATGAAGGGAACATACTTAAGAAAAGTTAAAGAGAACGGGGATCTATTAATCTGAGGAGTTGCAATCAGGGAATGGTAAGCTGCATTGCTAGTCTTAAAATATCTGCATCTGCACACATACAGATAGGAAGAGGATATAAATGAGGGAAAAGAAAGAAAAAAAGAAAGACAAATAAAGGAAACCACCTACTTCTATTAGGGCATCCAGCATGAAAGCAGTAACAAGAGACAAAGTTGAGAAGCTTGCTGTGATGTGGCATGACATAGAAGCAGCACTCACATCCCATTACCGCACCCTTCCCCAAAGTGGAAAAAGACAGCCTTCCAGCATTCTTGCCTTCCCACCTGAGCTTTTTCCACCTGTATGACACCCATTGGTAATGTTGGGGACCCCAAAGAATGCAGTCCCCCCCCCCCCGTTTTAGGTGCTTATGATAGAAAAGAATGTCAGCAACCATTTTTAATGGAAGTTCATTGTGCAAACTCTATATTCCCCATAATTTTGGGCACTTGAGGTGGAGCAGAGACATTGTGGCATTTTAAATAGAAGCTTATGCGAGCTCTTCAAGTCTCACCCCTGTTATGCAAGCCCCATTTAAAATGGCCAATGTCACTCTGCTTCACAGCAGTACATGTGAAAAAGATCTTGGAGTCCTCGTGGACAACAAGTTAAACATGAGCCAACAATGTGATGTGGCAGCAAAAAAGCCAATGGGATTTTGGCCTGCATCAATAGGAGCATAGTGTCTAGATCTAAGGAAGTAATGCTACCCCTCTATTCCGCTTTGGTTAGACCACACCTGGAATATTGTGTCCAATTCTGGGCACCACAATTCAAGAGAGATATTGACAAGCTGGAATGTGTCCAGAGGAGGGCGACTAAAATGATCAAGGGTCTGGAGAACAAGCCCTACGAGGAGCGGCTTAGGGAACTGGGCATGTTTATCCTGAAGAAGAGGAGGCTGAGAGGAGATATGATAGCCATGTATAAATATGTGAGAGGAAGCCACAGAGAGGAGGGAGCAAGCTTCTTTTCTGCTTCCTTGCAGACTAGGACGTGGAACAATGGCTTCAAACTACAAGAGAGGAGATTCCATCTGAACACGAGGAAGAACTTCCTGACTGTGAGAGCCATTCGGCAGTGGAACTCTCTGCCCCGGAGTGTGGTGGAGGCTCCTTCTTTGGAAGCTTTTAAGCAGAGGCTGGATGGCCATCTGTCAGGGGTGATTTGAATGCAATATTCCTGCTTCTTGGCAGGGGGTTGGACTGGATGGCCCATGAGGTCTCTTCCAACTCTTTGATTCTATGATTCGAAGTACTTACATGAACTTTCCTAGCTTGGCAGTTCTACAATGGCTTGGTACTGCATTTTCCCCTTTCCTATAGCAGTGGTGTGAGGAGTAATCTGAGAGCTACCCTGGAACCTAAAGTACAGCATAGAAATCTCATAGAAACTATCTGAGTCAAAAATTTATCTAGGACTTTTGGGTATCTGCAAGAAGAAATGGCTATGCTCTCTCTCCAAGATTGCATCTAAAATCACAAGTCAAAAAGTAATGAGCTACAATGCTAAACTGTTGGATCCATTACTCAGTAAGGGCAAATCTACACTGTTCAGTTAGGTTGGTTTGAAGTTGTATCAGCCTACAGGTGGCTACAAAAGACATAGGGGCTGATATGGCTTAATCTGTGGAAATACTACACTATCCCCCAGGTTAAAAATAACAGAGAAAACCCAAATCCTGCACTGGAATTCAGGTTTCCCTTTGAGTTAGAGCAATCCAGACAGCTACAGCCAGTTACTAAGTTAACTGGCTGCAGCTGTTCCAACAGCCACCCCATGTTTCCCAGACTGAAGCAGCCCAGGGACACAAGAACACTGTCTCGTCCTGCCCCCTCCCCGGGAATTGTTGCTATGTATAGCAGTGAGACAGCAACCTGCCTGATACTTGGAGGTTCCCTTCCATATTCCATGTCATGTGACTTGTGAAGGTGCCTGGGAGGAAAGAATAGGGTAATGTAGCTACCAGCAACACATCGGGAGCAACACTTGGAAAGTTGGGCCCCTGCCTAGTAGTTTCAAACCAAATTTAGTGTGGCTGAGCAATGGGGGGTTTCTTCCAGCACAGGGAGTCCCTGTTGAGCTGAAGTTGACATCTTGGACACTGAATCCAGCCTGCTTTATTTGTCATTGTAGAGCCAGCCTAAGTACAAAATGGTATATTACAGGGAGCACTGTCAGTATTTTAATTTGTAAGTGCATGTGCATGGATGTTTTTTTTAATATGTCATATCAGCCCAGGAAGGATATGAGTCAGGACAGGTGGAAAATGATTTGATCTTTTTTTCTTTATCATTTTTATTTCAGTCTCATTATCCCCAAGTGCCTTTTACACCCTTCCTTTTTAAAAAAACTGATAAAGAATGATGACGCACATGCAATCGTAATAACATGGGATGATTCAGGAAATGAGGAGGAACTGAAATAATGAATAAGCACTTTTAATTAAATGCAAATACCATGACACAAACAAGAAGGAAATGGAGAAGGGAACAGAATGTACCACTTGAGACTTGACTTGTTCACTGAAATTTCTCAGTTCCTGTAGATGTTTTAGTTGAGATGGCTTCTGGTGGAAATGTGTGTACAACTGCAGTTGATATAATGACTGTCATTTTATATATTCCAGCAAGAGCTAGCATGTTGCTGACTTTGCCTCAGATTGGCATAATCTTCAGATGATTTGGGAAGCTGGGATCCAGGGAAATCTCTGGAATAGCTCATCATTTTTACCAGGAGTTGTTGGCTTTGGTGAAGATGTGTTACATGGGACTTGGGAATCAAATGGATGTTGAAACTAGAAGCTGAGAAAGGCTAATTACTCCCACATTCAAATCAATCACTGAATGGAGAATAAATGCATAGATAAATCCCATTGATTTAATGGGTCTAATCTAGGCAACAACAACAACAAAAAACCCACCCCAAAATTTAGGTCAATGTGTGAGTAAGAATTTCACTTTAGTTCATTTTCATAAGAAATTATCACAATCTGTAATTTTCTGCATTCTCAAAATGGAAAGAATATTGAAAAAGCAAAAGTGACAAATTTGTCCATCCAGGCACAGACCTTTCACTGCTTGACTCTCAAAGCAAACTATGATCCTGAATCCATAGTTACTTTTTTTATGGACTTGAATGAGGTTTATTACATTTTTTTCTGAGGGGAATCTCATAACTATCACTTTTTTGACAAATAAATACAATATGCTATTCTCAGTGCTGAAATAGCTTGACCTATTGAATTTGTGCAAATGGATAATAGAATCATAGAATCATAGAGTTAGAAGAGACCTCATGAGCCATCCAGTCCAACCCCCTGCCAAGAAGCAGGAATATTACATTCAAAGCACCCCTGACAGATGGCCATCCAGCCTCTGTTTAAAAGATTCCAAAGAGGGAGCCTCCACCACACTCCAAGGCAGAGAGTTCCACTGCTGAACGGCTCTCACAGTCAGGAAGTTCTTCCTCATGTTCAGATGGAATCTCCTTTCTTGTAGTTTGAAGTCAATTGCACTTTGAGTATTTCACTCTTGAGAAACTCCCATCCATCCGTAACTCCCTTGTCTTTTAGTATCTGTGTCCACGGGATGCTGCTCAGTGTGTCCTTCATTTTTCGGGAATCAGCTCTCCTAAAGTCTAAAATGCAGATTTGACTTGTCTTAGTTTTGGCCTTCCTTTGTACCTCAAATTGCAGGAGCACATGGTCATTTGCCCCTAAGGATCCGACCACTTCAACCACATCGATCAGGTCCTCCGCATTTGTTAGGATGAGATCAAGAGTTGCCGACCCCTTGTTGCCTCTTTTACCTTCTGGACCATGAAACTGTCTGCTACGCAAGCAAGGAATTTGTTGGACTTTGTACTCTTGGCTGAGTTTGTTTTCCAGCAAATATTGGGATAATTGAAATCACCCATGACTACTACATCTCTTCTCTGTGCCTATCTGGTCAACTGTTGGCAGAAGACTTCATCAAGTTCTTCCTCCTGGCTTTGAGATCTGTAGTAGATGCCTACAATAACATCTGTTTGAGTCCCAGTTCCCTTGATTCTTATCCAGATGCTTTCAAGCTGGTTTCCCAGATTGCTGTCTTGCATCTCTTCTGCAGCGTAAAAGTTTTTGACATATAAGGCTACTCTGCCTCCTCTCCCCTTTGTTCCGCTACTGTGAAAGAGGTTATAGCCCTCCATGTCTACATTTCAGTGATAGGAGTCATCCCACCAGGTTTCAGTGATGCCTATGACATCATATTTGTGCTGTTGTGCTAAAAGGTGGAGTTCATCTTGTTTATTTCCCATGCTCTGTGCATTAGTGTAAAGACATATGAGCCACAGAGATCTTCCCCTGAGCTGTTTATTTGGGATTATTGTGCTTTCGGTACTTGATCCTTGTTGTGTTTGTGCAGCTCTCTGTTTAGCCTTCTGGCGGTTCCCTGACATTGTGGGTAAAGTACTGTTCGCAAGGCTGTTGTCCCCCTCCCCCGGTGGACCTAGTTTAAAGTGAGCCTAGTGAGGTTTGCAAGACTGTGAGCAAAAAGGTGTTTTCCTACTTGTGTGAGATGCACCCCATCCCTTGCCAGTAGGCCATCCTCCTGGAAAAGCAGGCCATTGTCAAGGAAGCCAAAGTGTTTCTCCTGACACCATTTTCTAAGCCAGTTATTGACCTGTATTATTTTTCTGGTCCTTGTAGGACTGTGTCTTACAACTGGGAGGAGGGATGAAAAGACCACCTGTACATTACATTGTTTAGCTTTGTTCCAAGAGCTCAAAATAATTTATGATCTTTTGAAAAGTATGCCTAGCAGTATCATTGGTTCCTACATGAATCAACATGAGGGGAGGACAGTGATGGGGCTTGAGGAGCCTGTTGAACCTCTGAGTGGTATGGTGTATTTTTGCCCCCGGTAGGCAGCATATTTCTCGAGCCATCCCATCTGGTCTGGAAATGATGGCTTCCGTTCCTCTAAGGAGGAAATCGCCTACTACCAAGACCTGTTTACTTTCAGGATTGACAGGGTTCCTTGTGTGTAGATCCACAGAAAAGTGATCCTGTTGCTGTGGATTGTGTAGGTGTAAAGTGTTGTTCCCCTCCTTGACATCCCTGTTGCATTCGCCAAGGAAAATCCATTGAGATTTGTCCAAGAGCCTATCGTTCTCCTTTGTGTGTTCCTGTTGCACCTGGTTTATGGTTGGAGATGGTACACCTGCATGATTGTGTAAGTGTGAATGTTGTGAAGTGTTGTCCCAGTCAGGGCTATCCCCCACACACTGATCAAGGATGAGCCACTGATCAGTATCGAAGCCATTCTGGTCTTCCCCAATATGTTATGTTTCTTGGTCAGGTGTTAGTTGTGTGAGAATTTGGAATATATTGTGTAACTGCAGCTGAGCAGAAGTATTCTGAGGAGGCTTCCTGGTCCTATGTCTCTTTCTAATGGTGACATTCCTCCTAGCCTGAGGGTTGTCCACATCTGAGGTGATGTACTCTTGAGCTGCCCCATAATGTTGGTGTGATATGGGTTGTGTGTCTAGGACAGTGTGCTGTGTGGTGTCTAAGAACAGCTCGAGTTCCTGAATGTCCTTAAGGGTCTTAATAGGCTGCTCAAGATGTTGGATCTTCTGTTCCATGTGTGTGATCTGTTTACACTTGGGACAGATGTAATTGAGTAATTGTTGCATGAAAAAGCTGAACATGCCACAGCTTGTGCATGAGATGGGAAGTTTTTGTGTTTGTTCCATCTGCAGGCTGCTAATTACCTCCCCTTTAGTGTGTGTTTTATGTTGTTGTCTGTATGCAGGGGTGAAAGTGTAGGTTAGTGAGTGTGTGGGCACAACTGCCACTTGAGCTCAGGCCCTGGCTTATATAGGTTAAACAGGAAGCAGCAGCAACTCACTCAGAGAACAATGAGTCACTAATTGCTGCCCTGCAACTGTCAATCACTGCTGGCTAAAAGAATTTAGCCTCACCCCGCCTCTCAAACAAAGCAAACACTCACAGCAGCTAATCTTAAACAGATTCCTAGTGCATTCTAAGACATGGCTTACCTGAAGCAGAAGGGAACAAAATGGCTTATTGCTTCCTCAACTTCTGTGGGAGCACAATTTTGTTTCATTTAAATTAATTTTGTTTCATTTTGAAGACTTCACCAAAACTTCTACATCTGTTTTTAGAAGAACTTTTTAGAAGAACTTTTATTGGTCCTTTTCAGTCATTTCTCCATATATGAGGTTTTTTTTTTTAATTTTAAAGGGGTTTTTCATTTTAAATATGGGGGAATGTCACGTTTCAAACCCTTTTGGTCACGTTCCTTATACAGAAAGTGGTGTGTCTGAAAGAGGTCTAGAGATTAGAGATCTTTACTGCACGAAAAGCCACACAAACAGGGACATCTTCTCTTCAGAGTGGTCCTCTGACTTTCATGTCTGGATTAGTATTTATAGTAAGATAGGTTCTGGGCGGGGAAAAGAGTGAAATGGATTGATGAACCTAGATGAATAGTTAATTTAACTATTCAGAGAAAAGTGTGCATCAAGATCTTAAATAGGATAGCCATTATATGCAGTTAACACTGATCATGCCTATGCTAACTGAGTAAATAATTATACTGAAATTTCTGAGATTGGAATATGTGGGGAAAGATATTGAGTGTACTCGTGAAAAATCTGAAAAGTATTTATCCTTTCTGCTTTGCCTATTCATTCTTTTTGGGTGGTGGACAAATTGGCAAGTGTTTTGTTGCAGCAACTTTATTGTATTTGCAGCTTCTGAAATCGGCCTTTTCTGTTTCTGGCCACAATCCCATGCACTGTTATGCTCACTTAGGAGCAATGAAAATCAATGCAGCTTGAATGCTTATAACCTTCTCTCACAATGTGGCTTCTTGTATTAGTTTCAAAATATGTATATTGTTTCTCCAACAATTTAGCCATTAATGACTGCTTACTGCTGATCTCAGTAGAACAGAACTCCATATGGAAGTTACAACCTCTCCAGTTACCATGTATCTAAGAAATGTATAATTCTATTTCATAGCCAACCCTAACTTAAACTGATGCCTTTCTCATTAAGTAACTTGATGAGAAAGAAGCTTGTCTTTACATTAGGATTGTACAAATAAGTCTTATGTAACTCCCCAGGCAGGCAAACTAGCATTGAAGCTGGACTAACACTTTTGATGACAGTCCCTATCACATAATACTGTGCACATCCTGTGCCAGTCTGCTTGTCCCCATGATTGTCATGACTCTCACAAAACCTCACACCTTGAACAAAATCCTGAAGGGACACCCAAGACAGGAAGGTCATGGCAGAGAGGTCAAACTAAATCCGATCCCTGGGGAAGGTAATGGCAAGCCACCCCAGTATTCTTGCCATGAAATCTAAATGGATCAGTACACCCAGAGATATGTCAATATACCATTGGAAGACAGGATTTCCAGGTCAGAAGATGGTCAAAATGTTACTGGGGAAGAACAGAGGACAGGAAAGCTTGAAGAAGATAATGATGCTGGGGAAAATGGAGGAAAAAAAGAAGAGTGGTCGACCAAGAGCAAGATAGATGGATGTTATCCTTGAAGTGACTGGCTTGACTTTGAAGGAGCTGGGAGTGGCCACGGCCGACAGGGAGCTCTGGTGGGGGTTGGTCCAGGAGGTCACGAAATGACTGAAAACAACAACAACAACAACAACAACAACACATTTAATATAAAGTGGCTCATCCTTGTATTAATCAATAAGCAGTGGAATAGCCAGTCTTATGAGATAAAATCCTTACTGTGACTCACAAAGTTCTTAACAATCTACCTGCTTTTTGCAGTCTCTTGAAGGCTGAACATGAGCCACTGGTTTCAAAAGTGATTTCAATTAAACATGGGAAATAACTTCCTGACAATAAAAGTTGTTGAATAATAAAAGTCTAACCTGGAATATAGAGGATGCTTCTTCTCTGGAGAATTTTAAACAGCATTTGGTTGGCCATCAATCATAGATGCTTCACTTCTTGATTTCTTGGGTTGCCAGAGATTTAGGCCTTTAGTGTGACGTCTGGCTTTAATATTCTATCACTTCATGTTCAAGATGGAAAATATGATAAGTTTACTTAGAGTTCCTTTTCATTTGGAAAAGAACTGAATCTGTCCCTCTCACTACTGTTGAAATACATCCAGATGCTGTTAGTAATATTCACAGGTCAGTGCCTTTGTCCAATATCTTAGAGATCTAAAGGACACTTATTTAGGCTACATCCTCTTAGTGCTTCATTAACTGCATTATATTTCTAAAGTTATACTGGAATTGCACTTTAGCACTTCCTGGACTTCTACAACAAGGATTTTTTTTACCATGTATGAAGTAAGAAATGTCAGATATTCAAGTTGATTTTGGAAAGGAAGAAGGGGATTAATTAGAAAATAATGGGTGGTTGTTCACAGGTAGGGATGAGGAGGTGGCGAGAAAGGGGAAATAATACTTGTATTTTGAGTGCTGAATTTTGAAGACTGTATGTTGTTGTTTTCTTGTATATAACAAAATTTATACAAGGAAAGGAAAGGAAGAAGAACAAGGGATCATGTTGTAAACAAACATTTGTTAATGAAGTGTACCAAACATTCAGAAAAAAAAACAATTCTGTGCTTTATACACTACACTATGTAACAACAATTGAAGTATTGTCTGTTCCAGGTTTGAAAGTGTTATTTCCTGTTTAATTGTGCGATACTTACTTTGAAAGTAGTTGTTATACACATTTTTGTTGCTGCTACAGACTATGTTGAATTGGTTTAGACTGTATCAGATATTAATTTAAAAACTATAGTTTAGTAAATATTTTCCATGTTTTTTTATGATAGAATCGAGTCGAAAATGACATTTATAACCCAGGAACAAAAGTGTCATGCAGTGTTATAGTAAAGCTTTTGGCTGTGTAGAGCATATGAAACTATGGATCACTAAAAGAAATGGGTGTGCCACAACATTGCACTGCTCTATTAGTAACTTATAATTGGAAAAGAGGCATTGCCAGGATAGGTTATAGAGAAACAGAATTATTTCCAGTTGTCAGGGTGGGGGGGCAAAAAAGCTGGATGTTATCACTCCATTACTTTAAATGCAAGAACACACAAAGGAATGGGGGCAAGAAAAGGAGAAGAAACAACAAGATTGTACACGATAATATATTACTAGCAAAAATAGCAGACATCTGGAATGTCTTTTTATGAAAGTCAAGAAAAAAACTCAGATGATTCTAATAATCCTTAGTTTGTAATATGGCATCAAGTTACAAGAAAGTTACAAAGATAGGATCTCAGTAATACATGACTGAAGTCCAAGTAGGTAAGTGCAACAAGCTGTGGATTATGAATTAGGGGAAAATGAGCAAGAAATTTGCAAAACAGGTTAAGGTGTAACTAGAGAAATTGTTCCCAAAGTTATCTACAATCTTTATGTGTGATCAGATGAATACTGAGATTTTCTCACCAAGTTGTATGACGCAAACCTTGGCTTTTTAGTTTCCCTCCAACAATGATGTTTAAACACATGCAGCACAGATGTTCTGGCTTGTGTCATGTCTATGCTACTTTGCCATTACCATAACCTTTTTCTATGATTGTGTGCTTTTTGACATCAAATTGCCAGCAAAGTTACAGCTGAGGCATAGAGAATGGCATCAAATGATACATTTTCATTTCCTCTTGATAAGTACTTTCACATGTGCTAGCTAAAAGCATTTCACTGTCCATGGTGTTTATTTCTCTGTTGCTTTGGAAGTGGCTGCAGTGTTTTTACTAGCTTTCATGGGAAAATCCTTTACCATTTAATTAATAGGCCCACAGCAGCCTGGAGGAGTCACAATCCATCTCTGTCAAGACCATGTGCCAAGTCAGTTCTGATATGCTCTTTTCCGACCTGGATAAAGTGCTCAAGAAAATTTTTTATTGTTCAGAGAAATATAAGGCAGAACAGCAATAGCTGCCTCTCACCAAAGATCCAGCAACCAGTCCTAATATACACTCACATATACCTTTCTGCTAGCAAGCTTGGAAGGAGAGATACTATTCCACTGAAGGAGGAATTGCAAGTGTTTGGGTTTTCTTGAGTGTAATTAGTGCATTTTTTTGCATGCAGCATGGTTTAAAATGATTGACAGTATCCATGCACTTTTCTCATCAGATAGAACAACTAGTATTTCTGTGGGTACTGCATAAAGGCAACAAAGGTCCACATAGTTAAAGCAAAAGTATTCCCCATAGTAACCTATGGATGCGAGAGTTGGACCATAATGAAGGCTGAGTGAAGGAAGATAGATGCTTTTAAACTGTGGTGCTGGAAGAAAATTCTGAGAATGCTTTGGACCACATGAAGATCAACTCAGTCCATACTTTAGAAAATAATGCCAACTGCGCATGAGAGGGAAGGATATTAGAGGCAAAGATTAAGTACTTTGGCCACATAGTGAGAAGACAGGAAAGCTTGGAGAAGATAGGGGAAAATGGAAGGAAAAAGGAAATGGGGCTGACCAAGAGCAAGATGGATAGATGGTATCCTTGAAGTGACTGACTTGACCTTGAAGGAGCTGGAAGTGGCGACGGCCGACAGGTAGCTCTGGTGAGGGCTGATCCAGGAGGTCACAAAAAGTCAGAAATGACTGAAGGAATAAACAACAAACTGCATAAAACCTGTCTCTGTGTTGCATAATTAGGCAGAAGGACATTTACATTCATATATATGCATTTTACATACCTCAACATCCTGCCTTCCTCTTGTCCCCTTTCATCATTGGGAAAAAACAAGATAACATTCAAGGAAGAGCCTTGTCTGAGACAACAAGCTGCTTAGAACAAAGGTTGAAACAATAACGATGACTGATGGTGGCAAACAACTGTAGGACATCTGGCCAAGACATTCATGTGTTCCTTATTGATTAAATGACTTATCACAATTTATATTGTGGTAGAAATGGCAAGCACAGAGTATGGCACATTGATTTTGTGTGTTTGGTTATTAACACTTAACATGCTAATTTGAGTTGGAGTATAATAATCTTTGGCCATGGCCCTGCATCAATGGATATGTTGCTACTGTCAGGATTTGGGGAGTGTGTCAGTAAGACCTCCAGGAGAGCCAAGTGTTATAGTTTGGGGAATCCTCTAGGATATATTGCAGAAAACATTTCCTGAATTGAGCTGTGCAGAACACTGGACACAATTCCTATCTGAGTATTTCAGCAGTTGTTGCTTTTCATATAACCAGTTAACAAGCAACATGTCCAGAATTTCCCTCTTCTTTACAGCCATTAAAAGTACAAGATTGTATCAACGTTTCATTCTGGCAATCCTAGCAAGATGTGTGGATGAAATGGAAACATGAAGCATAACGTCAATCTATTACCTTATAGAGTATAAAAGGAATATAAAACATTTCAACTATGAGGACACATCTCTGTCAATAATTACAATGGCACACACATCATGACTCATTAATAGTAATATGATGAACCATGGACTGTTGTTTCTCTCCAATGAGTAATAGATTGTTTTCAAAGAATAATATTAATCTCTGTCCTAATAGGGACAGAGAGAAAAGCATTGCAAATGGGAGTGAAATCATATTAATGCTTAGACTGGATCTAGATCTAAAATCACATTTGATTTTTTTTTTGCTCCAGTCCCTCCATTATATCAAAGGGGTATCCTTTCAGAGATGTGAGCCCTTGGTCTAAGCCAAAGGATTTGTTTCTTATGGCTATTAAAATGTGGGGCAAGGCCTGAGGTATTGAACACAGTATATTCTGCATTGTATCAGCATGAGATACAGCTGAAACTATCATCATCATCATCAGTTAGGATTACTGGAATTTAAACTGTGTTTTCACACTTTTCATGGTTGTGTAGAAGAGGTAATTTCTGTGACCATTAGAGGTATAAAAACAATATCCTGTTTCCACTTTGGCAGCTCCATCATGGTACAAATGGTGATGTATGAAAGATAGCCAGGAACATTTTATGCAGCCAGCTGATAGTGACTAGAGGCCTAGTAATGTGGTAATTTTTCCTAGTGTTAAAAAACAGTTAACAATGAAAGGCAAAGAGAATATTCCAGCTTTGAACTAACCAGTATCTTAATTCCTTAATGGCAGGAACACCTATGGTCTTTCCCTTCCTATGCAACCATTTAGTTGTGCTAGGAAACTGGAGCAACAAGGTTTTGGGTAGGAAGTGTTCCTCCATGTATGCACATTATTATATATTCAATTTAAGGATGCTTGTTTTCAACTGCATATGTTAGGATTAGTTTAATGCCTTGAGAAGATATAGGGCAGACCTTAAAAATACTCCCACTGTATCCAGAGATTATCAGCTTTGCACAGTGAGTGATCACAGATTGTTTTTTTGCCAGGTATTTAAAAGCTGGTTCTCTAAGTTCATTATACATTTGCTTTGATATATTGTAATGTCAAAAGTTACACTAAAAAGCGTAACTGAATATTTTATTTCTGCCAGCTCTAACAATTATTACAGACTGCATAACTGACATTACTAATCACGCACAGAGCAGGGGCACCGCAGTAAAGAATGTATTAAATGAATGTTTAAAAATGACACATATAAATTAGAAAATTATTTTAACACTGATTTTCCCTTTCATTTCATTCTAAACATTTGGTTCTTTTTTTTTCAATCAATGGATTTCTAAAATAACATAAGATAGAAATACAAAATTACAACTAATGCAGACATGGCAAGCTGAAAGAAGCAAAATTAAAAGCAACAGATTCAGAAGCCCTGAGAAAATGAGGGAGGAAACAGATTTTTCTAGCACCAAAATATTGTTGTTGTTGTTGTTGTTGTTGTTGTTGTTATTATTATTATTATTTGAAACACAAGATGAGTCCACAGCAGACACTCTGCTGGCTGTTGAATTGGATCACACATTGAATACTTATTATTATTATTATTATTATTATTATTATTATTATTATTCAACATCATCTTTATTTCTAACCCAATTTTCTCCCCATAGGGACTTAAGGCAGCTTTCAATAACACAATATAAAGGAAAAGATTGCCCTTGACATTAAGTTTAGTCATGTCCAACTCTGGCGGGTGGTACTTATCTCCATTTCTAAGCCAAAGAGCCGGCCTTGTCCATAGACACCTCCAAGGTCATGTGGCTGACATGACTGCATGGAGCATCATTACCTTCCCGCCAAAGCAGTATCTATTGACCTACTCACATTTGCATGTTTTTGAACTAGGTTGGCAGAAGCTGGGGCTAACAGTGGGATCCCGCTCCCCAAATTCGAACTGCCAACCTTTTGGTCAGCAAGTTTAGCAGCTCGGTGGTCTAACCTGCTGTGCCACCCCCCCCCCCCATAATTAAACATAGCAAATTCAAAAATAAAAAATCAGTTTTAAATAATTAAATATTTGTGCCATAAATACAAATTAAAATACAGCTAAGATATAATAAGAATACTTGTACAATTAAAATTACATTTAAAACTAAATAACATTCCCAACTTCCATCCACAGCCTTCTCAGCAGTATGCCGTACATCCTCCACCAAATGCCTGATGGCAAAGAAATATCATTATTTGCTTGTAAAAGGCAAGCAGGGACAGGGCCATCCTCATCTCCCCTAAGAGAGAGTTCCAAAGTCTGAGAGCAGCTACTGAAAAGGCCCTCTCCCTTGTTCCCACCAAACGTGCTTGAGCAGGTGATGGAACAGGAAGATTACAGCTTATGCAGTGACAGACCAACATTATTCAATACTTGGACTCTATCACACAGCAAATTCTCTTTCCAGCCATTTTGTCTACTGTCTACTCTCAGCTCACTATGTCTTGGCAAGGGGTTCAAGCCCACAAAGCTGAAGGAAGACTCAAAAGTAAAAAAAAAAATCAATATATTTATCTGCTTGTGATCTCAACCCTTCTCAACCCTTCTTTCAGTTGCTGTTGACATTTCCAAAATACTATCCACTCCCCTAAGTAAAGCCAGCTTGAGTCAACAAACGGGAGATTGGGATTGGGGAAATCCAAGGGCCCGGCCCTTTGGGGTATTGTTGGAACACATTTTCCATCAACCATTACCATTGGCTTTCTCTTCCTGAAACTGAGGGGAGCTGGCATTAAAAGATTTCTGGAGACCAATGATATCTGGAAGGAGAATAGTCTATAAAGACGGATGTACTAGCACATATGCTCAACTCAAAATTTCCCAGGAAACTCCCAAAAGGCAGTTTCCACACACACATTCATTGACAAGGAATTGATTCATCATGGACCCAACGACTGGTTCTCATGACACACGATATTATATCCTTCTTGCTTCTCTTAAACCAGAGCAAAACACTTCAGAGTTGTTTATTCAATAGAAGAACTAGTGGAGTTAGTGACAGAGAAAAGCTAATGAGTCACATGGGATAACTTTCTGCCAGAAGAAGATTAAGATTGTTTATTTTTCCAAACTCCAGAATGATGGAGCTTCCAGAGTGTTCCATGTCACTTGCAGTTAAGAGTGTTTTTAAAAGCACTTCTCCTTTTTTTTTTCCTTTCTCTCTCCCTCTTTAATTCTCCTTTTTGTAATCAATCAGCTGAAGTAACAAATGAATATAGACAGACACAAAATTGGAAAACAAGTCAGCTGTACTTCTAACCTATAGGGAATCTTGGCTTCAGACAGAGCTGAAAATTCCCCTCCTCACACAGAGATTGAGAGAGATTTGGTAAATTTGTAATTGTTTTTCCCCTGTAATGTACAGTTAGTTGGCCTTCCGTATCTGCAGATTTTGAATTCATGGATTCAACTATATACAGTGTTCTCTCAGTTATTGTGAGGGTTCCGTTCCAGGACCCTCACATAAGTAAAAATCCACAAAATAGGAATGCCATATTAATTTTAATATTTATACATTATTTTATATATTATTTTCTTACCCATACTTATTATTATTATTATTATTATTATTATTATTATTTTATTTGTACCCCGCTAGCATCTCCTGAAGGATTCGATGCGGCTTACACAGGCCGAAGCCCCAAAACACAATACAACAATACAATACCTAAAGCAAATTAAAAACAGTTAAGCAGAAAAACAATAACAGTAACAATACAACAAGACATTATTAAAACTGGGCCGGCCAGAGTAGGGGTACAGGGTTAAAAGTGCTGATGTGGCGGGAGGGGCCTGTCTAAGATCTTTCGGGAGGGCGTTCCAAAGTCGGGGGGCCACCACAGAAAAGGCCCTGTCTCGCGTCCCCACCAAGCGCGCTTGTGATGCGGGTGGAATCAGGAGCAGGGCCTCTCCAGATTACCAGAGTGAGCATGTGGGTTCGTAGACAGTGATACGGTCACGCAGGTAGGGTGGTCCCAAACCGTTCAGGGCTTTGTAGGTAAGCACCTGCACCTTAAATTGGGCTTGGAAAATAAACGGCAGCCAGTGGAGCTCCTTAAACAGGAGGGTTGACCTCTCTCTGTAATGAGCCCCGGTTAACATCCTGGCCACTGCCCGTTGGACCAGTTGGAATTTCCGATCTGTTTTCAAGGGTAGTAGAGCGCATTGCACTAATCCAATCTAGAGGTGACCAAGGCATGGACCACCCCGGCCAGATCAGCCTTTGCGAGGTACGGACGCAGCTGGCGCACAAGTCTCAGTTGTGCAAAAGCCCTCCCGGACACCGCCGACGCCTGAGCCTCAAGCGTGATTGATGAGTCCAAGAGGACTCCCAAGCTACGGACCTGTGGCTTCAGGGGGAGTGTAACCCCGTCCAACACAGGTAGCCACCCTATACCCCGATCGGGTTTGCGATCGACCAGGAGGACCTCTGTCTTGTCGGGATTGATCTTCAGCTTGTTCCTCCTCATCCAGATAGACATAGCAGCCAGGCACTTGTCCAACACCCGAGAGGCCTCCTTGGAATTAGGTGGAAAAGAGTAGTAAAGTTGTGTGTCATCTGTGTAGAGATGGCACCCAACTCCAAAACTCCGGATGACCTCTCCCAGCGGTTTCATGTAGATGTTAAAGAGATGGGAGATAGAATAGAGCCTTGCGGGACCCCACAGGTCAAAGGCCAGGGATCTGAGCAGGCGTCTCCCAGCTTCACCATCTGGGTTCATCCCTCCAGGAAGGACCGGAGCCACGACAGAACCGTGCCCCCGAGACCCATCCCATACTTCCTTACCCACCTCCCGGCCCATCCCAAGGGTGCCTGCCTGCCTCCCTGGCCTCT
The DNA here is from genome assembly GCF_037176765.1 of Anolis sagrei. Classification (NCBI taxonomy): domain Eukaryota; kingdom Metazoa; phylum Chordata; class Lepidosauria; order Squamata; family Anolidae; genus Anolis; species Anolis sagrei. The sequence continues at coordinate 36,950,080 of NC_090024.1, read as the reverse complement.
GCAGACCCCTGCAGAGCCTCCAGAGCCATGCAGGCAGCAGCAGGCCAGGGAGGCAGGCCTTTCCCGATGCACCTCAGGTTGCCCCGCTTCTGGGGTCCCTGTCCTCCACTGGATGTAAATATTTTATATTTTATATTAATATTTTCAAAAACCCACAAAGCAGCGAGTCCGCTAAAAGTGAACCACGAAGTAGCAAAGAAACACTGTGCAGCCTGAAAAATATTGTAAACAAAATTCCAAAAGCAAACCTTAATTTTGCCGTTTTATATAAGGGACACCCTTTTACTCTTCCATTGTGTGTAATGGGACTTGAGCATGGATTTTGGTATCCAAGGGGGATCTTGGAACCAAACTCCAGCAGATCCAAACTGCAAAAGCTGAAAGCCTTTCATCATTCTACACTAGTCTCCAATTGCTCTAACGTGTGCTGTGCAGGGAAAAAAAATCACTTTACGTAGAACAATAAAAGACAGAAATGTCGAGTTAAAGACCATGAACAGTATTCAGAATAATTCTGAGATGGCTTTAACATTCATAGCTAACCTTTCTTAGAAGGGGTTTGTGCAGCTCACAGGATGAGTGACTCATTGGCTTAATGGGGGTGTGCATTTCAAATGATATACTGATTAGATATGTAATAATTCAGAGCATTAATTTGGTTTATTAAATCTGTGACTTTTAAATAATATACAAATGGTGCACCATACATTATGCACTTAGAAGAAATGGCTTCATTACTTCAAACAGTTTTAATTAGCTCTGTCAAATGCCTCTAGGTTATGCAATATAAACATTGATGAGTATAATTCATCAAATTTATTTTTATTTAATTTTGTGTTTCTCACCAACTTCCCTTAATGGTTTCTTGATTGCAGGAATATTAAAAAACGTAATTTTAAAAACTTTCACCAGTGTGTATCATGTAGGGCAAGATTAGTTTTAAATGAGACTTTAAAGGACTTCATTGCATGAACCTGCTATTACACTACAATTGTGCTATCATTGATAATAGATGCATAATGGCTTGAGCACATTTTGATACCACTCCAAACACAAAATTGAATTCATTTGTCCTTCATTTATTTATTTATTTCATTTATATGCCACTTTTCTCACCCCTGGGGGGACTCAAAATGGTTCACAGCAAAGTAACTGGCAATTCATTGTCTGGTGATTGTACTTGCTCATGACCAAATGGAGCCTCCGGTGGCGCAGTGGGTTAAACCCTTGTGCCAGGAGGACAGAAGACTGAGGAGTTGGAGATTCAAATCCGGGGAGAGTGTGGATGAGCTCCCTCTGTCAGCTTTAGCTCCCCATGTGGAAACATGAGAGAAGCCTCCCATAAGGATGATAAAAATCAAAATATCCAGATGGGCAATTCTCTCACACCAGAAGCAACTTGCAGTTTCTCAAGTCAATCCTGATACACACACAGAGAAAAATCCCCTCATAACTCTGCCTTCCTGCACTATTGCTGTTCCATATTTTATTTTACTCAATTTTATAGCATTTTTTCAACTCCATTTTGGGAATAGTGAGGAAAGGAGGGAGAGACCTTCCCTTTCTGATGTCACTTTACTGCTAGCACAGAACCAGAAGAGACTCATTGACTAAGATAGGTGATGGGAACATTGCAGAATTAGAAGCCATTGGTGGATTTTGCCTGCCAATAGCTTGTGCTAGAATAATCACAGGAAAGACTCAGACTAGCAGTGATACGTGCAGAGATCATAAGCCGATGATCCAACTGCAATGCCAATTTGCCTGCCTTGTGTGACAAAGTCCTTTCTATGGATCTATTTAAGGTCTGAGTTACATTTGATTTACACATGGCATATAGTTTATGACAGATCTTTCACCAGTTATAAGTTGTTGATATATGGTAAAACAGTTATGGTGAAACATACATTTATGGAATAAATTCAACTATGCATGAAGCATAGGGCACTGTGATTTGTATAGATCCAGTGTTCTGAACCATCTGTGTCCCTCTGCAGTCTAATAGTTTAAGATTGCTTCAAAATGTGCATGTCTGTGTGAGAAAGCTGTGTAGATAATCATATATGAAATGCTGCATAGGAATAATGGCCTGTTTAGTTTATTATTTTTAAAAGCCATCATCCAGTTCTATAAGGCATAGTAATTGAGTCTTTATATTTAATTTTAATTTTAATGCTGATATCTTGCCTTATAGGTAGACTATAGAGCTTTTGTTTTACAACAGCAAGAGGTATATCAGCTTGAGAAAGAGAAATTGACTTGAAGTCATCCACTGTATTTTATTGCTCAGTGAAGACTTAGAATCCAGATCTCCTAAATCCCAACAGAACAACCCAACCGCTACAGAAACTTTTCTGTTCTACTTTGATTTAACACAGAGTCAGCTCATTTGCAAATGAAACTAAAAAGTGTACAATTTGGAAGCAAGTAACAGAATCAAGTCAAGCAGAAGCAGTGATTGATCCAACAAGTAAAAGAAATCCCCCAAAAATTATAAAATCAAAGAGTTGGAAGTTACCTCCAAGGGCCATCCAGTCCAACCCCCTGTTGTGCAGGAACACCTAATCAAAGCACTCTCAACAGATGGTCATTCAATCTCTGTTTTTAAAACTCCAAAGAAGGAGACTCTACCATGCTCCTAAACAACATATCCCACCATAGAACAGTTCTTAGCATCTCAGAGTTAAATGTGATGTTAATTGGACCATTCATGGATGTAGCTGTCTCTTGTGAGATAGGTCTTAATTCTGCAACCTTTCCTTTAAGAATCATTGATCTTCCAATGGGCAATTGTATACCTTCTTGAGGTTACAAATCTTTTATTCTTGTCACACAAGCATTTTTTTTCCTATCTAACATGAGGTTGGGGGCCCCTGGTGATGAAGTGGGTTAAACTGCTGAGCTGCTGAATTTGCTGACCAAAAGGTTGGTGGTTCAAATCTGGGGAGAGGGGTGAGTTCCTGCTGTTAGCCCCAGCTTCTGCCAAACTAGCAATTCAAAACATGCAAATGTGAGTAGATCAATGGGTATTGCTTCTGCCAGAAGGTAACAGCATTCCATGCAGTCATGCTGGCCACATGACCTTGGAAGTATCTATGGATAATGCCAGCTCTTCAGCTTAGAAATGGAGATGAGCACCATCCCACAGAGTCAGACACGACTAGACTTAATGTCAGGGGAAACCTTTACCTTAACCTTAACATGAGGTTGAAACATATAATCTCCCCCTGTTCCTTCAACTTAGTTCTCTCAGTGCAGAAAGCATTGTATATCAGCTGTAATTAGGGATTCCGCATGACTGCTATATCTACCTCTTTCAGTCAGGTCATGGATAACAGGTTATGGCACATCATACACTCTGTTGAAACTGATGCTGCACTAGGGATCTAGGGAAAAGAGAGGGAGGTCAGCTGAGGTGCATGTGAACCAGTGGTTTATTCTTTTAATATGGAAAATCTATCCAGCATAAGCAGGGGCTCATTATGAACATGTACAATAAAGCAGGGTATATCATATTACTTCTGTACTGTATCTTTCTGAACTACTGCATATTTCATCTTCTGTCTTTCCAATTATGAAATCCAGCCTCTACTAGGTAACTACAATTGGATACCTTGTAGATTTCCACAAAATGCAAGTTAACTATAAATCTTTGGACATCTTTTGTATAAATCCTTATATACGCCCTGGCCATGTCTGGATAATGTTTTTCCCCTCCTTTCTTCTTCTGTTTTCATTTCTTTTTCTCCTTTTGCTATTTGCTTTATGTACTTTTGTGCATTGGCTAAAAAATCCTGAGAGAGGCAGTTCTCACTGTATTTCTGGTTCAGATCCAAACCACAAGTTTATGGAAACCTCACAGGAAAGCCTTGTCTAGCAAAAAGAAAAGAAAAAAAACTTGACCCAGTTGTATGCAGTACTACTACTTTGTTTAATTCATCCTTTCAAGAAAGAAGAAGGAATCAAGGAATCACTTCTCTAGATAGTGTTTTGATTCTCCACAGGGCTGCTGTGGCTAATATCTGACTACTGAAATAAACTAACATGAAAGTTACAGATTTTCAGATCTGTGGAAGGGAAGGTTTTCTCTCAGTCCCACAATCTTCTCAGGCAGCACATATTGAACTGATTTTTTTTAATTTATTTTTTTCAAAATTGAGAGTCAAAGTGGGTTTAAGAATGCACATTTATTGAATGAATTACTCTTTATCTCTTAGTGGGAAGGTGATAGTAATGCAGTCATACAATTATGAGTATATTGTGCAAAGCAGTGGTGTGTACATACTAAAGTTTTGAAAATGTAACCTTTTGGACTACAACTTCCAGAATCCTTCAGTCAGCATAAAGAAGTAGTCATGCTGCCTGTGGGATTCTGGACACTATATTCCCACAAAAGGAAATTTACTATGCTCAGGTGTGTGCAAAACTAATGTCTTAATCACCCAAGACATGAATTTTGTTTCCACCAAGAGTATAACTGGTACATTGGAGCTTAAAATGGAGAGTTTACTCTCTCTCCCTCTTCTCCTTTATTGAAATTTTAAATAGGGAACTGATAAACGTATAATTAAAATCTTGCAGGTTAAGTACATCTCATGAATTATTAAACCAAAGCACCACAACAAATCCTGCAATGAACATCATGCACACCTCCTTGGGTTTTGAAAAAAACCCAGCCTTGCCAAGGTCACATTGGCATTTAGAGGGTCTGCCTGCATGTCTCAGATAACATCCTGCAACTTGAGCAGCTTTAATGTTCCTAGGAGTCTCAGAGAGGGAAGCAAAAGAATGGCTACCTTGGGAGTCCCTTAACTATCTATGTAATGCATTTTTGAAAGATTATTTATTTGGGTGGGTGATTTACTGCAGTGGGGAGCGATGTATTTCTCTTACATGGGTTTAATGTAGGACCCTGTATTTTAATTAAAAACACAAGGTAGCAACTTGCTGCAAAATCAGGAAAGGAGGGTGCTGACACCTGAGCATCTTCATTAAGCATTTTGATTGCCTTCACCCTTCTGCAAAGACGACTTGTTTACTCCTGATTATTGGAAGCATGTTATGCAGAAATGTGCCTAATCAAAGTTTGACTAGGTCTAATGCTTCTTTTCTCAAGAAGCATCATGTTTTATTTATTTCATCCAAGGGTATCTCATGAGACATTTTCTAGAGTGCAGAAGGCAAGGGGAATAAAATCCTCAGCTTGAATGGCTTGCTTATAACAGAACTGTGGTGACTAGTGCATAAGGCAATGTTCCCAGATTGGGCAGTTAGCAAGCAGAGACCATCAGTTTCCCAACAGGCCTACCAATGTCATGATCAAGAATGGGGCATGTACAGTGAGACATGAAATGACAGGAGATGATGGAGCCTTTTGTTTTAAAAAATAAGAAACTGGATGATAGTGTGGTGATGTGATTGGAACAGAAGCTTTGGGAAAGCTTATTGAAGTCTGCTTATCTGATACTTCAAAGAGAGAAGACTATATATTCCATCATTCCTAACATCTCTAATATGGTGACTGGGGAAAATGAAATTTGTCCTAACACAATCTGGATAGTATCTGGTTGGTGAAGGAAACAGAGTTCAAATAAGACGTTAAACTGCCCCCCCCCCCATTTTTGCATTTGTGAGAACAGTTTTGGTTAATATGTGTGTGTGTGCACAAAATTTTAAGGTAACTTCTTGCTTCATGGGTTAGTAAACACAAAAGCATTCGATAGCCATCTCTTTACAAAGAAAAGCAATTTCAAATACATTTTACACAAATTAAACAAAACATGGCCAGGTTGTCGCACTAGGGAAAAACTAACTTAGAATAAAATTATGTTCTGACTATCAACTCATCTAACTCTATATTGCCCCAGTTATGGTACCTTTTCTTGAATGGTGAGAGGCTATTTTTGCTCATGTGATCCCATTAATTAGACCATAGTTCATATGTGATGGCTCTTCCTCTAAGTATGTGCATGTACAAAATCTAATAGAATATGTCTCTCTAACTGTAAGTAGTGGCACACTGGAGATTGCTGATGTAAGGTTACCTATCCACTCCAGTGGTGTAACCTAGTGTATCTCTGTGAGTATATACTGACTGCTAAACAAATACTGAATAGATTATTGGCTTTGATGTCTTGTTCTCATGCAGAACCTCACAACTTGAAAGTCCTCTACAGGATGCATGAATCAAATGACACACTATCAACCTCATACACTTGTGGCAGCAGAGTTCCACCCAGAATGCCTCTGGATCCTAAAGCAGTATACCTTCAAACTGATATTCAAAAACAAACAAGTTATGTAGCAATGAGGACTACAGCATTCTACCGTGGTCCTTGTTTTCTCAGCAATTGGCCCTTAACATTTACTATAAATTTTAAAAAATCAAAAATGTTGGCATTTGCTTTACTGAGCCCCACAATCATTATCCTATAAAACAACTCCATCTACAAGAATGAAATGTCAATGCAGATAAACAGTTAATGTTAGCTCCATTCTCATGAGGAAATACATTGTGAGATTTAGGACAGATATATGATAAGTGGTGCCTATGTCGGCAAAACTGATTTTTATAGAACAGATGTGTCAGTCTTGACAAATTATACCAGAAGAAGAGCAAGCAGAAGCAACACATTGTATGGTTCTGCTTCAAGTTTCTCCATCACACTGTGCTGATCTTCAATTACATCAACAGGTTTCCACCCAGACGCACTACTTGCCTGCCTGCAAACAAAGACCTGCACACATTGTCAGCAACCTTCCATTTTATAAGTCTGGCTGACTAAATGCATCTTAGCCAGTGTGGACCTGTGGTAAATTGCTGCTGGATCAACAAGAGGGCCAAGGAGAGATTTTGGTTAGGAGACCAACCCAAAGGGTGCTTACCAATGGTTCTTCTTTATCCTGGAAAGAAGTGACTAGTGGAGTGCCACAGAGTTCTGTTCTGGGCCTAGTGCTGTTCAACATCTTTACTAATGATTTAGATTAAGGTTTAGAAGGTTTATCAAGTCTGGAGATGATACCAAATTGGGAGGGATAGCTAATACTCCAGAAGACAGAATTCAAAATAACCTCAACACATTAGAGACCCAGGCCAAAAATAATAAAATTAATTTCAACAAGGACTAGTATTAGATACTTCACAAATACAGGATAGGAGATGCCTGGCTCAACAATAGTACATCTGAAAAAGATTATTGGAGTCTTAATGGACAACAAATTGAACATGAGCCAACAGTGTGATGCAGCAGCTAAAATAGCCAATGGGATTTTGGGCTGTATCAAAAGGAGTATAGGATCTAGATCGAGGGAAGTAATAGTGCCTCTCTATTCTGCTTTGGTTAAACCTCACCTGGAATACTGTGTCCAATTCTGGGCATTGCAATTCAAGAGGGATATTGACAAGCTGGAATGTGTCCAGAGGAGAACAACTAAAATGATCAAAGGTCTGGAGACCAAGCCCTGTGAGGAGCATCTTAAAGAGCTGGGTATGCTTAGCCTGCAGAAGAGAAAGTTTGAGAGGAGACATGATAGCTATGTTTAAATATTTGAAATTCTATCATAAGGAAGAGGGGGCAGGCTTGTTTTCTGCTGCCCTGGATACAAGCATGGAGATTCCACCTGAACATTAAGAGCTGTTTGACAGTGAAAGTTTCTGCCTCAGAGTGTGGTGAAAACTCCTTCCTTCGAGTTTTTTAAACAGAGGCTAGATGGCAATCTGTCGGGGGTGCTTTGAGTGTGATTTTCCTGCATAGCAGGGGGTTCGACTAGATGACCCATGTGGTCTCTTCCAACTCTATGATTCATGTTAGGTACTTGAATAACCATTTCTATCTCTTAGGGCTACTTTGTCCATAAAAGCTTATTCACTCCTTCTCAGGGCTCTGCCTCTTTGTCTAGAACAGTGGTTCTCAACCTAGGGTCCCCAGATGTTTTTGGCCTTCAACCCCCAGAAATCCTAACAGCTGGTAAACTAGCTGGTATTTCTGGGAGTTGTAGGCCAAAAACATCTGGGGACCCCAGGTTGAGAACCACTGGTCTAGAATTAAAAGCAAGGGGACCTATTCTAACAAAGAAATACATCAGACACATAATATTTTGGCTATTTACTCAGATGCAAGCCCCAGTGAACTCAGAGACTGTAACTCACAAGGGGTGGTTCCACACAGAAATATTATGTGGAAACACCAGTTCTGGCAGGGCATCCCTACTGCTCAGCTGCCCTCAAGATGGTTTGGTGCTGCTGCACAAGGACCCAACTGTCACCTCCTCTCTGTCTATGTCTCTGCCAGCTACAGCAGTGACAGAGGCACTTACCTGCTCATTGGCAGCCTCTCTTCCTGGTTCCATGCCATGTGACTGGCCAAGGAACTTGGGAGAAGTAAAAGGGGAAAGCTCTCCATTCCCTTCCCCTAGGCTCCTTTGCCAGTCACATGGCATGGACCTAGGAAGAGAGGCTGCCAATGAGCAGGTGGACCAACCTATTGCCACTGTAGCTGGCACTGACAGGGTCAGAGAAGGCAGGAGGGGGCAAGCATTCTACATACCCAAGCCATCTGATTCCAAGGAGTACAGGATTGCTGTCAAGACATCTGCAGCTGGTATCACATAGGAACCAGATGCGGGTGTCTGCACAGCAAAAAAACCACGTGAAAGTCCAAATACTGGTGCAGGATTCAGGCTTTTCCCTGTGTTTTTAAACGTGTGGTGCAGCTACGTTCCCACAGCCACCCATGGGCTGATCCAACCTAAATAGTCAGTGTAGATAGGGTCAAGGACTAGTTACACAGCGTTAGAGACTGAAGGTAAGAAAGGATAATCTGTAGCTTTCCTAATATTTCAGGACACATAGCGTTCCATTATTTATTTATTTATTTGCTTTATTTCTATACCGCATTTTTCAGCCTAGTTAGGCGACTCAATGCGGTTTACACAATACAGGTTATCACAACAATATCCTAAGCGATTAAAACACATCATATACAGCAGACAAAATCAAATAATCATTATCATATCATAACGCCTCAATAACAAATCAGAATCCGTTCTCATAATCCTTGTACATGGTCACCAGGGCCAGACCATAGCATTATTGCTTCAGTCTAGCTCCAAATTCAGTGTAGGTGTTTTTATGCTTTGCTCCCAAATGGTGGCAGGAACAGGAGCAAAGCCCAGCCTTTCAGTCAGGTCAAACTGATTCAGTCACATTGGATGGCCATCCTTACTTTTGTTACCCTTTGTCACTGTGGCAACTAGCCATGGAGCTCGTACATATTGTCGGATGCTTTTGCTATGATCAAATGACCTTAATGCCAAAGAAACAGAGGGGCAAATCTGTCTCCCTGCACACTGCTCAATTGCAGTGATGCTTCCCCATCACACATGGGAAGAGTCGCCTGAGTAGGGAGGATCCATTCTGGCTTCATTGGAGCCAGCCTAATACAGACAGGTTTCCATATTGGGAGGAAAGTGTTGTATGGCGCTTCTGCTCCAATTGTGAGCTGGGCCTCCATTGGAAGTCCAGCAATGTTATGGGATGGGCAGCAAGCTCATCCATCGCTGGTCTGGTAAGGAAGCATTCTAGGATGTTTCCAAGCCCTGTCTGATGAGGTAGTAAGAGAACTGCATGTCCTTTGCTTTTTAGACTTAGAAAAGAAGAGTGTTTTTCTCTCCTGTTTGGTAATTTCTAGAGCTTGCATCATTGTGCAATTGAAATTAATCCCTTAAGTATTGGCTGTTTATTTTGCACTTATGTCTGTTTATTTATGCACTTAAAAAGGCACATCATACTTCATTTTGAGTTGCATCTTCATTTCCACTGAAATATTGTCTCCATTTCCTAACTTTATTTTGTTCTCTGCTTGATCTGGCCTGTGAACTACTTAGACTACCAAACATCTGGATTAAATAGACTAAAACCATTCTGGGACTATATTTGCATATACATTGTTTGGTAACCTTTGACTAAGATGTAACACTTTCTTCATGTTTCGCCCTTTATACAGAGTTTTCCATCTGTTTGGTGTTTAACTTGCACATCTAAAACAGAAATGTTCACTGTATAAACATCTTTTGAATGATATCTGGTGTGCAAACATCCATTATTCCATTGTGGATTTAAAAGATTTATCTATAAGATGAAATTAAATTATTTATGAATTTACTTAAAGGTAAATCCACTGATTTGGATCTAGCTTCAGGTGCAAGCATGTTCCAAATTTATTTCCAAAAGGCGCTAAATTGTAAAGCCTGTTAAAAAACCAACAACCTTGAAATAGCCCTTTTCTCTATCATTCATCTCTAATACTGATTACAAAACTAATTTTGATCAGGATCACCAGTCATGTAGTTTTATGATGCCTTTCCTATTAAGTTAAAGAATTTGCACAGAGAAGTTTTTTTTTTTTAAAAAAAACAAGTTCATAGATGAAATATTTCAAGTCTTCTTATATTGTACCTTGCTGTGATCCATTGTATCAAGGATATTTTTCCTTCATGTTGTTTACTCTAAGCATTAGAGTACTTCTGGCAACATAACAAAGGAAAGTAAGGTAGGGGGTAGGGAGAGGATTTCTTTTGCTGATTTGCACAGGGGATTTTTTTTTGCATCAAAATCAGACACCCAATAATCCTTGCATTAGACAAGCACAGTTTGCCTTCTCAAAATTCAAATAAAGTGCTAGGGGGTTAGAAGCTTCACTTGTCCAAAAGATTGGTTGCAAAATGTGTATTTCTCCACATTGACAGGGATATATGTACAAATGGAAGATGGAACTCAATGCAACTCCTTTGCATTGAGGCTAGACTGCTGTCCTTTTTTCTTTCTTTCTGCAGACAAATTTTGACTGGTTTTTGAGGACAGTGCCCATCCTATTTAAGTAATGTGCTATTTATCTTTTCAGCCAATCTTAAAACATTTTTACAGTTTAATCACTCTTAAAGTGGTTGTATTGTGCTAATTTTTAACTGAGTCTCTTCCATACAGCCATATAACTCAGAACAAACCGCAAAATCTGCTTTGGACTGGGTTATCAGAGTCCACACTGCCATATATCCCAGTTCAAAGCAGATAATGTGGGGTTTCATTCAGCTGTGTGGAAGGAGTCGATGTTTCTTTTTAAAATCTATTGCTGGCTGCTTTGATTCCCCAAAAAGAAAGAAATCATTAGGGATGTGCAAAGCTTCAGACCCCCATTTTGTAATTAAGAGATTCATATGATTTCAAATTCTCTTAGTTGCACATCTTTATAAGGCAAATGAAGTTTCTGTGGATTTTCATGGATGGATAGAGATTGAGCATCCCTGATCTGAATTCCAAAATCCTCTAAAATCCAAAATTGTCCACGTGGCTGAAAGAGATAGTGACACTTTTCTTTTCTGATGGTTCAATGTATGCAATGCTTGTTTCATGCATATATATATATATATATATATATATATTGTTAATAATATAATAATGTGTTCCAAAATCAGAAAAAAATCCAAAATATTTGTTGTCCCAAGCATTTCAGATAGGGGATACTCAACTTGTACTGCTAAAAAGAGATTGTCACAGTCTTCCTGGTTGTATCGCCTATACAGTGTTATTTTAAGAAAGTGTATTTGGCCATGAAGGCGATTTATCTTTAGAAGCTCTGAGCATGGTTTCCACAGCAACAACTAAATGGTTAGTGATTATCCATTTGTTTACATTCAGGAAGCACAATGGTATGAACACAGTTTGTACCTGTGCAATTTTCTCTGATTATGCTTTTATATATGGCACATATGTACAAACAAAGCCACCTTTTACTTAAAGGCACATATTGTTGTCCTCTTCCACAAATCAACCTGAGACAGGGCTGGGGAAATGTGCAAGATAACTCTCTATCCTTTCTGTTAACAAAGAGAAGAAAAGGGCACTTGGCATTACATCTACAATGCTTTTATTTAGAATTATTAGCAACCCACATTAGAAGGAATCAAACACATGTGAAGAGCATTAAAGAGCTCAACAGCCCATCCTGTGGTATCTCAGCAGGAATATGGCTCTCTTTCATAGAAACTCCACTTTTCATTTTAAAAACTCCCTGTTGTTTTATTTCTGACTATTTGTCTGGGAAATCGCTGCCAAGTAGGCTTCACTTGTGCCAGGGCTTTGGAGAAGGCAGAAGGTGAAATTGATATGGCCTAAATATTTAAGCTTTGTTTTTAAAACCAAAGGACTTTGCAAGCTCGTGTCTTAACTCGATTCTTCTTGTTTGTTTATTTAATTATGATATATTTGGTCTCAATGAGAAAATGTGCACATTTGGCATGTAAAAAATAATGAGGACAGGTACATTTAAAGTAGAAGATGAAAATGTCAAAGGAAGCAGGGCATATGCATCACCCAGCACCCTGCATCACCCACATCACCTACTTGCCCATCACATGCCAGAAAGCATCCCTTTCTGGCTTGCTCCCACACTGTCCCCAGCATTTTCAATTTGAGCTGGGTAGACCCTGTGTTCAGAGTTCTCTGCCCTAGAACAGGGAACTGACGCAGCCAGCATGGAGCCCCATCAGAAGTAGCTGTGTCATGTGATGGGATCCAGAAGGCTCCATGCTAGCTGCATTGGTGCGCAGTTCTAGGATGGAGAAATTTGACAATTAGGACCTTATCCCATTGTGGAGGAAGAGGATCAGATTATTGTGCTGTTTAGTCTTGTAGCATTACAAAGCATATAGTTCTATTTGTCATTCCTAAAAATATGTTATTATTTATTGCCTTTTTGCATTTTCAGATTTATCACACAAGTGAGTAATGATCCCACCCACTTAATTAAAAAAAATTGGGGGGAAAACTCTGGGGATAATGGGGCTTTTCCACCCTGCCATCCTCCTGCTCTGGAGGAGAATGGGGGCAATGATTTAAAGAGACATCACTCTGGGGATATTGGCTTTTCTCCAATTTCAGTACTCTCCATTGCAGAATTCTGCGATTTTAAAAGCTAGCAGTACAGAAAGGAAAAACAAAGATATTTTGAAATGTTGGTATTTTGAATGATTACGGTAATTAAAACAAATTACCATGCCAGGCTCATGAAGTAGGTTTTTGGGAGAGAAATGTTAATGCTTGGTAGGTGAACGCCCACACAAATGCTCCTTATTCATTTTCACTGAAGCAGTTCAACTGGGGCAAATTTGACAGCTCTTATCACATGTGTTTTGGGGTGTTTTCTCCAGTTTTATCCTGGTTCCTGAGTCCAGAAAACAACAACAACAACAATAACAATAACAACAACAATAGTAAAGTTATTTATTTATCCATTATTTGTATGAGAGGGGTCTCAGGGCGGATTCCAGCATAATGATGGCAAACATTCAATGCCTACATAAAACACACAATACTAACTTAAAATCCCAGAAAACCCCCACATATAAAAGTAACATTAAAGCCTAACATCAAATTAAGATCTAACAACAGTAATTTTTTAATCGCCTTCTCCCCTCACTTTCTTTGGACTGTTTCAGACGTTTCCCTAATGAAGCATGATGGAGTTGACAGGAAGTTTTCCTGCATCATGGGAAAGGCTCCGTCCAGGCCCATAGACAGGGGGGAGGGGGAGGGGTTAAGGGTTCAACCCCCTCTCCCAATGTGTCAGGTCTTTTAAAAACCTGGTTTACTCATGATTTTTTTTGACCTGGTACATTGGGGGTGGGGTGAACCCTTAAATCCCTCTCCTTTGACTAAGGCCCTGGCTCTGTCATAAATCATACCCTCAACTTTTAGAAAGGTTTAGTGTTTAGAAATGAGGGGGGAAGAGACTAAAAAGAATGTGGTGGGGCAAGTAGTAATGGACTGAAATGGGTTTTGATATCTCAGCTCAATTTACTATTGTGGTTGCCAGTCCAGTAAACAAAAGGGTGCTCAAGATATTGATCATCTCAATGGAAGTTCCGTGGAGGGTTTAATTTGGTAACAGGGATGAGGAATCATATCAAGAAAAACAGAAGAAGACCCTGAGGCTCTTGCATAAGCTTGTTGTGCATCCCTGGTGTCTTCCTGGGGCATTGTGAGGGGATTTTGCTAACACGGGTGTCACCATTCCCTAGGCTCTGAGGTGTGCATGGTGTGTGAGTGTACCATTCCAGGGGGTTTAATAAAAAATTCTCAGAAACTAGGAATGAAGTCCATGTGGGCACCTTAATTCATCTCTATAGAGTTGTAGACTATGGAGTTCATCATTTTGTGGTCTGGGTTTCAACAACAACCTTAGCATTGCTGTCACTATTGCTGGACAGCTACAGAGCTTTATGAGAGCACATCTGCTGATGTTAGCATGGGGCACCCATCATAGCTCTATGGCCATTTGACTGTGGCAATGATGGCACAAGCCTGATCCATCCTGAGTGGAGGGAAATGGGGATGGCATCTGATGTGGACCAATGGGCTGATTTGAATGCTGTACATAATGTGCCCAAACTGTGAGGGTGCTCTAGAGTTTCAGCCAAACTCCAGAATATTCCCTAGCATTCCTTAACTCAGGCCTAAACAGGAGTAATGGTTTAATGTGATGAGGACCAGAAGTCCCTGGATATCATGAAGGTAGCCAGGAACAACTTCATGGTCAGCCCATGTGGACAAGTCCTTTATCCATAACCCCTCAAATTCTATTTTATAGTGAAAAGGGAATATCTATTAGATAAATAAGTTAAATTGTGCTTTCACGAGTAGTTACAATTTAGCTAAACTATGAAGTCATTAAATCTGTGAGTGGGTCTTGAATAGATATTAGAAATCATTCACTACAATTTGCAGAAAAGGAAAACAAGGCCTCAATTTGTTGCCTTACCAGGGAAATCAATAATGTGAAAAGGGATTATAAGTATGCCTAAGCTTCCCCCCTCCTGCAAACAACATCTCATGGTTTGAAATACAGAATAATCTACTATTGATCGATATAAAACTTTAATAAAAAGAAATCATAAAAGGGAAGAAACTAATTTGAAATGGGTGTATGCACTAAGCTGCTTCTTTCTATGAAGAAAGTGAGGATCTGTAAACACCTTCTCCATAAAAGTGAATAAATGGACTAATTACAAACGAAGGAAACATGCCACCTTTTAGTAAATCCACAGCATCCTTCATTTTAATGAAGCAAATGTTCTTGTTACACAGGAAATACCTTAAGAACTGTGTTTATTAGCAACTTGTCAGACAGGTTTGGAACATATTAGGAAGCAATCCCTAGTGTGGGATCTCAAACTAACGCTGAAGAAGAAATAGTTGTGTCCCTGTTCCCAAGTAATGTTTTCCACTAGTAATAAATTATTTCTGAAAAATAATACCAACCAATTAATATAATTATATAATAGGATTTCCTAGGTGACACATATGTGCATATGCCAGGAGCCCTTCTTAGTGCTCATACATTGGAGATGTAGGTAGGAACAGGAGGTAGCTTGTTCACCAAGTTGCTATATGGACAGGTACCTACATGCAAATGTTCCACTCACTTCCCAGCCATTAGAGAACAAGCTGGAACAGAAGAGGCGGAATGATGTGGGAGGACCAGAGGGAAAACTTTGTATTTCTTGTCCATTTGGAAACTACACAAGGGTGGAATCTCCAAGGGCCCTTCCCATTTTTGGCTTTTTTATTCCAGCCTACCTTTTATTCTGATTCAAAACACTGTGAATCTCTGTGAATGTTGAAAAAAGCAATGAACTATTCTCATGGTATCAGCCAACTCTTGGTTCATGGAGAGAAACTATTAACAGTGCATCTCAACAACCTAAAGCTAAAACTCCCTTTCTCTTTGAATCTGTAGTTATCATCTTAAAGCTGCAGACACACAGAATGACCCAGAACAGTCCCAATTCACCAGGCCAGATTTCTGTAATTTTTTTCTTTCTCTCTCTTACTTTTTTGACCATCATGCATGGCGAGTAGTTTTGACTAACTTTAAAGCTTACCGTATATCACATATTACTTTTCTAACCATTCAGGGATTCAAAATAGTTATATGTTCTATTACTGATTGTCTTTAATATTGAAATCATGTCTGTGTCACAGCAAAACCTGTTTTATATTGAAGTCTTTGTCTGTAACTCTTTTTATTTAGGCTGTCTGCCCTGTGAGATCTATACATATAATAAAACAATATATGTTGCATTGATTTATCTATGTTTGTATTTTCTAACATGGCTCCCACATCTAGAGAGCACTGTGAACCATATTGACAATGGATCTGGACCAAACTTGGCACACATAACCATCATGACCAAATTAAAATGTATTGGTTTTAAAAGTTAATCTATTTGATGAAACAGGAAACCATCAATAATAGCAACCTCTATTGATGTTATCATATAGTTGGCTTGGAGGTATCTGGCAGCCCACCTCAGAGAATGGCATTTTTACTAGTACCCCTTGCTGCCTGGATGAGAGGTGTGGGAACAGCATGAGCTATTGGTATAGCATGAGCTATCAGATGAAGCTAAGTGCAAGAGGGAAGAGGAGAAATGAGGAATCATGTCCTCTATTACACCTCCCTTCTCCAATTAGCTTGTCATTCTGGCTATCATCCTTACAGATGCCAATAAATAAAAACAGGCTTTGCTGTGACACAGACATGATTTCAGTGACCAACACCATTTTTGTACCCAGTGAGCTCCACAAAGCCCAGAATGATGGGGCAATAGCACTGAACTGGGCAGAATGACTGTCCCTAGGCTGCACAATCATGGGGAATGCAGGATGGTGTTGTACAGTAAATAGCCACAGCTGCTACATGAATAGAAAGTGGCACAATTGTTTACAAGGACTCAAAATCATGTTCAAAGCAACTTGTTACTTACGTTAATGTGATTCAAGGCCACATAAACTGGCTGTTGCCTTTGTTAACTTGAAACAGCTCTGTGAATCACGGAGCTGATTCGTCTGCATAGGGCTGATTCGTCCCCTTCCCTCAGGTTAAAGGATCAGTGTTGATGGACCTTTTGAGTGCTTCCAGACAGATTTTTTCAAGAATTTTACAAACAAAATTGTGCTGATATCCTATTTCGTTTACTCCTGCCCGTAAGCAAAAGGAGTAAACATAATTTAGACCAATAACTCAAGTTAATAGTTTAGTCATCATTTTGCTCACAATCTGAAAATACCATCCAAAAAAACCAAGTTATAAAAATCTATTGTACTTACAAGGTTTGTATTAAATCCCAACCTCAAATTTATAGGCATTTTCTTAGGAAATTGGCATCTGTGCCCAGTAGATCTATGAATGTGCTGCCTTGCAAAATGCAAGTGAAGCATTAGGAAGATTAGTATTCAGATAGAATTGATGTAGCCAAGTCATTTGATAATTGCTCAAGTGAATGTACAAAAGTAGCTGACTGTCTCACTACTAGTTCACTTCATAATCTGCTAAACCAATAACAGCTCGTGATAAAAGACTCCACAATCTACTTATAGCTGAAGTATTGATCTAAGCATTGTTGGTAAAAGCACCAGAATCTCACATCATAAAAGTCAACACTTTGTTCATCACCCCAGATGGTAAGGAGAATGCAAATGATTCTTCATCAGACGCATAAAGAAAAAGGGACAACTCACAACGAATATTGCCTGTTAACATAGTTAATTAAAATATGCTCCCTTTCAGTTATCATCAAAAATTCTACAACCTAATCGGTTGTGAAACAAACTGTTTTCTCCTCTTGTACCTCATTGTCATCTCAGTACCCACAGCAGAACACGGACACATCAAGACTTCAACCATGATATATTCCTCCCCCATCACTTAGTGTGATGACAGCTCAGTAATGATAAAAGTGTTAGGGAAACCTATCCAGAAATATATCAGAGCATACAAAAACAAACAGGATACTAATAGTTGAGCAATCAGCTCACAGCAAGAAGAGCATGAAGTACCGTGTGATGTGACTGTAAAGAATTTAGAGCTTAGGCAGGTAAAGTTGCAGAGTCCAATCTATAAAATCACAAAAGGTTTATTTACAAAAAACTATCTGCACCTGAAATTTGGAAGACACATACATACTGAAATTTGAAAAATCCTCTATACCGTGCACACTTTTTCCTCTTACTTCTTAAGAGAACTGCCATGAATTAGGAGCAGTTTGCACTTAATGTGTCAATTTTTATTGAACTCCCTGTTCTTCCTACTGATTTTTAGCTCAGCCTACAATTGGTACACAAGGTGGGGTCAAAGACAGAAATGTGATGGCATATTGGTCTTTCTTAGAGTGCACAGTCCCCATTTGACATCAAAATGAAATTATTTTTCAGCACAGAATGAATTTCTGCGGTGCACTTTCTTCAGGAGATCAAAATTCGGAAGTGTTCTGAGTAGAGCAATGAAATAAATTGCTTTGTTCACGTAGGGGAAGGACTGTAAATGTCACCATTGTAAGTTGATGGAGGTGAAGAGGAGAGTATCCCTTTTATAAGAAAAGCAACTAAAATGAAAATTTCCAGTGCAGATCTCTCCAGGGGGAGAAGATACAGTGAAATGTGAGTTAGAGAGTGAAAGGAAAACAATGTTACAGCTGACAGCCAGATTGCCTTCCCCAAGTGATAGTATCTTACTTATATGCCATCTCCTGGAAATTTTGGATTATGGTGTGAATGTACCATTCCTATCTGATAGTTGGAAAAATGTAGAGAAATTCAGTGACCTAAAAATGCATTAAGTGCATTACTGAGGAATAAAGTGAGAAAAATTGAAACATGCAAAGTGACAAAATGCAAAAGAAAGCAATCCATGTTTCCAGAGGCTGGCATGTTGGCTTTCACATGTTATGGCAGCCTTGGGTAGTTAAAGGGAATGATTTGGATATGCTGTAATGTTGCAAAGTCATTGGCTGACAGCAACAAAACTTGAAACCATTTTTTAAATAGACTGCTTTACAAATAGTACTTTACAAAATTTATGGTGTAATGTCATATGTGAAGTTAGTCTGTGATATCCACTGCCAAACATAGGTTTGGAATTTAATAAACTAATACTTCATTTGGTGGCATGAAATTACAGTTATTATGCAGGCCATTTGGCACAGAAAAGTAAGTCACTTAAAATGCTGGAATATATTTGACGTATACCACACTATTCCTATGCTATATATTTTGATAGGGTTTTATGTTTTACCCCTTGAAAAATAATTATTTCATACAAATGATGGCTCTTTGCCTCTTTTTACTGGTCTTAAAGCATGATACCATTGAGAACAAAGAATAACACTAAGACAAAATACCATTCTTCTGGTTCCTTTGGCACTTCATATATGAGTCCTTTTTAGCAGCACCTTCCCTTATCTAAGACCTTCCATGGACACTTGTTTCTCAATGGAGTAACACTACTCAGCCAAGGATGTCATGCAGATATTTCTAAATTTATTTTATTTTAAAAAAACAAGATGGAAGTGGCATCAGCAAAACATTACAAATAGATAATGTTGAGTTTTTGACCATCCAGTAAAAATCGTGTTGGTGTCCTTACTTTCATAAGCTTCCTAATGGAAGTGGTTGCATACATTTGTGTGAAATGTCTGTGTTCAGTTAATGGCTTCAGGGGAGTAATTGGTATGCTGTATGTTCAAACATGTGGGCATACATTCAGTTGTGCATTCGGTTGAACAAAGTTCAAAACAAGGCTAATTGAGGGCAATCAATGCATAACTCTACATATGTAAATTTAAGCTATACTATCCTGACATTGTATTTCAGTCAGTGTAACTCCTCTCAACTAAGTATAGCAATTGCATAATAAAAGCTTCATCTGGAAACATGCAGTGACATAATTGATTTCTCTCTAACTCTCCTTTTGTTCACACTAACTCACAGCTTCTCTAGGGATCCCTGAGAAATTCATTTAGATTGCATTCCAGTGCAGATTTACCCAATTAGCACTTTTTCCCAGACCTAAACAGAAACTGGGACATAGGTTGCCAGGAAAATCAATACACTTGTGAAATTTGCCACTTCTAAAATGAGCACCAAAATGCATATTGTTTTAAATGTAATTTCACAAATGTCTATAAAATTAATGAATTTTGATACAGGTTACAAGGGGGGGAATTGCAATCCGGCATAGACTTTGTTTGCCACAGAGTTGAGAACAGGAAAATGGGAACATAACTTTAAATCAAGGTTGATAAAATCAACTATTCCTTTAAAGAGTGGGTTTACATTCAGTATGGATAAACAAACTTCAGAGTTTTATGGATATATACTTTGAAGCAAGGAAATCTCATATAATATTTTCTCATTATAGTAATAAACCTTATGAGCTAGGGAAAAGTGTCAATGCCCCTCAAGATGTTTTTGTACTGCAATTTGCATATATGAGTCCTCATCATTGACTATGCTATTTATGGATAATGAGAACCGAATGCCAAATCTACATAAAGGGCTGCAGTTTTACCCCAGTGGTGTTTGCTAAAAAACTTGTTGAATAATGAATGACAGTTATCTTACCAATGTGTTTGGAGAGTTGAGCTTGTGGTCATTATGACCACATCTGCATTGACCCCAGGCTTTGCAACCTGAATAAAGCAGCACTGGAAGAAGCAGAAAATTGAAGGAAAAGTTCACACACACTATTTTGCTGTGGATATCATGTTTTGAAGAAAAATGCTTTCCCCTGGATTAAGAAGAGCCTTATGCCTCTTATTACTTTTAAGGATGCAGGAATACTAATAACATAGTCCTTAATTCATTATATTTCACTTGGGTTGCAGAGGCTTTAATGATGATTATTATTAAAGATATTCCCATAGTACTCAACATTTCTCTTTCGTAAGTTTAGAGCATTATTAAATTGCCTTTTGCACCAGCATATAGAGAAGATGATTGACCTTCTGGCTTAGGAGAAATAATCTTGTCTGGTTAACACCTCTTGAGCACACATGGTGAAAGCAATAAGAAGAAAAGATCAATCTAATACTATTTTTTTTTATTTTTAAAAGATTGAATTGATAAAGTTAGATTTTTTTGTTTCCCTGTCTCTAATGGTCTTTTCCTTACTGTAAGTTCATTTCAGTCTGAATTCATGTAAGTTTATTAATGTGGCAAAATAGACTTTAAAATGTCTGCTTTGTAATTTGCAACACAGTTGTATGTTCACCTTTCATAGCATGTGCAAAATATGAGCATTTTACCCTGCCTATGAATCTGAAGTATATTTCTTATAAGCATAAGGCAGAATCATGTATTATCTATATCTAAGTATACTCTCCTAGCTTGATCCTCACAAAGCTATCAGAAATTTCATTCACGTATGCTCCAGTTGCTGGCAAAATAGATCTTATTCCCATTACAACATAGATTTGAGGGAATTGCAATCATGGTTATAATATCACAAATCAGTAAGAAGCTATCATGAATGTGTCACAGTTAACCTACAATTACAGATTCATAACTGTTCTGTATTAATGATTGCTACAATCATAATCCCCCCCCCCCCCCCCGCTGCAACTTCTTGGGTTGGACTGGGAGCATTTACTTAGTTAAGAAGTATATTGAACTAAGTATCTGATACAAGAGTCAGGCTATCGAATCTTAATGATGGAAGGGACCACAGGGACCATTTGGTCAACTCTCTGGCAAAAAGAAACACCCAAGTACTTCCAAAAGAAGCTCATTCAAACTCAGTTTGAAGGCCTCTATAGATGAAGAGTCCACCACCCTCTAAGGCCGACCATTTCACACCATCTTCTATGTGACATCCCTTTAGGGTT